>NC_091285.1:109801669-110431744 GCF_032444005.1 Ranitomeya imitator | reverse complement strand
ACCCTACACTCTACACTCTATACCCTACACTCTACACCCTACACTCTATACCCTACACCCTACACTCTATACCCTACACTCTACACTCTACTCCCTACACTCTACACTCTATACCCTACACTCTACACTCTATACCCTACACTCTACTCCCTACACTCTATACCCTACACTCTACACCCTACACTCTACACCCTACACTCTATACCCTACACTCTATACCCTACACTCTTTACCCTACACTCTATACCCTACACTCTACACCCTACACTCTACACCCTACACTCTATACCCTACACTCTATACCCTACACTCTATACCCTACACTCTATACCCTACACTCTATACGCTACACTCTACACCCTACACTCTACACCCTACACTCTCTACCCTACACTCTATACCCTACACTCTACACTCTTTACCCTACACTCTATACCCTACACTCTATACCCTACACCCTATACCCTACACTCTATACCCTACACTCTATACCCTACACTCTATACCCTACACTCTACACTCTATACCCTACACTCTATAACATACACTCTATACCCTACACTCTATACCCTACACTCTATACCCTACACTCTATACCCTACACCCTACACTCTACACCCTACACTCTATACCCTACACTCTACACTCTATACCCTACACTCTACACCCTGCACTCTGTACCCTACACTCTACACTCTACACCCTACACTCTATACCCTACACTCTATACCCTACACTCTATACCCTACACCCTACACTCTACACCCTACACTCTATACACTACACTCTACACTTTATACCCTACACTCTATACCATACACTCTATACCCTACACTCTACAATTTGCACTCTATACCCTACACTCTATACACTAAACTCTAAACTCTATACCCTACACTCTACACTCTATACCCTACACTCTATAACATACACTCTATACCCTACACTCTATACCCTACACTCTATACCCTACACTCTATACCCTACACTCTACACCATACACTCTACACCATACACTCTACACCATACACTCTAGAGCATACACTCTATACCCTACACGATACACTCTATACCCTACACTCTATACCCTACACTCTATACCCTACACTTTACACTCTATACCCTACACTCTACACCCTACACTCTATACCCTACACTCTACAACCTGCACTCTATACCCTACACTCTACACCCTACACTCTATACCCTACACTCTATACCCTACACTCTATACCCTACACTCTACACTCTATACCCTACACTCTATAGCCTACACTCTACACTCTATACCCTACACTCTATACCCTGCACTCTATACCCTACACTCTACACTCTATACCCTACACTCTACTCCCTACACTCTACACCCTACAGTCTATACCCTACGCTCTACACTCTATACCTTACACTCTACACTCTATACCTTACACTCTACACTCTATTCCCTACACTCTATACCCTACACTCTATACCCTACATTCTATACCCTACACTCTACACTCTATACCCTACAATCTATACGCCACACTCTATACCCTACAGTCTATACCCTACACTCTATACCCTACACTCTACACTCTATACCATACACTCTACACTCTATACCCTACACTCTATACCCTACACTCTATACCCTACACTCTATACCCTACACCCTACACTCTATACCCTACACTCTATACCCTACACTCTACACCCTACACTCTACACCTTACACTCTATACCCTATACCCTACACTCTATACCCTACACTCTATACCCTACACTCTACACTCTATACCCTACACTCTATAGCCTACACTCCATACCCTACAGTATATACCCTACACTCTATACCCTACACTCTACACCTTACACCCTACACTCTATTCCCTACACTCTATACCCTACACTCTATACCCTACACTCTATACCCTACACTCTATACCCTACACTCTACACTCTATACCCTACACCCTACACTCTATACCCTACACGCTACACCCTATACTCTATACGCCACACTCTATACCCTACACCCTACACTCTATACCCTACACTCTACACTCTATACCCTACACTCTACACCCTACACTCTATACCCTACACCCTACACTCTATACCCTACACTCTACACTCTACTCCCTACACTCTACACTCTATACCCTACACTCTACACTCTATACCCTACACTCTACTCCCTACACTCTATACCCTACACTCTACACCCTACACTCTACACCCTACACTCTATACCCTACACTCTATACCCTACACTCTTTACCCTACACTCTATACCCTACACTCTACACCCTACACTCTACACCCTACACTCTATACCCTACACTCTATACCCTACACTCTATACCCTACACTCTATACCCTACACTCTATACGCTACACTCTACACCCTACACTCTACACCCTACACTCTCTACCCTACACTCTATACCCTACACTCTACACTCTTTACCCTACACTCTATACCCTACACTCTATACCCTACACCCTATACCCTACACTCTATACCCTACACTCTATACCCTACACTCTATACCCTACACTCTACACTCTATACCCTACACTCTATAACATACACTCTATACCCTACACTCTATACCCTACACTCTATACCCTACACTCTATACCCTACACCCTACACTCTACACCCTACACTCTATACCCTACACTCTACACTCTATACCCTACACTCTACACCCTGCACTCTGTACCCTACACTCTACACTCTACACCCTACACTCTATACCCTACACTCTATACCCTACACTCTATACCCTACACCCTACACTCTACACCCTACACTCTATACACTACACTCTACACTTTATACCCTACACTCTATACCATACACTCTATACCCTACACTCTACAATTTGCGCTCTATACCCTACACTCTATACACTAAACTCTAAACTCTATACCCTACACTCTACA
Organism: Ranitomeya imitator; assembly: GCF_032444005.1. Lineage (NCBI taxonomy): Eukaryota > Metazoa > Chordata > Amphibia > Anura > Dendrobatidae > Ranitomeya > Ranitomeya imitator. Next base: position 110,428,810 of record NC_091285.1, on the reverse strand, counting down.
CTCTATACCCTACACTCTATAACATACACTCTATACCCTACACTCTATACCCTACACTCTATACCCTACACTCTATACCCTACACTCTACACCATACACTCTACACCATACACTCTACACCATACACTCTAGAGCATACACTCTATACACTACACGATACACTCTATACCCTACACTCTATACCCTACACTCTATACCCTACACTATACACTCTATACCCTACACTCTACACCCTACACTCTATACCCTACACTCTACAACCTGCACTCTATACCCTACACTCTACACCCTACACTCTATACCCTACACTCTATACCCTACACTCTATACCCTACACTCTACACTCTATACCCTACACTCTATAGCCTACACTCTACACTCTATACCCTACACTCTATACCCTGCACTCTATACCCTACACTCTACACTCTATACCCTACACTCTACTCCCTACACTCTACACCCTACAGTCTATACCCTACGCTCTACACTCTATACCTTACACTCTACACTCTATACCTTACACTCTACACTCTATTCCCTACACTCTATACCCTACACTCTATACCCTACATTCTATACCCTACACTCTACACTCTATACCCTACAATCTATACGCCACACTCTATACCCTACAGTCTATACCCTACACTCTATACCCTACACTCTACACTCTATACCATACACTCTACACTCTACACTCTATACCCTACACTCTATACCCTACACTCTATACCCTACACTCTATACCCTACACCCTACACTCTATACCCTACACTCTATACCCTACACTCTACACCCTACACTCTACACCTTACACTCTATACCCTATACCCTACACTCTATACCCTACACTCTATACCCTACACTCTACACTCTATACCCTACACTCTATAGCCTACACTCCATACCCTACAGTATATACCCTACACTCTATACCCTACACTCTACACCTTACACCCTACACTCTATTCCCTACACTCTATACCCTACACTCTATACCCTACACTCTAAACCCTACACTCTATACCCTACACTCTACACTCTATACCCTACACCCTACACTCTATACCCTACACGCTACACCCTATACTCTATACGCCACACTCTATACCCTACACCCTACACTCTATACCCTACACTCTACACTCTATACCCTACACTCTACACCCTACACTCTATACCCTACACCCTACACTCTATACCCTACACTCTACACTCTACTCCCTACACTCTACACTCTATACCCTACACTCTACACTCTATACCCTACACTCTACTCCCTACACTCTATACCCTACACTCTACACCCTACACTCTACACCCTACACTCTATACCCTACACTCTATACCCTACACTCTTTACCCTACACTCTATACCCTACACTCTATACCCTACACTCTACACCCTACACTCTATACCCTACACTCTATACCCTACACTCTATACCCTACACTCTATACGCTACACTCTACACCCTACACTCTACACCCTACACTCTCTACCCTACACTCTATACCCTACACTCTACACTCTTTACCCTACACTCTATACCCTACACTCTATACCCTACACCCTATACCCTACACTCTATACCCTACACTCTATACCCTACACTCTATACCCTACACTCTACACTCTATACCCTACACTCTATAACATACACTCTATACCCTACACTCTATACCCTACACTCTATACCCTACACTCTATACCCTACACCCTACACTCTACACCCTACACTCTATACCCTACACTCTACACTCTATACTCTACACTCTACACCCTGCACTCTGTACCCTACACTCTACACTCTACACCCTACACTCTATACCCTACACTCTATACCCTACACTCTATACCCTACACCCTACACTCTATACCCTACACTCTATACCCTACACTCTACACCCTACACTCTACACCTTACACTCTATACCCTATACCCTACACTCTATACCCTACACTCTATACCCTACACTCTACACTCTATACCCTACACTCTATAGCCTACACTCCATACCCTACAGTATATACCCTACACTCTATACCCTACACTCTACACCTTACACCCTACACTCTATTCCCTACACTCTATACCCTACACTCTATACCCTACACTCTATACCCTACACTCTATACCCTACACTCTACACTCTATACCCTACACCCTACACTCTATACCCTACACGCTACACCCTATACTCTATACGCCACACTCTATACCCTACACCCTACACTCTATACCCTACACTCTACACTCTATACCCTACACTCTACACCCTACACTCTATACCCTACACCCTACACTCTATACCCTACACTCTACACTCTACTCCCTACACTCTACACTCTATACCCTACACTCTACACTCTATACCCTACACTCTACTCCCTACACTCTATACCCTACACTCTACACCCTACACTCTACACCCTACACTCTATACCCTACACTCTATACCCTACACTCTTTACCCTACACTCTATACCCTACACTCTACACCCTACACTCTACACCCTACACTCTATACCCTACACTCTATACCCTACACTCTATACCCTACACTCTATACCCTACACTCTATACGCTACACTCTACACCCTACACTCTACACCCTACACTCTCTACCCTACACTCTATACCCTACACTCTACACTCTTTACCCTACACTCTATACCCTACACTCTATACCCTACACCCTATACCCTACACTCTATACCCTACACTCTATACCCTACACTCTATACCCTACACTCTACACTCTATACCCTACACTCTATAACATACACTCTATACCCTACACTCTATACCCTACACTCTATACCCTACACTCTATACCCTACACCCTACACTCTACACCCTACACTCTATACCCTACACTCTACACTCTATACCCTACACTCTACACCCTGCACTCTGTACCCTACACTCTACACTCTACACCCTACACTCTATACCCTACACTCTATACCCTACACTCTATACCCTACACCCTACACTCTACACCCTACACTCTATACACTACACTCTACACTTTATACCCTACACTCTATACCATACACTCTATACCCTACACTCTACAATTTGCACTCTATACCCTACACTCTATACACTAAACTCTAAACTCTATACCCTACACTCTACACTCTATACCCTACACTCTATAACATACACTCTATACCCTACACTCTATACCCTAAACTCTATACCCTACACTCTACACCATACACTCTACACCATACACTCTACACCATACACTCTAGAGCATACACTCTATACCCTACACGATACACTCTATACCCTACACTCTATACCCTACACTCTATACCCTACACTATACACTCTATACCCTACACTCTACACCCTACACTCTACACCCTACACTCTATACCCTACACTCTACAACCTGCACTCTATACCCTACACTCTACACCCTACACTCTATACCCTACACTCTATACCCTACACTCTATACCCTACACTCTACACTCTATACCCTACACTCTATAGCCTACACTCTACACTCTATACCCTACACTCTATACCCTGCACTCTATACCCTACACTCTACACTCTATACCCTACACTCTACTCCCTACACTCTACACCCTACAGTCTATACCCTACGCTCTACACTCTATACCTTACACTCTACACTCTATACCTTACACTCTACACTCTATTCCCTACACTCTATACCCTACACTCTATACCCTACATTCTATACCCTACACTCTACACTCTATACCCTACAATCTATACGCCACACTCTATACCCTACAGTCTATACCCTACACTCTATACCCTACACTCTACACTCTATACCATACACTCTACACTCTACACTCTATACCCTACACTCTATACCCTACACTCTATACCCTACACTCTATACCCTACACCCTACACTCTATACCCTACACTCTATACCCTACACTCTACACCCTACACTCTACACCTTACACTCTATACCCTACACTCTACACTCTATACCCTACACTCTATAGCCTACACTCCATACCCTACAGTATATACCCTACACTCTATACCCTACACTCTACACCTTACACCCTACACTCTATTCCCTACACTCTATACCCTACACTCTATACCCTACACTCTATACCCTACACTCTATACCCTACACTCTACACTCTATACCCTACACCCTACACTCTATACCCTACACGCTACACCCTATACTCTATACGCCACACTCTACACTCTATACCCTACACCCTACACTCTATACCCTACACTCTACACTCTATACCCTACACTCTACACTCTATACCCTACACTCTATAACATACACTCTATACCCTACACTCTATACCCTACACTCTATACCCTACACTCTATACCCTACACCCTACACTCTACACCCTACACTCTATACCCTACACTCTACACTCTATACCCTACACTCTACACCCTGCACTCTGTACCCTACACTCTACACTCTACACCCTACACTCTATACCCTACACTCTATACCCTACACTCTATACCCTACACCCTACACTCTACACCCTACACTCTATACACTACACTCTACACTTTATACCCTACACTCTATACCATACACTCTATACCCTACACTCTACAATTTGCACTCTATACCCTACACTCTATACACTAAACTCTAAACTCTATACCCTACACTCTACACTCTATACCCTACACTCTATAACATACACTCTATACCCTACACTCTATACCCTACACTCTATACCCTACACTCTATACCCTACACTCTACACCATACACTCTACACCATACACTCTACACCATACACTCTAGAGCATACACTCTATACCCTACACGATACACTCTATACCCTACACTCTATACCCTACACTCTATACCCTACACTATACACTCTATACCCTACACTCTACACCCTACACTCTATACCCTACACTCTACAACCTGCACTCTATACCCTACACTCTACACCCTACACTCTATACCCTACACTCTATACCCTACACTCTATACCCTACACTCTACACTCTATACCCTACACTCTATAGCCTACACTCTACACTCTATACCCTACACTCTATACCCTGCACTCTATACCCTACACTCTACACTCTATACCCTACACTCTACTCCCTACACTCTACACCCTACAGTCTATACCCTACGCTCTACACTCTATACCTTACACTCTACACTCTATACCTTACACTCTACACTCTATTCCCTACACTCTATACCCTACACTCTATACCCTACATTCTATACCCTACACTCTACACTCTATACCCTACAATCTATACGCCACACTCTATACCCTACAGTCTATACCCTACACTCTATACCCTACACTCTACACTCTATACCATACACTCTACACTCTACACTCTATACCCTACACTCTATACCCTACACTCTATACCCTACACTCTATACCCTACACCCTACACTCTATACCCTACACTCTATACCCTACACTCTACACCCTACACTCTACACCTTACACTCTATACTCTATACCCTACACTCTATACCCTACACTCTACACTCTATACCCTACACTCTATAGCCTACACTCCATACCCTACAGTATATACCCTACACTCTATACCCTACACTCTACACCTTACACCCTACACTCTATTCCCTACACTCTATACCCTACACTCTATACCCTACACTCTATACCCTACACTCTATACCCTACACTCTACACTCTATACCCTACACCCTACACTCTATACCCTACACGCTACACCCTATACTCTATACGCCACACTCTATACCCTACACCCTACACTCTATACCCTACACTCTACACTCTATACCCTACACTCTACACCCTACACTCTATACCCTACACCCTACACTCTATACCCTACACTCTACACACTACTCCCTACACTCTACACTCTATACCCTACACTCTACACTCTATACCCTACACTCTACTCCCTACACTCTATACCCTACACTCTACACCCTACACTCTACACCCTACACTCTATACCCTACACTCTATACCCTACACTCTTTACCCTACACTCTATACCCTACACTCTACACCCTACACTCTACACCCTACACTCTATACCCTACACTCTATACCCTACACTCTATACCCTACACTCTATACCCTACACTCTATACGCTACACTCTACACCCTACACTCTACACCTTACACTCTCTACCCTACACTCTATACCCTACACTCTACACTCTTTACCCTACACTCTATACCCCACACTCTATACCCTACACCCTATACCCTACACTCTATACCCTACACTCTATACCCTACACTCTATACCCTACACTCTACACTCTATACCCTACACTCTATAACATACACTCTATACCCTACACTCTATACCCTACACTCTATACCCTACACTCTATACCCTACACCCTACACTCTACACCCTACACTCTATACCCTACACTCTACACTCTATACCCTACACTCTACACCCTTCACTCTGTACCCTACACTCTACACTCTACACCCTACACTCTATACCCTACACTCTATACCCTACACTCTATACCCTACACCCTACACTCTATACCCTACACTCTATACCCTACACTCTACACCCTACACTCTACACCTTACACTCTATACCCTATACCCTACACTCTATACCCTACACTCTATACCCTACACTCTACACACTATACCCTACACTCTATAGCCTACACTCCATACTCTACAGTATATACCCTACACTCTATACCCTACACTCTACACCTTACACCCTACACTCTATTCCCTACACTCTATACCCTACACTCTATACCCTACACTCTATACCCTACACTCTATACCCTACACTCTACACTCTATACCCTACACCCTACACTCTATACCCTACACGCTACACCCTATACTCTATACGCCACACTCTATACCCTACACCCTACACTCTATACCCTACACTCTACACTCTATACCCTACACTCTACACCCTACACTCTATACCCTACACCCTACACTCTATACCCTACACTCTACACTCTACTCCCTACACTCTACACTCTATACCCTACACTCTACACTCTATACCCTACACTCTACTCCCTACACTCTATACCCTACACTCTACACCCTACACTCTACACCCTACACTCTATACCCTACACTCTATACCCTACACTCTTTACCCTACACTCTATACCCTACACTCTACACCCTACACTCTACACCCTACACTCTATACCCTACACTCTATACCCTACACTCTATACCCTACACTCTATACCCTACACTCTATACGCTACACTCTACACCCTACACTCTACACCCTACACTCTCTACCCTACACTCTATACCCTACACTCTACACTCTTTACCCTACACTCTATACCCTACACTCTATACCCTACACCCTATACCCTACACTCTATACCCTACACTCTATACCCTACACTCTATACCCTACACTCTACACTCTATACCCTACACTCTATAACATACACTCTATACCCTACACTCTATACCCTACACTCTATACCCTACACTCTATACCCTACACCCTACACTCTACACCCTACACTCTATACCCTACACTCTACACTCTATACCCTACACTCTACACCCTGCACTCTGTACCCTACACTCTACACTCTACACCCTACACTCTATACCCTACACTCTATACCCTACACTCTATACCCTACACCCTACACTCTACACCCTACACTCTATACACTACACTCTACACTTTATACCCTACACTCTATACCATACACTCTATACCCTACACTCTACAATTTGCACTCTATACCCTACACTCTATACACTAAACTCTAAACTCTATACCCTACACTCTACACTCTATACCCTACACTCTATAACATACACTCTATACCCTACACTCTATACCCTACACTCTATACCCTACACTCTATACCCTACACTCTACACCATACACTCTACACCATACACTCTACACCATACACTCTAGAGCATACACTCTATACCCTACACGATACACTCTATACCCTACACTCTATACCCTACACTCTATACCCTACACTATACACTCTATACCCTACACTCTACACCCTACACTCTATACCCTACACTCTACAACCTGCACTCTATACCCTACACTCTACACCCTACACTCTATACCCTACACTCTATACCCTACACTCTATACCCTACACTCTACACTCTATACCCTACACTCTATAGCCTACACTCTACACTCTATACCCTACACTCTATACCCTGCACTCTATACCCTACACTCTACACTCTATACCCTACACTCTACTCCCTACACTCTACACCATACAGTCTATACCCTACGCTCTACACTCTATACCTTACACTCTACACTCTATACCTTACACTCTACACTCTATTCCCTACACTCTATACCCTACACTCTATACCCTACATTCTATACCCTACACTCTACACTCTATACCCTACAATCTATACGCCACACTCTATACCCTACAGTCTATACCCTACACTCTATACCCTACACTCTACACTCTATACCATACACTCTACACTCTACACTCTATACCCTACACTCTATACCCTACACTCTATACCCTACACTCTATACCCTACACCCTACACTCTATACCCTACACTCTATACCCTACACTCTACACCCTACACTCTACACCTTACACTCTATACCCTATACCCTACACTCTATACCCTACACTCTATACCCTACACTCTACACTCTATACCCTACACTCTATAGCCTACACTCCATACCCTACAGTATATACCCTACACTCTATACCCTACACTCTACACCTTACACCCTACACTCTATTCCCTACACTCTATACCCTACACTCTATACCCTACACTCTATACCCTACACTCTATACCCTACACTCTACACTCTATACCCTACACCCTACACTCTATACCCTACACGCTACACCCTATACTCTATACGCCACACTCTATACCCTACACCCTACACTCTATACCCTACACTCTACACTCTATACCCTACACTCTACACCCTACACTCTATACCCTACACCCTACACTCTATACCCTACACTCTACACTCTACTCCCTACACTCTACACTCTATACCCTACACTCTACACTCTATACCCTACACTCTACTCCCTACACTCTATACCCTACACTCTACACCCTACACTCTACACCCTACACTCTATACCCTACACTCTATACCCTACACTCTTTACCCTACACTCTATACCCTACACTCTACACCCTACACTCTACACCCTACACTCTATACCCTACACTCTATACCCTACACTCTATACCCTACACTCTATACCCTACACTCTATACGCTACACTCTACACCCTACACTCTACACCCTACACTCTCTACCCTACACTCTATACCCTACACTCTACACTCTTTACCCTACACTCTATACCCTACACTCTATACCCTACACCCTATACCCTACACTCTATACCCTACACTCTATACCCTACACTCTACACTCTATACCCTACACTCTATAACATACACTCTATACCCTACACTCTATACCCTACACTCTATACCCTACACTCTATACCCTACACTCTATACCCTACACCCTACACTCTACACCCTACACTCTATACCCTACACTCTACACTCTATACCCTACACTCTACACCCTGCACTCTGTACCCTACACTCTACACTCTACACCCTACACTCTATACCCTACACTCTATACCCTACACTCTATACCCTACACCCTACACCCTACACTCTATACACTACACTCTACACTTTATACCCTACACTCTATACCATACACTCTATACCCTACACTCTACAATTTGCACTCTATACCCTACACTCTATACACTAAACTCTAAACTCCATACCCTACACTCTACACTCTATACCCTACACTCTATAACATACACTCTATACCCTACACTCTATACCCTACACTCTATACCCTACACTCTATACCCTACACTCTACACCATACACTCTACACCATACACTCTAGAGCATACACTCTATACCCTACATGATACACTCTATACCCTACACTCTATACCCTACACTCTATACCCTACACTATACACTCTATACCCTACACTCTACACCCTACACTCTATACCCTACACTCTACAACCTGCACTCTATACCCTACACTCTACACCCTACACTCTATACCCTACACTCTATACCCTACACTCTATACCCTACACTCTACACTCTATACCCTACACTCTATAGCCTACACTCTACACTCTATACCCTACACTCTATACCCTGCACTCTATACCCTACACTCTACACTCTATACCCTACACTCTACTCCCTACACTCTACACCCTACAGTCTATACCCTACGCTCTACACTCTATACCTTACACTCTACACTCTATACCTTACACTCTACACTCTATTCCCTACACTCTATACCCTACACTCTATACCCTACATTCTATACCCTACACTCTACACTCTATACCCTACAATCTATACGCCACACTCTATACCCTACAGTCTATACCCTACACTCTATACCCTACACTCTACACTCTATACCATACACTCTACACTCTACACTCTATACCCTACACTCTATACCCTACACTCTATACCCTACACTCTATACCCTACACCCTACACTCTATACCCTACACTCTATACCCTACACTCTACACCCTACACTCTACACCTTACACTCTATACCCTATACCCTACACTCTATACCCTACACTCTATACCCTACACTCTACACTCTATACCCTACACTCTATAGCCTACACTCCATACCCTACAGTATATACCCTACACTCTATACCCTACACTCTACACCTTACACCCTACACTCTATTCCCTACACTCTATACCCTACACTCTATACCCTACACTCTATACCCTACACTCTATACCCTACACTCTACACTCTATACCCTACACCCTACACTCTATACCCTACACGCTACACCCTATACTCTATACGCCACACTCTATACCCTACACCCTACACTCTATACCCTACACTCTACACTCTATACCCTACACTCTACACCCTACACTCTATACCCTACACCCTACACTCTATACCCTACACTCTACACTCTACTCCCTACACTCTACACTCTATACCCTACACTCTACACTCTATACCCTACACTCTACTCCCTACACTCTATACCCTACACTCTACACCCTACACTCTACACCCTACACTCTATACCCTACACCCTACACTCTATACCCTACACGCTACACCCTATACTCTATACGCCACACTCTATACCCTACACCCTACACTCTATACCCTACACTCTACACTCTATACCCTACACTCTACACCCTACACTCTATACCCTACACCCTACACTCTATACCCTACACTCTACACTCTACTCCCTACACTCTACACTCTATACCCTACACTCTACACTCTATACCCTACACTCTACTCCCTACACTCTATACCCTACACTCTACACCCTACACTCTACACCCTACACTCTATACCCTACACTCTATACCCTACACTCTTTACCCTACACTCTATACCCTACACTCTACACCCTACACTCTACACCCTACACTATATACCCTACACTCTATACCCTACACTCTATACCCTACACTCTATACCCTACACTCTATACGCTACACTCTACACCCTACACTCTACACCCTACACTCTCTACCCTACACTCTATACCCTACACTCTACACTCTTTACCCTACACTCTATACCCTACACTCTATACCCTACACCCTATACCCTACACTCTATACCCTACACTCTATACCCTACACTCTATACCCTACACTCTACACTCTATACCCTACACTCTATAACATACACTCTATACCCTACACTCTATACCCTACACTCTATACCCTACACTCTATACCCTACACCCTACACTCTACACCCTACACTCTATACCCTACACTCTACACTCTATACCCTACACTCTACACCCTGCACTCTGTACCCTACACTCTACACTCTACACCCTACACTCTATACCCTACACTCTATACCCTACACTCTATACCCTACACCCTACACTCTACACCCTACACTCTATACACTACACTCTACACTTTATACCCTACACTCTATACCATACACTCTATACCCTACACTCTACAATTTGCACTCTATACCCTACACTCTATACACTAAACTCTAAACTCTATACCCTACACTCTACACTCTATACCCTACACTCTATACCCTACACTCTATACCCTACACTATACACTCTATACCCTACACTCTACACCCTACACTCTATACCCTACACTCTACAACCTGCACTCTATACCCTACACTCTACACCCTACACTCTATACCCTACACTCTATACCCTACACTCTATACCCTACACTCTACACTCTATACCCTACACTCTATAGCCTACACTCTACACTCTATACCCTACACTCTATACCCTGCACTCTATACCCTACACTCTACACTCTATACCCTACACTCTACTCCCTACACTCTACACCCTACAGTCTATACCCTACGCTCTACACTCTATACCTTACACTCTACACTCTATACCTTACACTCTACACTCTATTCCCTACACTCTATACCCTACACTCTATACCCTACATTCTATACCCTACACTCTACACTCTATACCCTACAATCTATACGCCACACTCTATACCCTACAGTCTATACCCTACACTCTATACCCTACACTCTACACTCTATACCATACACTCTACACTCTACACTCTATACCCTACACTCTATACCCTACACTCTATACCCTACACTCTATACCCTACACCCTACACTCTATACCCTACACTCTATACCCTACACTCTACACCCTACACTCTACACCTTACACTCTATACCCTATACCCTACACTCTATACCCTACACTCTATACCCTACACTCTACACTCTATACCCTACACTCTATAGCCTACACTCCATACCCTACAGTATATACCCTACACTCTATACCCTACACTCTACACCTTACACCCTACACTCTATTCCCTACACTCTATACCCTACACTCTATACCCTACACTCTATACCCTACACTCTATACCCTACACTCTACACTCTATACCCTACACCCTACACTCTATACCCTACACGCTACACCCTATACTCTATACGCCACACTCTATACCCTACACCCTACACTCTATACCCTACACTCTACACTCTATACCCTACACTCTACACCCTACACTCTATACCCTACACCCTACACTCTATACCCTACACTCTACACTCTACTCCCTACACTCTACACTCTATACCCTACACTCTACACTCTATACCCTACACTCTACTCCCTACACTCTATACCCTACACTCTACACCCTACACTCTACACCCTACACTCTATACCCTACACCCTACACTCTATACCCTACACGCTACACCCTATACTCTATACGCCACACTCTATACCCTACACCCTACACTCTATACCCTACACTCTACACTCTATACCCTACACTCTACACCCTACACTCTATACCCTACACCCTACACTCTATACCCTACACTCTACACTCTACTCCCTACACTCTACACTCTATACCCTACACTCTACACTCTATACCCTACACTCTACTCCCTACACTCTATACCCTACACTCTACACCCTACACTCTACACCCTACACTCTATACCCTACACTCTATACCCTACACTCTTTACCCTACACTCTATACCCTACACTCTACACCCTACACTCTACACCCTACACTATATACCCTACACTCTATACCCTACACTCTATACCCTACACTCTATACCCTACACTCTATACGCTACACTCTACACCCTACACTCTACACCCTACACTCTCTACCCTACACTCTATACCCTACACTCTACACTCTTTACCCTACACTCTATACCCTACACTCTATACCCTACACCCTATACCCTACACTCTATACCCTACACTCTATACCCTACACTCTATACCCTACACTCTACACTCTATACCCTACACTCTATAACATACACTCTATACCCTACACTCTATACCCTACACTCTATACCCTACACTCTATACCCTACACCCTACACTCTACACCCTACACTCTATACCCTACACTCTACACTCTATACCCTACACTCTACACCCTGCACTCTGTACCCTACACTCTACACTCTACACCCTACACTCTATACCCTACACTCTATACCCTACACTCTATACCCTACACCCTACACTCTACACCCTACACTCTATACACTACACTCTACACTTTATACCCTACACTCTATACCATACACTCTATACCCTACACTCTACAATTTGCACTCTATACCCTACACTCTATACACTAAACTCTAAACTCTATACCCTACACTCTACACTCTATACCCTACACTCTATAACATACACTCTATACCCTACACTCTATACCCTACACTCTATACCCTACACTCTATACCCTACACTCTACACCATACACTCTACACCATACACTCTACACCATACACTCTAGAGCATACACTCTATACCCTACATGATACACTCTATACCCTACACTCTATACCCTACACTCTATACCCTACACTATACACTCTATACCCTACACTCTACACCCTACACTCTATACCCTACACTCTATACCCTACACTCTACACTCTATACCCTACATTCTATAGCCTACACTCTACACTCTATACCCTACACTCTATACCCTGCACTCTATACCCTACACTCTACACTCTATACCCTACACTCTACTCCCTACACTCTACACCCTACAGTCTATACCCTACGCTCTACACTCTATACCTTACACTCTACACTCTATACCTTACACTCTACACTCTATTCCCTACACTCTATACCCTACACTCTATACCCTACATTCTATACCCTACACTCTACACTCTATACCCTACAATCTATACGCCACACTCTATACCCTACAGTCTATACCCTACACTCTATACCCTACACTCTACACTCTATACCATACACTCTACACTCTACACTCTATACCCTACACTCTATACCCTACACTCTATACCCTACACTCTATACCCTACACCCTACACTCTATACCCTACACTCTATACCCTACACTCTACACCCTACACTCTACACCTTACACTCTATACCCTATACCCTACACTCTATACCCTACACTCTATACCCTACACTCTACACTCTATACCCTACACTCTATAGCCTACACTCCATACCCTACAGTATATACCCTACACTCTATACCCTACACTCTACACCTTACACCCTACACTCTATTCCCTACACTCTATACCCTACACTCTATACCCTACACTCTATACCCTACACTCTATACCCTACACTCTACACTCTATACCCTACACCCTACACTCTATACCCTACACGCTACACCCTATACTCTATACGCCACACTCTATACCCTACACCCTACACTCTATACCCTACACTCTACACTCTATACCCTACACTCTACACCCTACACTCTATACCCTACACCCTACACTCTATACCCTACACTCTACACTCTACTCCCTACACTCTACACTCTATACCCTACACTCTACACTCTATACCCTACACTCTACTCCCTACACTCTATACCCTACACTCTACACCCTACACTCTACACCCTACACTCTATACCCTACACCCTACACTCTATACCCTACACGCTACACCCTATACTCTATACGCCACACTCTATACCCTACACCCTACACTCTATACCCTACACTCTACACTCTATACCCTACACTCTACACCCTACACTCTATACCCTACACCCTACACTCTATACCCTACACTCTACACTCTACTCCCTACACTCTACACTCTATACCCTACACTCTACACTCTATACCCTACACTCTACTCCCTACACTCTATACCCTACACTCTACACAATACACTCTACACCCTACACTCTATACCCTACACTCTATACCCTACACTCTTTACCCTACACTCTATACCCTACACTCTACACCCTACACTCTACACCCTACACTATATACCCTACACTCTATACCCTACACTCTATACCCTACACTCTATACCCTACACTCTATACGCTACACTCTACACCCTACACTCTACACCCTACACTCTCTACCCTACACTCTATACCCTACACTCTACACTCTTTACCCTACACTCTATACCCTACACTCTATACCCTACACCCTATACCCTACACTCTATACCCTACACTCTATACCCTACACTCTATACCCTACACTCTACACTCTATACCCTACACTCTATAACATACACTCTATACCCTACACTCTATACCCTACACTCTATACCCTACACTCTATACCCT
The DNA here is from genome assembly GCF_032444005.1 of Ranitomeya imitator. NCBI lineage: Eukaryota > Metazoa > Chordata > Amphibia > Anura > Dendrobatidae > Ranitomeya > Ranitomeya imitator. The sequence continues at coordinate 110,412,531 of NC_091285.1, read as the reverse complement.
ACACCCTACACTCTACACCCTACACTCTATACCCTACACTCTACACTCTATACCCTACACTCTACACCCTGCACTCTGTACCCTACACTCTACACTCTACACCCTACACTCTATACCCTACACTCTATACCCTACACTCTATACCCTACACCCTACACTCTACACCCTACACTCTATACACTACACTCTACACTTTATACCCTACACTCTATACCATACACTCTATACCCTACACTCTACAATTTGCACTCTATACCCTACACTCTATACACTAAACTCTAAACTCTATACCCTACACTCTACACTCTATACCCTACACTCTATAACATACACTCTATACCCTACACTCTATACCCTACACTCTATACCCTACACTCTATACCCTACACTCTACACCATACACTCTACACCATACACTCTACACCATACACTCTAGAGCATACACTCTATACCCTACATGATACACTCTATACCCTACACTCTATACCCTACACTCTATACCCTACACTATACACTCTATACCCTACACTCTACACCCTACACTCTATACCCTACACTCTACAACCTGCACTCTATACCCTACACTCTACACCCTACACTCTATACCCTACACTCTATACCCTACACTCTATACCCTACACTCTACACTCTATACCCTACACTCTATAGCCTACACTCTACACTCTATACCCTACACTCTATACCCTGCACTCTATACCCTACACTCTACACTCTATACCCTACACTCTACTCCCTACACTCTACACCCTACAGTCTATACCCTACGCTCTACACTCTATACCTTACACTCTACACTCTATACCTTACACTCTACACTCTATTCCCTACACTCTATACCCTACACTCTATACCCTACATTCTATACCCTACACTCTACACTCTATACCCTACAATCTATACGCCACACTCTATACCCTACAGTCTATACCCTACACTCTATACCCTACACTCTACACTCTATACCATACACTCTACACTCTACACTCTATACCCTACACTCTATACCCTACACTCTATACCCTACACTCTATACCCTACACCCTACACTCTATACCCTACACTCTATACCCTACACTCTACACCCTACACTCTACACCTTACACTCTATACCCTATACCCTACACTCTATACCCTACACTCTATACCCTACACTCTACACTCTATACCCTACACTCTATAGCCTACACTCCATACCCTACAGTATATACCCTACACTCTATACCCTACACTCTACACCTTACACCCTACACTCTATTCCCTACACTCTATACCCTACACTCTATACCCTACACTCTATACCCTACACTCTATACCCTACACTCTACACTCTATACCCTACACCCTACACTCTATACCCTACACGCTACACCCTATACTCTATACGCCACACTCTATACCCTACACCCTACACTCTATACCCTACACTCTACACTCTATACCCTACACTCTACACCCTACACTCTATACCCTACACCCTACACTCTATACCCTACACTCTACACTCTACTCCCTACACTCTACACTCTATACCCTACACTCTACACTCTATACCCTACACTCTTTACCCTACACTCTATACCCTACACTCTACACCCTACACTCTACACCCTACACTCTATACCCTACACTCTATACCCTACACTCTATACCCTACACTCTATACCCTACACTCTATACGCTACACTCTACACCCTACACTCTACACCCTACACTCTCTACCCTACACTCTATACCCTACACTCTACACTCTTTACCCTACACTCTATACCCTACACTCTATACCCTACACCCTATACCCTACACTCTATACCCTACACTCTATACCCTACACTCTATACCCTACACTCTACACTCTATACCCTACACTCTATAACATACACTCTATACCCTACACTCTATACCCTACACTCTATACCCTACACTCTATACCCTACACCCTACACTCTACACCCTACACTCTATACCCTACACTCTACACTCTATACCGTACACTCTACACCCTGCACTCTGTACCCTACACTCTACACTCTACACCCTACACTCTATACCCTACACTCTATACCCTACACTCTATACCCTACACCCTACACTCTACACCCTACACTCTATACACTACACTCTACACTTTATACCCTACACTCTATACCATACACTCTATACCCTACACTCTACAATTTGCACTCTATACCCTACACTCTATACACTAAACTCTAAACTCTATACCCTACACTCTACACTCTATACCCTACACTCTATAACATACACTCTATACCCTACACTTTATACCCTACACTCTATACCCTACACTCTATACCCTACACTCTACACCATACACTCTACACCATACACTCTACACCATACACTCTAGAGCATACACTCTATACCCTACACGATACACTCTATACCCTACACTCTATACCCTACACTCTATACCCTACACTATACACTCTATACCCTACACTCTACACCCTACACTCTATACCCTACACTCTACAACCTGCACTCTATACCCTACACTCTACACCCTACACTCTATACCCTACACTCTATACCCTACACTCTATACCCTACACTCTACACTCTATACCCTACACTCTATAGCCTACACTCTACACTCTATACCCTACACTCTATACCCTGCACTCTATACCCTACACTCTACACTCTATACCCTACACTCTACTCCCTACACTCTACACCCTACAGTCTATACCCTACGCTCTACACTCTATACCTTACACTCTACACTCTATACCTTACACTCTACACTCTATTCCCTACACTCTATACCCTACACTCTATACCCTACATTCTATACCCTACACTCTACACTCTATACCCTACAATCTATACGCCACACTCTATACCCTACAGTCTATACCCTACACTCTATACCCTACACTCTACACTCTATACCATACACTCTACACTCTACACTCTATACCCTACACTCTATACCCTACACTCTATACCCTACACTCTATACCCTACACCCTACACTCTATACCCTACACTCTATACCCTACACTCTACACCCTACACTCTACACCTTACACTCTATACCCTATACCCTACACTCTATACCCTACACTCTATACCCTACACTCTACACTCTATACCCTACACTCTATAGCCTACACTCCATACCCTACAGTATATACCCTACACTCTATACCCTACACTCTACACCTTACACCCTACACTCTATTCCCTACACTCTATACCCTACACTCTATACCCTACACTCTATACCCTACACTCTACACTCTATACCCTACACCCTACACTCTATACCCTACACGCTACACCCTATACTCTATACGCCACACTCTATACCCTACACCCTACACTCTATACCCTACACTCTACACTCTATACCCTACACTCTACACCCTACACTCTATACCCTACACTCTATACCCTACACTCTACACTCTACTCCCTACACTCTACACTCTATACCCTACACTCTACACTCTATACCCTACACTCTACTCCCTACACTCTATACCCTACACTCTACACCCTACACTCTACACCCTACACTCTATACCCTACACTCTATACCCTACACTCTTTACCCTACACTCTATACCCTACACTCTACACCCTACACTCTACACCCTACACTCTATACCCTACACTCTATACCCTACACTCTATACCCTACACTCTATACCCTACACTCTATACGCTACACTCTACACCCTACACTCTACACCCTACACTCTCTACCCTACACTCTATACCCTACACTCTACACTCTTTACCCTACACTCTATACCCTACACTCTATACCCTACACCCTATACCCTACACTCTATACCCTACACTCTATACCCTACACTCTATACCCTACACTCTACACTCTATACCCTACACTCTATAACATACACTCTATAGCCTACACTCTATACCCTACACTCTATACCCTACACTCTATACCCTACACCCTACACTCTACACCCTACACTCTATACCCTACACTCTACACTCTATACCCTACACTCTACACCCTGCACTCTGTACCCTACACTCTACACTCTACACCCTACACTCTATACCCTACACTCTATACCCTACACTCTATACCCTACACCCTACACTCTATACCCTACACTCTATACCCTACACTCTACACCCTACACTCTACACCTTACACTCTATACCCTATACCCTACACTCTATACCCTACAATCTATACCCTACACTCTACACTCTATACCCTACACTCTATAGCCTACACTCCATACCCTACAGTATATACCCTACACTCTATACCCTACACTCTACACCTTACACCCTACACTCTATTCCCTACACTCTATACCCTACACTCTATACCCTACACTCTATACCCTACACTCTATACCCTACACTCTACACTCTATACCCTACACCCTACACTCTATACCCTACACGCTACACCCTATACTCTATTCGCCACACTCTATACCCTACACCCTACACTCTATACCCTACACTCTACACTCTATACCCTACACTCTACACCCTACACTCTATACCCTACACCCTACACTCTATACCCTACACTCTACACTCTACTCCCTACACTCTACACTCTATACCCTACACTCTACACTCTATACCCTACACTCTACTCCCTACACTCTATACCCTACACTCTACACCCTACACTCTACACCCTACACTCTATACCCTACACTCTATACCCTACACTCTTTACCCTACACTCTATACCCTACACTCTACACCCTACACTCTACACCCTACACTCTATACCCTACACTCTATACCCTACACTCTATACCCTACACTCTATACCCTACACTCTATACGCTACACTCTACACCCTACACTCTACACCCTACACTCTCTACCCTACACTCTATACCCTACACTCTACACTCTTTACCCTACACTCTATACCCTACACTCTATACCCTACACCCTATACCCTACACTCTATACCCTACACTCTATACTCTACACTCTATACCCTACACTCTACACTCTATACCCTACACTCTATAACATACACTCTATACCCTACACTCTATACCCTACACTCTATACCCTACACTCTATACCCTACACCCTACACTCTACACCCTACACTCTATACCCTACACTCTACACTCTATACCCTACACTCTACACCCTGCACTCTGTACCCTACACTCTACACTCTACACCCTACACTCTATACCCTACACTCTATACCCTACACTCTATACCCTACACCCTACACTCTACACCCTACACTCTATACACTACACTCTACACTTTATACCCTACACTCTATACCATACACTCTATACCCTACACTCTACAATTTGCACTCTATACCCTACACTCTATACACTAAACTCTAAACTCTATACCCTACACTCTACACTCTATACCCTACACTCTATAACATACACTCTATACCCTACACTCTATACCCTACAATCTATACCCTACACTCTATACCCTACACTCTACACCTTACACTCTACACCATACACTCTACACCATACACTCTAGAGCATACACTCTATACCCTACACGATACACTCTATACCCTACACTCTATACCCTACACTCTATACCCTACACTATACACTCTATACCCTACACTCTACACCCTACACTCTATACCCTACACTCTACAACCTGCACTCTATACCCTACACTCTACACCCTACACTCTATACCCTACACTATATACCCTACACTCTATACCCTACACTCTACACTCTATACCCTACACTCTATAGCCTACACTCTACACTCTATACCCTACACTCTATACCCTGCACTTTATACCCTACACTCTACACTCTATACCCTACACTCTACTCCCTACACTCTACACCCTACAGTCTATACCCTACGCTCTACACTCTATACCTTACACTCTACACTCTATACCTTACACTCTACACTCTATTCCCTACACTCTATACCCTACACTCTATACCCTACATTCTATACCCTACACTCTACACTCTATACCCTACAATCTATACGCCACACTCTATACCCTACAGTTTATACCCTACACTCTATACCCTACACTCTACACTCTATACCATACACTCTACACTCTACACTCTATACCCTACACTCTATACCCTACACTCTATACCCTACACTCTATACCCTACACCCTACACTCTATACCCTACACTCTATACCCTACACTCTACACCCTACACTCTACACCTTACACTCTATACCCTATACCCTACACTCTATACCCTACACTCTATACCCTACACTCTACACTCTATACCCTACACTCTATAGCCTACACTCCATACCCTACAGTATATACCCTACACTCTATACCCTACACTCTACACCTTACACCCTACACTCTATTCCCTACACTCTATACCCTACACTCTATACCCTACACTCTATACCCTACACTCTATACCCTACACTCTACACTCTATACCCTACACCCTACACTCTATACCCTACACGCTACACCCTATACTCTATACGCCACACTCTATACCCTACACCCTACACTCTATACCCTACACTCTACACTCTATACCCTACACTCTACACCCTACACTCTATACCCTACACCCTACACTCTATACCCTACACTCTACACTCTACTCCCTACACTCTACACTCTATACCCTACACTCTACACTCTATACCCTACACTCTACTCCCTACACTCTATACCCTACACTCTACACCCTACACTCTACACCCTACACTCTATACCCTACACTCTATACCCTACACTCTTTACCCTACACTCTATACCCTACACTCTACACCCTACACTCTACACCCTACACTCTATACCCTACACTCTATACCCTACACTCTATACCCTACACTCTATACCCTACACTCTATACGCTACACTCTACACCCTACACTCTACACCCTACACTCTCTACCCTACACTCTATACCCTACACTCTACACTCTTTACCCTACACTCTATACCCTACACTCTATACCCTACACCCTATACCCTACACTCTATACCCTACACTCTATACCCTACACTCTATACCCTACACTCTATAACATACACTCTATACCCTACACTCTATACCCTACACTCTATACCCTACACTCTATACCCTACACCCTACACTCTACACCCTACACTCTATACCCTACACTCTACACTCTATACCCTACACTCTACACCCTGCACTCTGTACCCTACACTCTACACTCTACACCCTACACTCTATACCCTACACTCTATACCCTACACTCTATACCCTACACCCTACACTCTACACCCTACACTCTATACACTACACTCTACACTTTATACCCTACACTCTATACCATACACTCTATACCCTACACTCTACAATTTGCACTCTATACCCTACACTCTATACACTAAACTCTAAACTCTATACCCTACACTCTACACTCTATACCCTACACTCTATAACATACACTCTATACCCTACACTCTATACCCTACACTCTATACCCTACACTCTATACCCTACACTCTACACCATACACTCTACACCATACACTCTACACCATACACTCTAGAGCATACACTCTATACCCTACACGATACACTCTATACCCTACACTCTATACCCTACACTCTATACCCTACACTATACACTCTATACCCTACACTCTACACCCTACACTCTATACCCTACACTCTACAACCTGCACTCTATACCCTACACTCTACACCCTACACTCTATACCCTACACTCTATACCCTACACTCTATACCCTACACTCTACACTCTATACCCTACACTCTATAGCCTACACTCTACACTCTATACCCTACACTCTATACCCTGCACTCTATACCCTACACTCTACACTCTATACCCTACACTCTACTCCCTACACTCTACACCCTACAGTCTATACCCTACGCTCTACACTCTATACCTTACACTCTACACTCTATACCTTACACTCTACACTCTATTCCCTACACTCTATACCCTACACTCTATACCCTACATTCTATACCCTACACTCTACACTCTATACCCTACAATCTATACGCCACACTCTATACCCTACAGTCTATACCCTACACTCTATACCCTACACTCTACACTCTATACCATACACTCTACACTCTACACTCTATACCCTACACTCTATACCCTACACTCTATACCCTACACTCTATACCCTACACCCTACACTCTATACCCTACACTCTATACCCTACACTCTACACCCTACACTCTACACCTTACACTCTATACCCTATACCCTACACTCTATACCCTACACTCTATACCCTACACTCTACACTCTATACCCTACACTCTATAGCCTACACTCCATACCCTACAGTATATACCCTACACTCTATACCCTACACTCTACACCTTACACCCTACACTCTATTCCCTACACTCTATACCCTACACTCTATACCCTACACTCTATACCCTACACTCTATACCCTACACTCTACACTCTATACCCTACACCCTACACTCTATACCCTACACGCTACACTCTATACTCTATACGCCACACTCTATACCCTACACCCTACACTCTATACCCTACACTCTACACTCTATACCCTACACTCTACACCCTACACTCTATACCCTACACCCTACACTCTATACCCTACACTCTACACTCTACTCCCTACACTCTACACTCTATACCCTACACTCTACACTCTATACCCTACACTCTACTCCCTACACTCTATACCCTACACTCTACACCCTACACTCTACACCCTACACTCTATACCCTACACTCTATACCCTACACTCTTTACCCTACACTCTATACCCTACACTCTACACCCTACACTCTACACCCTACACTCTATACCCTACACTCTATACCCTACACTCTATACCCTACACTCTATACCCTACACTCTATACGCTACACTCTACACCCTACACTCTACACCCTACACTCTCTACCCTACACTCTATACCCTACACTCTACACTCTTTACCCTACACTCTATACCCTACACTCTATACCCTACACCCTATACCCTACACTCTATACCCTACACTCTATACCCTACACTCTATACCCTACACTCTACACTCTATACCCTACACTCTATAACATACACTCTATACCCTACACTCTATACCCTACACTCTATACCCTACACTCTATACCCTACACCCTACACTCTACACCCTACACTCTATACCCTACACTCTACACTCTATACCCTACACTCTACACCCTGCACTCTGTACCCTACACTCTACACTCTACACCCTACACTCTATACCCTACACTCTATACCCTACACTCTATACCCTACACCCTACACTCTATACCCTACACTCTATACCCTACACTCTACACCCTACACTCTACACCTTACACTCTATACCCTATACCCTACACTCTATACCCTACACTCTATACCCTACACTCTACACTCTATACCCTACACTCTATAGCCTACACTCCATACCCTACAGTATATACCCTACACTCTATACCCTACACTCTACACCTTACACCCTACACTCTATTCCCTACACTCTATACCCTACACTCTATACCCTACACTCTATACCCTACACTCTATACCCTACACTCTACACTCTATACCCTACACCCTACACTCTATACCCTACACGCTACACCCTATACTCTATACGCCACACTCTATACCCTACACCCTACACTCTATACCCTACACTCTACACTCTATACCCTACACTCTACACCCTACACTCTATACCCTACACCCTACACTCTATACCCTACACTCTACACTCTACTCCCTACACTCTACACTCTATACCCTACACTCTACACTCTATACCCTACACTCTACTCCCTACACTCTATACCCTACACTCTACACCCTACACTCTACACCCTACACTCTATACCCTACACTCTATACCCTACACTCTTTACCCTACACTCTATACCCTACACTACACCCTACACTCTACACCCTACACTCTATACCCTACACTCTATACCCTACACTCTATACCCTACACTCTATACCCTACACTCTATACGCTACACTCTACACCCTACACTCTACAACCTACACTCTCTACCCTACACTCTATACCCTACACTCTACACTCTTTACCCTACACTCTATACCCTACACTCTATACCCTACACCCTATACCCTACACTCTATACCCTACACTCTATACCCTACACTCTATACCCTACACTCTACACTCTATACCCTACACTCTATAACATACACTCTATACCCTACACTCTATACCCTACACTCTATACCCTACACTCTATACCCTACACCCTACACTCTACACCCTACACTCTATACCCTACACTCTACACTCTATACCCTACACTCTACACCCTGCACTCTGTACCCTACACTCTACACTCTACACCCTACACTCTATACCCTACACTCTATACCCTACACTCTATACCCTACACCCTACACTCTACACCCTACACTCTATACACTACACTCTACACTTTATACCCTACACTCTATACCATACACTCTATACCCTACACTCTACAATTTGCACTCTATACCCTACACTCTATACACTAAACTCTAAACTCTATACCCTACACTCTACACTCTATACCCTACACTCTATAACATACACTCTATACCCTACACTCTATACCCTACACTCTATACCCTACACTCTATACCCTACACTCTACACCATACACTCTACACCATACACTCTACACCATACACTCTAGAGCATACACTCTATACCCTACACGATACACTTTATACCCTACACTCTATACCCTACACTCTATACCCTACACTATACACTCTATACCCTACACTCTACACCCTACACTCTATACCCTACACTCTACAACCTGCAATCTATACCCTACACTCTACACCCTACACTCTATACCCTACACTCTATACCCTACACTCTATACCCTACACTCTACACTCTATACCCTGCACTCTATAGCCTACACTCTACACTCTATACCCTACACTCTATACCCTGCACTCTATACCCTACACTCTACACTCTATACCCTACACTCTACTCCCTACACTCTACACCCTACAGTCTATACCCTACGCTCTACACTCTATACCTTACACTCTACACTCTATACCTTACACTCTACACTCTATTCCCTACACTCTATACCCTACACTCTATACCCTACATTCTATACCCTACACTCTACACTCTATACCCTACAATCTATACGCCACACTCTATACCCTACAGTCTATACCCTACACTCTATACCCTACACTCTACACTCTATACCATACACTCTACACTCTACACTCTATACCCTACACTCTATACCCTACACTCTATACCCTACACTCTATACCCTACACCCTACACTCTATACCCTACACTCTATACCCTACACTCTACACCCTACACTCTACACCTTACACTCTATACCCTATACCCTACACTCTATACCCTACACTCTATACCCTACACTCTACACTCTATACCCTACACTCTATAGCCTACACTCCATACCCTACAGTATATACCCTACACTCTATACCCTACACTCTACACCTTACACCCTACACTCTATTCCCTACACTCTATACCCTACACTCTATACCCTACACTCTATACCCTACACTCTATACCCTACACTCTACACTCTATACCCTACACCCTACACTCTATACCCTACACGCTACACCCTATACTCTATACGCCACACTCTATACCCTACACCCTACACTCTATACCCTACACTCTACACTCTATACCCTACACTCTACACCCTACACTCTATACCCTACACCCTACACTCTATACCCTACACTCTACACTCTACTCCCTACACTCTACACTCTATACCCTACACTCTACACTCTATACCCTACACTCTACTCCCTACACTCTATACCCTACACTCTACACCCTACACTCTACACCCTACACTCTATACCCTACACTCTATACCCTACACTCTTTACCCTACACTCTATACCCTACACTCTACACCCTACACTCTACACCCTACACTCTATACCCTACACTCTATACCCTACACTCTATACCCTACACTCTATACCCTACACTCTATACGCTACACTCTACACCCTACACTCTACACCCTACACTCTCTACCCTACACTCTATACCCTACACTCTACACTCTTTACCCTACACTCTATACCCTACACTCTATACCCTACACCCTATACCCTACACTCTATACCCTACACTCTATACCCTACACTCTATACCCTACACTCTATAACATACACTCTATACCCTACACTCTATACCCTACACTCTATACCCTACACTCTATACCCTACACCCTACACTCTACACCCTACACTCTATACCCTACACTCTACACTCTATACCCTACACTCTACACCCTGCACTCTGTACCCTACACTCTACACTCTACACCCTACACTCTATACCCTACACTCTATACCCTACACTCTATACCCTACACCCTACACTCTACACCCTACACTCTATACACTACACTCTACACTTTATACCCTACACTCTATACCATACACTCTATACCCTACACTCTACAATTTGCACTCTATACCCTACACTCTATACACTAAACTCTAAACTCTATACCCTACACTCTACACTCTATACCCTACACTCTATAACATACACTCTATACCCTACACTCTATACCCTACACTCTATACCCTACACTCTATACCCTACACTCTACACCATACACTCTACACCATACACTCTACACCATACACTCTAGAGCATACACTCTATACCCTACACGATACACTCTATACCCTACACTCTATACCCTACACTCTATACCCTACACTATACACTCTATACCCTACACTCTACACCCTACACTCTATACCCTACACTCTACAACCTGCACTCTATACCCTACACTCTACACCCTACACTCTATACCCTACACTCTATACCCTACACTCTATACCCTACACTCTACACTCTATACCCTACACTCTATAGCCTACACTCTACACTCTATACCCTACACTCTATACCCTGCACTCTATACCCTACACTCTACACTCTATACCCTACACTCTACTCCCTACACTCTACACCCTACAGTCTATACCCTACGCTCTACACTCTATACCTTACACTCTACACTCTATACCTTACACTCTACACTCTATTCCCTACACTCTATACCCTACACTCTATACCCTACATTCTATACCCTACACTCTACACTCTATACCCTACAATCTATACGCCACACTCTATACCCTACAGTCTATACCCTACACTCTATACCCTACACTCTACACTCTATACCATACACTCTACACTCTACACTCTATACCCTACACTCTATACCCTACACTCTATACCCTACACTCTATACCCTACACCCTACACTCTATACCCTACACTCTATACCCTACACTCTACACCCTACACTCTACACCTTACACTCTATACCCTATACCCTACACTCTATACCCTACACTCTATACCCTACACTCTACACTCTATACCCTACACTCTATAGCCTACACTCCATACCCTACAGTATATACCCTACACTCTATACCCTACACTCTACACCTTACACCCTACACTCTATTCCCTACACTCTATACCCTACACTCTATACCCTACACTCTATACCCTACACTCTATACCCTACACTCTACACTCTATACCCTACACCCTACACTCTATACCCTACACGCTACACTCTATACTCTATACGCCACACTCTATACCCTACACCCTACACTCTATACCCTACACTCTACACTCTATACCCTACACTCTACACCCTACACTCTATACCCTACACCCTACACTCTATACCCTACACTCTACACTCTACTCCCTACACTCTACACTCTATACCCTACACTCTACACTCTATACCCTACACTCTACTCCCTACACTCTATACCCTACACTCTACACCCTACACTCTACACCCTACACTCTATACCCTACACTCTATACCCTACACTCTTTACCCTACACTCTATACCCTACACTCTACACCCTACACTCTACACCCTACACTCTATACCCTACACTCTATACCCTACACTCTATACCCTACACTCTATACGCTACACTCTACACCCTACACTCTACACCCTACACTCTCTACCCTACACTCTATACCCTACACTCTACACTCTTTACCCTACACTCTATACCCTACACTCTATACCCTACACCCTATACCCTACACTCTATACCCTACACTCTATACCCTACACTCTATACCCTACACTCTACACTCTATACCCTACACTCTATAACATACACTCTATACCCTACACTCTATACCCTACACTCTATACCCTACACTCTATACCCTACACCCTACACTCTACACCCTACACTCTATACCCTACACTCTACACTCTATACCCTACACTCTACACCCTGCACTCTGTACCCTACACTCTACACTCTACACCCTACACTCTATACCCTACACTCTATACCCTACACTCTATACCCTACACCCTACACTCTATACCCTACACTCTATACCCTACACTCTACACCCTACACTCTACACCTTACACTCTATACCCTATACCCTACACTCTATACCCTACACTCTATACCCTACACTCTACACTCTATACCCTACACTCTATAGCCTACACTCCATACCCTACAGTATATACCCTACACTCTATACCCTACACTCTACACCTTACACCCTACACTCTATTCCCTACACCCTATACCCTACACTCTATACCCTACACTCTATACCCTACACTCTATACCCTACACTCTACACTCTATACCCTACACCCTACACTCTATACCCTACACGCTACACCCTATACTCTATACGCCACACTCTATACCCTACACCCTACACTCTATACCCTACACTCTACACTCTATACCCTACACTCTACACCCTACACTCTATACCCTACACCCTACACTCTATACCCTACACTCTACACTCTACTCCCTACACTCTACACTCTATACCCTACACTCTACACTCTATACCCTACACTCTACTCCCTACACTCTATACCCTACACTCTACACCCTACACTCTACACCCTACACTCTATACCCTACACTCTATACCCTACACTCTTTACCCTACACTCTATACCCTACACTCTACACCCTACACTCTACACCCTACACTCTATACCCTACACTCTATACCCTACACTCTATACCCTACACTCTATACCCTACACTCTATACGCTACACTCTACACCCTACACTCTACAACCTACACTCTCTACCCTACACTCTATACCCTACACTCTACACTCTTTACCCTACACTCTATACCCTACACTCTATACCCTACACCCTATACCCTACACTCTATACCCTACACTCTATACCCTACACTCTATACCCTACACTCTACACTCTATACCCTACACTCTATAACATACACTCTATACCCTACACTCTATACCCTACACTCTATACCCTACACTCTATACCCTACACCCTACACTCTACACCCTACACTCTATACCCTACACTCTACACTCTATACCCTACACTCTACACCCTGCACTCTGTACCCTACACTCTACACTCTACACCCTACACTCTATACCCTACACTCTATACCCTACACTCTATACCCTACACCCTACACTCTACACCCTACACTCTATACACTACACTCTACACTTTATACCCTACACTCTATACCATACACTCTATACCCTACACTCTACAATTTGCACTCTATACCCTACACTCTATACACTAAACTCTAAACTCTATACCCTACACTCTACACTCTATACCCTACACTCTATAACATACACTCTATACCCTACACTCTATACCCTACACTCTATACCCTACACTCTATACCCTACACTCTACACCATACACTCTACACCATACACTCTACACCATACACTCTAGAGCATACACTCTATACCCTACACGATACACTTTATACCCTACACTCTATACCCTACACTCTATACCCTACACTATACACTCTATACCCTACACTCTACACCCTACACTCTATACCCTACACTCTACAACCTGCAATCTATACCCTACACTCTACACCCTACACTCTATACCCTACACTCTATACCCTACACTCTATACCCTACACTCTACACTCTATACCCTGCACTCTATAGCCTACACTCTACACTCTATACCCTACACTCTATACCCTGCACTCTATACCCTACACTCTACACTCTATACCCTACACTCTACTCCCTACACTCTACACCCTACAGTCTATACCCTACGCTCTACACTCTATACCTTACACTCTACACTCTATACCTTACACTCTACACTCTATTCCCTACACTCTATACCCTACACTCTATACCCTACATTCTATACCCTACACTCTACACTCTATACCCTACAATCTATACGCCACACTCTATACCCTACAGTCTATACCCTACACTCTATACCCTACACTCTACACTCTATACCATACACTCTACACTCTACACTCTATACCCTACACTCTATACCCTACACTCTATACCCTACACTCTATACCCTACACCCTACACTCTATACCCTACACTCTATACCCTACACTCTACACCCTACACTCTACACCTTACACTCTATACCCTATACCCTACACTCTATACCCTACACTCTATACCCTACACTCTACACTCTATACCCTACACTCTATAGCCTACACTCCATACCCTACAGTATATACCCTACACTCTATACCCTACACTCTACACCTTACACCCTACACTCTATTCCCTACACTCTATACCCTACACTCTATACCCTACACTCTATACCCTACACTCTATACCCTACACTCTACACTCTATACCCTACACCCTACACTCTATACCCTACACGCTACACCCTATACTCTATACGCCACACTCTATACCCTACACCCTACACTCTATACCCTACACTCTACACTCTATACCCTACACTCTACACCCTACACTCTATACCCTACACCCTACACTCTATACCCTACACTCTACACTCTACTCCCTACACTCTACACTCTATACCCTACACTCTACACTCTATACCCTACACTCTACTCCCTACACTCTATACCCTACACTCTACACCCTACACTCTACACCCTACACTCTATACCCTACACTCTATACCCTACACTCTTTACCCTACACTCTATACCCTACACTCTACACCCTACACTCTACACCCTACACTCTATACCCTACACTCTATACCCTACACTCTATACCCTACACTCTATACCCTACACTCTATACCCTACACTCTACACCCTACACTCTACACCCTACACTCTATACCCTACACTCTATACCCTACACTCTATACCCTACACTCTATACCCTACACTCTATACGCTACACTCTACACCCTACACTCTACACTCTACACTCTTTACCCTACACTCTATACCCTACACTCTATACCCTACACCCTATACCCTACACTCTATACCCTACACTCTATACCCTACACTCTATACCCTACACTCTACACTCTATACCCTACACTCTATAACATACACTCTATACCCTACACTCTATACCCTACACTCTATACCCTACACTCTATACCCTACACCCTACACTCTACACCCTACACTCTATACCCTACACTCTACACTCTATACCCTACACTCTACACCCTGCACTCTGTACCCTACACTCTACACTCTACACCCTACACTCTATACCCTACACTCTATACCCTACACTCTATACCCTACACCCTACACTCTACACCCTACACTCTATACACTACACTCTACACTTTATACCCTACACTCTATACCATACACTCTATACCCTACACTCTACAATTTGCACTCTATACCCTACACTCTATACACTAAACTCTAAACTCTATACCCTACACTCTACACTCTATACCCTACACTCTATAACATACACTCTATACCCTACACTCTATACCCTACACTCTATACCCTACACTCTATACCCTACACTCTACACCATACACTCTACACCATACACTCTACACCATACACTCTAGAGCATACACTCTATACCCTACACGATACACTCTATACCCTACACTCTATACCCTACACTCTATACCCTACACTATACACTCTATACCCTACACTCTACACCCTACACTCTATACCCTGCACTCTACAACCTGCACTCTATACCCTACACTCTACACCCTACACTCTATACCCTACACTCTATACCCTACACTCTATACCCTACACTCTATACCCTACACTCTACACTCTATACCCTACACTCTATAGCCTACACTCTACACTCTATACCCTGCACTCTATACCCTACACTCTACACTCTATACCCTACACTCTACTCCCTACACTCTACACCCTACAGTCTATACCCTACGCTCTACACTCTATACCTTACACTCTACACTCTATACCTTACACTCTACACTCTATTCCCTACACTCTATACCCTACATTCTATACCCTACATTCTATACCCTACACTCTACACTCTATACCCTACAATCTATACGCCACACTCTATACCCTACAGTCTATACCCTACACTCTATACCCTACACTCTACACTCTATACCATACACTCTACACTCTATACCCTACACTCTATACCCTACACTCTATACCCTACACTCTATACCCTACACCCTACACTCTATACCCTACACTCTATACCCTACACTCTACACCCTACACTCTACACCTTACACTCTATACCCTATACCCTACACTCTATACCCTACACTCTATACCCTACACTCTACACTCTATACCCTACACTCTATAGCCTACACTCCATACCCTACAGTATATACCCTACACTCTATACCCTACACTCTACACCTTACACCCTACACTCTATTCCCTACACTCTATACCCTACACTCTATACCCTACACTCTATACCCTACACTCTATACCCTACACTCTACACTCTATACCCTACACCCTACACTCTATACCCTACACGCTACACCCTATACTCTATACGCCACACTCTATACCCTACACCCTACACTCTATACCCTACACTCTACACTCTATACCCTACACTCTACACCCTACACTCTATACCCTACACCCTACACTCTATACCCTACACTCTACACTCTACTCCCTACACTCTACACTCTATACCCTACACTCTACACTCTATACCCTACACTCTACTCCCTACACTCTATACCCTACACTCTACACCCTACACTCTACACCCTACACTCTATACCCTACACTCTATACCCTACACTCTTTACCCTACACTCTATACCCTACACTCTACACCCTACACTCTACACCCTACACTCTATACCCTACACTCTATACCCTACACTCTATACCCTACACTCTATACCCTACACTCTATACGCTACACTCTACACCCTACACTCTACACCCTACACTCTCTACCCTACACTCTATACCCTACACTCTACACTCTTTACCCTACACTCTATACCCTACACTCTATACCCTACACCCTATACCCTACACTCTATACCCTACACTCTATACCCTACACTCTATACCCTACACTCTACACTCTATACCCTACACTCTATAACATACACTCTATACCCTACACTCTATACCCTACACTCTATACCCTACACTCTATACCCTACACCCTACACTCTACACCCTACACTCTATACCCTACACTCTACACTCTATACCCTACACTCTACACCCTGCACTCTGTACCCTACAGTCTACACTCTACACCCTACACTCTTTACCCTACACTCTATACCCTACACTCTATACCCTACACCCTACACTCTATACCCTACACTCTATACCCTACACTCTACACCCTACACTCTACACCTTACACTCTATACCCTATACCCTACACTCTATACCCTACACTCTATACCCTACACTCTACACTCTATACCCTACACTCTATAGCCTACACTCCATACCCTACAGTATATACCCTACACTCTATACCCTACACTCTACACCTTACACCCTACACTCTATTCCCTACACTCTATACCCTACACTCTATACCCTACACTCTATAAACTACACTCTATACCCTACACTCTACACTCTATACCCTACACCCTACACTCTATACCCTACACGCTACACCCTATACTCTATACGCCACACTCTATACCCTACACCCTACACTCTATACCCTACACTCTACACTCTATACCCTACACTCTACACCCTACACTCTATACCCTACACCCTACACTCTATACCCTACACTCTACACTCTACTCCCTACACTCTACACTCTATACCCTACACTCTACACTCTATACCCTACACTCTACTCCCTACACTCTATACCCTACACTCTACACCCTACACTCTACACCCTACACTCTATACCCTACACTCTATACCCTACACTCTTTACCCTACACTCTATACCCTACACTCTACACCCTACACTCTATACCCTACACTCTTTACCCTACACTCTATACCCTACACTCTACACCCTACACTCTATACCTATATACTATAGGTATATAACATACACTCTATACTATAGAGTGTAGGGTGTAGAGTGTATGGTATAGAGTGTAGGGTATAGAGTGTAGGGTATACAGTGTATGGTATAGAGTGTAGGGTATAGAGTGTAGAGTGTAGGGTATAGAGTGTAGGGTATAGAGTGTAGGGTATAGAGTGTAGGGTATAGAGTGTAGGGTATAGGGTATAGAGTGTAGGGTGTAGAGTGTAGGGTGTAGGGTGTAGAGTGTATGGTATAGAGTGTAGGGTATAGAGTGTAGGGATTAGAGTGTAGGTATAGAGTGTAGGGTATAGAGTGTAGGGTGTAGAGTGTAGGGTATAGAGTGTAGAGTGTAGGGTATAGAGTGTAGGGTATAGAGTAGAGTGTAGAGTGTAGGGTATAGAGTGTAGAGTGTAGGGGATAGAATGTAGGGTATAGAGTGTAAGGTGTAGAGTGTAGGGTGTAGAGTGTATGGTATAGAGTGTGGGGTATAAAGTGTAGAGTGTAGGGTATGGAGTGTAGGGTATAGAGTGTATGGTATAGAGTGTAGGGTATAAAGTGTAGACTGTAGGGTATAGAGTGTAGGGTATAGAGTGTAGAGTGTAGGGTAAAGAGTGTAGGGTATAGAGTGTAGGGTATAGAGTGCAAATTGTAGAGTGTAGGGTATAGAGTGTATGGTATATAGTGTAGGGTATAAAGTGTAGAGTGTAGTGTATAGAGTGTAGGGTGTAGAGTGTAGGGTGTAGGGTATAGAGTGTAGGGTATAGAGTGTAGGGTATAGAGTGTAGGGTGTAGAGTGTAGAGTGTAGGGTACAGAGTGCAGGGTGTAGAGTGTAGGGTATAGAGTGTAGAGTGTAGGGTATAGAGTGTAGGGTGTAGAGTGTAGGGTATAGAGTGTAGGGTGTAGAGTGTAGGGTATAGAGTGTAGGGTGTAGAGTGTAGAGTGTAGGGTGTAGAGTGTAGGGTATAGAGTGTAGGGTATAGAGTGTAGGGTGTAGGGATTAGAGTGTAGGGATTAGAGTGTAGGGTGTAGAGTGTAGGGTGTAGAGTGTAGGGTATGGAGTGTAGGGTATAGAGTGTAGGGTATAGAGTGTAGGGTATAAAGCGTAGAGTGTAGGGTATAGAGTGTATAGTGTAGGGTATAGAGTGTAGGGTATAGAGTGTAGGGTATAGGGTATAGAGTGTAGGGTGTAGAGTGTAGGGTGTAGGGTGTAGAGTGTATGGTATAGAGTGTAGGGTATAGAGTGTAGGGATTAGAGTGTAGGGTATAGAGTGTAGGGTATAGAGTGTAGGGTATAGAGTGTAGGGTGTAGAGTGTAGGGTATAGAGTGTAGAGTGTAGGGTATAGAGTGTAGGGAATAGAGTAGAGTGTAGAGTGTAGGGTATAGAGTGTAGAGTGTAGGGGATAGAATGTAGGGTATAGAGTCTAAGGTGTAGAGTGTAGGGTATAGAGTGTATGGTATAGAGTGTGGGGTATAAAGTGTAGAGTGTAGGGTATGGAGTGTAGGGTATAGAGTGTATGGTATAGAGTGTAGGGTATAAAGTGTAGAGTGTAGGGTATAGAGTGTAGGGTATAGAGTGTAGAGTGTAGGGTAAAGAGTGTAGGGTATAGAGTGTAGGGTATAGAGTGTAGAGTGTAGGGTATAGAGTGTAGGGTATAGAGTGCAGGATGTAGAGTGTAGGGTATAGAGTGTATGGTATAGAGTGTAGGGTATAAAGTGTAGATTGTAGTGTATAGAGTGTAGGGTATAGAGTGTAGGGTATAGAGAGTAGGGTATAGAGTGTAGGCTATAGAGTGTAGAGTGTAGGGTGTAGAGTGTAGGGTATAGAGTGTAGGGTATAGAGTGTAGGGTATAGAGTGTGGAGTAGAGAGTGTAGGGTATAGAGTGTAGGGTATAGAATGTAGGGTATAGAGTGTAGAGTGTAGGGTGTAGAGTGTAGGGTATAGAGTGTAGGGTATAGAGTGTAGGGTATAGAGTGTGGAGTAGAGAGTGTAGGGTATAGAGTGTAGGGTATAGAATGTAGAGTGTAGAGTGTAGGGTGTAGAGTGCAAAGTGTAGGGTATAGAGTGTAAGGTATAGAGTGTAGTGTATAGAGTGTATATTATAGAGTGTAGGGTATAGAGTGTAGAGTTTAGGGTATAGAGTGTAGTGTATAGAGTGTATGGTATAGAGTGTATGGTATAGAGTGTAGAGTGTAGGGTATAGAGTGTAGGGTATAGAGTGTAGGGTATAGAGTGTAGGGTATAGAGTGTAGAGTGTAGGGTATAGAGGGTAGGGTATAGAGTGTAGGGTATGGAGTGTAGGGTATAGAGTGTAGGGTATAGAGTGTAGGTTATAGAGTGTAGGGTATAGAGTGTAGGGTATAGAGTGTAGCTTATAGAGCGTAGGGTGTAGGGTATAGAGTGTAGGGTATAGAGTGTAGGGTATAGAGTGTAGAGTGTAGGGTATAGAGTGTATGGTATAGAGCTTAGGGTGTAGAGTGTAGGGTATAGAGTGTAGAGTTTAGGGTATAGAGTGTGGGGCATAGAGTGTATGGTATACAGTGTAGAGTGTAGGGTATAGAGTGTAGGGTATAGAGTGCAGGTTGTAGAGTGTAGGGTATAGAGTGTACGGTATAGAGTGTAGGGTATAAAGTGTAGAGTGTAGGGTATAGAGTGTATAGTGCAGGGTATAGAGTGTAGGGTATAGAGTGTATAGTGTAGGGTATAGAGTGTATGCTATAGAGTGTATGGTGTAGAATGTATGGTATAGAGTGTAGGGTGTAGAGTGTATGGTATAGAGTATAGGGTATAGAGTGTAGGGTATATAGTGTAGGGTATAGAGTGTATGTTATAGAGTGTAGGGTATAGAGTGTAGAGTGTAGGGTATAGAGTTTAGAGTGTAGGGTATAGAGTGTAGGGTATAGAGTGTAAGGTATAGAGTGTAGGGTATAGAGTGTAGGGTATAGAGTGTAGGGTAAAGAGTGTAGAGTGTAGGGTACAGAGTGCAGGGTGTAGAGTGTAGGGTATAGAGTGTAGAGTGTAGGGTGTAGGGTGTAGAGTGTATTGTGTAGGGTATAGAGTGTAGGGTATAGAGTGTAGAGTGTAGGGTGTAGAGTGTAGGGTATAGAGTGTAGGGTATAGAGTGTAGGGTATAGAGTGTAGGGTGTAGGGATTAGAGTGTAGGGATTAGAGTGTAGGGTGTAGAGTGTAGGGTGTAGAGTGTAGGGTATAGAGTGTAGGGTATAGAGTGTAGGGTATAGAGTGTAGAGTGTAGGGATTAGAGTGTAGGGATTAGAGTGTAGGGTATAGAGTGTAGGGTATAGAGTGTAGAGTGTAGGGTATAGAGTGTAGGGTATAGAGTGTAGGGTATAGAGTGTAGGGAATAGATTGTAGAGTGTAGGGTGTAGAATGTAAAGTGTAGGGTATAGAGTGTAAGGTATAGAGTGTAGTGTATAGAGTGTATGTTATAGAGTGTAGGGCATAGAGTGTAGAGTGTAGGGTATAGAGTGTAGGGTATAGAGTGTAGGGTATAGAGTGTAGGGTATAGAGTGTAGGGTATAGAGTGTAGGGTGTAGGGTATAGAGTGTAGGGTATAGAGTGCACGTTGTAGAGTGTAGGGTATAGAGTGTAGGGTATAGAGAGTAGGGTATAAAGTGTAGAGTGTAGGGTATAGAGTGTATAGTGTAGGGTATAGAGTGTAGGGTATAGAGTGTAGAGTGTAGGGTATAGAGTGTATGCTATAGAGTGTATGGTGTAGAGTGTATGGTATAGAGTGTAGGGTATAGAGTGTAGAGTGTAGGGTACAGAGTGTAGGGTAGGGTATAGAGTGTAGGGTATAGAGTGTAGGGTATAGAGTGCATGTTAAAGAGTGTAGGGTATAGCGTGTAGAGTGTAGGGTATAGAGTTTAGAGTGTAGGGTATAGAGTGTATGGTATAGAGTGTATGGTATAGAGTGTAGGGTATAGAGTGTATGGTATAGAATGTAGGGTATAGAGTGTAGAGTGTAGGGTATAGAGTGTAGGGTATAGAGTGTAGGGTATAGAGTGTAGGCTATAAAGTGTAGGGTATAGAGTGTAGAGTGTAGGTTATAGAGTGTAGGGTGTAGAGTGTAGGGTATAGAGTGTTGGGTGTAGAGTGCAGGGTGTAGAGTGCAGGGTGTAGAGTGCAGGGTATAGAGTGTAGGGTATAGAGTGTAGGGTATAAAGTGTAGAGTGTAGGGTATAGAGTGTAGGGTATAGAGTGTAGGGTATAGAGTGTAGGGTATAGAGTGTATGTTATAGGGTATAGAGTGTAGAGTGTAGGGTATAGAGTTTAGAGTGTAGGGTATAGAGTGTAGGGTATAGAGTGTAAGGTATAGAGTGTAGGGTGTAGAGTGTAGGGTATAGAGTGTAGGGTATAGAGTGTATGGTATAGAGTGTAGGGTATAGAGTGTATGGTATAGAGTGTAGGGTATAGAGTGTAGAGTGTAGGGTATAGATTGTAGGGTATAGAGTGTAGAGTGTAGGGTATAGAGTGTAGGGTATAGAGTGTAGGGTGTTGAGTGTAGGGTGTAGAGTGTAGGGATTAGAGTGTAGGGTATAGAGTGTAGAGTGTAGGGTATAGAGTGGAGGGTATAGAGTGTAGAGTGTAGGGATTAGATTGTAGGGTATAGCGTGTAGGGTATAGAGTGTATGGTATAGAGTGTAGGGTATACAGTGTAGAGTGTAGGGTATAGATTGTAGGGTATAGAGTGTAGGGTGTAGAGTGTATGGTATAGAGTGTAGAGTGTAGGGTATAGAGTGTAGGGTATAGAGTGTAGGGTATAGAGTGTAGAGTGTAGGGTACAGAGTGCAGAGTGTAGGGTATAGAGTGTAGGGTATATAGTGTAGAGTGCAGGGTATAGAGTGTAAAGTGTAGGGTATAGAGTGTAGGGTATAGAGTGTAGAGTGTAGGGTATAGAGTGGAGGGTATAGAGTGTAGAGTGTAGGGATTAGATTGTAGGGTATAGCGTGTAGGGTATAGAGTGTAGGGTATAGAGTGTAGGGTGTTGAGTGTAGGGTGTAGAGTGTAGGGATTAGAGTGTAGGGTATAGAGTGTAGAGTGTAGGGTATAGAGTGGAGGGTATAGAGTGTAGAGTGTAGGGATTAGATTGTAGGGTATAGCGTGTAGGGTATAGAGTGTATGGTATAGAGTGTAGGGTATACAGTGTAGAGTGTAGGGTATAGAGTGTATGGTATAGAGTGTAGGGTGTAGAGTGTATGGTATAGAGTGTAGAGTGTAGGGTATAGAGTGTAGGGTATAGAGTGTAGGGTATAGAGTGTAGAGTGTAGGGTACAGAGTGCAGAGTGTAGGGTATAGAGTGTAGGGTATATAGTGTAGAGTGTAGGGTATAGAGTGTAAAGTGTAGGGTATAGAGTGTAGGGTATAGAGTGTAGGGTATAGAGTGTAGAGTGTAGGGTATAGAGTGTAGGGTATAGAGTGTAGGGTATAGAGTGTAGGGTATAGAGTGTAGAGTGTAGGGTATAGAGTGTAGGGTATAGAGTGTAGGGTATAGAGTGTAGGGTATAGAGTGTAGGGTATAGAGTGTAGGGTATAGAGTTTAGAGTGTAGGGTATAGAGTGTAGGGTATAGAGTGTAAGGTATAGAGTGTAGAGTGTAGGGTATAGAGTGTAGGGTATAGAGTGTAGGGTATAGAGTGTAGGGTAAAGAGTTTAGAGTGTAGGGTACAGAGTGCAGGGTGTAGAGGGTAGGGTATAGAGTGTAGAGTGTATGGTGTAGAGTGTAGGGTATAGAGTGTAGGGTGTAGAGTGTAGGGTGTAGGGTATAGAGTGTAGGGTATAGAGTGTAGGGTATAGAGTGTAGGGTGTAGAGTGTAGAGTGTAGGGTGTAGAGTGTAGGGTATAGAGTGTAGGGTATAGAGTGTAGGGTGTAGGGATTAGAGTGTAGGGTGTAGAGTGTATGGTATAGAGTGTAGGGTATAGAGTGTAGGGTATAGAGTGTATGTTATAGAGTGTAGGGTATAGAGTGTAGAGTGTAGGGTATAGAGTTTAGAGTGTAGGGTATAGAGTGTAGGGTATAGAGTGTAGGGTATAGAGTGTAGGGTATAGGGTGTAGGGTATAGAGTGTAGGGTATAGAGTGTAGGGTAAAGAGTGTAGAGTGTAGGGTATAGAGTGTAGGGTACAGAGTGTAGGGTGTAGAGTGTAGGGTGTAGAGTGTAGAGTGTAGCGTATAGAGTGTAGGGTATAGAGTGTAGGGTATAGAGTGTAGGGTATAGAGTGTAGGGTGTAGAGTGTAGGGTGTATAGTGTAGGGTATAGAGTGTAGGGTATAGAGTGTAGGGTATAGAGTGTAGGGTATAGAGTGTAGGGTGTAGAGTGTAGGGTGTAGAGTGTAGGGTATAGAGTGTAGGGAGTAGAGTGTAGGGTATAGAGTGTAGAGTGTAGGATATAGAATGTAGAGTGTAGGGAGTAGAGTGTAGAGTGTAGGGTATAGAGTGTAGAGTGTAGGGTATAGAGTGTAGGGTATAGAGTGTAGGGTGTAGAGTGTAGGGTATAGAGTGTAGAGTGTAGGGTATAGAGTGTAGGGTGTAGGGTATAGAATGTGGCGTATAGAGTATAGGGTGTAGAGTGTAGGGTATAGAGTGTAGGGTGTAGGGTATAGAGTGTAGAGTGTAGGGTATAGAGTGTAGGGTATAGAGTGTAGGGTATAGAGTGTAGGGTATAGAGTGTAGGGAATAGAGTGTAGGGTGTAAGGTGTAGAGTGTAGGGTATAGAGTGTAGGGTATATACTGTAGGGTATAGAGTGTAGGCTATAGGGTGTAGGGTATAGAGTGTAGAGGTGTAGGGTATAGAGTGTAGGGTATAGAGTGTAGGGTATAGAGTGTAGGGTATAGGGTATAGAGTGTAAGGTGTAGAGTGTAGGGTGTAGAGTGTAGGGTATAGAGTGTAGGGTATAGAGTGTAGGGTGTAGGGTATAGAGTGTAGGGTATAGAGTGTAGGGTATAGAGTGTAGGGTATAGAGTGTAGAGTGTAGAGTGTATGGTATAGAGTGTAGCGTGTAGGGTATAGAGTGTAGGATATAGACTGTAGGGTATAGAGTGTGGCGTATAGATTGTAGGGTATAGAGTGTAGAGTGTAGGGTATAGAGTGTACGGTATAGAGTGTAGGGTATAGAGTGTAGGGTATAGAGTGTAGAGTGTAGGGTATAGAATGTAGGGTATAGAGTGTAGGGTATAGAGTGTAGGGTGTAGGGTATAGAGTGTAGGGTATAGAGTGTAGGGTATAGAGTGTAGGGTATAGAGTGTAGAGTGTAGAGTGTATGGTATAGAGTGTAGAGTGTAGGGTATAGAGTGTAGGGTATAGACTGTAGGGTATAGAGTGTGGCGTATAGATTGTAGGGTATAGAGTGTAGAGTGTAGGGTATAGAATGTAGGGTATAGAGTGTAGGGTATAGAGTGTAGGGAATAGAGTGTAGAGTGTAGGTATAGAGTGTAGAGTGTAAGGTATAGAGTGTAGAGCGTAGGGTATAGACTGTAGGGTGTAGAGTGTAGGGAGTAGAGTGTAGGGTATAGAGTGTAGAGTGTAGGGTATAGAGTGCAGGGTATAGAGTGTAGGGTATAGAGTGTAGAGTGTAGGCTATAGAGTGTAGGGTATAGAGTGTAGAGTGTAGGGTGTAGGGTATAGAGTGTAGGGTATAGAGTGTAGGGTGTAGAGTGTAGGGTATAGAGTGTAGAGTGTAGGGTATAGAGTGTAGGGTGTAGGGTATAGAGTGTGGCGTATAGAGTATAGGGTGTAGAGTGTAGGGTATAGAGTGTAGGGTGTAGGGTATAGAGTGTAGAGTGTAGGGTATAGAGTGTAGGGTATAGAGTGTAGGGTATAGAGTGTAGGGAATAGAGTGTAGGGTGTAAGGTGTAGAGTGTAGGGTATAGAGTGTAGGGTATATACTGTAGGGTATAGAGTGTAGGCTATAGGGTGTAGGGTATAGAGTGTAGAGTGTAGGGTATAGAGTGTAGGGTATAGAGTGTAGGGTATAGAATGTAGGGTATAGAGTGTAGGGTATAGGGTATAGAGTGTAAGGTGTAGAGTGTAGGGTGTAGAGTGTAGGGTATAGAGTGTAGGGTATAGAGTGTAGGGTGTAGGGTATATAGTGTAGGGTATAGAGTGTAGGGTATAGAGTGTAGGGTATAGAGTGTAGAGTGTAGAGTGTATGGTATAGAGTGTAGAGTGTAGGGTATAGAGTGTAGGATATAGACTGTAGGGTATAGAGTGTGGCGTATAGATTGTAGGGTATAGAGTGTAGAGTGTAGGGTATAGAGTGTACGGTATAGAGTGTAGGGTATAGAGTGTAGGGTATAGAGTGTAGGGTGTAGGGTATAGAGTGTAGGGTATAGAGTGTAGGGTATAGAGTGTAGGGTATAGAGTGTAGAGTGTAGAGTGTATGGTATAGAGTGTAGAGTGTAGGGTATAGAGTGTAGGGTATAGACTGTAGGGTATAGAGTGTGGCGTATAGATTGTAGGGTATAGAGTGTAGAGTGTAGGGTATAGAATGTAGGGTATAGAGTGTAGGGTATAGAGTGTAGGGAATAGAGTGTAGAGTGTAGGTATAGAGTGTAGAGTGTAAGGTATAGAGTGTAGAGCGTAGGGTATAGACTGTAGGGTGTAGAGTGTAGGGAGTAGAGTGTAGGGTATAGAGTGTAGAGTGTAGGGTATAGAGTGCAGGGTATAGAGTGTAGGGTATAGAGTGTAGAGTGTAGGCTATAGAGTGTAGGGTATAGAGTGTAGAGTGTAGGGTATAGAGTGTAGGGTATAGAGTGTAGGGTATAGAGTGTAGGGTGTAGAGTGTAGGGTATAGAGTGCAGGTTGTAGAGTGTAGGGTAAAGAGTGTAGGGTGTAGAGTGTAGGGTATAGAGTGTATAGTGTAGGGTATAGAGTGTAGGGTATAGAGTGTAGGGTATAAAGTGTATCGTGTAGGGTATAGAGTGTATGGTGTAGAGTGTATGGTGTAGAGTGTATGGTGTAGAGTGTATGGTGTAGAGTGTAGGGTATAGAGTGTAGGGTATAGAGTGTAGGGTATAGAGTGTAGGGTATAGAGTGTATGTTATAGAGTGTAGGGTATAGAGTGTAGAGTGTAGGGTATAGAGTTTAGAGTTTAGTGTATAGAGTGTAGGGTATAGAGTGTAGGGTATAGAGTGAAGGGTATAGAGTGTAGGGTAAAGAGTGTAGAGTGTAGGGTACAGAGTGCAGGGTGTAGAGTGTAGGGTATAGAGTGTAGGGTGTATAGAGTGTAGGGTATAGAGTGAAGGGTATAGAGTGTAGGGTAAAGAGTGTAGAGTGTAGGGTACAGAGTGCAGGGTGTAGAGTGTAGGGTATAGAGTGTAGGGTGTAGAGTGTAGGGTGTAGGGTATAGAGTGTAGGGTATAGAGTGTAGGGTATAGAGTGTAGGGTATAGAGTGTAGGGTGTAGGGATTAGAGTGTAGGGATTAGAGTGTAGGGTGTAGAGTGTAGGGTGTAGAGTGTAGGGTATAGAGTGTAGGGTATAGAGTGTAGGGTATAGAGTGTAGAGTGTAGGGATTAGAGTGTAGGGTATAGAGTGTAGGGTATAGAATGTAGGGTATAGAGTGTAGGGTAAAGAGTGTAGAGTGTAGGGTACAGAGTGCAGGGTGTAGAGTGTAGGGTATAGAGTGTAGAGTGTAGGGTGTAGAGTGTAGGGTGTAGAGTGTAGGGTATAGAGTATAGAGTGTAGGGTGTAGGGTATAGAGTGTAGGGTATAGAGTGTAGGGTATAGAGTGTAGGGTGTAGGGATTAGAGTGTAGGGATTAGAGTGTAGGGATTAGAGTGTAGGGTGTAGAGTGTAGGGTGTAGAGTGTAGGGTATAGAGTGTAGGGTATAGAGTGTAGGGTATAGAGTGTAGAGTGTAGGGAATAGAGTGTAGGGTATAGAGTGTAGGGTATAGAGTAGAGTGTAGAGTGTAGGCTATAGAGTGTAGGCTATAGAGTGTAGGCTATAGAGTGTAGGGTATAGAGTGTAGGGTATAGAGTGTAGGGTATAGAGTGTAAGGTGTAGGGTATAGAGTGTAGGGTATAGAGTGCAGGTTGTAGAGTGTAGGGTATAGAGTGTAGGATATAGAGAGTAGGGTATAAAGTGTAGAGTGTAGGGTATAGAGTGTATAGTGTAGGGTATAGAGTGTAGGGTATAGAGTGTAGGGTATAGAGTGTAGAGTGTAGGGTATAGAGTGTATGCTATAGAGTGTATGGTGTAGAGTGTATGGTATAGAGTGTAGAGTATAGAGTGTAGAGTGTATGGTATAGAGTGTATGGTATAGAGTGTAGGGAATAGAGAGTAGGGTATAGAGTGTAGGGTATAGAGTGTATGTTATAGAGTGTAGGGTATAGAGTGTAGAGTGTAGGGTATAGAGTTTAGAGTGTAGGGTATAGAGTGTAGGGTGTAGAGTGTAGGGTGTAGGGTATAGAGTGTAGGGTATAGAGTGTAGGGTATAGAGTGTAGGGTGTAGAGTGTAGAGTGTAGGGTGTAGAGTGTAGGGTATAGAGTGTAGGGTATAGAGTGTAGGGTATAGAGTGTAGGGTGTAGGGATTAGAGTGTAGGGTGTAGAGTGTATGGTATAGAGTGTAGGGTATAGAGTGTAGGGTATAGAGTGTAGGGTGTAGAGTGTAGGGTGTAGAGTGTAGGGTATAGAGTGTAGGGTATAGAGTGTAGAGTGTATGGTATAGAGTGTATGGTATAGAGTGTAGGGTATAGAGTGTAGGGTATAGAGTGTAGGGTATAGAGTGTATGTTATAGAGTGTAGGGTATAGAGTGTAGAGTGTAGGGTATAGAGTTTAGAGTGTAGGGTATAGAGTGTAGGGTGCAGAGTGTAGGGTGTAGGGTATAGAGTGTAGGGTATAGAGTGTAGGGTGTAGAGTGTAGAGTGTAGGGTGTAGAGTGTAGGGTATAGAGTGTAGGGTATAGAGTGTAGGGTATAGAGTGTAGGGTGTAGGGATTAGAGTGTAGGGTGTAGAGTGTATGGTATAGAGTGTAGGGTATAGAGTGTAGGGTATAGAGTGTAGGGTATAAAGTGTATGTTATAGAGTGTAGGGTATAGAGTGTAGAGTGTAGGGTATAGAGTGTAGGGTATAGAGTGTAGGGTATAGAGTGTAGGGTATAGAGTGTAGGGTATAGGGTGTAGGGTATAGAGTGTAGGGTTTAGAGTGTAGGGTAAAAAGTGTAGAGTGTAGGGTATAGAGTGTAGGGTACAGAGTGTAGGGTGTAGAGTGTAGGGTGTAGAGTGTAGGGTGTAGAGTGTAGCGTATAGAGTGTAGGGTATAGAGTGTAGGGTATAGAGTGTAGGGTATAGAGTGTAGGGTGTAGAGTGTAGGGTGTAGAGTGTAGGGTATAGAGTGTAGGGTAAAGAGTGTAGGGTATAGAGTGTAGGGTATAGAGTGTAGGGTGTAGAGTGTAGGGTGTAGAGTGTAGGGTATAGAGTGTAGGGAGTAGAGTGTAGGGTATAGAGTGTAGAGTGTAGGGTATAGAGTGTAGAGTGTAGGGAGTAGAGTGTAGAGTTTAGGGTATAGAGTGTAGAGTGTAGGGTGTAGGGTATAGAGTGTAGGGTATAGAGTGTAGGGTGTAGAGTGTAGGGTATAGAGTGTAGAGTGTAGGGTATAGAGTGTAGGGTGTAGGGTATAGAGTGTGGCGTATAGAGTATAGGGTGTAGAGTGTAGGGTATAGAGTGTAGGGTGTAGGGTATAGAGTGTAGAGTGTAGGGTATAGAGTGTAGGGTATAGAGTGTAGGGTATAGAGTGTAGGGTATAGAGTGTAGGGAATAGAGTGTAGGGTGTAAGGTGTAGAGTGTAGGGTATAGAGAGTAGGGTATATACTGTAGGGTATGGAGTGTAGGTTATAGAGTGTAGGGTATAGAGTGTAGGGTATAGAGTGTAGGGTATAGAGTGTAGGGTATAGAGTGTAGGGTATAGAGTGTAGGGTATAGAGTGTAGGGTATAGGGTATAGAGTGTAAGGTGTAGAGTGTAGGGTGTAGAGTGTAGGGTATAGAGTGTAGGGTATAGAGTGTAGGGAGTAGGGTATAGAGTGTAGGGTATAGAGTGTAGGGTATAGAGTGTAGGGTATAGAGTGTAGAGTGTAGAGTGTATGGTATAGAGTGTAGAGTGTAGGGTATAGAGTGTAGGGTATAGACTGTAGGGTATAGAGTGTGGCAAATAGATTGTAGGGTATAGAGTGTAGAGTGTAGGGTATAGAGTGTACGGTATAGAGTGTAGGGTATAGAGTGTAGGGTATAGAGTGTAGAGTGTAGGGTATAGAATGTAGGGTATAGAGTGTAGGGTATAGAGTGTAGGGAATAGAGTGTAGAGTGTAAGGTATAGAGTGTAGAGTGTAAGGTATAGAATGTAGAGTGTAGGGTATAGACTGTAGGGTGTAGAGTGTAGGGAGTAGAGTGTAGGGTATAGAGTGTAGAGTGTAGGGTATAGAGTGCAGGGTATAGAGTGTAGGGTATAGAGTGTAGAGTGTAGGCTATAGAGTGTAGGGTATAGAGTGTAGAGTGTAGGGTATAGAGTGTAGGGTATAGAGTGTAAGGTGTAGAGTGTAGGGTGTAGAGTGTAGGGTATAGAGTGTAGGGTATAGAGTGTAGGGTATAGAGTGTATGGTATAGAGTGTATGGTATAGAGTGTAGGGTATAGAGTGTATGGTATAGAGTGTAGGGTATAGAGTGCAGAGTGTAGGGATTAGAGTGTAGGGTATAGAGTGTAGGCTATAGAGTGTAGGGTATAGAGTGTAGAGTGTAGGGTATAGAGTGTAGGGTGTAGAGTGTAGGGTGTAGGGTATAGAGTGTAGGGTATAGAGTGTAGGGTATAGAGTGTAGGGTGTAGAGTGTAGAGTGTAGGGTGTAGAGTGTAGGGTACAGAGTGTAGGGTATAGAGTGTAGGGTGTAGGGATTAGAGTGTAGGGATTAGAGTGTAGGGTGTAGAGTGTAGGGTGTAGAGTGTAGGGTATAGAGTGTAGGGTATAGAGTGTAGGGTATAGAGTGTAGGGTATAAAGCATAGAGTGTAGGGTATAGAGTGTATAGTGTAGGGTATAGAGTGTAGGGTATAGAGTGTAGGGTATAGAGTGTAGGGTATAGGGTATAGAGTGTAGGGTGTAGAGTGTAGGGTGTAGGGTGTAGAGTGTATGGTATAGAGTGTAGGGTATAGAGTGTAGGGATTAGAGTGTAGGTATAGAGTGTAGGGTATAGAGTGTAGGGTGTAGAGTGTAGGGTATAGAGTAGAGTGTAGAGTGTAGGGTATAGAGTGTAGAGTGTAGGGGATAGAATGTAGGGTATAGAGTGTAAGGTGTAGAGTGTAGGGTATAGAGTGTATGGTATAGAGTGTGGGGTATAAAGTGTAGAGTGTAGGGTATGGAGTGTAGGGTATAGAGTGTATGGTATAGAGTGTAGGGTATAAAGTGTAGACTGTAGGGTATAGAGTGTAGGGTATAGAGTGTAGAGTGTAGGGTAAAGAGTGTAGGGTATAGAGTGTAGGGTATAGAGTGTAGAGTGTAGGGTATAGAGTGTAGGGTATAGAGTGCAGGTTGTAGAGTGTAGGGTATAGAGTGTATGGTATAGAGTGTAGGGTATAAAGTGTAGAGTGTAGTGTATAGAGTGTAGGGTGTAGAGTGTAGGGTGTAGGGTATAGAGTGTAGGGTATAGAGTGTAGGGTATAGAGTGTAGGGTGTAGAGTGTAGAGTGTAGGGTACAGAGTGCAGGGTGTAGAGTGTAGGGTATAGAGTGTAGAGTGTAGGGTATAGAGTGTAGGGTGTAGAGTGTAGGGTGTAGGGTATATAGTGTAGGGTATAGAGTGTAGGGTATAGAGTGTAGGGTGTAGGGATTAGAGTGTAGGGATTAGAGTGTAGGGTGTAGAGTGTAGGGTGTAGAGTGTAGGGTATGGAGTGTAGGGTATAGAGTGTAGGGTATAGAGTGTAGGGTATAAAGCGTAGAGTGTAGGGTATAGAGTGTATAGTGTTGGGTATAGAGTGTAGGGTATAGAGTGTAGGGTATAGGCTATAGAGTGTAGGGTGTAGAGTGTAGGGTGTAGGGTGTAGAGTGTATGGTATAGAGTGTAGGGTATAGAGTGTAGGGATTAGAGTGTAGGGTATAGAGTGTAGGGTATAGAGTGTAGGGTATAGAGTGTAGGGTGTAGAGTGTAGGGTATAGAGTGTAGAGAGTAGGGTACAGAGTGTAGGGAATAGAGTAGAGTGTAGAGTGTAGGGTATAGAGTGTAGAGTGTAGGGGATAGAATGTAGGGTATAGAGTGTAAGGTGTAGAGAGTAGGGTATAGAGTGTATGGTATAGAGTGTGGGGTATAAAGTGTAGAGTGTAGGGTATGGAGTGTAGGGTATAGAGTGTATGGTATAGAGTGTAGGGTATAAAGTGTAGAGTGTAGGGTATAGAGTGTAGGGTATAGAGTGTAGAGTGTAGGGTAAAGAGTGTAGGGTATAGAGTGTAGGGTATAGAGTGTAGAGTGTAGGGTATAGAGTGTAGGGTATAGAGTGCAGGATGTAGAGTGTAGGGTATAGAGTGTATGGTATAGAGTGTAGGGTATAAAGTGTAGAGTGTAGTGTATAGAGTGTAGGGTATAGAGTGTAGGGTATAGAGTGTAGGGTATAGAGTGTAGGCTATAGAGTGTAGAGTGTAGGGTGTAGAGTGTAGGGTATAGAGTGTAGGGTATAGAGTGTAGGGTATAGAGTGTGGAGTAGAGAGTGTAGGGTATAGAGTGTAGGGTATAGAATGTAGAGTGGAGAGTGTAGGGTGTAGAGTGCAAAGTGTAGGGTATAGAGTGTAAGGTATAGAGTGTAGTGTATAGAGTGTATGTTATAGAGTGTAGGGTATAGAGTGTAGAGTTTAGGGTATAGAGTGTAGTGTATAGAGTGTATGGTATAGAGTGTATGGTATAGAGTGTGGAGTGTAGAGTATAGAGTGTAGGGTATAGAGTGTAGGGTATAGAGTGTAGGGTATAGAGTGTAGAGTGTAGGGTATAGAGGGTAGGGTATAGAGTGTAGGGTATGGAGTGTAGGGTATAGAGTGTAGGCTATAGAGTGTAGGTTATAGAGTGTAGGGTATAGAGTGTAGGGTATAGAGTGTAGCTTATAGAGCGTAGGGTGTAGGGTATAGAGTGTAGGGTATAGAGTGTAGGGTATAGAGTGTAGAGTGTAGGGTATAGAGTGTATGGTATAGAGCTTAGGGTGTAGAGTGTAGGGTATAGAGTGTAGAGTTTAGGGTATAGAGTGTGGGGCATAGAGTGTATGGTATACAGTGTAGAGTGTAGGGTATAGAGTGTAGGGTATAGAGTGCAGGTTGTAGAGTGTAGGGTATAGAGTGTAGGGTATAGAGTGTAGGGTATAAAGTGTAGAGTGTAGGGTATAGAGTGTATAGTGCAGGGTATAGAGTGTAGGGTATAGAGTGTATAGTGTAGGGTATAGAGTGTATGCTATAGAGTGTATGGTGTAGAATGTATGGTATAGAGTGTAGGGTGTAGAGTGTATGGTATAGAGTGTAGGGTATAGAGTGTAGGGTATATAGTGTAGGGTATAGAGTGTATGTTATAGAGTGTAGGGTATAGAGTGTAGAGTGTAGGGTATAGAGTTTAGAGTGTAGGGTATAGAGTGTAGGGTATAGAGTGTAAGGTATAGAGTGTAGGGTATAGAGTGTAGGGTATAGAGTGTAGGGTAAAGAGTGTAGAGTGTAGGGTACAGAGTGCAGGGTGTAGAGTGTAGGGTATAGAGTGTAGAGTGTAGGGTGTAGAGTGTAGGGTGTAGAGTGTATTGTGTAGGGTATAGAGTGTAGGGTATAGAGTGTAGAGTGTAGGGTGTAGAGTGTAGGGTATAGAGTGTAGGGTATAGAGTGTAGGGTATAGAGTCTAGGGTGTAGGCATTAGAGTGTAGGGATTAGAGTGTAGGGTGTAGAGTGTAGGGTGTAGAGTGTAGGGTATAGAGTGTAGGGTATAGAGTGTAGGGTATAGAGTGTAGAGTGTAGGGATTAGAGTGTAGGGATTAGAGTGTAGGGTATAGAGTGTAGGGTATAGAGTGTAGGGTATAGAGTGTAGGGTATAGAGTGTAGGGTATAGAGTGTAGGGAATAGATTGTAGAGTGTAGGGTGTAGAATGTAAAGTGTAGGGTATAGAGTGTAAGGTATAGAGTGTAGTGTATAGAGTGTATGTTATAGAGTGTAGGGCATAGAGTGTAGAGTGTAGGGTATAGAGTGTAGGGTATAGAGTGTAGAGTGTAGGGTGTAGAGTGTAGGGTGTAGAGTGTAGGGTATAGAGTATAGAGTGTAGGGTGTAGGGTATAGAGTGTAGGGTATAGAGTGTAGGGTGTAGGGATTAGAGTGTAGGGATTAGAGTGTAGGGATTAGAGTGTAGGGTGTAGAGTGTAGGGTGTAGAGTGTAGGGTATAGAGTGTAGGGTATAGAGTGTAGGGTATGGAGTGTAGAGTGTAGGGAATAGAGTGTAGGGTATAGAGTGTAGGGTATAGAGTGTAGGGTATAGAGTGTAGGCTATAGAGTGTAGAGTGTAGGGTGTAGAGTGTAGGGTATAGAGTGTAGGGTATAGAGTGTAGGGTATAGAGTGTGGAGTAGAGAGTGTAGGGTATAGAGTGTAGGGTATAGAATGTAGAGTGTAGAGTGTAGGGTGTAGAGTGCAAAGTGTAGGGTATAGAGTGTAAGGTATAGAGTGTAGTGTATAGAGTGTATGTTATAGAGTGTAGGGTATAGAGTGTAGAGTTTAGGGTATAGAGTGTAGTGTATAGAGTGTATGGTATAGAGTGTATGGTATAGAGTGTAGAGTGTAGGGTATAGAGTGTAGGGTATAGAGTGTAGGGTATAGAGTGTAGGGTATAGAGTGTAGATTGTAGGGTATAGAGGGTAGGGTATAGAGTGTAGGGTATGGAGTGTAGGGTATAGAGTGTAGGGTATAGAGTGTAGGTTAGAGTGTAGGGTATAGAGTGTAGGGTATAGAGTGTAGCTTATAGAGCGTAAGGTGTAGGGTATAGAGTGTAGGGTATAGAGTGTAGGGTATAGAGTGTAGAGTGTAGGGTATAGAGTGTATGGTATAGAGCTTAGGGTGTAGAGTGTAGGGTATAGAGTGTAGAGTTTAGGGTATAGAGTGTGGGGCATAGAGTGTATGGTATACAGTGTAGAGTGTAGGGTATAGAGTGAAGGGTATAGAGTGCAGGTTGTAGAGTGTAGGGTATAGAGTGTAGGGTATAGAGTGTAGGGTATAAAGTGTAGAGTGTAGGGTATAGAGTGTATAGTGTAGGGTATAGAGTGTAGGGTATAGAGTGTAGGGTATAGAGTGTATAGTGTAGGGTATAGAGTGTATGCTATAGAGTGTATGGTGTAGAGTGTATGGTATAGAGTGTAGGGTGTAGAGTGTATGGTATAGAGTGTAGGGTATAGAGTGTAGGGTATATAGTGTAGGGTATAGAGTGTATGTTATAGAGTGTAGGGTATAGAGTGTAGAGTGTAGGGTATAGAGTTTAGAGTGTAGGGTATAGAGTGTAGGGTATAGAGTGTAAGGTATAGAGTGTAGAGTGTAGGGTATAGAGTGTAGGGTATAGAGTGTAGGGTAAAGAGTGTAGAGTGTAGGGTACAGAGTGCAGGGTGTAGAGTGTAGGTTATAGAGTGTAGAGTGTAGGGTGTAGAGTGTAGGGTGTAGAGTGTAGGGTATAGAGTGTAGGGTATAGAGTGTAGAGTGTAGTGTGTAGAGGGTAGGGTATAGAGTGTAGGGTATAGAGTGTAGGGATTAGAGTGTAGGGTGTAGAGTGTAGGGTGTAGAGTGTAGGGTATAGAGTGTAGGGTATAGAGTGTAGGGTATAGAGTGTAGAGTGTAGGGATTAGAGTGTAGGGATTAGAGTGTAGGGTATAGAGTGTAGGGTATAGAGTGTAGAGTGTAGGGTATAGAGTGTAGGGTACAGAGTGTAGGGTATAGAGTGTAGGGAATAGAGTGTAGAGTGTAGGGTGTAGAATGTAAAGTGTAGGGTATAGAGTGTAAGGTATAGAGTGTAGTGTATAGAGTGTATGTTATAGAGTGTAGGGTATAGAGTGTAGAGTGTAGGGTATAGAGTGTAGGGTATAGAGTGTAGGGTATAGAGTGTAGGGTATAGAGTGTAGGGTATAGAGTGTAGGGTATAGAGTGCACGTTGTAGAGTGTAGGGTATAGAGTGTAGGGTATAGAGAGTAGGGTATAAAGTGTAGAGTGTAGGGTATAGAGTGTATAGTGTAGGGTATAGAGTGTAGGGTATAGAGTGTAGAGTGTAGGGTATAGAGTGTATGCTATAGAGTGTATGGTGTAGAGTGTATGGTATAGAGTGTAGGGTATAGAGTGTAGGGTACAGAGTGTAGGGTATAGAGTGTAGGGTATAGAGTGCATGATATAGAGTGTAGGGCATAGAGTGTAGAGTGTAGGGTATAGAGTTTAGAGTGTATGGTATAGAGTGTATGGTATAGAGTGTATGGTATAGAGTGTAGGGTATAGAGTGTATGGTATAGAGTGTAGGGTATAGAGTGTAGAGTGTAGGGTATAGAGTGTAGGGTATAGAGTGTAGGGTATAGAGTGTAGGCTATAGAGTGTAGGGTATAGAGTGTAGAGTGTAGGGTACAGAGTGTAGGGTGTAGAGTGTAGGGTATAGAGTGTTGGGTGTAGAGTGCAGGGTTTAGAGTGCAGGGTGTAGAGTGCAGGGTATAGAGTGTAGGGTATAGAGTGTAAGGTATAAAGTGTAGAGTGTAGGGTATAGAGTGTAGGGTATAGAGTGTAGGGTGTAGAGTGTAGGGTGTAGAGTGTATGGTATAGAGTGTAGGGTATAGAGTGTAGGGTATAGAGTGTAGAGTGTAGGGTATAGAGTGTAGGGTATAGAGCTTAGGGTGTAGAGTGTAGGATATAGAATGGAGAGTTTAGGGTATAGAGTGTGGGGCATAGAGTGTATGGTATACACTCTACACCCTACACCCTACACCCTACACACTATACCCTATACCCTACACTCTATACCCTACACTCTATACCCTACACTCTATACCCTACACTATACACTCTATACCCTACACTCTACGCTTTATACCCTACACTCTATACCCTACACTCTATACCCTACACTCTATACCCTACACTCTACACCCTACACTCTACACCCTACACTCTAATCCCTACACCCTACACTCTATACCCTACACTCTATACCCTACACTCTACACCCTACACTCTACACTCTACACCCTACACTCTATACCCTACACTCTATACCCTACACTCTATACCCTACACCCTACACTCTACACCCTACACTCTATACCCTACACTCTACACTCTATACCCTACACTCTACACCCTGCACTCTGTACCCTACACTCTACACTCTACACCCTACACTCTATACCCTACACTCTATACCCTACACTCTATACCCTACACCCTACACTCTACACCCTACACTCTATACACTACACTCTACACTTTATACCCTACACTCTATACCATACACTCTATACCCTACACTCTACAACCTGCACTCTATACCCTACACACTATACCCTACACTCTACACTCTATACCCTACACTCTATACCCTACACTCTACACTTTATACCCTACACTCTATACCATACACTCTATACCCTACACTCCATACCCTACACTCTACACTTTATACCCCACACTCTATACCATACACTCTATACCCTACACTCTACACCTTACACTCTACACCCTACATTCTATCCCCTACACTCTACACTCTATACCCTAGACTCTACACTCTACTCTATACCCTACACTCTATACCCTACACTCTACACTCAATACCCTACACTCTACACCCTACACTCTATACCCTACACTCTATACCTACACTCTAATCCCTACACTCTATACCCTACACTCTATACCATACACTCTACACCCTACACCCTACACTCTACACCCTACACTCTATACCCTATACCCTACACTCTATACCATACACTCTACACCCTACACCCTACACTCTACACCCTACACTCTAATCCCTACACTCTAATCCCTACACCCTACACTCTATACCCTACACTCTATACCCTACACTCTACACCCTACACTCTACACTCTACACCCTACACTCTATACCCTACACTCTATACCCTACACTCTATACCCTACACCCTACACTCTACACCCTACACTCTATACCCTACACTCTACACTTTATACCCTACACTCTACACCCTGCACTCTGTACCCTACACTCTACACTCTTTACCCTACACTCTATACCCTACACTCTATACCCTACACTCTATACCCTACACTCTACACTCTATACCTTGCACTCTATACCCTACACTCTATACCCTACACTCTAAACTCTATACCCTACACTCTACACTCTATAACCTACACTCTATAACATACACTCTATACCCTACACTCTATACCCTACACTCTATACCATACACTCTATACCCTACACTCTACACCCTACACTCTATAGCCTACACTCTATACCCTACACTCTATACCCTACACTCTAATCCCTACACTCTACACTCTATACCCTACACTCTATACCATACACTCTATACCCTACACTCTATACCATACACTCTATACCATACACTCTATACCATACACTCTATACCCTACACTCTATACCCTACACTCTATACCCTACACTCTACACCCTACACTCTACACCTTACACTCTATACCCTACACTCTATACCCTACACTCTAAACTCTATACCCTACACTCTACACTCTATAACCTACACTCTATAACATACACTCTATACCCTACACTCTATACCCTACACTCTATACCATACACTCTATACCCTACACTCTACACCCTACACTCTATAGCCTACACTCTATACCCTATACTCTATACCCTACACTCTATACCCTACACTCTATAGCCTACACTCTATACCCTACACTCTATACCCTACACTCTAATCCCTACACTCTACACTCTATACCCTACACTCTATACCATACACTCTATACCCTACACTCTATACCATAAACTCTATACCATACACTCTATACCATACACTCTATACCCTACACTCTATACCCTACACTCTATACCCTACACTCTACACCCTACACTCTACACCTTACACTCTATACCCTACACTCTATACCCTACACTCTAAACTCTATACCCTACACTCTACACTCTATAACCTACACTCTATAACATACACTCTATACCCTACACTCTATACCCTACACTCTATACCATACACTCTATACCCTACAATCTACACCCTACACTCTATAGCCTACACTCTATACCCTACACTCTATACCCTACACTCTAATCCCTACACTCTACACTCTATACCCTACACTCTATACCATACACTCTATACCCTACACTCTATACCCTACACTCTAAACCCTACACTCTATACCATACACTCTATACCATACACTCTACACTCTATACCCTACACTCTATACCATACACTCTACACCATACACTCTATAGCATACACTCTATACCCTACACTCTACACTCTATACCTTGCACTCTATACCCTACACTCTATACCCTACACCCTACACTCTATACCCTACACTCTATACCCTACACTCTATACCCTACACTCTATACCCTACACTCTACACTCTATACCCTACACTCTATAGCCTACACTCTACACTCTACTCTATACCCTACACTCTATACCCTACACTCTAATCCCTACACTCTAATCCCTACACTCTTCACTCTATACCCTACACTCTATACCATACACTCTATACCCTACACTCTACACCCTACACTCTACACCCTACACTCTAATCCCTACACTCTAATTCCTACACTCTAATCCCTACACCCTACACTCTATACCCTACACTCTATACCCTACACTCTATATCCTACACTCTATACCCTAAACTCTATACCCTACACCCTACACTCTACACCCTACACTCTACACTCTATACCCTACAGTCTACACCCTACACCCTACACTCTACACCCTGCACTCTGTACCCTACACTCTACACTCTTTACCCTACACTCTATACCCTACACTCTAATCCCTACACCCTACACTCTATACCCTACACTCTATACCCTACACTCTACACCCTACACTCTAATCCCTACACTCTAATCCCTACACTCTAATCCCTACACCCAATACCCTACACTCTATACCCTACACTCTATACCCTACACTCTATACCCTACACTCTATACCCTACACCCTACACTCTACACCCTACACTCTACACTCTATACCCTATACTCTACACCCTACACTCTACACCCTACACTCTACATTCTATACCCTACACTCTACACCCAGCACTCTGTACCCTACACTCTACACTCTTTACCCTACACTCTATACCCTACACTCTATACCCTACACTCTATACCCTACACTCTAAACTCTATACCCTACACTCTACACTCTATACCCCACACTCTATAACATACACTCTATTCCCTACACTCTATACCATACACTCTACACCCTACACTCTATACCATACACTCTACACCCTACACTCTATACCATACACTCTACACCATACACTCTATAGCATACACTCTATATCCTACACTATACACTCTATACCCTACACTCTATACCCTACACTCTATACCCTACACTATATACTCTATACCCTACACTCTACACTTTATACCCTACACTCTATACCCTACACTCTATACCCTACACTCTATACCCTACACTCTATACCCTACACTCTACAACCTGCACTCTACAACCTGCAATCTATACCCTACACTCTATACCCTACACTCTACACTCTATACCCTACACTCTATAACATACACTCTATACCCTACACTCTATACCCTACACTCTATACCCTACACTCTATACCCTACACTCTATACCCTACACTCTACAACCTGCACTCTACAACCTGCAATCTATACCCTACACTCTATACCCTACACTCTACACTCTATACCCTACACTCTATACCCTACACTCTATACCCTACACTCTATACCCTACACTCTACACTCTATACCCTACACTCTATAGCCTACACTCTACACCCTACACTCTATACCCTGCACTCTATACCCTACACTCTACTCTCTATACCCTACACTCTACTCCCTACACTCTACACCCTACAGTCTATACCCTACACTCTACACTCTATACCTTACACTCTACACTCTATTCCCTACACTCTATACCCTACACTCTATACCCTACATTCTATACCCTACACTCTACACTCTATACCCTACACTCTATACCCTACACTCCATACCGTACACTCTATACCCTACACTCTACACTCTATACCCTACACTCTATACGCCACACTCTATACCCTACAGTCTATACCCTACACTCTATACCCTACACTCTACACTCTATACCATACACTCTACACTCTATACCCTACACTCTATACCCTACACTCTATACCCTACACCCTACACTCTATACCCTACACTCTATACCCTACACTCTACACCCTACACTCTACACCCTACACTCTATACCCTATACCGTACACTCTATACCCTACACTCTATACCCTACACTCTATACCCTACACTCTATACCCTACACTATACACTCTATACCCTACACTCTACACTTTATACCCTACACTCTATACCCTACACTCTATACCCTGCACTCTACACTCTATACCCTACACTCTATAGCCTACACTCTATACCCTACAGTATATACCCTACACTCTATACCCTACTCTCTACACCTTACACTCTACACTCTATTCCCTACACTCTATACCGTACACTCTACACTCTATACCCTACACTCTATAGCCTACACTCTATACCCTACAGTATATACCCTACACTCTATACCCTACACTCTACACCTTACACTCTACACTCTATTCCCTACACTCTATACCCTACAGTATATACCCTACACTCTATACCCTACACTCTACACCTTACACTCTACACTCTATTCCCTACACTCTATACCGTACACTCTATACCCTACACTCTATACCC
This sequence comes from Ranitomeya imitator, assembly GCF_032444005.1. Lineage (NCBI taxonomy): Eukaryota > Metazoa > Chordata > Amphibia > Anura > Dendrobatidae > Ranitomeya > Ranitomeya imitator. The sequence continues at coordinate 110,368,118 of NC_091285.1, read as the reverse complement.
TACACTCTACACTCTATACCCTACACCCTACACTCTATACCCTACACTCTACACTCTATATCCTACACTCTATACCCTGCACTCTACACCCTGCACTCTACATCCAACACTCTATACCCTACACTCTACACCCTACACTCTATACCCTACACTCTATAACCTACACTCTACACTCTATACCATACACTCTACACTGTATACCCTACACTCTATACCCTACACTCTAATCCCTACACTCTACACTCTATACCCTACACTCTATACCATACACTCTATACCATACACTCTATACCCTACACTCTATACCCTACACTCTACACCCTACACTCTATACCTTACACTCTATACCCTACACTCTATACCCTACACTCTAAACTCTATACCCTACACTCTACACTCTATACCCTACACTCTATAACTTACACTCTATACCCTACACTCTATACCCTACACTCTATAGGGTATAGGGTGTAGGGTATAGAGTGTAGAGTGTAGGGTATAGAGTGTAGGGTGTAGAGTGTAGGGTATAGAGTGTAGGGTATAGACTGTAGGGTATAGAGTGTGGCGTATAGAGTGTAGGGTATAGAGTGTAGAGTGTAGGGTATAGAGTGTAGGGTATAGAGTGTAGGGTATAGAGTGTAGAGTGTAGGGTATAGAATGTAGGGTATAGAGTGTAGGGTATAGAGTGTAGGGAATAGAGTGTAGAGTGTAAGGTATAGAGTGTAGAGTGTAGAGTATAGACTGTAGGGTGTAGGGAGTAGAGTGTAGGGTATAGAGTGTAGAGTGTAGGGTATAGAGTGCAGGGTATAGAGTGTAGGGTGTAGAGTGTAGGCTATAGAGTGTAGGGTATAGAGTGTAGAGTGTAGGGTATAGAGTGTAGGGTATAGAGTGTAGGGTATAGAGTGTAGGGTATAGAGTGTAGAGTGTAGAGTGTAGACTATAGAGTGTAGGGTATAGAGTGTAGAGTGTAGGGTATAGAGTGTAGGGTGTAGAGTGTAGGGTATAGAGTGTATAGTGTAGAGTGTATGGTATAGAGTGTAGACTGTAGGGTATAGAATGTGGCGTATAGAGTGTAGGGTATAGAGTGTAGAGTGTAGGGTATAGAGTGTACGGTATAGAGTGTAGGGTATAGAGTGTAGGGTATAGAGTGTAGAGTGTAAGGTGTAGAGTGTAGGGTATAGAGTGTAGGGTATATACTGTAGGGTATAGAGTGTAGGCTATAGAGTGTAGGGTGTAGGGTATAGAGTGTAGGGTATAGAGTGTAGGGTATAGAGTGTAGGGTGTAGGGATTAGAGTGAAGGGATTAGAGTTTAGGGTTTAGAGAGTAGGGTGTAGAGTGTAGGGTGTAGAGTGTATGGTATAGAGTGTAGGGTATAGAGTGTAGACTGTAGGGTATAGAGTGTAGGGTATAGAGTGTAGGGTATAGAGTGTAGGGTATAGAGTGTAGGGTGTAGAGTGTAGGGTATAGAGTGTAGAGTTTAGGGTAGAGAGTGTGGGGCATAGAGTGTATGGTATACAGTGTAGAGTGTAGGGTATAGAGTGTATAGTGTAGGGCATAGAGTGTAGGGTATAGAGTGTATGGTATAGAGTGTAGGGTATAACGTGTAGAGTGTAGGGTATAGAGTGTAGGGTATAGAGTGTAGGTTATTGAGTGTAGGGTATAGAGTGTAGGGTAAAGAGTGTGGAGTGTAGGGTACAGAGTGCAGGGTGTAGAGTGTAGGGTATAGAGTGTAGAGTGTAGAGTGTAGGGTGTAGAGTGTAGGGTATAGAGTGTAGGGTATAGAGTGTAGGGTATAGAGTGTAGGGTATAAAGTGTAGGGTGTAGGGTATAGAGTGTAGGGTATAAAGTGCAGGTTGTAGAGTGTAGGGTATAGAGTGTATGGTATAGGGTGTAGGGTATAAAGTGTAGGGTATAGAGTGTAGGGTATAGAGTGTAGGGTATAGAGTGTAGGGTATAGAGTGTAGGCTATAGAGTGTAGAGTATATAGTGTAGAGTGTAGGGTATAGAGTGTAGGGTATAGAGTGTAGGGTATTGAGTGTGGAGTATAGAGTGTAGGGTATAGAATGTAAAGTGTAGAGTGCAGGGTGTAGAGTGCAAAGTGTAGGGTATAGAGTGTAAGATATAGAGTGTAGTGTATAGAGTGTATGTTATAGAGTGTAGGGTATAGAGTGTAGAGTTTAGGGAATAGAGTGTAGTGTATAGATTGTATGGTATAGAGTGTATGGTATAGAGTGTAGAGTGTAGGGTATAGAGTGTAGGGTATAGAGTGTAGGGTATAGAGTGTAGGGTGTAGAGTGTAGGGTGTAGAGTGTAGGGTATAGAGTGTAGGGTATAGAGTGTAGGTTATAGAGTGTAGCGTATAGAGCGTAGGGTGTAGGGTATAGAGTGTAGGGTATAGAGTGTAGGGTATAGAGTGTAGGGTATAGAGTGTATGGTATAGAGCTTAGGGTGTAGAGTGTAGGGTATAGAATGTAGAGTTTAGGGTAGAGAGTGTGGGGCATAGAGTGTATGGTATACAGTGTAGAGTGTAGGGTATAGAGTGTATAGTGTAGGGTATAGAGTGTAGGGTATAGAGTGTATGGTATAGAGTGTAGGGTATAAAGTGTAGAGTGTAGGGTATAGAGTGTATGGTATAGAGTGTGGGGTATAAAGTGTAGAGTGTAGGGTATAGAGTGTAGGGTATAGAGTGTAGGCTATAGAGTGTAGAGTTTAGAGTGTAGGGTATAGAATGTAGAGTGTAGGGTGTAGAGTGTAAAGTGTAGGGTATAGAGTGTAGGATATAGAGTGTAGAGTGTAGGGTATAGAGTGTAGGGTATACAGTGTATGGTATAGAGTGTAGGGTATAGAGTGTAGAGTGTAGGGTATAGAGTGTAGGGTATAGAGTGTAGAGTATAGAGTGTAGGGTATAGATTGTAGGGTATAGGGTATAGGGTATAGAGTGTATGGTGTAGAGTGTAGGGTATAGAGTGTAGGGTGTAGGGTGTAGAGTGTGGGGTGTAGAGTGGTGTAGAGTGTAGGATGTAGAGTGTATGGTATAGAGTGTAGGGTATAGAGTATAGCATGTATGGTATAGAGTGTAGTGTATAGAGTGTAGGGTATAGGGTATAGAGTGTAGGGTATAGAGTGTAGGGTATAGATTTTAAAGTGTAGGGTATAGAGTGTAGGGTGTGGAGTGTAGGGTATAGAGTGTAGGGTATAGAGTGTATGGTATAGAGTGTAGGGTATAGAGTGTATGGTATAGAGTGTAGAGTGTAGGGTATAGAGTGTATTTTATAGAGTGTAGGGTATAGAGTGTAGGGTAAAGAGTGTAGAGTGTAGGGTATAGAGTGTAGGGTATAGAGTGTAGAGTGTAGGGTATAGAGTGTAGGGTATAGAGTGTAGGGTATAGAGTGTAGAGTGTAGGGATTAGAGTGTAGGGATTAGAGTGTAGGGTATAGAGTGTAGAGTGTAGAGTATAGAGTGTAGGGTATAGAGTGTAGGGATTAGAGTGTAGGGATTAGAGTGTAGGGATTAGAGTGTAGGGATTAGAGTGTAGGGTATAGAGTGTAGGGTATAGAGTGTAGGGTATAGAGTGTAGGGTATAGTGTGTATGGTATAGAGTGTAAGGTATAAAGTGTAGAGTGTATGGTATAGAGTGTAGGGTATAGAGTGTAAAGTGTAGGGTATAGAGTGTATGGTATAGAGTGTAGGGTGTAGAGTGTATGGTATAGAGTGTAGGGTATAGAGTGTAGAGTGTAGGGTATAGAGTGTAGGGTATAGAGTGTAGGGTATAGAGTGTAGGGAATAGAGTGTAGGGTACAGAGTGTAGAGTGTAGGGTATAGAGTGTAGGGTACAGAGTGCAGGGTGTAGAGTGTAGGGTATAGAGTGTATAGTGTAGGGTATAGAGTGTAGGGTATAGAGTGTAGGGTGTAAAGTGTAGGGTGTAGAGTGTAGGGTGTAGAGTGTAGGGTGTAAAGTGTAGGGTGTAGAGTGTATGGTATAGAGTGTAGGGTATAGAGTGTAGAGTGTAGGGTATAGAGTGTAGGGTATAGAGTGTAGGGTATAGAGTGTAGGGTATAGAGTGTAGGGTGTAGAGTGTAGGGTATAGAGTGTAGAGTTTAGGGTAGAGAGTGTGGGGCATAGAGTGTATGGTATACAGTGTAGAGTGTAGGGTATAGAGTGTATAGTGTAGGGTATAGAGTGTAGGGTATAGAGTGTATGGTATAGAGTGTAGGGTATAAAGTGTAGAGTGTAGGGTATAGAGTGTATGGTATAGACTGTAGGGTATAAAGTGTAGAGTGTAGGGTATAGAGTGTAGGGTATAGAGTGTAGGGTATAGAGTGTAGGGTATAGAGTGTAGGGTATAGAGTGTAGGGTAAAGAGTGTAGAGTGTAGGGTACAGAGTGCAGGGTGTTGAGTGTAGGGTATAGAGTGTAGAGTGTAGGGTGTAGAGTGTAGGGTATAGAGTGTAGGGTATAGAGTGTAGGGTATAAAGTGTAGGGTGTAGGGTATAGAGTGTAGGGTATAGAGTGCAGGTTGTAGAGTGTAGGGTATAGAGTGTATGGTATAGGGTGTAGGGTATAAAGTGTAGGGTATAGAGTGTAGGGTATAGAGTGTAGGGTATAGAGTGTAGGGTATAGAGTGTAGGGTATAGAGTGTAGGCTATAGAGTGTAGAGTATATAGTGTAGAGTGTAGGGTATAGAGTGCAGGGTATAGAGTGTAGGGTATAGAGTGTTGGGTGTAGGGATTAGAGTGTAGGGATTAGAGTGTAGGGATTAGAGTGTAGGGTGTAGAGTGTAGGGTGTAGAGTGTAGGGTATAGAGTGTAGGGTATGGAGTGTAGGGTATAGAGTGTAGAGTGTAGGGATTAGAGTGTAGGGTATAGAGTGTAGGGTATAGAATGTAGGGTATAGAGTGTAGGGTAAAGAGTGTAGAGTGTAGGGTACAGAGTGCAGGGTGTAGAGTGTAGGGAATAGAGTGTAGAGTGTAGGGTGTAGAGTGTAGGGTGTAGAGTGTAGGGTGTAGAGTGTAGGGTGTAGGGTATAGAGTGTAGGGTATAGAGTGTAGGGTATAGAGTGTAGGGTGTAGGGATTAGAGTGTAGGGATTAGAGTGTAGGGATTAGAGTGTAGGGTGTAGAGTGTAGGGTGTAGAGTGTAGGGTATAGAGTGTAGGGTATAGAGTGTAGGGTATAGAGTGTAGAGTGTAGGGATTAGAGTGTAGGGTATAGAGTGTAGGGTATAGAGTAGAGTGTAGAGTGTAGGCTATAGAGTGTAGACTATAGAGTGTAGGGTATAGAGTGTAGGGTATAGAGTGTAGGGTATAGAGTGTAAGGTGTAGGGTATAGAGTGTAGGGTATAGAGTGCAGGTTGTAGAGTGTAGGGTATAGAGTGTAGGGTATAGAGAGTAGGGTATAGAGTGTAGAGTGTAGGGTATAGAGTGTATGCTATAGAGTGTATGGTGTACAGTGTATGGTATAGAGTGTAGGGTATAGAGTGTAGAGTGTATGGTATAGAGTGTATGGTATAGAGTGTAGGGTATAGAGTGTAGGGTATAGAGTGTAGGGTATAGAGTGTATGTTATAGAGTGTAGGGTATAGAGTGTAGAGTGTAGGGTATAGAGTTTACAGTGTAGGGTATAGAGTGTAGGGTATAGAGTGTAGGTTATAGAGTGTAGGGTATAGAGTGTAGGGTAAAGAGTGTAGAGTGTAGGGTACAGAGTGCAGGTTGTAGAGTGTAGGGTATAGAGTGTAGAGTGTAGAGTGTAGGGTGTAGAGTGTAGGGTATAGAGTGTAGGGTATAGAGTGTAGGGTATAGAGTGTAGGGTATAAAGTGTAGGGTGTAGGGTATAGAGTGTAGGGTATAAAGTGCAGGTTGTAGAGTGTAGGGTATAGAGTGTATGGTATAGGGTGTAGGGTATAAAGTGTAGGGTATAGAGTGTAGGGTATAGAGTGTAGGGTATAGAGTGTAGGGTATAGAGTGTAGGGTATAGAGTGTAGGCTATAGAGTGTAGAGTATATAGTGTAGAGTGTAGGGTATAGAGTGTAGGGTATAGAGTGTAGGGTATAGAGTGTGGAGTACAGAGTGTAGGGTATAGAATGTAGAGTGTAGGGTGTAGAGTGCAAAGTGTAGGGTATAGAGTGTAAGATATAGAGTGTATGTTATAGAGTGTAGGGTATAGAGTGTAGAGTTTAGGGTATAGAGTGTAGTGTATAGATTGTATGGTATAGAGTGTATGGTATAGAGTGTAGAGTGTAGGGTATAGAGTGTAGGGTATAGAGTGTAGGGTATAGAGTGTAGGGTGTAGAGTGTAGGGTGTAGAGTGTAGGGTATAGAGTGTAGGGTATAGAGTGTAGGTTATAGAGTGTAGCGTATAGAGCATAGGGTGTAGGGTATAGAGTGTAGGTTATAGAGTGTAGGGTATAGAGTGTAGGGTATAGAGTGTATGGTATAGAGCTTAGGGTGTAGAGTGTAGGGTATAGAATGTAGAGTTTAGGGTAGAGAGTGTGGGGCATAGAGTGTATGGTATACAGTGTAGAGTGTAGGGTATAGCGTGTATAGTGTAGGGTATAGAGTGTAGGGTATAGAGTGTATGGTATAGAGTGTAGGGTATAAAGTGTAGAGTGTAGGGTATAGAGTGTATGGTATAGAGTGTAGGGTATAAAGTGTAGAGTGTAGGGTATAGAGTGTAGGGTATAGAGTGTAGGCTATAGAGTGTAGAGTTTAGAGTGTAGGGTATAGAATGTAGAGTGTAGGGTGTAGAGTGTAAAGTGTAGGGTATAGAGTGTAGGATATAGAGTGTAGAGTGTAGGGTATAGAGTGTAGGGTATACAGTGTATGGTATAGAGTGTAGGGTATAGAGTGTAGAGTGTAGGGTATAGATTGTAGGGTATAGGGTATAGGGTATAGAGTGTATGGTGTAGAGTGTAGGGTATAGAGTGTAGGGTGTAGGGTGTAGAGTGTGGGGTGTAGAGTGGTGTAGAGTGTAGGATGTAGAGTGTATGGCATAGAGTGTAGGGTATAGAGTATAGCGTGTATGGTATAGAGTGTAGTGTATAGAGTGTAGGGTATAGGGTATAGAGTGTAGGGTATAGAGTGTAGGGTATAGATTTTAGAGTGTAGGGTATAGAGTGTGGAGTATAGAGTGTAGGGTATAGAATGTAGAGTGTAGGGTGTAGAGTGCAAAGTGTAGGGTATAGAGTATAAGATATAGAGTGTATGTTATAGAGTGAAGGGTATAGAGTGTAGAGTTTAGGGTATAGAGTGTAGTGTATAGATTGTATGGTATAGAGTGTATGGTATAGAGTGTAGAGTGTAGGGTATAGAGTGTAGGGTATAGAGTGTAGGGTATAGAGTGTAGGGTGTAGAGTGTAGGGTGTAGAGTGTAGGGTATAGAGTGTAGGGTATAGAGTGTAGGTTATAGAGTGTAGCGTATAGAGCGTAGAGTGTAGGGTATAGAGTGTAGGGTATAGAGTGTAGGGTATAGAGTGTATGGTATAGAGCTTAGGGTGTAGAGTGTAGGGTATAGAATGTAGAGTTTAGGGTAGAGAGTGTGGGGCATAGAGTGTATGGTATACAGTGTAGAATGTAGGGTATAGAGTGTATAGTGTAGGGTATAAAGTGTAGGGTATAGAGTGTATGGTATAGAGTGTAGGGTATAAAGTGTAGAGTGTAGGGTATAGAGTGTATGGTATAGAGTGTAGGGTATAAAGTGTAGAGTGTAGGGTATAGAGTGTAGGGTATAGAGTGTAGGCTATAGAGTGTAGAGTTTAGAGTGTAGGGCATAGAATGTAGAGTGTAGGGTGTAGAGTGTAAAGTGTAGGGTATAGAGTGTAGGATATAGAGTGTAGAGTGTAGGGTATAGAGTGTAGGGTATACAGTGTATGGTATAGAGTGTAGGGTATAGAGTGTAGAGTGTAGGGTATAGAGTGTAGGGTATAGAGTGTAGGGTATAGAGTGTAGGGTATAGATTGTAGGGTATAGGGTATAGGGTATAGAGTGTATGGTGTAGAGTGTAGGGTATAGAGTGTAGGGTGTAGGGTGTAGAGTGTGGGGTGTAGAGTGGTGTAGAGTGTAGGATGTAGAGTGTATGGTATAGAGTGTAGGGTATAGAGTATAGCGTGTATGGTATAGAGTGTAGTGTATAGAGTGTAGGGTATAGGGTATAGAGTGTAGGGTATAGAGTGTAGGGTATAGATTTTAGAGTGTAGGGTATAGAGTGTAAGGTATAGAGTGTAGGGTGTGGAGTGTAGGGTATAGAGTGTAGGGTATAGAGTGTATGGTATAGAGTGTAGGGTATAGAGTGTATGGTATAGAGTGTAGAGTGTAGGGTATAGAGTGTATTTTATAGAGTGTAGGGTATAGAGTGTAGGGTATAGAGTGTAGAGTGTAGGGTATAGAGTGTAGGGTATAGAGTGTAGAGTGTAGGGTATAGAGTGTAGGGTATAGAGTGTAGGGTATAGAGTGTAGAGTGTAGGGATTAGAGTGTAGGGATTAGAGTGTAGGGTATAGAGTGTAGAGTGTAGAGTATAGAGTGTAGGGTATAGAGTGTAGGGATTAGAGTGTAGGGATTAGAGTGTAGGGATTAGAGTGTAGGGATTAGAGTGTAGGGATTGGAGTGTAGGGTATAGAGTGTAGGTTATAGAGTGTAGGGTATAGAGTGTAGGGTATAGTGTGTATGGTATAGAGTGTAGGGTATAAAGTGTAGAGTGTATGGTATAGAGTGTAGGGTATAGAGTGTAAAGTGTAGGGTATAGAGTGTATGGTATAGAGTGTAGGGTGTAGAGTGTATGGTATAGAGTGTAGGGTATAGAGTGTAGAGTGTAGGGTATAGAGTGTAGGGTATAGAGTGTAGGGTATAGAGAGTAGGGTATAGAGTGTAGGGTATAGAGTGTAGGGTACAGAGTGTAGGGTATAGAGTGTAGGGTACAGAGTGCAGGGTGTAGAGTGTAGGGTATAGAGTGTATAGTGTAGGGTATAGAGTCTAGGGTATAGAGTGTAGGGTGTAAAGTGGAGGGTGTAGAGTGTAGGGTGTAGAGTGTAGGGTGTAGAGTGTAGGGTGTAGAGTGTATGGTATAGAGTGTAGGGTATAGAGTGTAGAGTGTAGGGTATAGAGTGTAGGGTATAGAGTGTAGGGTATAGAGTGTAGGGTGTAGAGTGTAGGGTATAGAGTGTAGAGTTTAGGGTAGAGAGTGTGGGGCATAGAGTGTATGGTATACAGTGTAGAGTGTAGGGTATAGAGTGTATAGTGTAGGGTATAGAGTGTAGGGTATAAAGTGTATGGTATAGAGTGTAGGGTATAAAGTGTAGAGTGTAGGGTATAGAGTGTATGGTATAGAGTGTAGGGTATAAAGTGTAGAGTGTAGGGTATAGAGTGTAGGGTATAGAGTGTAGGGTATAGAGTGTAGGGTAAAGAGTGTAGAGTGTAGGGTACAGAGTGCAGGGTGTAGAGTGTAGGGTATAGAGTGTAGAGTGTAGAGTGTAGGGTGTAGAGTGTAGGGTATAGAGTGTAGGGTATAGAGTGTAGGGTATAGAGTGTAGGGTATAAAGTGTAGGGTGTAGGGTATAGAGTGTAGGGTATAGAGTGCAGGTTGTAGAGTGTAGGGTATAGAGTGTATGGTATAGGGTGTAGGGTATAAAGTGTAGGGTATAGAGTGTAGGGTATAGAATGTAGGGTATAGAGTGTAGGGTATAGAGTGTAGGGTATAGAGTGTAGGGTATAGAGTGTAGGGTGTAGGGATTAGAGTGTAGGGATTAGAGTGTAGGGATTAGAGTGTAGGGTGTAGAGTGTAGGGTGTAGAGTGTAGGGTATAGAGTGTAGGGTATAGAGTGTAGGGTATAGAGTGTAGAGTGTAGGGATTAGAGTGTAGGGTATAGAGTGTAGGGTATAGAATGTAGGGTATAGAGTGTAGGGTAAAGAGTGTAGAGTGTAGGGTACAGAGTGCAGGGTGTAGAGTGTAGGGAATAGAGTGTAGAGTGTAGGGTGTAGAGTGTAGGGTGTAGAGTGTAGGGTGTAGGGTATAGAGTGTAGGGTATAGAGTGTAGGGTATAGAGTGTATGGTATAGAGCTTAGGGTGCAGAGTGTAGGGTATAGAATGTAGAGTTTAGGGTAGAGAGTGTGGGGCATAGAGTGTATGGTATACAGTGTAGAGTGTAGGGTATAGAGTGTATAGTGTAGGGTATAGAGTGTAGGGTATAGAGTGTATGGTATAGAGTGTAGGGGATAAAGTGTAGAGTGTAGGGTATATAGTGTATGGTATAGAGTGTAGGGTATAAAGTGTAGAGTGTAGGGTATAGAGTGTAGGGTATAGAGTGTAGGCTATAGAGTGTAGAGTTTAGAGTGTAGGGTGTAGAATGTAGAGTGTAGGGTGTAGAGTGTAAAGTGTAGGGTATAGAGTGTAGGATATAGAGTGTAGAGTGTAGGGTATAGAGTGTAGGGTATACAGTGTATGGTATAGAGTGTAGGGTATAGAGTGTAGAGTGTAGGGTATAGAGTGTAGGGTATAGAGTGTAGGGTATAGAGTGTAGAGTATAGATTGTAGGGTATAGGGTATAGGGTATAGAGTGTATGGTGTAGAGTGTAGGGTATAGAGTGTAGAGTGTAGGGTGTAGAGTGTGGGGTGTAGAGTGGTGTAGAGTGTAGGATGTAGAGTGTATGGTTTAGAGTGTAGGGTATAGAGTATAGCGTGTATGGTATAGAGTGTAGTGTATAGAGTGTAGGGTATAGGGTATAGAGTGTAAGGTATAGAGTGTAGGGTATAGATTTTAGAGTGTAGGGTATAGAGTGTAAGGTATAGAGTGTAGGGTGTGGAGTGTAGGGTATAGAGTGTAGGGTATAGAGTGTATGGTATAGAGTGTAGGGTATAGAGTGTATGGTATAGAGTGTAGAGTGTAGGGTATAGAGTGTATTTTATAGAGTGTAGGGTATAGAGTGTAGGGTATAGAGTGTAGAGTGTAGGGTATAGAGTGTAGGGTATAGAGTGTAGAGTGTAGGGTATAGAGTGTAGGGTATAGAGTGTAGGGTATAGAGTGTAGAGTGTAGGGATTAGAGTGTAGGGATTAGAGTGTAGGGTATAGAGTGTAGAGTGTAGAGTATAGAGTGTGGGGTATAGAGTGTAGGGATTAGAGTGTAGGGATTAGAGTGTAGGGATTAGAGTGTAGGGATTAGAGTGTTGGGATTGGAGTGTAGGGTATAGAGTGTAGGGTATAGAGTGTAGGGTATAGAGTGTAGGGTATAGTGTGTATGGTATAGAGTGTAGGGTATAAAGTGTAGAGTGTATGGTATAGAGTGTAGGGTATAGAGTGTAAAGTGTAGGGTATAGAGTGTATGGTATAGAGTGTAGGGTGTAGAGTGTATGGTATAGAGTGTAGGGTATAGAGTGTAGAGTGTAGGGTATAGAGTGTAGGGTATAGAGTGTAGGGTATAGAGAGTAGGGTATAGAGTGTAGGGTATAGAGTGTAGGGTACAGAGTGTAGGGTATAGAGTGTAGGGTACAGAGTGCAGGGTGTAGAGTGTAGGGTATAGAGTGTATAGTGTAGGGTATAGAGTGTAGGGTATAGAGTGTAGGGTGTAAAGTGGAGGGTGTAGAGTGTAGGGTGTAGAGTGTAGGGTGTAGAGTGTAGGGTGTAGAGTGTATGGTATAGAGTGTAGGGTATAGAGTGTAGAGTGTAGGGTATAGAGTGTAGGGTATAGAGTGTAGGGTATAGAGTGTAGGGTATAGAGTGTAGGGTGTAGAGTGTAGGGTATAGAGTGTAGAGTTTAGGGTAGAGAGTGTGGGGCATAGAGTGTATGGTATACAGTGTAGAGTGTAGGGTATAGAGTGTATAGTGTAGGGTATAGAGTGTAGGGTATAGAGTGTATGGTATAGAGTGTAGGGTATAAAGTGTAGAGTGTAGGGTATAGAGTGTAGGCTATAGAGTGTAGAGTATATAGTGTAGAGTGTAGGGTATAGAGTGTAGGGTATAGAGTGTAGGGTATTGAGTGTGGAGTATAGAGTGTAGGGTATAGAATGTAGAGTGTAGAGTGCAGGGTGTAGAGTGCAAAGTGTAGGGTATAGAGTGTAAGATATAGAGTGTAGTGTATAGAGTGTATGTTATAGAGTGTAGGGTATAGAGTGTAGAGTTTAGGGAATAGAGTGTAGTGTATAGATTGTATGGTATAGAGTGTATGGTATAGAGTGTAGAGTGTAGGGTATAGAGTGTAGGGTATAGAGTGTAGGGTATAGAGTGTAGGGTGTAGAGTGTAGGGTGTAGAGTGTAGGGTATAGAGTGTAGGGTATAGAGTGTAGGTTATAGAGTGTAGCGTATAGAGCGTAGGGTGTAGGGTATAGAGTGTAGGGTATAGAGTGTAGGGTATAGAGTGTAGGGTATAGAGTGTATGGTATAGAGCTTAGGGTGTAGAGTGTAGGGTATAGAATGTAGAGTTTAGGGTAGAGAGTGTGGGGCATAGAGTGTATGGTATACAGTGTAGAGTGTAGGGTATAGAGTGTATAGTGTAGGGTATAAAGTGTAGGGTATAGAGTGTATGGTATAGAGTGTAGGGTATAAAGTGTAGAGTGTAGGGTATAGAGTGTATGGTATAGAGTGTGGGGTATAAAGTGTAGAGTGTAGGGTATAGAGTGTAGGGTATAGAGTGTAGGCTATAGAGTGTAGAGTTTAGAGTGTAGGGTATAGAATGTAGAGTGTAGGGTGTAGAGTGTAAAGTGTAGGGTATAGAGTGTAGGATATAGAGTGTAGAGTGTAGGGTATAGAGTGTAGGGTATACAGTGTATGATATAGAGTGTAGGGTATAGAGTGTAGAGTGTAGGGTATAGAGTGTAGGGTATAGAGTGTAGAGTATAGAGTGTAGGGTATAGATTGTAGGGTATAGGGTATAGGGTATAGAGTGTATGGTGTAGAGTGTAGGGTATAGAGTGTAGGGTGTAGGGTGTAGAGTGTGGGGTGTAGAGTGGTGTAGAGTGTAGGATGTAGAGTGTATGGTATAGAGTGTAGGGTATAGAGTATAGCATTTATGGTATAGAGTGTAGTGTATAGAGTGTAGGGTATAGGGTATAGAGTGTAGGGTATAGAGTGTAGGGTATAGATTTTAAAGTGTAGGGTATAGAGTGTAGGGTGTGGAGTGTAGGGTATAGAGTGTAGGGTATAGAGTGTATGGTATAGAGTGTAGGGTATAGAGTGTATGGTATAGAGTGTAGAGTGTAGGGTATAGAGTGTATTTTATAGAGTGTAGGGTATAGAGTGTAGGGTATAGAGTGTAGGGTATAGAGTGTAGAGTGTAGGGTATAGAGTGTAGGGTATAGAGTGTAGGGTATAGAGTGTAGAGTGTAGGGATTAGAGTGTAGGGATTAGAGTGTAGGGTATAGAGTGTAGAGTGTAGAGTATAGAGTGTAGGGTATAGAGTGTAGGGATTAGAGTGTAGGGATTAGAGTGTAGGGATTAGAGTGTAGGGATTAGAGTGTAGGGTATAGAGTGTAGGGTATAGAGTGTAGGGTATAGAGTGTAGGGTATAGTGTGTATGGTATAGAGTGTAGGGTATAAAGTGTAGAGTGTATGGTATAGAGTGTAGGGTATAGAGTGTAAAGTGTAGGGTATAGAGTGTATGGTATAGAGTGTAGGGTGTAGAGTGTATGGTATAGAGTGTAGGGTATAGAGTGTAGAGTGTAGGGTATAGAGTGTAGGGTATAGAGTGTAGGGTATAGAGTGTAGGGAATAGAGTGTAGGGTACAGAGTGTAGAGTGTAGGGTATAGAGTGTAGGGTACAGAGTGCAGGGTGTAGAGTGTAGGGTATAGAGTGTATAGTGTAGGGTATAGAGTGTAGGGTATTAAGTGTAGGGTGTAAAGTGTAGGGTGTAGAGTGTAGGGTGTAGAGTGTAGGGTGTAAAGTGTAGGGTGTAGAGTGTATGGTATAGAGTGTAGGGTATAGAGTGTAGAGTGTAGGGTATAGAGTGTAGGGTATAGAGTGTAGGGTATAGAGTGTAGGGTATAGAGTGTAGGGTGTAGAGTGTAGGGTATAGAGTGTAGAGTTTAGGGTAGAGAGTGTGGGGCATAGAGTGTATGGTATACAGTGTAGAGTGTAGGGTATAGAGTGTATAGTGTAGGGTATAGAGTGTAGGGTATAGAGTGTATGGTATAGAGTGTAGTGTATAAAGTGTAGAGTGTAGGGTATAGAGTGTATGGTATAGACTGTAGGGTATAAAGTGTAGAGTGTAGGGTATAGAGTGTAGGGTATAGAGTGTAGGGTATAGAGTGTAGGGTATAGAGTGTAGGGTATAGAGTGTAGGGTAAAGAGTGTAGAGTGTAGGGTACAGAGTGCAGGGTGTTGAGTGTAGGGTATAGAGTGTAGAGTGTAGAGTGTAGGGTGTAGAGTGTAGGGTATAGAGTGTAGGGTATAGAGTGTAGGGTATAAAGTGTAGGGTGTAGGGTATAGAGTGTAGGGTATAGAGTGCAGGTTGTAGAGTGTAGGGTATAGAGTGTATGGTATAGGGTGTAGGGTATAAAGTGTAGGGTATAGAGTGTAGGGTATAGAGTGTAGGTTATAGAGTGTAGGGTATAGAGTGTAGGCTATAGAGTGTAGAGTATATAGTGTAGAGTGTAGGGTATAGAGTGCAGGGTATAGAGTGTAGGGTATAGAGTGTTGGGTGTAGGGATTAGAGTGTAGGGATTAGAGTGTAGGGATTAGAGTGTAGGGTGTAGAGTGTAGGGTGTAGAGTGTAGGGTATAGAGTGTAGGGTATGGAGTGTAGGGTATAGAGTGTAGAGTGTAGGGATTAGAGTGTAGGGTATAGAGTGTAGGGTATAGAATGTAGGGTATAGAGTGTAGGGTAAAGAGTGTAGAGTGTAGGGTACAGAGTGCAGGGTGTAGAGTGTAGGGAATAGAGTGTAGAGTGTAGGGTGTAGAGTGTAGGGTGTAGAGTGTAGGGTGTAGAGTGTAGGGTGTAGGGTATAGAGTGTAGGGTATAGAGTGTAGGGTATAGAGTGTAGGGTGTAGGGATTAGAGTGTAGGGATTAGAGTGTAGGGATTAGAGTGTAGGGTGTAGAGTGTAGGGTGTAGAGTGTAGGGTATAGAGTGTAGGGTATAGAGTGTAGGGTATAGAGTGTAGAGTGTAGGGATTAGAGTGTAGGGTATAGAGTGTAGGGTATAGAGTAGAGTGTAGAGTGTAGGCTATAGAGTGTAGACTATAGAGTGTAGGGTATAGAGTGTAGGGTATAGAGTGTAGGGTATAGAGTGTAAGGTGTAGGGTATAGAGTGTAGGGTATAGAGTGCAGGTTGTAGAGTGTAGGGTATAGAGTGTAGGGTATAGAGAGTAGGGTATAGAGTGTAGAGTGTAGGGTATAGAGTGTATGCTATAGAGTGTATGGTGTAGAGTGTATGGTATAGAGTGTAGGGTATAGAGTGTAGAGTGTATGGTATAGAGTGTATGGTATAGAGTGTAGGGTATAGAGTGTAGGGTATAGAGTGAATGTTATAGAGTGTAGGGTATAGAGTGTAGAGTGTAGGGTATAGAGTTTACAGTGTAGGGTATAGAGTGTAGGGTATAGAGTGTAGGTTATAGAGTGTAGGGTATAGAGTGTAGGGTAAAGAGTGTAGAGTGTAGGGTACAGAGTGCAGGGTGTAGAGTGTAGGGTATAGAGTGTAGAGTGTAGAGTGTAGGGTGTAGAGTGTAGGGTATAGAGTGTAGGGTATAGAGTGTAGGGTATAGAGTGTAGGGTATAAAGTGTAGGGTGTAGGGTATAGAGTGTAGGGTATAAAGTGCAGGTTGTAGAGTGTAGGGTATAGAGTGTATGGTATAGGGTGTAGGGTATAAAGTGTAGGGTATAGAGTGTAGGGTATAGAGTGTAGGGTATAGAGTGTAGGGTATAGAGTGTAGGCTATAGAGTGTAGAGTATATAGTGTAGAGTGTAGGGTATAGAGTGTAGGGTATAGAGTGTAGGGTATAGAGTGTGGAGTACAGAGTGTAGGGTATAGAATGTAGAGTGTAGGGTGTAGAGTGCAAAGTGTAGGGTATAGAGTGTAAGATATAGAGTGTATGTTATAGAGTGTAGGGTATAGAGTGTAGAGTTTAGGGTATAGAGTGTAGTGTATAGATTGTATGGTATAGAGTGTATGGTATAGAGTGTAGAGTGTAGGGTATAGAGTGTAGGGTATAGAGTGTAGGGTGTAGAGTGTAGGGTGTAGAGTGTAGGGTATAGAGTGTAGGGTATAGAGTGTAGGTTATAGAGTGTAGCGTATAGAGCGTAGGGTGTAGGGTATAGAGTGTAGGTTATAGAGTGTAGGGTATAGAGTGTAGGGTATAGAGTGTAGGGTATAGAGTAGAGTGTAGAGTGTAGGCTATAGAGTGTAGACTATAGAGTGTAGGGTATAGAGTGTAGGGTATAGAGTGTAGGGTATAGAGTGTAAGGTGTAGGGTATAGAGTGTAGGGTATAGAGTGCAGGTTGTAGAGTGTAGGGTATAGAGTGTAGGGTATAGAGAGTAGGGTATAGAGTGTAGAGTGTAGGGTATAGAGTGTATGCTATAGAGTGTATGGTGTACAGTGTATGGTATAGAGTGTAGGGTATAGAGTGTAGAGTGTATGGTATAGAGTGTATGGTATAGAGTGTAGGGTATAGAGTGTAGGGTATAGAGTGTAGGGTATAGAGTGTATGTTATAGAGTGTAGGGTATAGAGTGTAGAGTGTAGGGTATAGAGTTTACAGTGTAGGGTATAGAGTGTAGGGTATAGAGTGTAGGTTATAGAGTGTAGGGTATAGAGTGTAGGGTAAAGAGTGTAGAGTGTAGGGTACAGAGTGCAGGTTGTAGAGTGTAGGGTATAGAGTGTAGAGTGTAGAGTGTAGGGTGTAGAGTGTAGGGTATAGAGTGTAGGGTATAGAGTGTAGGGTATAGAGTGTAGGGTATAAAGTGTAGGGTGTAGGGTATAGAGTGTAGGGTATAAAGTGCAGGTTGTAGAGTGTAGGGTATAGAGTGTATGGTATAGGGTGTAGGGTATAAAGTGTAGGGTATAGAGTGTAGGGTATAGAGTGTAGGGTATAGAGTGTAGGGTATAGAGTGTAGGGTATAGAGTGTAGGCTATAGAGTGTAGAGTATATAGTGTAGAGTGTAGGGTATAGAGTGTAGGGTATAGAGTGTAGGGTATAGAGTGTGGAGTACAGAGTGTAGGGTATAGAATGTAGAGTGTAGGGTGTAGAGTGCAAAGTGTAGGGTATAGAGTGTAAGATATAGAGTGTATGTTATAGAGTGTAGGGTATAGAGTGTAGAGTTTAGGGTATAGAGTGTAGTGTATAGATTGTATGGTATAGAGTGTATGGTATAGAGTGTAGAGTGTAGGGTATAGAGTGTAGGGTATAGAGTGTAGGGTATAGAGTGTAGGGTGTAGAGTGTAGGGTGTAGAGTGTAGGGTATAGAGTGTAGGGTATAGAGTGTAGGTTATAGAGTGTAGCGTATAGAGCATAGGGTGTAGGGTATAGAGTGTAGGTTATAGAGTGTAGGGTATAGAGTGTAGGGTATAGAGTGTATGGTATAGAGCTTAGGGTGTAGAGTGTAGGGTATAGAATGTAGAGTTTAGGGTAGAGAGTGTGGGGCATAGAGTGTATGGTATACAGTGTAGAGTGTAGGGTATAGCGTGTATAGTGTAGGGTATAGAGTGTAGGGTATAGAGTGTATGGTATAGAGTGTAGGGTATAAAGTGTAGAGTGTAGGGTATAGAGTGTATGGTATAGAGTGTAGGGTATAAAGTGTAGAGTGTAGGGTATAGAGTGTAGGGTATAGAGTGTAGGCTATAGAGTGTAGAGTTTAGAGTGTAGGGTATAGAATGTAGAGTGTAGGGTGTAGAGTGTAAAGTGTAGGGTATAGAGTGTAGGATATAGAGTGTAGAGTGTAGGGTATAGAGTGTAGGGTATACAGTGTATGGTATAGAGTGTAGGGTATAGAGTGTAGAGTGTAGGGTATAGATTGTAGGGTATAGGGTATAGGGTATAGAGTGTATGGTGTAGAGTGTAGGGTATAGAGTGTAGGGTGTAGGGTGTAGAGTGTGGGGTGTAGAGTGGTGTAGAGTGTAGGATGTAGAGTGTATGGCATAGAGTGTAGGGTATAGAGTATAGCGTGTATGGTATAGAGTGTAGTGTATAGAGTGTAGGGTATAGGGTATAGAGTGTAGGGTATAGAGTGTAGGGTATAGATTTTAGAGTGTAGGGTATAGAGTGTGGAGTATAGAGTGTAGGGTATAGAATGTAGAGTGTAGGGTGTAGAGTGCAAAGTGTAGGGTATAGAGTGTAAGATATAGAGTGTATGTTATAGAGTGAAGGGTATAGAGTGTAGAGTTTAGGGTATAGAGTGTAGTGTATAGATTGTATGGTATAGAGTGTATGGTATAGAGTGTAGAGTGTAGGGTATAGAGTGTAGGGTATAGAGTGTAGGGTATAGAGTGTAGGGTGTAGAGTGTAGGGTGTAGAGTGTAGGGTATAGAGTGTAGGGTATAGAGTGTAGGTTATAGAGTGTAGCGTATAGAGCGTAGAGTGTAGGGTATAGAGTGTAGGGTATAGAGTGTAGGGTATAGAGTGTATGGTATAGAGCTTAGGGTGTAGAGTGTAGGGTATAGAATGTAGAGTTTAGGGTAGAGAGTGTGGGGCATAGAGTGTATGGTATACAGTGTAGAATGTAGGGTATAGAGTGTATAGTGTAGGGTATAAAGTGTAGGGTATAGAGTGTATGGTATAGAGTGTAGGGTATAAAGTGTAGAGTGTAGGGTATAGAGTGTATGGTATAGAGTGTAGGGTATAAAGTGTAGAGTGTAGGGTATAGAGTGTAGGGTATAGAGTGTAGGCTATAGAGTGTAGAGTTTAGAGTGTAGGGCATAGAATGTAGAGTGTAGGGTGTAGAGTGTAAAGTGTAGGGTATAGAGTGTAGGATATAGAGTGTAGAGTGTAGGGTATAGAGTGTAGGGTATACAGTGTATGGTATAGAGTGTAGGGTATAGAGTGTAGAGTGTAGGGTATAGAGTGTAGGGTATAGAGTGTAGGGTATAGAGTGTAGGGTATAGATTGTAGGGTATAGGGTATAGGGTATAGAGTGTATGGTGTAGAGTGTAGGGTATAGAGTGTAGGGTGTAGGGTGTAGAGTGTGGGGTGTAGAGTGGTGTAGAGTGTAGGATGTAGAGTGTATGGTATAGAGTGTAGGGTATAGAGTATAGCGTGTATGGTATAGAGTGTAGTGTATAGAGTGTACGGTATAGGGTATAGAGTGTAGGGTATAGAGTGTAGGGTATAGATTTTAGAGTGTAGGGTATAGAGTGTAAGGTATAGAGTGTAGGGTGTGGAGTGTAGGGTATAGAGTGTAGGGTATAGAGTGTATGGTATAGAGTGTAGGGTATAGAGTGTATGGTATAGAGTGTAGAGTGTAGGGTATAGAGTGTATTTTATAGAGTGTAGGGTATAGAGTGTAGGGTATAGAGTGTAGAGTGTAGGGTATAGAGTGTAGGGTATAGAGTGTAGAGTGTAGGGTATAGAGTGTAGGGTATAGAGTGTAGGGTATAGAGTGTAGAGTGTAGGGATTAGAGTGTAGGGATTAGAGTGTAGGGTATAGAGTGTAGAGTGTAGAGTATAGAGTGTAGGGTATAGAGTGTAGGGATTAGAGTGTAGGGATTAGAGTGTAGGGATTAGAGTGTAGGGATTAGAGTGTAGGGATTGGAGTGTAGGGTATAGAGTGTAGGTTATAGAGTGTAGGGTATAGAGTGTAGGGTATAGTGTGTATGGTATAGAGTGTAGGGTATAAAGTGTAGAGTGTATGGTATAGAGTGTAGGGTATAGAGTGTAAAGTGTAGGGTATAGAGTGTATGGTATAGAGTGTAGGGTGTAGAGTGTATGGTATAGAGTGTAGGGTATAGAGTGTAGAGTGTAGGGTATAGAGTGTAGGGTATAGAGTGTAGGGTATAGAGAGTAGGGTATAGAGTGTAGGGTATAGAGTGTAGGGTACAGAGTGTAGGGTATAGAGTGTAGGGTACAGAGTGCAGGGTGTAGAGTGTAGGGTATAGAGTGTATAGTGTAGGGTATAGAGTCTAGGGTATAGAGTGTAGGGTGTAAAGTGGAGGGTGTAGAGTGTAGGGTGTAGAGTGTAGGGTGTAGAGTGTAGGGTGTAGAGTGTATGGTATAGAGTGTAGGGTATAGAGTGTAGAGTGTAGGGTATAGAGTGTAGGGTATAGAGTGTAGGGTATAGAGTGTAGGGTGTAGAGTGTAGGGTATAGAGTGTAGAGTTTAGGGTAGAGAGTGTGGGGCATAGAGTGTATGGTATACAGTGTAGAGTGTAGGGTATAGAGTGTATAGTGTAGGGTATAGAGTGTAGGGTATAAAGTGTATGGTATAGAGTGTAGGGTATAAAGTGTAGAGTGTAGGGTATAGAGTGTATGGTATAGAGTGTAGGGTATAAAGTGTAGAGTGTAGGGTATAGAGTGTAGGGTATAGAGTGTAGGGTATAGAGTGTAGGGTAAAGAGTGTAGAGTGTAGGGTACAGAGTGCAGGGTGTAGAGTGTAGGGTATAGAGTGTAGAGTGTAGAGTGTAGGGTGTAGAGTGTAGGGTATAGAGTGTAGGGTATAGAGTGTAGGGTATAGAGTGTAGGGTATAAAGTGTAGGGTGTAGGGTATAGAGTGTAGGGTATAGAGTGCAGGTTGTAGAGTGTAGGGTATAGAGTGTATGGTATAGGGTGTAGGGTATAAAGTGTAGGGTATAGAGTGTAGGGTATAGAATGTAGGGTATAGAGTGTAGGGTATAGAGTGTAGGGTATAGAGTGTAGGGTATAGAGTGTAGGGTGTAGGGATTAGAGTGTAGGGATTAGAGTGTAGGGATTAGAGTGTAGGGTGTAGAGTGTAGGGTGTAGAGTGTAGGGTATAGAGTGTAGGGTATAGAGTGTAGGGTATAGAGTGTAGAGTGTAGGGATTAGAGTGTAGGGTATAGAGTGTAGGGTATAGAATGTAGGGTATAGAGTGTAGGGTAAAGAGTGTAGAGTGTAGGGTACAGAGTGCAGGGTGTAGAGTGTAGGGAATAGAGTGTAGAGTGTAGGGTGTAGAGTGTAGGGTGTAGAGTGTAGGGTGTAGGGTATAGAGTGTAGGGTATAGAGTGTAGGGTATAGAGTGTATGGTATAGAGCTTAGGGTGCAGAGTGTAGGGTATAGAATGTAGAGTTTAGGGTAGAGAGTGTGGGGCATAGAGTGTATGGTATACAGTGTAGAGTGTAGGGTATAGAGTGTATAGTGTAGGGTATAGAGTGTAGGGTATAGAGTGTATGGTATAGAGTGTAGGGGATAAAGTGTAGAGTGTAGGGTATATAGTGTATGGTATAGAGTGTAGGGTATAAAGTGTAGAGTGTAGGGTATAGAGTGTAGGGTATAGAGTGTAGGCTATAGAGTGTAGAGTTTAGAGTGTAGGGTGTAGAATGTAGAGTGTAGGGTGTAGAGTGTAAAGTGTAGGGTATAGAGTGTAGGATATAGAGTGTAGAGTGTAGGGTATAGAGTGTAGGGTATACAGTGTATGGTATAGAGTGTAGGGTATAGAGTGTAGAGTGTAGGGTATAGAGTGTAGGGTATAGAGTGTAGGGTATAGAGTGTAGAGTATAGATTGTAGGGTATAGGGTATAGGGTATAGAGTGTATGGTGTAGAGTGTAGGGTATAGAGTGTAGAGTGTAGGGTGTAGAGTGTGGGGTGTAGAGTGGTGTAGAGTGTAGGATGTAGAGTGTATGGTTTAGAGTGTAGGGTATAGAGTATAGCGTGTATGGTATAGAGTGTAGTGTATAGAGTGTAGGGTATAGGGTATAGAGTGTAAGGTATAGAGTGTAGGGTATAGATTTTAGAGTGTAGGGTATAGAGTGTAAGGTATAGAGTGTAGGGTGTGGAGTGTAGGGTATAGAGTGTAGGGTATAGAGTGTATGGTATAGAGTGTAGGGTATAGAGTGTATGGTATAGAGTGTAGAGTGTAGGGTATAGAGTGTATTTTATAGAGTGTAGGGTATAGAGTGTAGGGTATAGAGTGTAGAGTGTAGGGTATAGAGTGTAGGGTATAGAGTGTAGAGTGTAGGGTATAGAGTGTAGGGTATAGAGTGTAGGGTATAGAGTGTAGAGTGTAGGGATTAGAGTGTAGGGATTAGAGTGTAGGGTATAGAGTGTAGAGTGTAGAGTATAGAGTGTGGGGTATAGAGTGTAGGGATTAGAGTGTAGGGATTAGAGTGTAGGGATTAGAGTGTAGGGATTAGAGTGTTGGGATTGGAGTGTAGGGTATAGAGTGTAGGGTATAGAGTGTAGGGTATAGAGTGTAGGGTATAGTGTGTATGGTATAGAGTGTAGGGTATAAAGTGTAGAGTGTATGGTATAGAGTGTAGGGTATAGAGTGTAAAGTGTAGGGTATAGAGTGTATGGTATAGAGTGTAGGGTGTAGAGTGTATGGTATAGAGTGTAGGGTATAGAGTGTAGAGTGTAGGGTATAGAGTGTAGGGTATAGAGTGTAGGGTATAGAGAGTAGGGTATAGAGTGTAGGGTATAGAGTGTAGGGTACAGAGTGTAGGGTATAGAGTGTAGGGTACAGAGTGCAGGGTGTAGAGTGTAGGGTATAGAGTGTATAGTGTAGGGTATAGAGTGTAGGGTATAGAGTGTAGGGTGTAAAGTGGAGGGTGTAGAGTGTAGGGTGTAGAGTGTAGGGTGTAGAGTGTAGGGTGTAGAGTGTATGGTATAGAGTGTAGGGTATAGAGTGTAGAGTGTAGGGTATAGAGTGTAGGGTATAGAGTGTAGGGTATAGAGTGTAGGGTATAGAGTGTAGGGTGTAGAGTGTAGGGTATAGAGTGTAGAGTTTAGGGTAGAGAGTGTGGGGCATAGAGTGTATGGTATACAGTGTAGAGTGTAGGGTATAGAGTGTATAGTGTAGGGTATAGAGTGTAGGGTATAGAGTGTATGGTATAGAGTGTAGGGTATAAAGTGTAGAGTGTAGGGTATAGAGTGTAGGCTATAGAGTGTAGAGTATATAGTGTAGAGTGTAGGGTATAGAGTGTAGGGTATAGAGTGTAGGGTATTGAGTGTGGAGTATAGAGTGTAGGGTATAGAATGTAGAGTGTAGAGTGCAGGGTGTAGAGTGCAAAGTGTAGGGTATAGAGTGTAAGATATAGAGTGTAGTGTATAGAGTGTATGTTATAGAGTGTAGGGTATAGAGTGTAGAGTTTAGGGAATAGAGTGTAGTGTATAGATTGTATGGTATAGAGTGTATGGTATAGAGTGTAGAGTGTAGGGTATAGAGTGTAGGGTATAGAGTGTAGGGTATAGAGTGTAGGGTGTAGAGTGTAGGGTGTAGAGTGTAGGGTATAGAGTGTAGGGTATAGAGTGTAGGTTATAGAGTGTAGCGTATAGAGCGTAGGGTGTAGGGTATAGAGTGTAGGGTATAGAGTGTAGGGTATAGAGTGTAGGGTATAGAGTGTATGGTATAGAGCTTAGGGTGTAGAGTGTAGGGTATAGAATGTAGAGTTTAGGGTAGAGAGTGTGGGGCATAGAGTGTATGGTATACAGTGTAGAGTGTAGGGTATAGAGTGTATAGTGTAGGGTATAAAGTGTAGGGTATAGAGTGTATGGTATAGAGTGTAGGGTATAAAGTGTAGAGTGTAGGGTATAGAGTGTATGGTATAGAGTGTGGGGTATAAAGTGTAGAGTGTAGGGTATAGAGTGTAGGGTATAGAGTGTAGGCTATAGAGTGTAGAGTTTAGAGTGTAGGGTATAGAATGTAGAGTGTAGGGTGTAGAGTGTAAAGTGTAGGGTATAGAGTGTAGGATATAGAGTGTAGAGTGTAGGGTATAGAGTGTAGGGTATACAGTGTATGATATAGAGTGTAGGGTATAGAGTGTAGAGTGTAGGGTATAGAGTGTAGGGTATAGAGTGTAGAGTATAGAGTGTAGGGTATAGATTGTAGGGTATAGGGTATAGGGTATAGAGTGTATGGTGTAGAGTGTAGGGTATAGAGTGTAGGGTGTAGGGTGTAGAGTGTGGGGTGTAGAGTGGTGTAGAGTGTAGGATGTAGAGTGTATGGTATAGAGTGTAGGGTATAGAGTATAGCATTTATGGTATAGAGTGTAGTGTATAGAGTGTAGGGTATAGGGTATAGAGTGTAGGGTATAGAGTGTAGGGTATAGATTTTAAAGTGTAGGGTATAGAGTGTAGGGTGTGGAGTGTAGGGTATAGAGTGTAGGGTATAGAGTGTATGGTATAGAGTGTAGGGTATAGAGTGTATGGTATAGAGTGTAGAGTGTAGGGTATAGAGTGTATTTTATAGAGTGTAGGGTATAGAGTGTAGGGTATAGAGTGTAGGGTATAGAGTGTAGAGTGTAGGGTATAGAGTGTAGGGTATAGAGTGTAGGGTATAGAGTGTAGAGTGTAGGGATTAGAGTGTAGGGATTAGAGTGTAGGGTATAGAGTGTAGAGTGTAGAGTATAGAGTGTAGGGTATAGAGTGTAGGGATTAGAGTGTAGGGATTAGAGTGTAGGGATTAGAGTGTAGGGATTAGAGTGTAGGGTATAGAGTGTAGGGTATAGAGTGTAGGGTATAGAGTGTAGGGTATAGTGTGTATGGTATAGAGTGTAGGGTATAAAGTGTAGAGTGTATGGTATAGAGTGTAGGGTATAGAGTGTAAAGTGTAGGGTATAGAGTGTATGGTATAGAGTGTAGGGTGTAGAGTGTATGGTATAGAGTGTAGGGTATAGAGTGTAGAGTGTAGGGTATAGAGTGTAGGGTATAGAGTGTAGGGTATAGAGTGTAGGGAATAGAGTGTAGGGTACAGAGTGTAGAGTGTAGGGTATAGAGTGTAGGGTACAGAGTGCAGGGTGTAGAGTGTAGGGTATAGAGTGTATAGTGTAGGGTATAGAGTGTAGGGTATTAAGTGTAGGGTGTAAAGTGTAGGGTGTAGAGTGTAGGGTGTAGAGTGTAGGGTGTAAAGTGTAGGGTGTAGAGTGTATGGTATAGAGTGTAGGGTATAGAGTGTAGAGTGTAGGGTATAGAGTGTAGGGTATAGAGTGTAGGGTATAGAGTGTAGGGTATAGAGTGTAGGGTGTAGAGTGTAGGGTATAGAGTGTAGAGTTTAGGGTAGAGAGTGTGGGGCATAGAGTGTATGGTATACAGTGTAGAGTGTAGGGTATAGAGTGTATAGTGTAGGGTATAGAGTGTAGGGTATAGAGTGTATGGTATAGAGTGTAGTGTATAAAGTGTAGAGTGTAGGGTATAGAGTGTATGGTATAGACTGTAGGGTATAAAGTGTAGAGTGTAGGGTATAGAGTGTAGGGTATAGAGTGTAGGGTATAGAGTGTAGGGTATAGAGTGTAGGGTATAGAGTGTAGGGTAAAGAGTGTAGAGTGTAGGGTACAGAGTGCAGGGTGTTGAGTGTAGGGTATAGAGTGTAGAGTGTAGAGTGTAGGGTGTAGAGTGTAGGGTATAGAGTGTAGGGTATAGAGTGTAGGGTATAAAGTGTAGGGTGTAGGGTATAGAGTGTAGGGTATAGAGTGCAGGTTGTAGAGTGTAGGGTATAGAGTGTATGGTATAGGGTGTAGGGTATAAAGTGTAGGGTATAGAGTGTAGGGTATAGAGTGTAGGTTATAGAGTGTAGGGTATAGAGTGTAGGCTATAGAGTGTAGAGTATATAGTGTAGAGTGTAGGGTATAGAGTGCAGGGTATAGAGTGTAGGGTATAGAGTGTTGGGTGTAGGGATTAGAGTGTAGGGATTAGAGTGTAGGGATTAGAGTGTAGGGTGTAGAGTGTAGGGTGTAGAGTGTAGGGTATAGAGTGTAGGGTATGGAGTGTAGGGTATAGAGTGTAGAGTGTAGGGATTAGAGTGTAGGGTATAGAGTGTAGGGTATAGAATGTAGGGTATAGAGTGTAGGGTAAAGAGTGTAGAGTGTAGGGTACAGAGTGCAGGGTGTAGAGTGTAGGGAATAGAGTGTAGAGTGTAGGGTGTAGAGTGTAGGGTGTAGAGTGTAGGGTGTAGAGTGTAGGGTGTAGGGTATAGAGTGTAGGGTATAGAGTGTAGGGTATAGAGTGTAGGGTGTAGGGATTAGAGTGTAGGGATTAGAGTGTAGGGATTAGAGTGTAGGGTGTAGAGTGTAGGGTGTAGAGTGTAGGGTATAGAGTGTAGGGTATAGAGTGTAGGGTATAGAGTGTAGAGTGTAGGGATTAGAGTGTAGGGTATAGAGTGTAGGGTATAGAGTAGAGTGTAGAGTGTAGGCTATAGAGTGTAGACTATAGAGTGTAGGGTATAGAGTGTAGGGTATAGAGTGTAGGGTATAGAGTGTAAGGTGTAGGGTATAGAGTGTAGGGTATAGAGTGCAGGTTGTAGAGTGTAGGGTATAGAGTGTAGGGTATAGAGAGTAGGGTATAGAGTGTAGAGTGTAGGGTATAGAGTGTATGCTATAGAGTGTATGGTGTAGAGTGTATGGTATAGAGTGTAGGGTATAGAGTGTAGAGTGTATGGTATAGAGTGTATGGTATAGAGTGTAGGGTATAGAGTGTAGGGTATAGAGTGAATGTTATAGAGTGTAGGGTATAGAGTGTAGAGTGTAGGGTATAGAGTTTACAGTGTAGGGTATAGAGTGTAGGGTATAGAGTGTAGGTTATAGAGTGTAGGGTATAGAGTGTAGGGTAAAGAGTGTAGAGTGTAGGGTACAGAGTGCAGGGTGTAGAGTGTAGGGTATAGAGTGTAGAGTGTAGAGTGTAGGGTGTAGAGTGTAGGGTATAGAGTGTAGGGTATAGAGTGTAGGGTATAGAGTGTAGGGTATAAAGTGTAGGGTGTAGGGTATAGAGTGTAGGGTATAAAGTGCAGGTTGTAGAGTGTAGGGTATAGAGTGTATGGTATAGGGTGTAGGGTATAAAGTGTAGGGTATAGAGTGTAGGGTATAGAGTGTAGGGTATAGAGTGTAGGGTATAGAGTGTAGGCTATAGAGTGTAGAGTATATAGTGTAGAGTGTAGGGTATAGAGTGTAGGGTATAGAGTGTAGGGTATAGAGTGTGGAGTACAGAGTGTAGGGTATAGAATGTAGAGTGTAGGGTGTAGAGTGCAAAGTGTAGGGTATAGAGTGTAAGATATAGAGTGTATGTTATAGAGTGTAGGGTATAGAGTGTAGAGTTTAGGGTATAGAGTGTAGTGTATAGATTGTATGGTATAGAGTGTATGGTATAGAGTGTAGAGTGTAGGGTATAGAGTGTAGGGTATAGAGTGTAGGGTGTAGAGTGTAGGGTGTAGAGTGTAGGGTATAGAGTGTAGGGTATAGAGTGTAGGTTATAGAGTGTAGCGTATAGAGCGTAGGGTGTAGGGTATAGAGTGTAGGTTATAGAGTGTAGGGTATAGAGTGTAGGGTATAGAGTGTATGGTATAGAGCTTAGGGTGTAGAGTGTAGGGTATAGAATGTAGAGTTTAGGGTAGAGAGTGTGGGGCATAGAGTGTATGGTATACAGTGTAGAGTGTAGGGTATAGCGTGTATAGTGTAGGGTATAGAGTGTAGGGTATAGAGTGTATGGTATAGAGTGTAGGGTATAAAGTGTAGAGTGTAGGGTATAGAGTGTATGGTATAGAGTGTAGGGTATAAAGTGTAGAGTGTAGGGTATAGAGTGTAGGGTATAGAGTGTAGGCTATAGAGTGTAGAGTTTAGAGTGTAGGGTATAGAATGTAGAGTGTAGGGTGTAGAGTGTAAAGTGTAGGGTATAGAGTGTAGGATATAGAGTGTAGAGTGTAGGGTATAGAGTGTAGGGTATACAGTGTATGGTATAGAGTGTAGGGTATAGAGTGTAGAGTGTAGGGTATAGATTGTAGGGTATAGGGTATAGGGTATAGAGTGTATGGTGTAGAGTGTAGGGTATAGAGTGTAGGGTGTAGGGTGTAGAGTGTGGGGTGTAGAGTGGTGTAGAGTGTAGGATGTAGAGTGTATGGTATAGAGTGTAGGGTATAGAGTATAGCGTGTATGGTATAGAGTGTAGTGTATAGAGTGTAGGGTATAGGGTATAGAGTGTAGGGTATAGAGTGTAGGGTATAGATTTTAGAGTGTAGGGTATAGAGTGTGGAGTATAGAGTGTAGGGTATAGAATGTAGAGTGTAGGGTGTAGAGTGCAAAGTGTAGGGTATAGAGTGTAAGATATAGAGTGTATGTTATAGAGTGTAGGGTATAGAGTGTAGAGTTTAGGGTATAGAGTGTAGTGTATAGATTGTATGGTATAGAGTGTATGGTATAGAGTGTAGAGTGTAGGGTATAGAGTGTAGGGTATAGAGTGTAGGGTATAGAGTGTAGGGTGTAGAGTGTAGGGTGTAGAGTGTAGGGTATAGAGTGTAGGGTATAGAGTGTAGGTTATAGAGTGTAGCGTATAGAGCGTAGAGTGTAGGGTATAGAGTGTAGGGTATAGAGTGTAGGGTATAGAGTGTAGGGTATAGAGTGTATGGTATAGAGCTTAGGGTGTAGAGTGTAGGGTATAGAATGTAGAGTTTAGGGTAGAGAGTGTGGGGCATAGAGTGTATGGTATACAGTGTAGAATGTAGGGTATAGAGTGTATAGTGTAGGGTATAAAGTGTAGGGTATAGAGTGTATGGTATAGAGTGTAGGGTATAAAGTGTAGAGTGTAGGGTATAGAGTGTATGGTAAAGAGTGTAGGGTATAAAGTGTAGAGTGTAGGGTATAGAGTGTAGGGTATAGAGTGTAGGCTATAGAGTGTAGAGTTTAGAGTGTAGGGCATAGAATGTAGAGTGTAGGGTGTAGAGTGTAAAGTGTAGGGTATAGAGTGTAGGATATAGAGTGTAGAGTGTAGGGTATAGAGTGTAGGGTATACAGTGTATGGTATAGAGTGTAGGGTATAGAGTGTAGAGTGTAGGGTATAGAGTGTAGGGTATAGAGTGTAGGGTATAGAGTGTAGGGTATAGATTGTAGGGTATAGGGTATAGGGTATAGAGTGTATGGTGTAGAGTGTAGGGTATAGAGTGTAGGGTGTAGGGTGTAGAGTGTGGGGTGTAGAGTGGTGTAGAGTGTAGGATGTAGAGTGTATGGTATAGAGTGTAGGGTATAGAGTATAGCGTGTATGGTATAGAGTGTAGTGTATAGAGTGTAGGGTATAGGGTATAGAGTGTAGGGTATAGAGTGTAGGGTATAGATTTTAGAGTGTAGGGTATAGAGTGTAAGGTATAGAGTGTAGGGTGTGGAGTGTAGGGTATAGAGTGTAGGGTATAGAGTGTATGGTATAGAGTGTAGGGTATAGAGTGTATGGTATAGAGTGTAGAGTGTAGGGTATAGAGTGTATTTTATAGAGTGTAGGGTATAGAGTGTAGGGTATAGAGTGTAGAGTGTAGGGTATAGAGTGTAGGGTATAGAGTGTAGAGTGTAGGGTATAGAGTGTAGGGTATAGAGTGTAGGGTATAGAGTGTAGAGTGTAGGGATTAGAGTGTAGGGATTAGAGTGTAGGGTATAGAGTGTAGAGTGTAGAGTATAGAGTGTAGGGTATAGAGTGTAGGGATTAGAGTGTAGGGATTAGAGTGTAGGGATTAGAGTGTAGGGATTAGAGTGTAGGGATTGGAGTGTAGGGTATAGAGTGTAGGGTATAGAGTGTAGGGTATAGAGTGTAGGGTATAGTGTGTATGGTATAGAGTGTAGGGTATAAAGTGTAGAGTGTATGGTATAGAGTGTAGGGTATAGAGTGTAAAGTGTAGGGTATAGAGTGTATGGTATAGAGTGTAGGGTGTAGAGTGTATGGTATAGAGTGTAGGGTATAGAGTGTAGAGTGTAGGGTATAGAGTGTAGGGTATAGAGTGTAGGGTATAGAGAGTAGGGTATAGAGTGTAGGGTATAGAGTGTAGGGTACAGAGTGTAGGGTATAGAGTGTAGGGTACAGAGTGCAGGGTGTAGAGTGTAGGGTATAGAGTGTATAGTGTAGGGTATAGAGTCTAGGGTACAGAGTGTAGGGTGTAAAGTGGAGGGTGTAGAGTGTAGGGTGTAGAGTGTAGGGTGTAGAGTGTAGGGTGTAGAGTGTATGGTATAGAGTGTAGGGTATAGAGTGTAGAGTGTAGGGTATAGAGTGTAGGGTATAGAGTGTAGGGTATAGAGTGTAGGGTGTAGAGTGTAGGGTATAGAGTGTAGAGTTTAGGGTAGAGAGTGTGGGGCATAGAGTGTATGGTATACAGTGTAGAGTGTAGGGTATAGAGTGTATAGTGTAGGGTATAGAGTGTAGGGTATAAAGTGTATGGTATAGAGTGTAGGGTATAAAGTGTAGAGTGTAGGGTATAGAGTGTATGGTATAGAGTGTAGGGTATAAAGTGTAGAGTGTAGGGTATAGAGTGTAGGGTATAGAGTGTAGGGTATAGAGTGTAGGGTAAAGAGTGTAGAGTGTAGGGTACAGAGTGCAGGGTGTAGAGTGTAGGGTATAGAGTGTAGAGTGTAGAGTGTAGGGTGTAGAGTGTAGGGTATAGAGTGTAGGGTATAGAGTGTAGGGTATAGAGTGTAGGGTATAAAGTGTAGGGTGTAGGGTATAGAGTGTAGGGTATAGAGTGCAGGTTGTAGAGTGTAGGGTATAGAGTGTATGGTATAGGGTGTAGGGTATAAAGTGTAGGGTATAGAGTGTAGGGTATAGAATGTAGGGTATAGAGTGTAGGGTATAGAGTGTAGGGTATAGAGTGTATGCTATAGAGTGTAGAGTATATAGTGTAGAGTGTAGGGTATAGAGTGTAGGGTATAGAGTGTAGGGTGTAGGGATTAGAGTGTAGGGATTAGAGTGTAGGGATTAGAGTGTAGGGTGTAGAAAGTAGGGTGTAGAGTGTAGGGTATAGAGTGTAGGGTATAGAGTGTAGGGTATAGAGTGTAGAGTGTAGGGATTAGAGTGTAGGGTATAGAGTGTAGGGTATAGAATGTAGGGTATAGAGTGTAGGGTAAAGAGTGTAGAGTGTAGGGTACAGAGTGCAGGGTGTAGAGTGTAGGGAATAGAGTGTAGAGTGTAGGGTGTAGAGTGTAGGGTGTAGAGTGTAGGGTGTAGGGTATAGAGTGTAGGGTATAGAGTGTAGGGTATAGAGTGTATGGTATAGAGCTTAGGGTGCAGAGTGTAGGGTATAGAATGTAGAGTTTAGGGTAGAGAGTGTGGGGCATAGAGTGTATGGTATACAGTGTAGAGTGTAGGGTATAGAGTGTATAGTGTAGGGTATAGAGTGTAGGGTATAGAGTGTATGGTATAGAGTGTAGGGGATAAAGTGTAGAGTGTAGGGTATATAGTGTATGGTATAGAGTGTAGGGTATAAAGTGTAGAGTGTAGGGTATAGAGTGTAGGGTATAGAGTGTAGGCTATAGAGTGTAGAGTTTAGAGTGTAGGGTATAGAATGTAGAGTGTAGGGTGTAGAGTGTAAAGTGTAGGGTATAGAGTGTAGGATATAGAGTGTAGAGTGTAGGGTATAGAGTGTAGGGTATACAGTGTATGGTATA
This sequence comes from Ranitomeya imitator, assembly GCF_032444005.1. Lineage (NCBI taxonomy): Eukaryota > Metazoa > Chordata > Amphibia > Anura > Dendrobatidae > Ranitomeya > Ranitomeya imitator. Next base: position 110,336,708 of record NC_091285.1, on the reverse strand, counting down.
GAGTGTAGGGTATAGAGTGTAGAGTGTAGGGTATAGAGTGTAGGGTATAGAGTGTAGGGTATAGAGTGTAGAGTATAGATTGTAGGGTATAGGGTATAGGGTATAGAGTGTATGGTGTAGAGTGTAGGGTATAGAGTGTAGAGTGTAGGGTGTAGAGTGTGGGGTGTAGAGTGGTGTAGAGTGTAGGATGTAGAGTGTATGGTTTAGAGTGTAAGGTATAGAGTATAGCGTGTATGGTATAGAGTGTAGTGTATAGAGTGTAGGGTATAGGGTATAGAGTGTAAGGTATAGAGTGTAGGGTATAGATTTTAGAGTGTAGGGTATAGAGTGTAAGGTATAGAGTGTAGGGTGTGGAGTGTAGGGTATAGAGTGTAGGGTATAGAGTGTATGGTATAGAGTGTAGGGTATAGAGTGTATGGTATAGAGTGTAGAGTGTAGGGTATAGAGTGTATTTTATAGAGTGTAGGGTATAGAGTGTAGGGTATAGAGTGTAGAGTGTAGGGTATAGAGTGTAGGGTATAGAGTGTAGAGTGTAGGGTATAGAGTGTAGGGTATAGAGTGTAGGGTATAGAGTGTAGAGTGTAGGGATTAGAGTGTAGGGATTAGAGTGTAGGGTATAGAGTGTAGAGTGTAGAGTATAGAGTGTGGGGTATAGAGTGTAGGGATTAGAGTGTAGGGATTAGAGTGTAGGGATTAGAGTGTAGGGATTAGAGTGTTGGGATTGGAGTGTAGGGTATAGAGTGTAGGGTATAGAGTGTAGGGTATAGAGTGTAGGGTATAGTGTGTATGGTATAGAGTGTAGGGTATAAAGTGTAGAGTGTATGGTATAGAGTGTAGGGTATAGAGTGTAAAGTGTAGGGTATAGAGTGTATGGTATAGAGTGTAGGGTGTAGAGTGTATGGTATAGAGTGTAGGGTATAGAGTGTAGAGTGTAGGGTATAGAGTGTAGGGTATAGAGTGTAGGGTATAGAGAGTAGGGTATAGAGTGTAGGGTATAGAGTGTAGGGTACAGAGTGTAGGGTATAGAGTGTAGGGTACAGAGTGCAGGGTGTAGAGTGTAGGGTATAGAGTGTATAGTGTAGGGTATAGAGTGTAGGGTATAGAGTGTAGGGTGTAAAGTGGAGGGTGTAGAGTGTAGGGTGTAGAGTGTAGGGTGTAGAGTGTAGGGTGTAGAGTGTATGGTATAGAGTGTAGGGTATAGAGTGTAGAGTGTAGGGTATAGAGTGTAGGGTATAGAGTGTAGGGTATAGAGTGTAGGGTATAGAGTGTAGGGTGTAGAGTGTAGGGTATAGAGTGTAGAGTTTAGGGTAGAGAGTGTGGGGCATAGAGTGTATGGTATACAGTGTAGAGTGTAGGGTATAGAGTGTATAGTGTAGGGTATAGAGTGTAGGGTATAGAGTGTATGGTATAGAGTGTAGGGTATAAAGTGTAGAGTGTAGGGTATAGAGTGTATGGTATAGAGTGTAGGGTATAAAGTGTAGAGTGTAGGGTATAGAGTGTAGGGTATAGAGTGTAGGGTATAGAGTGTAGGGTAAAGAGTGTAGAGTGTAGGGTACAGAGTGCAGGGTGTAGAGTGTAGGGTATAGAGTGTAGAGTGTAGAGTGTAGGGTGTAGAGTGTAGGGTATAGAGTGTAGGGTATAGAGTGTAGGGTATAGAGTGTAGGGTATAAAGTGTAGGGTGTAGGGTATAGAGTGTAGGGTATAGAGTGCAGGTTGTAGAGTGTAGGGTATAGAGTGTATGGTATAGGGTGTAGGGTATAAAGTGTAGGGTATAGAGTGTAGGGTATAGAATGTAGGGTATAGAGTGTAGGGTATAGAGTGTAGGGTATAGAGTGTATGCTATAGAGTGTAGAGTATATAGTGTAGAGTGTAGGGTATAGAGTGTAGGGTATAGAGTGTAGGGTATAGAGTGTAGGGTGTAGGGATTAGAGTGTAGGGATTAGAGTGTAGGGATTAGAGTGTAGGGTGTAGAGTGTAGGGTGTAGAGTGTAGGGTATAGAGTGTAGGGTATAGAGTGTAGGGTATAGAGTGTAGAGTGTAGGGATTAGAGTGTAGGGTATAGAGTGTAGGGTATAGAATGTAGGGTATAGAGTGTAGGGTAAAGAGTGTAGAGTGTAGGGTACAGAGTGCAGGGTGTAGAGTGTAGGGAATAGAGTGTAGAGTGTAGGGTGTAGAGTGTAGGGTGTAGAGTGTAGGGTGTAGGGTATAGAGTGTAGGGTATAGAGTGTAGGGTGTAGGGATTAGAGTGTAGGGATTAGAGTGTAGGGATTAGAGTGTAGGGTGTAGAGTGTAGGGTGTAGAGTGTAGGGTATAGAGTGTAGGGTATAGAGTGTAGGGTATAGAGTGTAGAGTGTAGGGATTAGAGTGTAGGGTATAGAGTGTAGGGTATAGAGTAGAGTGTAGAGTGTAGGCTATAGAGTGTAGACTATAGAGTGTAGGGTATAGAGTGTAGGGTATAGAGTGTAGGGTATAGAGTGTAAGGTGTAGGGTATAGAGTGTAGGGTATAGAGTGCAGGTTGTAGAGTGTAGGGTATAGAGTGTAGGGTATAGAGAGTAGGGTATAAAGTGTAGAGTGTAGGGTATAGAGTGTATAGTGTAGGGTATAGAGTGTAGGGTATAGAGTGTAGAGTGTAGGGTATAGAGTGTATGCTATAGAGTGTATGGTGTAGAGTGTATGGTATAGAGTGTAGGGTATAGAGTGTAGAGTGTATGGTATAGAGTGTATGGTATAGAGTGTAGGGTATAGAGTGTAGGGTATAGAGTGTAGGGTATAGAGTGTATGTTATAGAGTGTAGGGTATAGAGTGTAGAGTGTAGGGTATAGAGTTTACAGTGTAGGGTATAGAGTGTAGGGTATAGAGTGTAAGGTATAGAGTGTAGGGTGTAGAGTGTAGGGTATAGAGTGTAGGTTATTGAGTGTATGGTATAGAGTGTATGGTATAGAGTGTAGGGTATAGAGTGTATGGTATAGAGTGTAGGGTATAGAGTGTAGAGTGTAGGGATTAGAGTGTAGGGTGTAGAGTGTATGGTATAGAGTGTAGAGTGTAGGTTATCGAGTGTAGGGTATAGAGTGTAGGGTGTAGAGTGTAGGGTATAGAGTGTTGGGTGTAGAGTGCAGGGTGTAGAGTGCAGGGTATAGAGTGTAGGATATAGAGTGTAGAGTGTAGGGTATAGAGTGTAGGGTGTAGGGTATAGAGTGTAGAGTGTAGGGTATAGAGTGTAGGGTATAGAGTGTAGGGTATAGAGTGTAGGGAATAGAGTGTAGAGTGTAAGGTGTAGAGTGTAGGGTATAGAGTGTAGGGTATATACTGTAGGGTATAGAGTGTAAAGTGTAGGGTATAGAGTGTAGGGTATAGAGTGTAGGGTTTAGAGTGTTGGGTGTAGAGTGCAGGGTGTAGAGTGCAGGGTATAGAGTGTAGGGTATAGAGTGTAGGGTATAAAGTGTAGAGTGTAGGGTATAGAGTGTATAGTGTAGGGTATAGAGTGTAGGGTATAGAGTGTAGGGTATAGAGTGTAGGGTATAGGGTATAGAGTGTATAGTGTAGGGTGTAGAGTGTAGGGTGTTGAGTGTAGGGTATAGAGTGTAGGGTATAGAGTGTAGGGTGTAGGGTATAGAGTGTAGGGGATAGAGTGTAGGGTATAGAGTGTAGAGTTTATGGTATAGAGTGTAGAGTGTAGGGTATAGAGTGTAGGGTATAGACTGTAGGGTATAGAGTGTGGCGTAAAGAGTGTAGGGTATAGAGTGTAGAGTGTAGGGTATAGAGTGTACGGTATGGAGTGTAGGGTATAGAGTGTAGGGTATAGAGTGTAGAGTGTAGGGTATAGAATGTAGGGTATAGAGTGTAGGGTATAGAGTGTAGGGAATAGAGTGTATAGTGTAAGGTATAGAGTGTAGAGTGTAGGGTATAGACGGTAGGGTGTAGAGTGTAGGGAGTAGAGTGTAGGGTATAGAGTGTAGGGTATAGAGTGCAGGGTATAGAGTGTAGGGTGTAGAGTGTAGGCTATAGAGTGTAGGGTATAGAGTGTAGAGTGTAGGGTATAGAGTGTAGGGTATAGAGTGTAGGGTATAGAGTGTAGGGTATAGAGTGTAGAGTGTAGGGTACAGAGTGTAGGGTATAGATTGCAGGTTGTAGAGTGCAGGTTGTAGAGTGTAGGGTATAGAGTGTAGGGTATAGAGTGTAGGGTTTAGAGTGTAGGGTATAGAGTGTAGGGTATAAAGTGTAGAGTGTAGGATATAGAGTGTATAGTGTAGGGTACAGAGTGTAGGGTATAGAGTGTAGGGTATAGAGTGTATAGTGTAGGGTATAGAGTGTATGCTATAGAGTGTATGGTGTAGAGTGTATGGTATAGAGTGTAGGGTGTAGAGTGTATGGTATAGAGTGTAGGGTGTAGAGTGTAGAGTATAGAGTGTAGGGTATAGAGTGTATGTTATAGAGTGTAGGGTATAGAGTGTAGAGTGTAGGGTATAGAGTTTAGAGTGTAGGGTATAGAGTGTAGGGTATAGAGTGTAGTGTATAGAGTGTAGGGTAAAGAGTGTAGAGTGTAGGGTACAGAGTGCAGGGTATAGAGTGTAGGGTATAGAGTGTAGAGTGTAGGGTGTAGAGTGTAGGGTGTAGAGTGTAGGGTATAGAGTGTAGAGTGTAGGGTGTAGAGTGTAGGGTGTAGGGTATAGAGTGTAGGGTATAGAGTGTAGGGTATAGAGTGTAGGGTATAGGGTGTAGGGATTAGAGTGTAGGGATTAGAGTGTAGGGATTAGAGTGTAGGGTGTAGAGTGTAGGGTATAGAGTGTAGGGTATAGAGTGTAGGGTATAGAGTGTAGGGTATAGAGTGCAGGTTGTAGAGTGTAGGGTATAGAGTGTAGGGTAAAGAGTGTAGAGTGTAGGGTACAGAGTGCAGGGTGTAGAGTGTAGGGTATAGAGTGTAGGGTCTAGGGTGTAGAGTGTAGGGTATAGAGTGTAGAGTGTAGGGTATAGAGTGTACGGTATGGAGTGTAGGGTATAGAGTGTAGGGTATAGAGTGTAGAGTGTAGGGTATAGAATGTAGGGTATAGAGTGTAGGGTATAGAGTGTAGGGAATAGAGTGTATAGTGTAAGGTATAGAGTGTAGAGTGTAGGGTATAGACGGTAGGGTGTAGAGTGTAGGGAGTAGAGTGTAGGGTATAGAGTGTAGAGTATAGGGTATAGAGTGCAGGGTATAGAGTGTAGGGTGTAGAGTGTAGGCTATAGAGTGTAGGGTATAGAGTGTAGAGTGTAGGGTATAGAGTGTAGGGTATAGAGTGTAGGGTATAGAGTGTAGGGTATAGAGTGTAGAGTGTAGGGTACAGAGTGTAGGGTATAGATTGAAGGTTGTAGAGTGCAGGTTGTAGAGTGTAGGGTATAGAGTGTAGGGTATAGAGTGTAGGGTATAGAGTGTAGGGTATAAAGTGTAGAGTGTAGGGCATAGAGTGTATAGTGTAGGGTATAGAGTGTAGGGTATAGAGTGTAGGGTATAGAGTGTATAGTGTAGGGTATAGAGTGTATGCTATAGAGTGTATGGTGTAGAGTGTATGGTATAGAGTGTAGGGTGTAGAATGTATGGTATAGAGTGTAGGGTGTAGAGTGTAGGGTATAGAGTGTAGGGTATAGAGTGTATGTTATAGAGTGTAGGGTATAGAGTGTAGAGTGTAGGGTATAGAGTTTAGAGTGTAGGGTATAGAGTGTAGGGTATAGAGTGTAGTGTTTAGAGTGTAGGGTAAAGAGTGTAGAGTGTAGGGTACAGAGTGCAGGGTGTAGAGTGTAGGGTATAGAGTGTAGAGTGTAGGGTGTAGAGTGTAGGGTGTAGAGTGTAGGGTATAGAGCGTAGAGTGTAGGGTGTAGAGTGTAGGGTGTAGGGTATAGAGTGTAGGGTATAGAGTGTAGGGTATAGAGTGTAGGGTATAGGGTGTAGGGATTAGAGTGTAGGGATTAGAGTGTAGGGATTAGAGTGTAGGGTGTAAAGTGTAGGGTATAGAGTGTAGGGTATAGAGTGTAGGGTATAGAGTGTAGGGTATAGAGTGCAGGTTGTAGAGTGTAGGGTATAGAGTGTAGGGTCTAGGGTGTAGAGTGTAGGGTATAGAGTGTAGAGTGTAGGGTGTAGAGTGTAGGGTGTAGGGTATAGAGTGTAGGGTATAGAGTGTAGGGTATAGAGTGTAGGGTATAGAGTGTAGAGTGTAGGGATTAGTGTGTAGGGTATAGAGTGTAGGCTATAGAGTGTAGGGTGTAGAGTGTAGGGTATAGAGTGTATGGTATAGAGTGTAGGGTATAGAGTGTAGGGTATAGAGTGTATGTTATAGAGTGTAGGGTATAGAGTGTAGAGTGTAGGGTATAGAGTTTAGAGTGTAGGGTATAGAGTGTAGGGTATAGAGTGTAAGGTATAGAGTGTAGAGTGTAGGGTATAGAGTGTAGGGTATAGAGTGTAGGGTAAAGAGTGTAGAGTGTAGGGTACAGAGTGCAGGGTGTAGAGTGTAGGGTATAGAGTGTAGGGTGTAGAGTGTAGGGTATAGAGTGTAGGGTGTAGAGTGTAGGGTGTAGGGTATAGAGTGTAGGGTATAGAGTGTAGGGTATAGAGTGTAGAGTGTAGAGTGTAGGGTGTAGAGTGTAGGGTATAGAGTGTAGGGTATAGAGTGTAGGGTATAGAGTGTAGGGTGTAGGGATTAGAGTGTAGGGATTAAAGTGTAGGGTGTAGAGTGTAGGGTGTAGAGTGTAGGGTATAGAGTGTAGGGTATAGAGTGTAGGGTATAGAGTGTAGGGTATAAAGCGTAGAGTGTAGGGTATAGAGTGTATAGTGTAGGGTATAGAGTGTAGGGTATAGAGTGTAGGGTATAGAGTGTAGGGTATAGGGTATAGAGTGTAGGGTGTAGAGTGTAGGGTGAAGGGTGTAGAGTGTATGGTATAAAGTGTAGGGTATACAGTGTAGGGATTAGAGTGTAGGGTATAGAGTGTAGGGTATAGAGTGTAGGGTATAGAGTGTAGGGTGTAGAGTGTAGAGTGTAGGGTATAGAGTGTAGAGTGTAGGGTATAGAGTGTAGGGTGTAGAGTGTAGAGTGTAGGGTATAGAGTGTAGAGTGTAGCGGATAGAATGTAGGGTATAGAGTGTAAGGTGTAGAGTGTAGGGTATAGAGTGTATGGTATAGAGTGTTGGGTATAAAGTATAGAGTGTATGGTATAGAGTGTAGGGTATAAAGTGTAGAGTGTAGGGTATAGAGTGTAGGGTATAGAGTGTAGAGTGTAGGGTAAAGAGTGTAGGGTATAGAGTGTAGGGTATAGAGTGTAGAGTGTAGGGTATAGAGTGTAGAGTATAGAGTGCAGGTTGTAAAGTGTAGGGTATAGAGTGTATGGTATGGAGTGTAGGGTATAAAGTGTAGAGTGTAGTGTATATAGTGTAGGGTATAGAGTGTAGGAAATAGAGTGTAGGGTAAAGAGTGTAGAGTGTAGGGTACAGAGTGCAGGGTGTAGAGTGTAGGGTATAGAGTGTAGGGTGTAGAGTGTAGGGTATAGAGTGTAGGGTGTAGAGTGTAGGGTGTGAGGTATAGAGTGTAGGGTATAGAGTGTAGGGTATAGAGTGTAGAGTGTAGAGTGTAGGGTGTAGAGTGTAGGGTATAGAGTGTAGGGTATAGAGTGTAGGGTATAGAGTGTAGGGTATAGAGTGTAGGGTGTAGGGATAAGAGTGTAGGGATTAGAGTGTAGGGTGTAGAGTGTAGGGTATAGAGTGTAGGGTATAGAGTGTAGGGTATAAAGCGTAGAGTGTAGGGTATAGAGTGTATAGTGTAGGGTATAGAGTGTAGGGTATAGAGTGTAGGGTATAGGGTATAGAGTGTAGGGTGTAGAGTGTAGGGTGTAGGGTGTAGAGTGTATGGTATAGAGTGTAGGGTATAGAGTGTAGGGATTAGAGTGTAGGGTATAGAGTGTAGGGTATAGAGTGTAGGGTATAGAGTGTAATGTGTAGAGTGTAGAGTGTAGGGTATAGAGTGTAGAGTGTAGGGTATAGAGTGTAGGGTATAGAGTAGAGTGTAGAGTGTAGGGTATAGAGTGTAGAGTGTAGGGGATAGAATGTAGGGTATAGAGAGTAAGGTGTAGAGTGTAGGGTATAGAGTGTATGGTATAGAGTGTGGGGTATAAAGTGTAGAGTGTAGGGTATGGAGTGTAGGGTATAGAGTGTATGGTATAGAGTGTAGGGTTTAAAGTGTAGAGTGTAGGGTATAGAGTGTAGGGTATAGAGTGTAGAGTGTAGGGTAAAGAGTGTAGGGCATAGAGTGTAGGGTATAGAGTGTAGAGTGTAGGGTATAGAGTGTAGGGTATAGAGTGTAGGGTATAAAGTGTAGAGTGTAGTGTATAGAGTGTAGGGTATAGAGTGTAGGGTATAGAGTGTAGGGTATAGAGTGTAGGCTATAGAGTGTAGAGTGTAGGGTGTAGAGTGTAGGGTATAGAGTGTAGGGTATAGAGTGTAGGGTATAGAGTGTGGAGAAGAGAGTGTAGGGTATAGAGTGTAGGGTATAGAATGTAGAGTGTAGAGTGTAGGGTATAGAGTGTAAGGTATAGAGTGTAGTGTATAGAGTGTATGTTATAGAGTGTAGGGTATAGAGTGTAGAGTTTAGGGTATAGAGTGTAGTGTATAGAGTGTATGGTATAGAGTGTATGGTATAGAGTGTAGAGTGTAGGGTATAGAGTGTAGGGTATAGAGTGTAGGGTATAGAGTGTAGGGTATAGAGTGTAGGGTATAGAGTGTAGAGTGTAGGGTATAGAGTGTAGGGTATAGAGTGTAGGGTATAGAGTGTAGGGTATAGAGTGTAAGGTATAGAGTGTAGGTTATAGAGTGTAGGGTATAGAGTGTAGGGTATAGAGTGTAGCTTATAGAGCGTAGGGTGTAGGGTATAGAGTGTAGGGTATAGAGTGTAGGGTATAGAGTGTAGAGTGTAGGGTATAGAGTGTATGGTATAAAGCTTAGGGTGTAGAGCGTAGGGTATAGAATGTAGAGTTTAGGGTATAGAGTGTGGGGCATAGAGTGTATGGTATACAGTTTAGAGTGTAGGGTATAGAGTGTAGGGTATAGAGTGTAGGGTATAGAGTGTAGATTGTAGGGTATAGAGTGTAGGGTATAGAGTGCAGGTTGTAGAGTGTAGGGTATAGAGTGTAGGGTATAGAGTGTAGGGTATAAAGTGTAGAGTGTAGGGTATAGAGTGTATAGTGTAGGGTATAGAGTGTAGGGTATAGAGTGTAGGGTATAGAGTGTATAGTGTAGGGTATAGAGTGTATGCTATAGAGTGTATGGTGTAGAGTGTATGGTATAGAGTGTAGGGTGTAGAGTGTATGGTATAGAGTGTAGGGTATAGAGTGTAGGGTATAGAGTGTAGGGTATAGAGTGTAGGGTATAGAGTGTAGGTTATAGAGTGTAGGGTGTAGGGATTAGAGTGTAGGGATTAGAGTGTAGGGTGTAGAGTGTAGGGTGTAGAGTGTAGGGTATAGAGTGTAGGGTATAGAGTGTAGGGTATAGAGTGTAGAGTGTAGGGATTAGAGTGTAGGGATTAGAGTGTAGGGTATAGAGTGTAGGGTATAGAGTGTAGGGTATAGAGTGTAGGGTATAGAGTGTAGGGTATAGAGTGTAGGGAATAGAGTGTAGAGTGTAGGGTGTAGAATGTAAAGTGTAGGGTATAGAGTTTAAGGTATAGAGTGTAGTGTATAGAGTGTATGTTATAGAGTGTAGGGTATCGAGTGTAGAGTGTAGGGTATAGAGTGTAGGGTATAGAGTGTAGGGTATAGAGTGTAGGGTATAGAGTGTAGGGTATAGAGTGTAGGGTGTAGGGTATAGAGTGTAGGGTATAGAGTGCACGTTGTAGAGTGTAGGGTATAGAGTGTAGGGTATAGAGAGTAGGGTATAAAGTGTAGAGTGTAGGGTTTAGAGTGTATAGTGTAGGGTATAGAGTGTAGGGTATAGAGTGTAGGGTATAGAGTGTAGAGTGTAGGGTATAGAGTGTATGCTATAGAGTGTATGGTGTAGAGTGTATGGTATAGAGTGTAGGGTATAGAGTGTAGAGTGTAGGGTATAGAGTGTAGGGTATAGAGTGTAGGGTATAGAGTGTAGGGTATAGAGTGCATGTTATAGAGTGTAGGGTATAGAGTGTAGAGTGTAGAGTGTAGGGTATAGAGTTTAGAGTGTAGGGTATAGAGAGTAGGGTATAGAGTGTAGGGTATAGAGTGTAGGGTGTAGAGTGTAGGGTATAGAGTGTAGGGTATAGAGTGTAGGGTATAGAGTGTATGGTATAGAGTGTAGGGTATAGAGTGTAGGGTATAGAGTGTATGGTATAGAGTGTAGGGTATAGAGTGTAGATTGTAGGGTATAGAGTGTAGGGTATAGAGTGTAGGGTATAGAGTGTAGGCTATAGAGTGTAGGGTATAGAGTGTAGAGTGTAGGGTATAGAGTGTAGGGTGTAGAGTGTAGGGAGTGTTGGGTGTAGAGTGCAGGGTGTAGAGTGCAGGGTGTAGAGTGCAGTGTATAGAGTGTAGGTATAGATTGTAGGGTATAAAGTGTAGAGTGTAGGGTATAGAGTGTAGGGTATAGAGTGTAGGGTGTAGAGTGTAGGGTGTAGAGTGTATGGTATAGAGTGTAGGGTATAGATTGTAGGGTATAGAGTGTAGAGTGTAGGGTATAGAGTGTAGGGTATAGAGCTTAGGGTGTAGAGTGTAGGACATAGAGTGTAGAGTTTAGGGTATAGAGTGTGGGGCATAGAGTGTATGGTATACAGTGTAGAGTGTAGAGTGTAGGGTATAGAGTGTATAATGTAGGGTACAGAGTGTAGGGTATAGAGTGTATGGTATAGAGCTTAGGGTGCAGAGTGTAGGGTATAGAATGTAGAGTTTAGGGTAGAGAGTGTGGGGCATAGAGTGTATGGTATACAGTGTAGAGTGTAGGGTATAGAGTGTATAGTGTAGGGTATAGAGTGTAGGGTATAGAGTGTATGGTATAGAGTGTAGGGTATAAAGTGTAGAGTGTAGGGTATAGAGTGTATGGTATAGAGTGTATGGTATAGAGTGTAGGGTATAAAGTGTAGAGTGTAGGGTATAGAGTGTAGGGTATAGAGTGTAGGCTATAGAGTGTAGGGTTAAGAGTGTAGGGTATAGAATGTAGAGTGTAGGGTATAGAGTGTAAAGTGTAGGGTATAGAGTGTAGGATATAGAGTGTAGAGTGTAGGGTATAGAGTGTAGGGTATACAGTGTATGGTATAGAGTGTAGGGTATAGAGTGTAGGGTATAGAGTGTATGGTATAGAGTGTAGGGTATAGAGTGTAGGGTATAGAGTGTAGGGTATAGAGTGTATGGTATAGAGTGTAGGGTATAGAGTGTAGAGTGTAGGGTATAGAGTGTAGGGTATAGAGTGTAGGGTATAGAGTGTAGGCTATAGAGTGTAGGGTATAGAGTGTAGAGTGTAGGGTATAGAGTGTAGGGTGTAGAGTGTAGGGTATAGAGTGTTGGGTGTAGAGTGCAGGGTGTAGAGTGCAGGGTGTAGAGTGCAGGGTATAGAGTGTAGGGTATAGAGTGTAGGGTATAAAGTGTAGAGTGTAGGGTATAGAGTGTAGGGTATAGAGTGTAGGGTGTAGAGTGTAGGGTATAGAGTGTAGAGTTTAGGGTAGAGAGTGTGGGGCATAGAGTGTATGGTATACAGTGTAGAGTGTAGGGTATAGAGTGTATAGTGTAGGGTATAGAGTGTAGGTTATAGAGTGTATGGTATAGAGTGTAGGGTATAAAGTGTAGAGTGTAGGGTATAGAGTGTATGGTATAGAGTGTAGGGTATAAAGTGTAGAGTGTAGGGTATAGAGTGTAGGGTAAAGAGTGTAGAGTGTAGGGTACAGAGTGCAGGGTGTAGAGTGTAGGGTATAGAGTGTAGAGTGTAGAGTGTAGGGTGTAGAGTGTAGGGTATAGAGTGTAGGGTATAGAGTGTAGGGTATAGAGTGTAGGGTATAAAGTGTAGGGTGTAGGGTATAGAGTGTAGGGTATAGAGTGCAGGTTGTAGAGTGTCGGGTATAGAGTGTATGGTATAGGGTGTAGGGTATAAAGTGTAGGGTATAGAGTGTAGGGTATAGAGTGTAGGGTATAGAATGTAGGGTATAGAGTGTAGGCTATAGAGTGTAGAGTATATAGTGTAGAGTGTAGGGTATAGAGTGTAGGGTATAGAGTGTAGGGTATAGAGTGTGGAGTATAGAGTGTAGGGTATAGAATGTAGAGTGTAGAGTGTAGGGTGTAGAGTGCAAAGTGTAGGGTATAGAGTGTAAGATATAGAGTGTAGTGTATAGAGTGTATGTTATAGAGTGTAGGGTATAGAGTGTAGAGTTTAGGGTATAGAGTGTAAGGTATAGAGTGTAGGGTGTGGAGTGTAGGGTATAGAGTGTAGGGTATAGAGTGTATGGTATAGAGTGTAGGGTATAGAGTGTATGGTATAGAGTGTAGAGTGTAGGGTATAGAGTGTGTTTTATAGAGTGTAGGGTATAGAGTGTAGGGTATAGAGTGTAGAGTGTAGGGTATAGAGTGTAGGGTATAGAGTGTAGAGTGTAGGGTATAGAGTGTAGGGTATAGAGTGTAGGGTATAGAGTGTAGAGTGTAGGGATTAGAGTGTAGGGATTAGAGTGTAGGGTATATAGTGTAGAGTGTAGAGTATAGAGTGTAGGGTATAGAGTGTAGGGATTAGAGTGTAGGGATTAGAGTGTAGGGATTAGAGTGTAGGGATTAGAGTGTAGGGATTAGAGTGTAGGGTATAGAGTGTAGGGTATAGAGTGTAGGGTATAGAGTGTAGGGTATAGTGTGTATGGTATAGAGTGTAGGGTATAAAGTGTAGAGTGTATGGTATAGAGTGTAGGGTATAGAGTGTAAAGTGTAGGGTATAGAGTGTATGGTATAGAGTGTAGGGTGTAGAGTGTATGGTATAGAGTGTAGGGTATAGAGTGTAGAGTGTAGGGTATAGAGTGTAGGGTATAGAGTGTAGGGTATAGAGTGTAGGGTATAGAGTGTAGGGTACAGAGTGTAGAGTGTAGGGTATAGAGTGTAGGGTACAGAGTGCAGGGTGTAGAGTGTAGGGTATAGAGTGTATAGTGTAGGGTATAGAGTGTAGGGTATAGAGTGTAGGGTGTAGAGTGTAGGGTAGAGAGTGTGGGACATAGAGTGTATGGTATACAGTGTAGAGTGTAGGGTATAGAGTGTATAGTGTAGGGTATAGAGTGTAGGGTATAGAGTGTATGGTATAGAGTGTAGGGTATAAAGTGTAGAGTGTAGGGTATAGAGTGTATGGTATAGAGTGTAGGGTATAAAGTGTAGAGTGTAGGGTATAGAGTGTAGGGTATAGAGTGTAGGGTAAAGAGTGTAGAGTGTAGGGTACAGAGTGCAGGGTGTAGAGTGTAGGGTATAGAGTGTAGAGTGTAGAGTGTAGGGTGTAGAGTGTAGGGTATAGAGTGTAGGGTATAGAGTGTAGGGTATAGAGTGTAGGGTATAAAGTGTAGGGTGTAGGGTATAGAGTGTAGGGTATAGAGTGCAGGTTGTAGAGTGTAGGGTATAGAGTGTATGGTATAGGGTGTAGGGTATAAAGTGTAGGGTATAGAGTGTAGGGTATAGAGTGTAGGGTATAGAGTGTAGGGTATAGAGTGTAGGCTATAGAGTGTAGAGTATATAGTGTAGAGTGTAGGGTATAGAGTGTAGGGTATAGAGTGTAGGGTATAGAATGTGGAGTATAGAGTGTAGGGTATTGAATGTAGAGTGTAGAGTGTAGGGTGTAGAGTGCAAAGTGTAGGGTATAGAGTGTAAGATATAGAGTGTAGTGTATAGAGTGTATGTTATAGAGTGTAGGGTATAGAGTGTAGAGTTTAGGGTATAGAGTGTAGTGTATAGATTGTATGGTATAGAGTGTATGGTATAGAGTGTAGAGTGTAGGGTATAGAGTGTAGGGTATAGAGTGTAGGGTATAGAGTGTAGGGTGTAGAGTGTAGGGTATAGAGTGTAGGGTATAGAGTGTAGGGTATAGAGTGTAGGTTATAGAGTGTAGCGTATAGAGCGTAGGGTGTAGGGTATAGAGTGTAGGGTATAGAGTGTAGGGTATAGAGTGTAGGGTATAGAGTGTATGGTATAGAGCTTAGGGTGTAGAGTGTAGGGTATAGAGTGTAGGGTATAGAGTGTATGGTATAGAGTGTAGGGTATAAAGTGTAGAGTGTAGGGTATAGAGTGTATGGTATAGAGTGTAGGGTATAAAGTGTAGAGTGTAGGGTATAGAGTGTAGGGTATAGAGTGTAGGGTATAGAGTGTAGAGTTTAGAGTGTAGGGTATAGAATGTAGAGTGTAGGGTGTAGAGTGTAAAGTGTAGGGTATAGAGTGTAGGATATAGAGTGTAGAGTGTAGGGTATAGAGTGTAGGGTATACAGTGTATGGTATAGAGTGTAGGGTATAGAGTGTAGAGTGTAGGGTATAGAGTGTAGGGTATAGAATGTAGGGTATAGAGTGTAGGGTATAGATTGTAGGGTATAGGGTATAGAGTGTATGGTGTAGAGTGTAGGGTATAGAGTGTAGGGTGTAGAGTGTGGGGTGTAGAGTGGTGTAGAGTGTAGGATGTAGAGTGTAGAGAGTAGGGTATAGAGTGTAGGGTATAGAGTGTAGAGTGTAGGGTATAGAGTGTAGGGTATAGAGTGTAGGGTGTAGAGTATAGGGTGTAGAGTGTAGGGATTAGAGTGTAGGGTATAGAGTGTAGAGTGTAGGGTATAGAGTGTAGGGTATAGAGTGTAGAGTGTAGGGTTAGATTGTAGGGTATAGAGTGTAGGGTATAGAGTGTATGGTATAGAGTGTAGGGTATACAGTGTAGAGTGTATGGTATAGAGTGTAGGGTATAAAGTGTAGAGTGTAGGGTATAGAGTGTAGGGTATAGAGTGTAGGGTATAGAGTGTAGAGTGTAGGGTATAGAGTGCAGGGTACAGAGTGCAGAGTGTAGGGTATAGAGTGTAGGGTATATAGTGTAGGGTATAGAGTGTAGGGTAAAGAGTGTAGAGTGTAGGGTACAGAGTGCAGGGTGTAGAATGTAGGGTATAGAGTGTAGAGTGTAGGGTGTAGAGTGTAGGGTGTAGAGTGTAGGGTATAGAGTGTAGAGTGTAGGGTGTAGAGTGTAGTGTGTAGGGTATAGAGTGTAGGGTATAGAGTGTAGGGTATAGAGTGTAGGGTATAGGGTGTAGGGATTAGAGTGTAGGGATTAGAGTGTAGGGTGTAGAGTGTAGGGTATAGAGTGTAGGGTATAGAGTGTAGTGTATAGAGTGCAGGTTGTAGAGTGTAGGGTATAGAGTGTAGGGTAAAGAGTGTAGAGTGTAGGGTACAGAGTGCAGGGTGTAGAGTGTAGGGTATAGAGTGTAGGGTGTAGGTTGTAGAGTGTAGGGTATAGGGTGTAGAGTGTAGGGTGTAGGGTATAGAGTGTAGGGTATAGAGTGTAGGGTATAGAGTGTAGGGTATAGAGTGTAGAGTGTAGGGATTAGAGTGTAGGGTATAGAGTGTAGGCTATAGAGTGTAGGGTGTAGAGTGTAGGGTATAGAGTGTATGGTATAGAGTGTAGGGTATAGAGTGTAGGGTATAGAGTGTAAGGCATAGAGTGTAGAGTGTAGGGTATAGAGTGTAGGGTATAGAGTGTAGGGTATAGAGTGTAGGATAAAGAGTGTAGAGTGTAGGGTACAGAGTGTAGGGTGTAGAGTGTAGGGTATAGAGTGTAGGGTGTAGAGTGTAGGGTGTAGGGTATAGAGTGTAGGGTATAGAGTGTAGGGTATAGAGTGTAGAGTGTAGAGTGTAGGGTATAGAGTGTAGGGTATAGAGTGTAGGGTATAGAGTGTAGGGTGTAGAGATTAGAGTGTAGGGATTAGAGTGTAGGGTGTAGAGTGTAGGATGTAGAGTGTAGGGTATAGAGTGTAGGGTATAGAGTGTAGGGTATAGAGTGTAGGGTATAAAGCGTAGAGTGTAGGGTATAGAGTGTATAGTGTAGGGTATAGAGTGTAGGGTATAGAGTGTAGGGTATAGAGTGTAGGGTATAGGGTATAGAGTGTAGGGTGTAGAGTGTAGGGTGTAGGGTGTAGAGTGTATGGTATAAAGTGTAGGGTATAGAGTGTAGGGATTAGAGTGTAGGGTATAGAGTGTAGGGTATAGAGTGTAGGGTATAGAGTGTAGGGTGTAGAGTGTAGGGTATAGAGTGTAGAGTGTAGGGTATAGAGTGTAGGGTATAGAGTAGAGTGTAGAGTGTAGGGTATAGAGTGTATGTTATAGGGTATAGAGTGTAGAGTGTAGGGTATAGAGTTTAGAGTGTAGGGTATAGAGTGTAGGGTATAGAGTGTAAGGTATAGAGTGTAGGGTGTAGAGTGTAGGGTATAGAGTGTAGGGTATAGAGTGTATGGTATAGAGTGTAGGGTATAGAGTGTATGGTATAGAGTGTAGGGTATAGAGTGTAGAGTGTAGGGTATAGAGTGTAGGGTATAGAGTGTAGAGTGTAGGGTATAGAGTGTAGGGTATAGAGTGTAGGGTGTAGAGTGTAGGGTGTAGAGTGTAGGGATTAGAGTGTAGGGTATAGAGTGTAGAGTGTAGGGTATAGAGTGTAGGGTATAGAGTGTAGAGTGTAGGGATTAGATTGTAGGGTATAGAGTGTAGGGTATAGAGTGTATGGTATAGAGTGTAGGGTATACAATGTAGAGTGTATGGTATAGAGTGTAGGGTATAAAGTGTAGAGTGTAGGGTATAGAGTGTAGGGTATAGAGTGTAGGGTATAGAGTGTAGAGTGTAGGGTATAGAGTGTAGGGTACAGAGTGCAGAGTGTAGGGTATAGAGTGTAGGGTAAAGAGTGTAGAGTGTAGGGTACAGAGTGCAGGGTGTAGAGTGTAGGGTATAGAGTGTAGAGTGTAGGGTGTAGAGTGTAGGGTGTAGAGTGTAGGGTATAGAGTGTAGAGTGTAGGGTGTAGAGTGTAGTGTGTAGGGTATAGAGTGTAGGGTATAGAGTGTAGGGTATAGAGTGTAGGGTATAGGGTGTAGGGATTAGAGTGTAGGGATTAGAGTGTAGGGATTAGAGTGTAGGGTGTAGAGTGTAGGGTATAGAGTGTAGGGTATAGAGTGTAGTGTATAGAGTGCAGGTTGTATAGTGTAGGGTATAGAGTGTAGGGTAAAGAGTGTAGAGTGTAGGGTACAGAGTGCAGGGTGTAGAGTGTAGGGTAGAGAGTGTAGGGTGTAGGTTGTAGAGTGTAGGGTATAGGGTGTAGAGTGTAGGGTGTAGAGTGTAGGGTGTAGGGTATAGAGTGTAGGGTATAGAGTGTAGGGTATAGAGTGTAGGGTATAGAGTGTAGAGTGTAGGGATTAGAGTGTAGGGTATAGAGTGTAGGCTATAGAGTGTAGGGTGTAGAGTGTAGGGTATAGAGTGTATGGTATAGAGTGTAGGGTATAGAGTGTAGGGTATAGAGTGTATGTTATAGAGTGTAGGGTATAGAGTGTAGAGTGTAGGGAATAGAGTTTAGAGTGTAGGGTATAGAGTGTAGGGTATATAGTGTAAGGGATAGAGTGTAGAGTGTAGGGTATAGAGTGTAGGGTATAGAGTGTAGGGTATAGAGTGTAGGGTAAAGAGTGTAGAGTGTAGGGTACAGAGTGCAGGGTGTAGAGTGTAGGGTATAGAGTGTAGGGTGTAGAGTGTAGGGTATAGAGTGTAGGGTGTAGAGTGTAGGGTGTAGGGTATAGAGTGTAGGGTATAGAGTGTAGGGTATAGAATGTAGAGTGTAGAGTGTAGGGTGTAGAGTGTAGGGTATAGAGTGTAGGGTATAGAGTGTAGGGTATAGAGTGTAGGGTGTAGGGATTAGAGTGTAGGGATTAGAGTGTAGGGTGTAGAGTGTAGGATGTAGAGTGTAGGGTATAGAGTGTAGGGTATAGAGTGTAGGGTATAAAGCGTAGAGTGTAGGGTATAGAGTGTATAGTGTAGGGTATAGAGTGTAGGGTATAGAGTGTAGGGTATAGAGTGTAGGGTATAGGGTATAGAGTGTAGGGTGTAGAGTGTAGGGTGTAGGGTGTAGAGTGTATGGTATAAAGTGTAGGGTATAGAGTGTAGGGATTAGAGTGTAGGGTATAGAGTGTAGGGTATAGAGTGTAGGGTACAGAGTGTAGGGTGTAGAGTGTAGGGTATAGAGTGTAGGGTATAGAGTAGAGTGTAGAGTGTAGGGTATAGAGTGTAGAGTGTAGCGGATAGAATGTAGGGTATAGAGTGTAAGGTGTAGAGTGTAGGGTATAGAGTGTATGGTATAGAGTGTGGGGTATAAAGTGTAGAGTTTAGGGTATGGAGTGTAGGGTATAGAGTGTAGAGTGTAGTGTATAGAGTGTAGGGTATAGAGTGTAGGGTATAGAGTGTAGGGTAAAGAGTGTAGAGTGTAGGGTACAGAGCGCAGGGTGTAGAGTGTAGGGTATAGAGTGTAGGGTGTAGAGTGTAGGGTATAGAGTGTAGGGTGTAGAGTGTAGGGTGTGAGGTATAGAGTGTAGGGTATAGAGTGTAGGGTATAGAGTGTAGAGTGTAGAGTGTAGGGTGTAGAGTGTAGGGTATAGAGTGTAGGGTATAGAGTGTAGGGTATAGAGTGTAGGGTGTAGGGATAAGAGTGTAGGGATTAGAGTGTAGGGTGTAGAGTGTAGGGTGTAGAGTGTAGGGTATAGAGTGTAGGGTATAGAGTGTAGGGTATAAAGCGTAGAGTGTAGGGTATAGAGTGTATAGTGTAGGGTATAGAGTGTAGGGTATAGAGTGTAGGGTATAGAGTGTAGGGTATAGGGTATAGAGTGTAGGGTGTAGAGTGTAGGGTGTAGGGTGTAGAGTGTATGGTATAGAGTGTAGGGTATAGAGTGTAGGGATTAGAGTGTAGGGTATAGAGTGTAGGGTATAGAGTGTAGGGTATAGAGTGTAGGGTGTAGAGTGTAGTGTGTAGGGTATAGAGTGTAGGGTATAGAGTAGAGTGTAGAGTGTAGGGTATAGAGTGTAGAGTGTAGGGGATAGAATGTAGGGTATAGAGTGTAAGGTGTAGAGTGTTGGGTATAGAGTGTATGGTATAGAGTGTGGGGTATAAAGTGTAGAGTGTAGGGTATGGAGTGTAGGGTATAGAGTGTATGGTATAGAGTGTAGGGTATAAAGTGTAGAGTGTAGGGTATAGAGTGTAGGGTATAGAGTGTATGGTATAGAGTGTAGGGTATAAAGTGTAGAGTGTAGGGTATAGAGTGTATGGTATAGAGTGTAGGGTATAAAGTGTAGAGTGTAGGGTATAGAGTGTAGGGTATAGAGTGTAGGGCATAGAGTGTAGGGTAAAGAGTGTAGAGTGTAGGGTACAGAGTGCAGGGTGTAGAGTGTAGGGTATAGAGTGTAGAGTGTAGAGTGTAGGGTGTAGGGTGTAGGGTATAGAGTGTAGGGTATAGAGTGTAGGGTATAGAGTGTAGGGTATAAAGTGTAGGGTGTAGGGTATAGAGTGTAGGGTATAGAGTGCAGGTTGTAGAGTGTAGGGTATAGAGTGTATGGTATAGGGTGTAGGGTATAAAGTGTAGGGTATAGATTGTAGGGTATAGAGTGTAGGGTATAGAGTGTAGGGTATAGAGTGTAGGCTATAGAGTGTAGAGTATATAGTGTAGAGTGTAGGGTATAGAGTGTAGGGTATAGAGTGTAGGGTATAGAGTGTGGAGTATAGAGTGTAGGGTATAGAATGTAGAGTGTAGAGTGTAGGGTGTAGAGTGCAAAGTGTAGGGTATAGAGTGTAAGATATAGAGTGTAGTGTATAGAGTGTATGTTATAGAGTGTAGGGTATAGAGTGTAGAGTTTAGGGTATAGAGTGTAGTGTATAGATTGTATGGTATAGAGTGTATGGTATAGAGTGTAGAGTGTAGGGTATAGAGTGTAGGGTATAGAGTGTAGGTTATAGAGTGTAGGGTGTAGAGTGTAGGGTATAGAGTGTAGGGTATAGAGTGTAGGGTATAGAGTGTAGGTTATAGAGTGTAGCGTATAGAGCGTAGGGTGTAGGGTATAGAGTGTAGGGTATAGAGTGTAGGGTATAGAGTGTAGGGTATAGAGTGTATGGTATAGAGTGTAGGGTATAGAGTGTAGAGTGTAGGGTATAGAGTTTAGAGTGTAGGGTATAGAGTGTAAGGTATATAGTGTAGAGTGTAGGGTATAGAGTGTAGGGTATAGAATTTAGAGTGTAGGGTATAGAGTGTAGGGTATAGAGTGTAAGGTATATAGTGTAGAGTGTAGGGTATAGAGTGTAGAGTATAGAGTGTAGGGTATAGAGTGTAGGGTAAAGAGTGTAGAGTGTAGGGTACAGAGTGCAGGGTGTAGAGTGTAGGGTATAGAGTGTAGAGTGTAGGGTGTAGAGTGTAGAGTGTAGGGTGTAGAGTGTAGGGTGTAGGGTATAGAGTGTAGGGTATAGAGTGTAGGGTATAGAGTGTAGGGTGTAGAGTGTAGGGTGTAGAGTGTAGGGTATAGAGTGTAGGGTATAGAGTGTAGGTTATAGAGTGTAGGGTGTAGGGATTAGAGTGTAGGGTATAGAGTGTAGGGTATAGAGTGTAGGGTATAGAGTGTAGAGTGTAGGGATTAGAGTGTAGTGATTAAAGTGTAGGGTATAGAGTGTAGGGTATAGAGTGTAGGGTACAGAGTGCAGGGTGTAGAGTGTAGGGTATAGAGTGTAGAGTGTAGGGTGTAGAGTGTAGGGTGTAGAGTGTAGGGTGTAGAGTGTAGGGTGTAGGGTATAGAGTGTAGGGTATAGAGTGTAGGGTATAGAGTGTAGGGTGTAGAGTGTAGGGTGTAGAGTGTAGGGTATAGAGTGTAGGGTATAGAGTGTAGGTTATAGAGTGTAGGGTGTAGGGATTAGAGTGTAGGGATTAGAGTGTAGGGTGTAGAGTGTAGGGTGTAGAGTGTAGGGTATAGAGTGTAGGGTATAGAGTGTAGGGTATAGAGTGTAGAGTGTAGGGATTAGAGTGTAGTGATTAAAGTGTAGGGTATAGAGTGTAGGGTATAGAGTGTAGGGTATAGAGTGTAGAGTGTAGGGATTAGAGTGTAGTGATTAAAGTGTAGGGTATAGAGTGTAGGGTATAGAGTGTAGGGTATAGAGTGTAGGGTATAGAGTGTAGGGTATAGAGTGTAGGGAATAGAGTGTAGAGTGTAGGGTGTAGAATGTAAAGTGTAGGGTATAGAGTGTAAGGTATAGAGTGTAGTGTATAGAGTGTATGTTATAGAGTGTAGGGTATAGAGTGTAGAGTGTAGGGTATAGAGTGTAGGGTATAGAGTGTAGGGTATAGAGTGTAGGGTATAGAGTGTATGGTGTAGGGTATAGAGTGTAGGGTATAGAGTGTATGGTATAGAGTGTAGGGTATAAAGTGTAAAGTGTAGGGTATAGAGTGTATGGTATAGAGTGTAGGGTATAAAGTGTAGAGTGTAGGGTATAGAGTGTAGGGTATAGAGTGTAGGCGATAGAGTATAGAGTTTAGAGTGTAGGGTATAGAATGTAGAGTGTAGGGTGTAGAGTGTAAAGTGTAGGGTATAGAGTGTAGGATATAGAGTGTAGAGTGTAGGGTATAGAGTGTAGGGTATACAGTGTATGGTATAGAGTGTAGGATATAGAGTGTAGGGTATAGAGTGTAGGGTATAGAGTGTAGGGTATAGATTGTAGGGTATAGGGTATAGGGTATAGAGTGTATGGTGTAGAGTGTAGGGTATAGAGTGTAGGGTGTAGGGTGTAGAGTGTGGGGTGTAGAGTGGTGTAGAGTGTAGGATGTAGAGTGTATGGTATAGAGTGTAGGGTATAGAGTATAGCGTGTATGGAATAGAGTGTAGTGTATAGAGTGTAGGGTATAGGGTATAGAGTGTAGGGTATAGTGTAGGGTATAGATTTTAGAGTGTAGGGTATAGAGTGTAAGGTATAGAGTGTAGGGTGTGGAGTGTATGGTATAGAGTGTAGGGTATAGAGTGTATGCTATAGAGTGTAGGGTATAGAGTGTATGGTATAGAGTGTAGAGTGTAGAGTATAGAGTGTATTTTATAGAGTGTAGGGTATAGAGTGTAGGGTATAGAGTGTAGAGTGTAGGGTATAGAGTGTAGGGTATAGAGTGTAGAGTGTAGGGTATAGAGTGTAGGGATTAAAGTGTAGGGATTAGAGTGTAGGGTATAGAGTGTAGAGTGTAGAGTATAGAGTGTGGGGTATAGAGTGTAGGGATTAGAGTGTAGGGATTAGAGTGTAGGGATTAGAGTGTAGGGATTAGAGTGTAGGGTATAGAGTGTAGGGTATAGAGTGTAGGGTATTGAGTGTAGGGTATAGTGTGTATGGTATAGAGTGTAGGGTATAACGTGTAGAGTGTATGGTATAGAGTGTAGGGTATAGAGTGTAAAGTGTAGGGTATAGAGTGTATGGTATAGAGTGTAGGGTGTAGAGTGTATGGTATAGAGTGTAGGGTATAGAGTGTAGAGTGTAGGGTATAGAGTGTAGGGTATAGAGTGTAGGGTATAGAGTGTAGGGTATAGAGTGTAGGGTACAGAGTGTAGAGTGTAGGGTATAGAGTGTAGGGTACAGAGTGCAGGGTGTAGAGTGTAGGGAATAGAGTGTATAGTGTAGGGTATAGAGTGTAGGGTATAGAGTGTAGGGTGTAGAGTGTAGGGTGTAGAGTGTAGGGTGTAGAGTGTAGGGTGTAGAGTGTATGGTATAGAGTGTAGGGTATAGAGTGTAGGGTATAGAGTGTAGGGTATAGAGTGTAGGGTATAGAGTGTAGGGTATAGAGTGTTGGGTGTAGAGTGTAGGGTATAGAGTGTAGAGTTTAGGGTAGAGAGTGTAGGGCATAGAGTGTATGGTATACAGTGTAGAGTGTAGGGTATAGAGTGTATAGTGTAGGGTATAGAGTGTAGGGTATAGAGTGTATGGTATAGAGTGTAGGGTATAAAGTGTAGAGTGTAGGGTATAGAGTGTATGGTATAGAGTGTAGGGTATAAAGTGTAGAGTGTAGGGTATAGAGTGTAGGGTATAGAGTGTAGGGTATAGAGTGTAGGGTAAAGAGTGTAGAGTGTAGGGTACAGAGTGCAGGGTGTAGAGTGTAGGGTATAGAGTGTAGAGTGTAGAGTGTAGGGTGTAGAGTGTAGGGTATAGAGTGTAGGGTATAGAGTGTAGGGTATAGAGTGTAGGGTATAAAGTGTAGGGTGTAGGGTATAGAGTGTAGGGTATAGAGTGCAGGTTGTAGAGTGTAGGGTATAGAGTGTATGATATAGGGTGTAGGGTATAAAGTGTAGGGTATAGAGTGTAGGGTATAGCGTGTACGGTATAGAGTGTAGGGTATAGAGTGTAGGGTATAGAGTGTAGGCTATAGAGTGTAGAGTATATAGTGTAGAGTGTAGGGTATAGAGTGTAGGGTATAGGGTGTAGGGTATAGAGTGTGGAGTATAGAGTGTAGGGTATAGGATGTAGAGTGTAGAGTGTAGGGTGTAGAGTGCAAAGTGTAGGGTATAGAGTGTAAGATATAGAGTGTAGTGTATAGAGTGTATGTTATAGAGTGTAGGGTATAGAGTGTAGAGTTTAGGGTATAGAGTGTAGTGTATAGATTGTATGGTATAGAGTGTATGGTATAGAGTGTAGAGTGTAGGGTATAGAGTGTAGGGTATAGAGTGTAGGGTATAGAGTGTAGGGTGTAGAGTGTAGGGTATAGAGTGTAGGGTATAGAGTGTAGGGTATAGAGTGTAGGTTACAGAGTGTAGCGTATAGAGCGTAGGGTGTAGGGTATAGAGTGTAGGGTATAGAGTGTAGGGTATAGAGTGTAGGGTATAGAGTGTAGGGTATAGAGTGTATGGTATAGAGCTTAGGGTGTAGAGTGTAGGGTATAGAATGTAGAGTTTAGGGTAGAGAGTGTGGGGCATAGAGAGTATGGTATACAGTGTAGAGTGTAGGGTATAGAGTGTATAGTGTAGGGTATAGAGTGTAGGGTATAGAGTGTATGGTATAGAGTGTAGGGTATAAAGTGTAGAGTGTAGGGTATAGAGTGTATGGTATAGAGTGTAGGGTATAAAGTGTAGAGTGTAGGGTATAGAGTGTAGGGTATAGAGTGTAGGCTATAGAGTGTAGAGTTTAGAGTGTAGGGTATAGAATGTAGAGTGTAGGGTGTAGAGTGTAAAGTGTAGGGTATAGAGTGTAGGATATAGAGTGTAGAGTGTAGGGTATAGAGTGTAGGGTTACAGTGTATGGTATAGAGTGTAGGGTATAGAGTGTAGAGTGTAGGGTATAGAGTGTAGGGTATAGAGTGTAGGGTATAGAGTGTAGGGTATAGATTGTAGGGTATAGGGTATAGAGTGTATGGTGTAGAGTGTAGGGTATAGAGTGTAGGGTGTAGGGTATAGAGTGTAGGGTGTAGAGTGTAGGGTATAGAGTGTAGGGTATAGAGTGTAGGGTATAGAGTGTAGGTTATAGAGTGTAGCGTATAGAGCGTAGGGTGTAGGGTATAGAGTGTAGGGTATAGAGTGTAGGGTATAGAGTGTAGGGTATAGAGTGTATGGTATAGAGTGTAGGGTATAGAGTGTAGAGTGTAGGGTATAGAGTTTAGAGTGTAGGGTATAGAGTGTAGGGTATAGAGTGTAAGGTATATTGTGTAGAGTGTAGGGTATAGAGTGTAGGGTATAGAGTGTAGGGTATAGAGTGTAGGGTAAAGAGTGTAGAGTGTAGGGTACAGAGTGCAGGGTGTAGAGTGTAGGGTATAGAGTGTAGAGTGTAGGGTGTAGAGTGTAGGGTGTAGAGTGTAGGGTGTAGAGTGTAGGGTGTAGGGTATAGAGTGTAGGGTATAGAGTGTAGGGTGTAGAGTGTAGGGTGTAGAGTGTAGGGTATAGAGTGTAGGGTATAGAGTGTAGGTTATAGAGTGTAGGGTGTAGGGATTAGAGTGTAGGGATTAGAGTGTAGGGTGTAGAGTGTAGGGTGTAGAGTGTAGGGTATAGAGTGTAGGGTATAGAGTGTAGGGTATAGAGTGTAGAGTGTAGGGATTAGAGTGTAGTGATTAAAGTGTAGGGTATAGAGTGTAGGGTATAGAGTGTAGGGTATAGAGTGTAGGGTATAGAGTGTAGGGTATAGAGTGTAGGGAATAGAGAGTAGAGTGTAGGGTGTAGAATGTAAAGTGTAGGGTATAGAGTGTAAGGTATAGAGTGTAGTGTATAGAGTGTATGTTATAGAGTGTAGGGTATAGAGTGTAGAGTGTAGGGTATAGAGTGTAGGGTATAGAGTGTAGGGTATAGAGTGTAGGGTATAGAGTGTATAGTGTAGGGTATAGAGTGTAGGGTATAGAGTGTATGGTATAGAGTGTAGGGTATAAAGTGTAGAGTGTAGGGTATAGAGTGTAGGGTATAGAGTGTAGGCTATAGAGTATAGAGTTTAGAGTGTAGGGTATAGAATGTAGAGTGTAGGGTGTAGAGTGTAAAGTGTAGGGTATAGAGTGTAGGATATAGAGTGTAGAGTGTAGGGTATAGAGTGTAGGGTATACAGTGTATGGTATAGAGTGTAGGATATAGAGTGTAGAGTGTAGGGTATAGAGTGTAGGGTATAGAGTGTAGGGTATAGAGTGTAGGGTATAGATTGTAGGGTATAGGGTATAGGGTATAGAGTGTATGGTGTAGAGTGTAGGGTATAGAGTGTAGGGTGTAGGGTGTAGAGTGTGGGGTGTAGAGTGGTGTAGAGTGTAGGATGTAGAGTGTATGGTATAGAGTGTAGGGTATAGAGTATAGCGTGTATGGTATAGAGTGTAGTGTATAGAGTGTAGGGTATAGGGTATAGAGTGTAGGGTATAGAGTGTAGGGTATAGATTTTAGAGTGTAGGGTATAGAGTGTAGGGTATAGAGTGTATGGTATAGAGTGTAGGGTATAGAGTGTATGGTATAGAGTGTAGAGTGTAGAGTATAGAGTGTATTTTATAGAGTGTAGGGCATAGAGTGTAGGGTATAGAGTGTAGAGTGTAGGGTATAGAGTGTAGGGTATAGAGTGTAGAGTGTAGGGTATAGAGTGTAGGGATTAGAGTGTAGGGATTAGAGTGTAGGGTATAGAGTGTAGAGTGTAGAGTATAGAGTGTGGGGTATAGAGTGTAGGGATTAGAGTGTAGGGATTAGAGTGTAGGGATTAGAGTGTAGGGATTAGAGTGTAGGGTATAGAGTGTAGGGTATAGTGTGTATGGTATAGAGTGTAGGGTATAACGTGTAGAGTGTATGGTATAGAGTGTAGGGTATAGAGTGTAAAGTGTAGGGTATAGAGTGTATGGTATAGAGTGTAGGGTGTAGAGTGTATGGTATAGAGTGTAGGGTATAGAGTGTAGAGTGTAGGGTATAGAGTGTAGGGTATAGAGTGTAGGGTATAGAGTGTAGGGTATAGAGTGTAGGGTACAGAGTGTAGAGTGTAGGGTATAGAGTGTAGGGTACAGAGTGCAGGGTGTAGAGTGTAGGGTATAGAGTGTATAGTGTAGGGTATAGAGTGTAGGGTATAGAGTGTAGGGTGTAGAGTGTAGGGTGTAGAGTGTAGGGTGTAGAGTGTAGGGTGTAGAGTGTATGGTATAGAGTGTAGGGTATAGAGTGTAGAGTGTAGGGTATAGAGTGTAGGGTATAGAGTGTAGGGTATAGAGTGTAGGGTATAGAGTGTAGGGTGTAGAGTGTATGGTATAGAGTGTATGGTATACAGTGTAGAGTGTAGGGTATAGAGTGTATAGTGTAGGGTATAGAGTGTAGGGTATAGAGTGTATGGTATAGAGTGTAGGGTATAAAGTGTAGAGTGTAGGGTATAGAGTGTATGGTATAGAGTGTAGGGTATAAAGTGTAGAGTGTAGGGTATAGAGTGTAGGGTATAGAGTGTAGGGTATAGAGTGTAGGGTATAGAGTGTAGGGTAAAGAGTGTAGAGTGTAGGGTACAGAGTGCAGGGTGTAGAGTGTAGGGTATAGAGTGTAGAGTGTAGAGTGTAGGGTGTAGAGTGTAGGGTATAGAGTGTAGGGTATAGAGTGTAGGGTATAGAGTGTAGGGTATAAAGTGTAGGGTGTAGGGTATAGAGTGTAGGGTATAGAGTGCAGGTTGTAGAGTGTAGGGTATAGAGTGTATGATATAGGGTGTAGGGTATAAAGTGTAGGGTATAGAGTGTAGGGTATAGCGTGTACGGTATAGAGTGTAGGGTATAGAGTGTAGGGTATAGAGTGTAGGCTATAGAGTGTAGAGTATATAGTGTAGAGTGTAGGGTATAGAGTGTAGGGTATAGGGTGTAGGGTATAGAGTGTGGAGTATAGAGTGTAGGGTATAGGATGTAGAGTGTAGAGTGTAGGGTGTAGAGTGCAAAGTGTAGGGTATAGAGTGTAAGATATAGAGTGTAGTGTATAGAGTGTATGTTATAGAGTGTAGGGTATAGAGTGTAGAGTTTAGGGTATAGAGTGTAGTGTATAGATTGTATGGTATAGAGTGTATGGTATAGAGTGTAGAGTGTAGGGTATAGAGTGTAGGGTATAGAGTGTAGGGTATAGAGTGTAGGGTGTAGAGTGTAGGGTATAGAGTGTAGGGTATAGAGTGTAGGGTATAGAGTGTAGGTTACAGAGTGTAGCGTATAGAGCGTAGGGTGTAGGGTATAGAGTGTAGGGTATAGAGTGTAGGGTATAGAGTGTAGGGTATAGAGTGTAGGGTATAGAGTGTATGGTATAGAGCTTAGGGTGTAGAGTGTAGGGTATAGAATGTAGAGTTTAGGGTAGAGAGTGTGGGGCATAGAGTGTATGGTATACAGTGTAGAGTGTAGGGTATAGAGTGTATAGTGTAGGGTATAGAGTGTAGGGTATAGAGTGTATGGTATAGAGTGTAGGGTATAAAGTGTAGAGTGTAGGGTATAGAGTGTATGGTATAGAGTGTAGGGTATAAAGTGTAGAGTGTAGGGTATAGAGTGTAGGGTATAGAGTGTAGGCTATAGAGTGTAGAGTTTAGAGTGTAGGGTATAGAATGTAGAGTGTAGGGTGTAGAGTGTAAAGTGTAGGGTATAGAGTGTAGGATATAGAGTGTAGAGTGTAGGGTATAGAGTGTAGGGTTACAGTGTATGGTATAGAGTGTAGGGTATAGAGTGTAGAGCGTAGGGTATAGAGTGTAGGGTATAGAGTGTAGGGTATAGAGTGTAGGGTATAGATTGTAGGGTATAGGGTATAAAGTGTATGGTGTAGAGTGTAGGGTATAGAGTGTAGGGTGTAGGGTGTAGAGTGTGGGGTGTAGAGTGGTGTAGAGTGTAGGATGTAGAGTGTATGGTATAGAGTGTAGGGTATAGAGTATAGCGTGTATGGTATAGAGTGTAGTGTATAGAGTGTAGGGTATAGGATATAGAGTGTAGGGTATAGAGTGTAGGGTATATATTTTAGAGTGTAGGGTATAGAGTGTAAGGTATAGAGTGTAGGGTGTGGAGTGTAGGGTATAGAGTGTAGGGTATAGAGTGTATGCTATAGAGTGTAGGGTATAGAGTGTAGAGTGTAGGGTATAGAGTGTAGGGTATAGAGTGTAGAGTGTAGGGTATAGAGTGTAGGGTATAGAGTGTAGAGTGTAGGGATTAGAGTGTAGGGATTAGAGTGTAGGGTATAGAGTGTAGAGTGTAGAGTATAGAGTGTAGGGTATAGAGTGTAGGGATTAGAGTGTAGGGATTAGAGTGTAGGGATTAGAGTGTAGGGATTAGAGTGTAGGGTATAGAGTGTAGGGTATAGAGTGTAGGGTATAGAGTGTAGGGTATAGTGTGTATGGTATAGAGTGTAGGGTATAAAGTGTAGAGTGTATGGTATAGAGTGTAGGGTATAGAGTGTAAAGTGTAGGGTATAGAGTGTATGGTATAGAGTGTAGGGTGTAGAGTGTATGGTATAGAGTGTAGGGTATAGAGTGTAGAGTGTAGGGTATAGAGTGTAGGGTATAGAGTGTAGGGTATAGAGTGTAGAGTGTAGGGTATAGAGTTTAGGGTATAGTGTGTTATAGAGTGTAGGGTATAGAGTGTAGGGTATAGAGTGTAGAGTGTAGGGTATAGAGTTTAGGGTATAGTGTGTAGGGTATATAGTGTAGAGTGTAGGGTATAGAGTGTAGAGTGCAGGGTGTAGAGTGTAGGGTATAGAGTGTAGAGTGTAGGGTATAGAGTTTAGGGTATAGTGTGTAGGGTATATAGTGTAGAGTGTAGGGTATAGAGTGTAGAGTGTAGGGTATAGAGTGTAGGGTATAGAGTGTAGCGTATAGAGCGTAGGGTGTAGGGTATAGAGTGTAGGGTATAGAGTGTAGGGTGTAGGGTATAGAGTGTAGGGTATAGAGCTTAGGGTGTAGAGTGTAGGGTATAGAGTGTAGAGTTTAGGGTATAGAGTGTGGGGCATAGAGTGTATGGTATACAGTGTAGAGTGTAGGGTATAGAGTGTATAGTGTAGGGTATAGAGTGTAGCGTAAAGAGCGTAGGGTGTAGGGTATAGAGTGTAGGGTATAGAGTGTAGGGTATAGAGTGTAGGGTATAGAGTGTAGGGTATAGAGCTTAGGGTGTAGAGTGTAGGGTATAGAGTGTAGAGTTTAGGGTATAGAGTGTGGGGCATAGAGTGTATGGTGTACAGTGTAGAGTGTAGGGTATAGAGTGTATAGTGTAGGGTATAGAGTGTAGGGTATAGAGTGTAGGGTATAGAGTGTATGGTATAGAGTGTAGGGTATAAAGTGTAGAGTGTAGGGTATAGAGTGTAGGGTATAGAGTGTATGGTATAGAGTGTAGAGTGTAGGGTATAGAGTGTAGGGTATAGAGTGTAGAGTGTAGGGATTAGAGTGTAGGGTATAGAGTGTAGGGTATAGAGTGTAGAGTGTAGGGTATAGAGTGTAGGGTATAGAGTGTAGGGTGTAGGATATAGAGTGTAGGCTATAGAGTGTAGGCTATAGAGTGTAGGCTATAGAGTGTAGAGTATAGAGTGTAGGGTATAGAGTGTAGGGTATAGAATGTAGAGTGTAAAGTGTAGGGTATAGAGTGTAGTGTATAGAGTGTATTTTATAGAGTGTAGGGTATAGAGTGTAGAGTGTAAGGTATAGAGTGTAGTGTATAGAGTGTATGTTATAGAGTGTAGGGTGTAGAGTGTAGAGTGTAGGGTATAGAGTGTAGGGTATAGAGTGTAGGGTATAGAGTGTAGGGTATAGAGTGTAGGGTATACAGTGTATGGTATAGAGTGTAGGGTATAGAGTGTAGATTGTAGGGTATAGAGTGTAGGGTATAGAGTGTGGGGTATAGAGTGTAGGGTATAGATTGTAGGGTATAGGGTATAGAGTGTATGGTGTAGAGTGTAAGGTATAGAGTGCATAGTGTAGGGTATAGAGTGTAAGGTATAGAGTGTAGATTATAGAGTGTATGGTATAGAGTGTAGGGTATAGAGTGTATTGTGTAGAGTGTAGTGTATAGAGTGTAGGGTATAGAGTGTAGGGTATAGAGTGTAGATTGTAGGGTATAGAGTGTATGCTGTAGAGTGTATGGTGTAGAGTGTATGGTATAGAGTGTAGAGTGTAGAGTGTACGGTATAGAGTGTAGGGTATAGAGTGTAGGGTATAGAGTGTATGTTATAGGGTATAGAGTGTAGAGTGTAGGGTATAGAGTTTAGAGTGTAGGGTATAGAGTGTAGGGTATAGAGTGTAAGGTATAGAGTGTAGGGTGTAGAGTGTAGGGTATAGAGTGTAGGGTATAGAGTGTATGGTATAGAGTGTATGGTATAGAGTGTAGGGTATAGAGTGTAGAGTGTAGGGTATAGAGCTTAGGGTGTAGAGTGTAGGGTATAGAGTGTAGAGTTTAGGGTATAGAGTGTGGGGCATAGAGTGTATGGTATACAGTGTAGAGTGTAGGGTATAGAGTGTATAGTGTAGGGTATAGAGTGTAGGGTATAGAGTGTAGGGTATAGAGTGTATGGTATAGAGTGTAGGGTATAAAGTGTAGAGGGTCGGGTATAGAGTGTAGGGTATAGAGTGTATGGTATAGAGTGTAGAGTGTAGGGTATAGAGTGTAGGGTATAGAGTGTAGAGTGTAGGGATTAGAGTGTAGGGTATAGAGTGTAGAGTGTAGGGTATAGAGTGTAGGGTATAGAGTGTAGAGTGTAGGGTATAGTGTGTAGGGTATAGAGTGTAGGGTGTAGGATATAGAGTGTAGGCTATAGAGTGTAGGCTATATAGTGTAGGCTATAGAGTGTAGAGTATAGAGTGTAGGGTATAGAGTGTAGGGTATAGAATGTAGAGTGTAAAGTGTAGGGTATAGAGTGTAGTGTATAGAGTGTATGTTATAGAGTGTAGGGTATAGAGTGTAGAGTGTAAGGTATAGAGTGTAGTGTATAGAGTGTATGTTATAGAGTGTAGGGTGTAGAGTGTAGGGTATAGAGTGTAGGGTATAGAGTGTAGGGTATACAGTGTATGGTATAGAGTGTAGGGTATAGAGTGTAGGGTGTAGGATATAGAGTGTAGGCTATAGAGTGTAGGCTATATAGTGTAGGCTATAGAGTGTAGAGTATAGAGTGTAGGGTATAGAGTGTAGGGTATAGAATGTAGAGTGTAAAGTGTAGGGTATAGAGTGTAGGGTATACAGTGTATGGTATAGCGTTTAGGGTATAGAGTGTAGAGTGTAGGGTATAGAGTGTAGGGTATAGAGTGTGGGGTATAGAGTGTAGGGTAGAGATTGTAGGGTATAGGGTATAGAGTGTATGGTGTAGAGTGTAAGGTATAGAGTGTATAGTGTAGGGTATAGTGTGTAGGGTATAGAGTGTAGGTTATAGAGTGTAGGGTGTAGAGTGTAGGGTATAGAGTGTATGGTATAGAGTGTAGGGTGTAGAGTGTATGGTATAGAGTGTAGGGTATAGAGTGTAGTGTATAGAGTGTAGTGTATAGAGTGTAGGGTATAGAGTGTAGGGTATAGAGTGTAGAGTGTAGGGTATAGAGTGTATGCTGTAGAGTGTATGGTGTAGAGTGTATGGTATAGAGTGTAGGGTATAGAGTGTAGAGTGTACAGTATAGAGTGTAGGGTATAGAGTGTAGGGTATAGAGTGTATGTTATAGGGTTTAGAGTGTAAAGTGTAGGGTATAGAGTTTAGAGTGTAGGGTATAGAGTGTAGGGTATAGAGTGTAAGGTATAGAGTGTAGGGTGTAGAGTGTAGGGTATAGAGTGTAGGGTATAGAGTGTATGGTATAGAGTGTAGGGTATAGAGTGTATGGTATAGAGTGTAGGGTATAGAGTGTAGATTGTAGGGATTAGAGTGTAGGGTATAGAGTGTAGAGTGTAGGGTATAGAGTGTAGGGTATAGAGTGTAGAGTGTAGGGATTAGATTGTAGGGTATAGAGTGTAGGGTATAGAGTGTATGGTATATAGTGTAGGGTATACAGTGTAGAGTGTATGGTATAGAGTGTAGGGTATAAAGTGTAGAGTGTAGGGTATAGAGTGTATGGTATAGAGTGTAGGGTGTAGAGTGTATGGTATAGAGTGTAGAGTGTAGGGTATAGAGTGTAGGGTATAGAGTGTAGGGTATAGAGTGTAGAGTGTAGGGTATAGAGTGTAGGGTACAGAGTGCAGAGTGTAGGGTATAGAGTGTAGGGTATAGAGTGTAAAGTGTAGGGTATAGAGTGTAGGGTATAGAGTGTAGGGTATAGAGTGTAAAGTGTAGGGTATAGAGTGTAGGGTATAGAGTGTAGGGTGTAGAGTGTAGAGTGTAGGGTATAGAGTGTAGGGTATAGAGTGTAGGGTATAGAGTGTAGGGTATAGAGTGTAGAGTGTAGGGTATAGAGTGTAGGGTATAGAGTGTAGGGTATAGAGTGTAGGGTATAGAGTGTAGGGTATAGAGTGTAGAGTGTAGGGTATACTGTAGGGTATAGAGTGTAGGGTATAGAGTGTAGGGTATAGAGTTTAGAGTGTAGGGTATAGAGTGTAGGGTATAGAGTGTAAGGTATAGAGTGTAGAGTGTAGGGTATAGAGTGTAGGGTATAGAGTGTAGGGTATAGAGTGTAGGGTATAGAGTGTAGGGTATAGAGTGTAGAGTGTAGGGTACAGAGTGCAGGGTGTAGAGGGTAGGGTATAGAGTGTAGAGTGTAGGTTGTAGACTGTAGGGTATAGAGTGTAGGGTGTAGAGTGTAGGGTGTAGGGTATAGAATGTAGGGTATAGAGTGTAGGGTATAGAGTGTAGGGTGTAGAGTGTAGAGTGTAGGGTGTAGAGTGTAGGGTATAGAGTGTAGGGTATAGAGTGTAGGGTATAGAGTGTAGGGTGTAGGGATTAGAGTGTAGGGTGTAGAGTGTATGGTATAGAGTGTAGGGTATAGAGTGTAGGGTATAGAGTGTAGGGTATAGAGTGTATGTTATAGAGTGTAGGGTATAGAGTGTAGAGTGTAGGGTATAGAGTTTAGAGTGTAGGGTATAGAGTGTAGGGTATAGAGTGTAGGGTATAGAGTGTAGGGTATAGAGTGTAGGGTATAGGGTGTAGGGTATAGAGTGTAGGGTATTGAGTGTAGGGTAAAGAGTGTAGACTGTAGGGTATAGAGTGTAGGGTACAGAGTGTAGGGTGTAGAGTGTAGGGTGTAGAGTGTAGGGTGTAGAGTGTAGCGTATAGAGTGTAGGGTATAGAGTGTAGGGTATAGAGTGTAGGGTATAGAGTGTAGGGTGTAGAGTGTAGGGTGTAGAGTGTAGGGTATAGAGTGTAGGGTATAGAGTGTAGGGTATAGAGTGTAGGGTATAGATTGTAGGGTATAGGGTATAGAGTGTATGGTGTAGAGTGTAAGGTATAGAGTGTATAGTGTAGGGTATAGAGTGTAGGGTATAGAGTGTAGGTTATAGAGTGTAGGGTATAGAGTGTAGAGTGTAGGGTATAGAGTGTATGGTATAGAGTGTAGGGTGTAGAGTGTATGGTATAGAGTGTAGGGTATAGAGTGTAGTGTATAGAGTGTAGTGTATAGAGTGTAGGGTATAGAGTGTAGGGTATAGAGTGTAGAGTGTAGGGTATAGAGTGTATGCTGTAGAGTGTATGGTGTAGAGTGTATGGTATAGAGTGTAGGGTATAGAGTGTAGAGTGTACGGTATAGAGTGTAGGGTATAGAGTGTAGGGTATAGAGTGTATGTTATAGGGTATAGAGTGTAGAGTGTAGGGTATAGAGTTTAGAGTGTAGGGTATAGAGTGTAGGGTATAGAGTGTAAGGTATAGAGTGTAGGGTGTAGAGTGTAGGGTATAGAGTGTAGGGTATAGAGTGTATGGTATAGAGTGTAGGGTATAGAGTGTAGAGTGTAGGGTATAGAGTGTAGGGTATAGAGTGTGGGGTATAGAGTGTAGGGTATAGATTGTAGGGTATAGGGTATAGAGTGTATGGTGTAGAGTGTAAGGTATAGAGTGTATAGTGTAGGGTATAGAGTGTAGGGTATAGAGTGTAGGTTATAGAGTGTAGGGTATAGAGTGTAGAGTGTAGGGTATAGAGTGTATGGTATAGAGTGTAGGGTGTAGAGTGTATGGTATAGAGTGTAGGGTATAGAGTGTAGTGTATAGAGTGTAGTGTATAGAGTGTAGGGTATAGAGTGTAGGGTATAGAGTGTAGAGTGTAGGGTATAGAGTGTATGCTGTAGAGTGTATGGTGTAGAGTGTATGGTATAGAGTGTAGGGTATAGAGTGTAGAGTGTACGGTTTAGAGTGTAGGGTATAGAGTGTAGGGTATAGAGTGTATGTTATAGGGTATAGAGTGTAGAGTGTAGGGTATAGAGTTTAGAGTGTAGGGTATAGAGTGTAGGGTATAGAGTGTAGGGTATAGAGTGTAAGGTATAGAGTGTAGGGTGTAGAGTGTAGGGTATAGAGTGTAGGGTATAAAGTGTATGGTATAGAGTGTAGGGTGTAGAGTGTATGGTATAGAGTGTAGAGTGTAGGGTATAGAGTGTAGGGTATAGAGTGTAGGGTATAGAGTGTAGAGTGTAGGGTATAGAGTGTAGGGTACAGAGTGCAGAGTGTAGGGTATAGAGTGTAGGGTATATAGTGTAGAGTGTAAAGTGTAGGGTATAGAGTGTAGGGTATAGAGTGTAGGGTATAGAGTGTAGGGTATAGAGTGTAGAGTGTAGGGTATAGAGTGTAGGGTATAGAGTGTAGGGTATAGAGTGTAGGGTATAGAGTGTAGGGTATAGAGTGTAGAGTGTAGGGTATAGAGTGTAGGGTATAGAGTGTAGGGTATAGAGTGTAGGGTATAGAGTTTAGAGTGTAGGGTATAGAGTGTAGGGTATAGAGTGTAGGGTATAGAGTGTAGGGTATCGAGTGTAGGGTATAGAGTGTAGGGTAAAGAGTGTAGAGTGTAGGGTACAGAGTGCAGGATGTAGAGGGTAGGGTATAGAGTGTAGAGTGTAGGGTGTAGAGTGTAGGGTATAGAGTGTAGGGTGTAGAGTGTAGGGTATAGAGTGTAGGGTATAGAGTGTAGGGTATAGAGTGTAGGGTATACAGTGTATGGTATAGAGTGTAGGGTATAGAGTGTAGGGTGTAGGATATAGAGTGTAGGCTATAGAGTGTAGGCTATATAGTGTAGGCTATAGAGTGTAGAGTATAGAGTGTAGGGTATAGAGTGTAGGGTATAGAATGTAGAGTGTAAAGTGTAGGGTATAGAGTGTAGGGTATACAGTGTATGGTATAGCGTTTAGGGTATAGAGTGTAGAGTGTAGGGTATAGAGTGTAGGGTATAGAGTGTGGGGTATAGAGTGTAGGGTAGAGATTGTAGGGTATAGGGTATAGAGTGTATGGTGTAGAGTGTAAGGTATAGAGTGTATAGTGTAGGGTATAGTGTGTAGGGTATAGAGTGTAGGTTATAGAGTGTAGGGTGTAGAGTGTAGGGTATAGA
Organism: Ranitomeya imitator; assembly: GCF_032444005.1. Lineage (NCBI taxonomy): Eukaryota > Metazoa > Chordata > Amphibia > Anura > Dendrobatidae > Ranitomeya > Ranitomeya imitator. The sequence goes on along the minus strand of NC_091285.1, from coordinate 110,300,885 downwards.
GTGTATGGTATAGAGTGTAGGGTGTAGAGTGTATGGTATAGAGTGTAGGGTATAGAGTGTAGTGTATAGAGTGTAGTGTATATAGTGTAGGGTATAGAGTGTAGGGTATAGAGTGTAGAGTGTAGGGTATAGAGTGTATGCTGTAGAGTGTATGGTGTAGAGTGTATGGTATAGAGTGTACGGTATAGAGTGTAGAGTGTACAGTATAGAGTGTAGGGTATAGAGTGTAGGGTATAGAGTGTATGTTATAGGGTTTAGAGTGTAAAGTGTAGGGTATAGAGTTTAGAGTGTAGGGTATAGAGTGTAGGGTATAGAGTGTAAGGTATAGAGTGTAGGGTGTAGAGTGTAGGGTATAGAGTGTAGGGTATAGAGTGTATGGTATAGAGTGTAGGGTATAGAGTGTATGGTATAGAGTGTAGGGTATAGAGTGTAGATTGTAGGGATTAGAGTGTAGGGTATAGAGTGTAGAGTGTAGGGTATAGAGTGTAGGGTATAGAGTGTAGAGTGTAGGGATTAGATTGTAGGGTATAGAGTGTAGGGTATAGAGTGTATGGTATACAGTGTAGGGTATACAGTGTAGAGTGTATGGTATAGAGTGTAGGGTATAAAGTGTAGAGTGTAGGGTATAGAGTGTATGGTATAGAGTGTAGGGTGTAGAGTGTATGGTATAGAGTGTAGAGTGTAGGGTATAGAGTGTAGGGTATAGAGTGTAGGGTATAGAGTGTAGAGTGTAGGGTATAGAGTGTAGGGTACAGAGTGCAGAGTGTAGGGTATAGAGTGTAGGGTATATAGTGTAGAGTGTAGGGTATAGAGTGTAAAGTGTAGGGTATAGAGTGTAGGGTATAGAGTGTAGGGTGTAGAGTGTAGAGTGTAGGGTATAGAGTGTAGGGTATAGAGTGTAGGGTATAGAGTGTAGGGTATAGAGTGTAGAGTGTAGGGTATAGAGTGTAGGGTATAGAGTGTAGGGTATAGAGTGTAGGGTATAGAGTGTAGGGTATAGAGTGTAGAGTGTAGGGTATACTGTAGGGTATAGAGTGTAGGGTATAGAGTGTAGGGTATAGAGTTTAGAGTGTAGGGTATAGAGTGTAGGGTATAGAGTGTAAGGTATAGAGTGTAGAGTGTAGGGTATAGAGTGTAGGGTATAGAGTGTAGGGTATAGAGTGTAGGGTATAGAGTGTAGGGTATAGAGTGTAGAGTGTAGGGTACAGAGTGCAGGGTGTAGAGGGTAGGGTATAGAGTGTAGAGTGTAGGTTGTAGACTGTAGGGTATAGAGTGTAGGGTGTAGAGTGTAGGGTGTAGGGTATAGAATGTAGGGTATAGAGTGTAGGGTATAGAGTGTAGGGTGTAGAGTGTAGAGTGTAGGGTGTAGAGTGTAGGGTATAGAGTGTAGGGTATAGAGTGTAGGGTATAGAGTGTAGGGTGTAGGAATTAGAGTGTAGGGTGTAGAGTGTATGGTATAGAGTGTAGGGTATAGAGTGTAGGGTATAGAGTGTAGGGTATAGAGTGTATGTTATAGAGTGTAGGGTATAGAGTGTAGAGTGTAGGGTATAGAGTTTAGAGTGTAGGGTATAGAGTGTAGGGTATAGAGTGTAGGGTATAGAGTGTAGGGTATAGAGTGTAGGGTATAGGGTGTAGGGTATAGAGTGTAGGGTATAGAGTGTAGGGTAAAGAGTGTAGACTGTAGGGTATAGAGTGTAGGGTACAGAGTGTAGGGTGTAGAGTGTAGGGTGTAGAGTGTAGGGTGTAGAGTGTAGCGTATAGAGTGTAGGGTATAGAGTGTAGGGTATAGAGTGTAGGGTATAGAGTGTAGGGTGTAGAGTGTAGGGTGTAGAGTGTAGGGTATAGAGTGTAGGGTATAGAGTGTAGGGTATAGAGTGTAGGGTATAGATTGTAGGGTATAGGGTATAGAGTGTATGGTGTAGAGTGTAAGGTATAGAGTGTATAGTGTAGGGTATAGAGTGTAGGGTATAGAGTGTAGGTTATAGAGTGTAGGGTATAGAGTGTAGAGTGTAGGGTATAGAGTGTATGGTATAGAGTGTAGGGTGTAGAGTGTATGGTATAGAGTGTAGGGTATAGAGTGTAGTGTATAGAGTGTAGTGTATAGAGTGTAGGGTATAGAGTGTAGGGTATAGAGTGTAGAGTGTAGGGTATAGAGTGTATGCTGTAGAGTGTATGGTGTAGAGTGTATGGTATAGAGTGTAGGGTATAGAGTGTAGAGTGTACGGTATAGAGTGTAGGGTATAGAGTGTAGGGTATAGAGTGTATGTTATAGGGTATAGAGTGTAGAGTGTAGGGTATAGAGTTTAGAGTGTAGGGTATAGAGTGTAGGGTATAGAGTGTAAGGTATAGAGTGTAGGGTGTAGAGTGTAGGGTATAGAGTGTAGGGTATAGAGTGTATGGTATAGAGTGTAGGGTATAGAGTGTAGAGTGTAGGGTATAGAGTGTAGGGTATAGAGTGTGGGGTATAGAGTGTAGGGTATAGATTGTAGGGTATAGGGTATAGAGTGTATGGTGTAGAGTGTAAGGTATAGAGTGTATAGTGTAGGGTATAGAGTGTAGGGTATAGAGTGTAGGTTATAGAGTGTAGGGTATAGAGTGTAGAGTGTAGGGTATAGAGTGTATGGTATAGAGTGTAGGGTGTAGAGTGTATGGTATAGAGTGTAGGGTATAGAGTGTAGTGTATAGAGTGTAGTGTATAGAGTGTAGGGTATAGAGTGTAGGGTATAGAGTGTAGAGTGTAGGGTATAGAGTGTATGCTGTAGAGTGTATGGTGTAGAGTGTATGGTATAGAGTGTAGGGTATAGAGTGTAGAGTGTACGGTTTAGAGTGTAGGGTATAGAGTGTAGGGTATAGAGTGTATGTTATAGGGTATAGAGTGTAGAGTGTAGGGTATAGAGTTTAGAGTGTAGGGTATAGAGTGTAGGGTATAGAGTGTAGGGTATAGAGTGTAAGGTATAGAGTGTAGGGTGTAGAGTGTAGGGTATAGAGTGTAGGGTATAGAGTGTATGGTATAGAGTGTAGGGTATAGCGTGTATGGTATAGAGTGTAGGGTATAGAGTGTAGAGTGTAGGGTATAGAGTGTAGGGTATAGAGTGTAGAGTGTAGGGTATAGAGTGTAGGGTATAGAGTGTAGGGTGTAGAGTGTAGGGTGTAGAGTGTAGGGATTAGAGTGTAGGGTATAGAGTGTAGAGTGTAGGGTATAGAGTGTAGGGTATAGAGTGTAGAGTGTAGGTATTAGATTGTAGGGTATAGAGTGTAGGGTATAGAGTGTATGGTATAGAGTGTAGGGTATACAGTGTAGAGTGTATGGTATAGAGTGTAGGGTATAAAGTGTAGAGTGTAGGGTATAAAGTGTATGGTATAGAGTGTAGGGTGTAGAGTGTATGGTATAGAGTGTAGAGTGTAGGGTATAGAGTGTAGGGTATAGAGTGTAGGGTATAGAGTGTAGAGTGTAGGGTATAGAGTGTAGGGTACAGAGTGCAGAGTGTAGGGTATAGAGTGTAGGGTATATAGTGTAGAGTGTAAAGTGTAGGGTATAGAGTGTAGGGTATAGAGTGTAGGGTATAGAGTGTAGGGTATAGAGTGTAGAGTGTAGGGTATAGAGTGTAGGGTATAGAGTGTAGGGTATAGAGTGTAGGGTATAGAGTGTAGAGTGTAGGGTATAGAGTGTAGGGTATAGAGTGTAGGGTATAGAGTGTAGGGTATAGAGTTTAGAGTGTAGGGTATAGAGTGTAGGGTATAGAGTGTAGGGTATAGAGTGTAGGGTATCGAGTGTAGGGTATAGAGTGTAGGGTAAAGAGTGTATAGTGTAGGGTACAGAGTGCAGGGTGTAGAGGGTAGGGTATAGAGTGTAGAGTGTAGGGTGTAGAGTGTAGGGTATAGAGTGTAGGGTGTAGAGTGTAGGGTGTAGGGTATAGAGTGTAGGGTATAGAGTGCAGGGCATAGAGTGTAGGGTGTAGAGTGTAGGGTATAGAGTGTAGGGTATAGAGTGTATGGTATAGAGTGTAGGGTATAGCGTGTATGGTATAGAGTGTAGGGTATAGAGTGTAGAGTGTAGGGTATAGAGTGTAGGGTATAGAGTGTATGGTATAGAGTGTAGGGTATAGCGTGTATGGTATAGAGTGTAGGGTATAGAGTGTAGAGTGTAGGGTATAGAGTGTAGAGTGTAGGGTATAGAGTGTAGGGTATAGAGTGTAGGGTGTAGAGTGTAGGGTGTAGAGTGTAGGGATTAGAGTGTAGGGTATAGAGTGTAGGGTATAGAGTGTAGAGTGTAGGGATTAGATTGTAGGGTATAGAGTGTAGGGTATAGAGTGTATGGTATAGAGTGTAGGGTATACAGTGTAGAGTGTATGGTATAGAGTGTAGGGTATAAAGTGTAGAGTGTAGGGTATAGAGTGTATGGTATAGAGTGTAGGGTGTAGAGTGTATGGTATAGAGTGTAGAGTGTAGGGTATAGAGTGTAGGGTATAGAGTGTAGGGTATAGAGTGTAGAGTGTAGGGTATAGAGTGTAGGGTACAGAGTGCAGAGTGTAGGGTATAGAGTGTAGGGTATATAGTGTAGAGTGTAGGGTATAGAGTGTAAAGTGTAGGGTATAGAGTGTAGGGTATAGAGTGTAGGGTATAGAGTGTAGAGTGTAGGGTATAGAGTGTAGGGTATAGAGTGTAGGGTATAGAGTGTAGGGTATAGAGTGTAGAGTGTAGGGTATAGAGTGTAGGGTATAGAGTGTAGGGTATAGAGTGTAGGGTATAGAGTGTAGGGTATAGAGTGTAGAGTGTAGGGTATAGAGTGTAGGGTATAGAGTGTAGGGTATAGAGTTTAGAGTGTAGGGTATAGATTGTAGGGTATAGAGTGTAGGGTATAGAGTGTAGGGTATCGAGTATAGGGTATAGAGTGTAGGGTAAAGAGTGTAGAGTGTAGAGTACAGAGTGCAGGGTGTAGAGGGTAGGGTATAGAGTGTATAGTGTAGGGTGTAGAGTGTAGGGTATAGAGTGTAGGGTGTAGAGTGTAGGGTGTAGGGTATAGAGTGTAGGGTATAGAGTGCAGGGTATAGAGTGTAGGGTGTAGAGTGTAGAGTGTAGGGTGTAGAGTGTAGGGTATAGAGTGTAGGGTATAGAGTGTAGGGTATAGAGTGTAGGGTGTAGGGATTAGAGTGTAGGGTGTAGAGTGTATGGTATAGAGTGTAGGGTATAGAGTGTAGGGTATAGAGTGTATGTTATAGAGTGTAGGGTATAGAGTGTAGAGTGTAGGGTATAGAGTGTAGGGTATAGAGTGTGGGGTATAGAGTGTAGGGTATAGATTGTAGGGTATAGGGTATAGAGTGTATGGTGTAGAGTTTAAGGTATAGAGTGTATAGTGTAGGGTATAGAGTGTAGGGTATAGAGTGTAGGTTATAGAGTGTAGGGTATAGAGTGTAGAGTGTAGGGTATAGAGTGTATGGTATAGAGTGTAGGGTGTAGAGTGTATGGTATAGAGTGTAGGGTATAGAGTGTAGTGTATAGAGTGTAGTGTATAGAGTGTAGGGTATAGAGTGTAGGGTATAGAGTGTAGAGTGTAGGGTATAGAGTGTATGCTGTAGAGTGTATGGTGTAGAGTGTATGGTATAGAGTGTAGGGTATAGAGTGTAGAGTGTACGGTACAGAGTGTAGGGTATAGAGTGTAGGGTATAGAGTGTATGTTATAGGGTATAGAGTGTAGAGTGTAGGGTATAGAGTTTAGAGTGTAGGGTATAGAGTGTAGGGTATAGAGTGTAGGGTATAGAGTGTAAGGTATAGAGTGTAGGGTGTAGAGTGTAGGGTATAGAGTGTAGGGTATAGAGTGTATGGTATAGAGTGTAGGGTATAGCGTGTATGGTATAGAGTGTAGGGTATAGAGTGTAGAGTGTAGGGTATAGAGTGTAGGGTATAGAGTGTAGAGTGTAGGGTATAGAGTGTAGGGTATAGAGTGTAGGGTGTAGAGTGTAGGGTATAGAGTGTATGGTATAGAGTGTAGGGTATACAGTGTAGAGTGTATGGTATAGAGTGTAGGGTATAAAGTGTAGAGTGTAGGGTATAGAGTGTATGGTATAGAGTGTAGGGTGTAGAGTGTATGGTATAGAGTGTAGAGTGTAGGGTATAGAGTGTAGGGTATAGAGTGTAGGGTATAGAGTGTAGAGTGTAGGGTATAGAGTGTAGGGTACAGAGTGCAGAGTGTAGGGTATAGAGTGTAGAATATATAGTGTAGAGTGTAGGGTATAGAGTGTAAAGTGTAGGGTATAGAGTGTAGGGTATAGAGTGTAGGGTATAGAGTGTAGGGTATAGAGTGTAGAGTGTAGGGTATAGAGTGTAGGGTATAGAGTGTAGGGTATAGAGTGTAGGGTATAGAGTGTAGGGTATAGAGTGTAGAGTGTAGGGTATAGAGTGTAGGGTATAGAGTGTAGGGTATAGAGTTTAGAGTGTAGGGTATAGAGTGTAAAGTGTAGGGTATAGAGTGTAGGGTATAGAGTGTAGGGTATAGAGTGTAGGGTATAGAGTGTAGAGTGTAGGGTATAGAGTGTAGGGTATAGAGTGTAGGGTATAGAGTGTAGGGTATAGAGTGTAGGGTATAGAGTGTAGAGTGTAGGGTATAGAGTGTAGGGTATAGAGTGTAGGGTATAGAGTTTAGAGTGTAGGGTATAGAGTGTAGGGTATAGAGTGTAGGGTATAGAGTGTAGGGTATCGAGTGTAGGGTATAGAGTGTAGGGTAAAGAGTGTAGACTGTAGGGTACAGAGTGCAGGGTGTAGAGGGTAGGGTATAGAGTGTATAGTGTAGGGTGTAGAGTGTAGGGTATAGAGTGTAGGGTGTAGAGTGTAGGGTGTAGGGTATAGAGTGTAGGGTATAGAGTGCAGGGTATAGAGTGTAGGGTGTAGAGTGTAGGGTATAGAGTGTAGGGTATAGAGTGTATGGTATAGAGTGTAGGGTATAGCGTGTATGGTATAGAGTGTAGGGTATAGAGTGTAGAGTGTAGGGTATAGAGTGTAGGGTATAGAGTGTAGAGTGTAGGGTATAGAGTGTAGGGTATAGAGTGTAGGGTGTAGAGTGTAGGGTGTAGAGTGTAGGGATTAGAGTGTAGGGTATAGAGTGTAGAGTGTAGGGTATAGAGTGTAGGGTATAGAGTGTAGAGTGTAGGGATTAGATTGTAGGGTATAGAGTGTAGGGTATAGAGTGTATGGTATAGAGTGTAGGGTATACAGTGTAGAGTGTATGGTATAGAGTGTAGGGTATAAAGTGTAGAGTGTAGGGTATAGAGTGTATGGTATAGAGTGTAGGGTGTAGAGTGTATGGTATAGAGTGTAGAGTGTAGGGTATAGAGTGTAGGGTATAGATTGTAGGGTATAGAGTGTAGAGTGTAGGGTATAGAGTGTAGGGTACAGAGTGCAGAGTGTAGGGTATAGAGTGTAGGGTATATAGTGTAGAGTGTAGGGTATAGAGTGTAAAGTGTAGGGTATAGAGTGCAGGGTATAGAGTGTAGGGTATAGAGTGTAGAGTGTAGGGTATAGAGTGTAGGGTATAGAGTGTAGGGTATAGAGTGTAGGGTATCGAGTGTAGAGTGTAGGGTATAGAGTGTAGGGTATAGAGTGTAGGGTATAGAGTGTAGGGTATAGAGTGTAGGGTATAGAGTGTAGAGTGTAGGGTATAGAGTGTAGGGTATAGAGTGTAGGGTATAGAGTGTAGGGTATAGAGTTTAGAGTGTAGGGTATAGATTGTAGGGTATAGAGTGTAGGGTATAGAGTGTAGGGTATCGAGTATAGGGTATAGAGTGTAGGGTAAAGAGTGTAGAGTGTAGAGTACAGAGTGCAGGGTGTAGAGGGTAGGGTATAGAGTGTATAGTGTAGGGTGTAGAGTGTAGGGTATAGAGTGTAGGGTGTAGAGTGTAGGGTGTAGGGTATAGAGTGTAGGGTATAGAGTGCAGGGTATAGAGTGTAGGGTATATAGTGTAGAGTGTAGGGTATAGAGTGTAAAGTGTAGGGTATAGAGTGTAGGGTATAGAGTGTAGGGTATAGAGTGTAGAGTGTAGGGTATAGAGTGTAGGGTATAGAGTGTAGGGTATAGAGTGTAGGGTATAGAGTGTAGAGTGTAGGGTATAGAGTGTAGGGTATAGAGTGTAGGGTATAGAGTGTAGGGTATAGAGTGTAGGGTATAGAGTGTAGAGTGTAGGGTATAGAGTGTAGGGTATAGAGTGTAGGGTATAGAGTGTAGGGTATAGAGTGTAGGGTATAGAGTGTAGGGTATAGAGTGTAGAGTGTAGGGTATAGAGTGTAGGGTATCGAGTATAGGGTATAGAGTGTAGGGTAAAGAGTGTAGAGTGTAGAGTACAGAGTGCAGGGTGTAGAGGGTAGGGTATAGAGTGTATAGTGTAGGGTGTAGAGTGTAGGGTATAGAGTGTAGGGTGTAGAGTGTAGGGTGTAGGGTATAGAGTGTAGGGTATAGAGCGCAGGGTATAGAGTGTAGGGTGTAGAGTGTAGAGTGTAGGGTGTAGAGTGTAGGGTATAGATTGTAGGTTATAGAGTGTAAGGTATAGAGTGTAGGGTGTAGGGATTAGAGTGTAGGGTGTAGAGTGTATGGTATAGAGTGTAGGGTATAGAGTGTAGGGTATAGAATGTATGTTATAGAGTGTAGGGTATAGAGTGTAGAGTGTAGGGTATAGAGTTTAGAGTGTAGGGTATAGAGTGTAGGGTATAGAGTGTAGGGTATAGAGTGTAGGGTATAGAGTGTAGGGTAGAGGGTGTACGGTATAGAGTGTAGGGTATAGAGTGTAGGGTAAAGAGTGTAGAGTGTAGGGTATAGAGTGTAGGGTACAGAGTGTAGGGTGTAGAGTGTAGGGTGTAGAGTGTAGGGTGTAGAGTGTAGCGTATAGAGTGTAGGGTATAGAGTGTAGGGTATAGAGTGTAGGGTATAGAGTGTAGGGTATAGAGTGTAGGGTGTAGAGTGTAGGGTGTAGAGTGTAGGGTATAGAGTGTAGGGTATAGAGTGTAGGGTATAGAGTGTAGGGTATAGAGTGTAGGGTGTAGAGTGTAGGGTGTAGAGTGTAGGGTATAGAGTGTAGGGAGTAGAGTGTAGGGTATAGAGTGTAGAGTGTAGGGTATAGAGTGTAGAGTGTAGGGAGTAGAGTGTAGAGTGTAGGGTATAGAGTGTAGAGTGTAGGGTGTAGGGTATAGAGTGTAGGGTATAGAGTGTAGGGTGTAGAGTGTAGGGTATAGAGTGTAGAGTGTAGGGTATAGAGTGTAGGGTATAAAGTGTAGGGTATAGAGTGTAGGGTGTAGAGTGTAGGGTATAGAGTGCAGGTTGTAGAGTGTAGGGTATAGAGTGTAGGGTGTAGAGTGTAGGGTATAGATTGTATAGTGTAGGGTATAGAGTGTAGGGTATAGAGTGTAGGGTATAGAGTGTATCGTGTAGGGTATAGAGTGTATGCTATAGAGTGTATGGTGTAGAGTGTATGGTGTAGAGTGTATGGTGTAGAGTGTAGGGTATAGAGTGTAGGGTATAGAGTGTATGGAATACAGTGTAGAGTGTAGGGTATAGAGTGTAGGGTATAGAGTGTAGAGTGTAGGTATTAGAGTGTAGGGTATAGAGTGTAGAGTGTAGGGTATAGAGTGTAGGGTATAGAGTGTAGAGTGTAGGGATTAGATTGTAGGGTATAGATTGTAGGGTATAGAGTGTATGGTATAGAGTGTAGGGTATACAGTGTAGAGTGTAGGGTATAGAGTGTAGGGTATAGAGTGTATGGTATAGAGTGTAGAGTGTAGGGTATAGAGTGTAGGGTATAGAGTGTAGAGTGTAGGGATTAGAGTGTAGGGTATAGAGTGTAGAGTGTAGGGTATAGAGTGTAGGGTATAGAGTGTAGAGTGTAGGGATTAGATTGTAGGGTATAGATTGTAGGGTATAGAGTGTATGGTATAGAGTGTAGGGTATACAGTGTAGAGTGTATGGTATAGAGTGTAGGGTATAAAGTGTAGAGTGTAGGGTATAGAGTGTATGGTATAGAGTGTAGGGTGTAGAGTGTATGGTATAGAGTGTAGAGTGTAGGGTATAGAGTGTAGGGTATAGAGTGTAGGGTATAGAGTGTAGAGTGTAGGGTATAGAGTGTAGGGTACAGAGTGCAGAGTGTAGGGTATAGAGTGTAGGGTATATAGTGTAGAGTGTAGGGTATAGAGTGTAAAGTGTAGGGTATAGAGTGTAGGGTATAGAGTGTAGGGTATAGAGTGTAGAGTGTAGGGTATAGAGTGTAGGGTATAGAGTGTAGGGTATAGAGTGTAGGGTATAGAGTGTAGAGTGTAGGGTATAGAGTGTAGGGTATAGAGTGTAGGGTATAGAGTGTAGGGTATAGAGTGTAGGGTATAGAGTGTAGAGTGTAGGGTATAGAGTGTAGGGTATAGAGTGTAGGGTATAGAGTGTAGGGTATAGAGTTTAGAGTGTAGGGTATAGATTGTAGGGTATAGAGTGTAGGGTATAGAGTGTAGGGTATCGAGTATAGGGTATAGAGTGTAGGGTAAAGAGTGTAGAGTGTAGAGTACAGAGTGCAGGGTGTAGAGGGTAGGGTATAGAGTGTATAGTGTAGGGTGTAGAGTGTAGGGTATAGAGTGTAGGGTGTAGAGTGTAGGGTGTAGGGTATAGAGTGTAGGGTATAGAGTGCAGGGTATAGAGTGTAGGGTGTAGAGTGTAGAGTGTAGGGTGTAGAGTGTAGGGTATAGAGTGTAGGTTATAGAGTGTAAGGTATAGAGTGTAGGGTGTAGGGATTAGAGTGTAGGGTGTAGAGTGTATGGTATAGAGTGTAGGGTATAGAGTGTAGGGTATAGAATGTATGTTATAGAGTGTAGGGTATAGAGTGTAGAGTGTAGGGTATAGAGTTTAGAGTGTAGGGTATAGAGTGTAGGGTATAGAGTGTAGGGTGTAGAGTGTAGGGTATAGAGTGCAGGTTGTAGAGTGTAGGGTATAGAGTGTAGGGTGTAGAGTGTAGGGTATAGAGTGTATAGTGTAGGGTATAGAGTGTAGGGTATAGAGTGTAGGGTATAGAGTGTATCGTGTAGGGTATAGAGTGTATGCTATAGAGTGTATGGTGTAGAGTGTATGGTGTAGAGTCTATGGTGTAGAGTGTAGGGTATAGAGTGTAGGGTATAGAGTGTATGGTATAGAGTGTAGAGTGTAGGGTATAGAGTGTAGGGTATAGAGTGTAGAGTGTAGGGATTAGAGTGTAGGGTATAGAGTGTAGAGTGTAGGGTATAGAGTGTAGGGTATAGAGTGTAGAGTGTAGGGATTAGATTGTAGGGTATAGAGTGTAGGGTATAGAGTGTATGGTATAGAGTGTATTGTATACAGTGTAGAGTGTATGGTATAGAGTGTAGGGTATAAAGTGTAGAGTGTAGGGTATAGAGTGTATGGTATAGAGTGTAGGGTGTAGAGTGTATGGTATAGAGTGTAGAGTGTAGGGTATAGAGTGTAGGGTATAGAGTGTAGGGTATAGAGTGTAGAGTGTAGGGTATAGAGTGTAGGGTACAGAGTGCAGAGTGTAGGGTATAGAGTGTAGGGTATATAGTGTAGAGTGTAGGGTATAGAGTGTAAAGTGTAGGGTATAGAGTGTAGGGTATAGAGTGTAGGGTATAGAGTGTAGAGTGTAGGGTATAGAGTGTAGGGTATAGAGTGTAGGGTATAGAGTGTAGGGTATAGAGTGTAGAGTGTAGGGTATAGAGTGTAGGGTATAGAGTGTAGGGTATAGAGTGTAGGGTATAGAGTGTAGAGTGTAGGGTATATAGTGTAGGGTATAGAGTGTAGGGTATAGAGTGTAGGGTATAGAGTTTAGAGTGTAGGGTATAGATTGTAGGGTATAGAGTGTAGGGTATAGAGTGTAGGGTATCGAGTATAGGGTATAGAGTGTAGGGTAAAGAGTGTAGAGTGTAGAGTACAGAGTGCAGGGTGTAGAGGGTAGGGTATAGAGTGTATAGTGTAGGGTGTAGAGTGTAGGGTATAGAGTGTAGGGTGTAGAGTGTAGGGTGTAGGGTATAGAGTGTAGGGTATAGAGTGCAGGGTATAGAGTGTAGGGTATATAGTGTAGAGTGTAGGGTATAGAGTGTAAAGTGTAGGGTATAGAGTGTAGGGTATAGAGTGTAGGGTATAGAGTGTAGAGTGTAGGGTATAGAGAGTAGGGTATAGAGTGTAGGGTATAGAGTGTAGGGTATAGAGTGTAGAGTGTAGGGTATAGAGTGTAGGGTATAGAGTGTAGGGTATAGAGTGTAGGGTATAGAGTGTAGGGTATAGAGTGTAGAGTGTAGGGTATAGAGTGTAGGGTATATTGTGTAGGGTATAGAGTGTAGGGTATAGAGTTTAGAGTGTAGGATATAGATTGTAGGGTATAGAGTGTAGGGTATAGAGTGTAGGGTATCGAGTATAGGGTATAGAGTGTAGGGTAAAGAGTGTAGAGTGTAGAGTACAGAGTGCAGGGTGTAGAGGGTAGGGTATAGAGTGTATAGTGTAGGGTGTAGAGTGTAGGGTATAGAGTGTAGGGTGTAGAGTGTAGGGTGTAGGGTATAGAGTGTAGGGTATAGAGTGCAGGGTATAGAGTGTAGGGTGTAGAGTGTAGAGTGTAGGGTGTAGAGTGTAGGGTATAGAGTGTAGGTTATAGAGTGTAAGGTATGGAGTGTAGGGTGTAGGGATTAGAGTGTAGGGTGTAGAGTGTATGGTATAGAGTGTAGGGTATAGAGTGTAGGGTATAGAATGTATGTTATAGAGTGTAGGGTATAGAGTGTAGAGTGTAGGGTATAGAGTTTAGAGTGTAGGGTATAGATTGTAGGGTATAGAGTGTAGGGTATAGAGTGTAGGGTATCGAGTATAGGGTATAGAGTGTAGGGTAAAGAGTGTAGAGTGTAGAGTACAGAGTGCAGGGTGTAGAGGGTAGGGTATAGAGTGTATAGTGTAGGGTGTAGAGTGTAGGGTATAGAGTGTAGGGTGTAGAGTGTAGGGTGTAGGGTATAGAGTGTAGGGTATAGAGTGCAGGGTATAGAGTGTAGGGTATATAGTGTAGAGTGTAGGGTATAGAGTGTAAAGTGTAGGGTATAGAGTGTAGGGTATAGAGTGTAGGGTATAGAGTGTAGAGTGTAGGGTATAGAGAGTAGGGTATAGAGTGTAGGGTATAGAGTGTAGGGTATAGAGTGTAGAGTGTAGGGTATAGAGTGTAGGGTATAGAGTGTAGGGTATAGAGTGTAGGGTATAGAGTGTAGAGTGTAGGGTATAGAGTGTAGGGTATATTGTGTAGGGTATAGAGTGTAGGGTATAGAGTTTAGAGTGTAGGATATAGATTGTAGGGTATAGAGTGTAGGGTATAGAGTGTAGGGTATCGAGTATAGGGTATAGAGTGTAGGGTAAAGAGTGTAGAGTGTAGAGTACAGAGTGCAGGGTGTAGAGGGTAGGGTATAGAGTGTATAGTGTAGGGTGTAGAGTGTAGGGTATAGAGTGTAGGGTGTAGAGTGTAGGGTGTAGGGTATAGAGTGTAGGGTATAGAGTGCAGGGTATAGAGTGTAGGGTGTAGAGTGTAGAGTGTAGGGTGTAGAGTGTAGGGTATAGAGTGTAGGTTATAGAGTGTAAGGTATGGAGTGTAGGGTGTAGGGATTAGAGTGTAGGGTGTAGAGTGTATGGTATAGAGTGTAGGGTATAGAGTGTAGGGTATAGAATGTATGTTATAGAGTGTAGGGTATAGAGTGTAGAGTGTAGGGTATAGAGTTTAGAGTGTAGGGTATAGAGTGTAGGGTATAGAGTGTAGGGTATAGAGTGTAGGGTATAGAGTGTAGGGTAGAGGGTGTACGGTATAGAGTGTAGGGTATAGAGTGTAGGGTAAAGAGTGTAGAGTGTAGGGTATAGAGTGTAGGGTACAGAGTGTAGGGTGTAGAGTGTAGGGTGTAGAGTGTAGGGTGTAGAGTGTAGCGTATAGAGTGTAGGGTATAGAGTGTAGGGTATAGAGTGTAGGGTATAGAGTGTAGGGTGTAGAGTGTAGGGTGTAGAGTGTAGGGTATAGAGTGTAGGGTATAGAGTGTAGGGTATAGAGTGTAGGGTGTAGAGTGTAGGGTGTAGAGTGTAGGGTATAGAGTGTAGGGAGTAGAGTGTAGGGTATAGAGTGTAGAGTGTAGGGTATAGAGTGTAGAGTGTAGGGAGTACAGTGTAGAGTGTAGGGTATAGAGTGTAGAGTGTAGGGTGTAGGGTATAGAGTGTAGGGTATAGAGTGTAGGGTGTAGAGTGTAGGGTATAGAGTGTAGAGTGTAGGGTATAGAGTGTAGGGTATAGAGTGTAGGGTATAGAGTGTAGGGTGTAGAGTGTAGGGTATAGAGTGCAGGTTGTAGAGTGTAGGGTATAGAGTGTAGGGTGTAGAGTGTAGGGTATAGAGTGTATAGTGTAGGGTATAGAGTGTAGGGTATAGAGTGTAGGGTATAGAGTGTATCGTGTAGGGTATAGAGTGTATGCTATAGAGTGTATGGTGTAGAGTGTATGGTGTAGAGTGTATGGTGTAGAGTGTAGGGTATAGAGTGTAGGGTATAGAGTGTATGGTATAGAGTGTAGAGTGTAGGGTATAGAGTGTAGGGTATAGAGTGTAGAGTGTAGGGATTAGAGTGTAGGGTATAGAGTGTAGGGTGTAGAGTGTAGGGTATAGAGTGTAGGGATTAGATTGTAGGGTATAGAGTGTAGGGTATAGAGTGTATGGTATAGAGTGTAGGGTATACAGTGTAGAGTGTATGGTATAGAGTGTAGGGTATAAAGTGTAGAGTGTAGGGTATAGAGTGTATGGTATAGAGTGTAGGGTGTAGAGTGTATGGTATAGAGTGTAGAGTGTAGGGTATAGAGTGTAGGGTGTAGAGTGTAGGGTATAGAGTGTAGGGTGTAGAGTGTAGGGTGTAGGGTATAGAGTGTAGGGTATAGAGTGCAGGGTATAGAGTGTAGGGTGTAGAGTGTAGAGTGTAGGGTGTAGAGTGTAGGGTATAGAGTGTAGGTTATAGAGTGTAAGGTATAGAGTGTAGGGTGTAGGGATTACAGTGTAGGGTGTAGAGTGTATGGTATAGAGTGTAGGGTATAGAGTGTAGGGTATAGAATGTATGTTATAGAGTGTAGGGTATAGAGTGTATGGTATAGAGTGTAGGGTATAGCGTGTATGGTATAGAGTGTAGGGTATAGAGTGTAGAGTGTAGGGTATAGAGTGTAGGGTATAGAGTGTAGAGTGTAGGGTATAGAGTGTAGGGTATAGATTGTAGGGTGTAGAGTGTAGGGTGTAGAGTGTAGGGATTAGAGTGTAGGGTATAGAGTGTAGAGTGTAGGGTATAGAGTGTAGGGTATAGAGTGTAGAGTGTAGGGATTAGATTGTAGGGTATAGAGTGTAGGGTATAGAGTGTATGGTATAGAGTGTAGGGTATACAGTGTAGAGTGTATGGTATAGAGTGTAGGGTATAAAGTGTAGAGTGTAGGGTATAGAGTGTATGGTATAGAGTGTAGGGTGTAGAGTGTATGGTATAGAGTGTAGAGTGTAGGGTATAGAGTGTAGGGTATAGAGTGTAGGGTATAGAGTGTAGAGTGTAGGGTATAGAGTGTAGGGTACAGAGTGCAGAGTGTAGGGTATAGAGTGTAGAATATATAGTGTAGAGTGTAGGGTATAGAGTGTAAAGTGTAGGGTATAGAGTGTAGGGTATAGAGTGTAGGGTATAGAGTGTAGGGTATAGAGTGTAGAGTGTAGGGTATAGAGTGTAGAGTATAGAGTGTAGGGTATAGAGTGTAGAGTGTAGGGTATAGAGTGTAGGGTATAGAGTGTAGGGTATAGAGTTTAGAGTGTAGGGTATAGAGTGTAAAGTGTAGGGTATAGAGTGTAGGGTATAGAGTGTAGGGTATAGAGTGTAGGGTATAGAGTGTAGAGTGTAGGGTATAGAGTGTAGGGTATAGAGTGTAGGGTATAGAGTGTAGGGTATAGAGTGTAGGGTATAGAGTGTAGACTTTAGGGTATAGAGTGTAGGGTATAGAGTGTAGGGTATAGAGTTTAGAGTGTAGGGTATAGAGTGTAGGGTATAGAGTGTAGGGTATAGAGTGTAGGGTATCGAGTGTAGGGTATAGAGTGTAGGGTAAAGAGTGTAGACTGTAGGGTACAGAGTGCAGGGTGTAGAGGGTAGGGTATAGAGTGTATAGTGTAGGGTGTAGAGTGTAGGGTATAGAGTGTAGGGTGTAGAGTGTAGGGTGTAGGGTATAGAGTGTAGGGTATAGAGTGCAGGGTATAGAGTGTAGGGTGTAGAGTGTAGGGTATAGAGTGTAGGGTATAGAGTGTATGGTATAGAGTGTAGGGTATAGCGTGTATGGTATAGAGTGTAGGGTATAGAGTGTAGAGTGTAGGGTATAGAGTGTAGGGTATAGAGTGTAGAGTGTAGGGTATAGAGTGTAGGGTATAGAGTGTAGGGTATAGAGTGTAGGGTGTAGAGTGTAGGGTGTAGAGTGTAGGGATTAGAGTGTAGGGTATAGAGTGTAGAGTGTAGGGTATAGAGTGTAGGGTATAGAGTGTAGAGTGTAGGGATTAGATTGTAGGGTATAGAGTGTAGGGTATAGAGTGTATGGTATAGAGTGTAGGGTATACAGTGTAGAGTGTATGGTATAGAGTGTAGGGTATAAAGTGTAGAGTGTAGGGTATAGAGTGTATGGTATAGAGTGTAGGGTGTAGAGTGTATGGTATAGAGTGTAGAGTGTAGGGTATAGAGTGTAGGGTATAGAGTGTAGGGTATAGAGTGTAGAGTGTAGGGTATAGAGTGTAGGGTACAGAGTGCAGAGTGTAGGGTATAGAGTGTAGGGTATATAGTGTAGAGTGTAGGGTATAGAGTGTAAAGTGTAGGGTATAGAGTGCAGGGAATAGAGTGTAGGGTATAGAGTGTAGAGTGTAGGGTATAGAGTGTAGGGTATAGAGTGTAGGGTATAGAGTGTAGGGTATCGAGTGTAGAGTGTAGGGTATAGAGTGTAGGGTATAGAGTGTAGGGTATAGAGTGTAGGGTATAGAGTGTAGGGTATAGAGTGTAGAGTGTAGGGTATAGAGTGTAGGGTATAGAGTGTAGGGTATAGAGTGTAGGGTATAGAGTTTAGAGTGTAGGGTATAGATTGTAGGGTATAGAGTGTAGGGTATAGAGTGTAGGGTATCGAGTATAGGGTATAGAGTGTAGGGTAAAGAGTGTAGAGTGTAGAGTACAGAGTGCAGGGTGTAGAGGGTAGGGTATAGAGTGTATAGTGTAGGGTGTAGAGTGTAGGGTATAGAGTGTAGGGTGTAGAGTGTAGGGTGTAGGGTATAGAGTGTAGGGTATAGAGTGCAGGGTATAGAGTGTAGGGTATATAGTGTAGAGTGTAGGGTATAGAGTGTAAAGTGTAGGGTATAGAGTGTAGGGTATAGAGTGTAGGGTATAGAGTGTAGAGTGTAGGGTATAGAGTGTAGGGTATAGAGTGTAGGGTATAGAGTGTAGGGTATAGAGTGTAGAGTGTAGGGTATAGAGTGTAGGGTATAGAGTGTAGGGTATAGAGTGTAGGGTATAGAGTTTAGAGTGTAGGGTATAGATTGTAGGGTATAGAGTGTAGGGAATAGAGTGTAGGGTATCGAGTATAGGGTATAGAGTGTAGGGTAAAGAGTGTAGAGTGTAGAGTACAGAGTGCAGGGTGTAGAGGGTAGGGTATAGAGTGTATAGTGTAGGGTGTAGAGTGTAGGGTATAGAGTGTAGGGTGTAGAGTGTAGGGTGTAGGGTATAGAGTGTAGGGTATAGAGCGCAGGGTATAGAGTGTAGGGTGTAGAGTGTAGAGTGTAGGGTGTAGAGTGTAGGGTATAGATTGTAGGTTATAGAGTGTAAGGTATAGAGTGTAGGGTGTAGGGATTAGAGTGTAGGGTGTAGAGTGTATGGTATAGAGTGTAGGGTATAGAGTGTAGGGTATAGAATGTATGTTATAGAGTGTAGGGTATAGAGTGTAGAGTGTAGGGTATAGAGTTTAGAGTGTAGGGTATAGAGTGTAGGGTATAGAGTGTAGGGTATAGAGTGTAGGGTTTAGAGTGTAGGGTAGAGGGTGTACGGTATAGAGTGTAGGGTATAGAGTGTAGGGTAAAGAGTGTAGAGTGTAGGGTATAGAGTGTAGGGTACAGAGTGTAGGGTGTAAAGTGTAGGGTGTAGAGTGTAGGGTGTAGAGTGTAGCGTATAGAGTGTAGGGTATAGAGTGTAGGGTATAGAGTGTAGGGTATAGAGTGTAGGGTATAGAGTGTAGGGTGTAGAGTGTAGGGTGTAGAGTGTAGGGTATAGAGTGTAGGGTATAGAGTGTAGGGTATAGAGTGTAGGGTGTAGAGTGTAGGGTGTAGAGTGTAGGGTATAGAGTGTAGGGAGTAGAGTGTAGGGTATAGAGTGTAGAGTGTAGGGTATAGAGTGTAGAGTGTAGGGAGTAGAGTGTAGAGTGTAGGGTATAGAGTGTAGAGTGTAGGGTGTAGGGTATAGAGTGTAGGGTATAGAGTGTAGGGTGTAGAGTGTAGGGTATAGAGTGTAGAGTGTAGGGTATAGAGTGTAGGGTATAAAGTGTAGGGTATAGAGTGTAGGGTGTAGAGTGTAGGGTATAGAGTGCAGGTTGTAGAGTGTAGGGTATAGAGTGTAGGGTGTAGAGTGTAGGGTATAGAGTGTATAGTGTAGGGTATAGAGTGTAGGGTATAGAGTGTAGGGTATAGAGTGTATCGTGTAGGGTATAGAGTGTATGCTATAGAGTGTATGGTGTAGAGTGTATGGTGTAGAGTGTATGGTGTAGAGTGTAGGGTATAGAGTGTAGGGTATAGAGTGTATGGTATAGAGTGTAGAGTGTAGGGTATAGAGTGTAGGGTATAGAGTGTAGAGTGTAGGGATTAGAGTGTAGGGTATAGAGTGTAGAGTGTAGGGTATAGAGTGTAGGGTATAGAGTGTAGAGTGTAGGGATTAGATTGTAGGGTATAGATTGTAGGGTATAGAGTGTATGGTATAGAGTGTAGGGTATACAGTGTAGAGTGTATGGTATAGAGTGTAGGGTATAAAGTGTAGAGTGTAGGGTATAGAGTGTATGGTATAGAGTGTAGGGTGTAGAGTGTATGGTATAGAGTGTAGAGTGTAGGGTATAGAGTGTAGGGTATAGAGTGTAGGGTATAGAGCGTAGAGTGTAGGGTATAGAGTGTAGGGTACAGAGTGCAGAGTGTAGGGTATAGAGTGTAGGGTATATAGTGTAGAGTGTAGGGTATAGAGTGTAAAGTGTAGGGTATAGAGTGTAGGGTATAGAGTGTAGGGTATAGAGTGTAGAGTGTAGGGTATAGAGTGTAGGGTATAGAGTGTAGGGTATAGAGTGTAGGGTATAGAGTGTAGAGTGTAGGGTATAGAGTGTAGGGTATAGAGTGTAGGGTATAGAGTGTAGGGTATAGAGTGTAGGGTATAGAGTGTAGAGTGTAGGGTATAGAGTGTAGGTTATAGAGTGTAGGGTAAAGAGTGTAGACTGTAGGGTACAGAGTGCAGGGTGTAGAGGGTAGGGTATAGAGTGTATAGTGTAGGGTGTAGAGTGTAGGGTATAGAGTGTAGGGTGTAGAGTGTAGGGTGTAGGGTATAGAGTGTAGGGTATAGAGTGCAGGGTATAGAGTGTAGGGTGTAGAGTGTAGGGTATAGAGTGTAGGGTATAGAGTGTATGGTATAGAGTGTAGGGTATAGCGTGTATGGTATAGAGTGTAGGGTATAGAGTGTAGAGTGTAGGGTATAGAGTGTAGGGTATAGAGTGTAGAGTGTAGGGTATAGAGTGTAGGGTATAGAGTGTAGGGTGTAGAGTGTAGGGTGTAGAGTGTAGGGATTAGAGTGTAGGGTATAGAGTGTAGAGTGTAGGGTATAGAGTGTAGGGTATAGAGTGTAGAGTGTAGGGATTAGATTGTAGGGTATAGAGTGTAGGGTATAGAGTGTATGGTATAGAGTGTAGGGTATACAGTGTAGAGTGTATGGTATAGAGTGTAGGGTATAAAGTGTAGAGTGTAGGGTATAGAGTGTATGGTATAGAGTGTAGGGTGTAGAGTGTATGGTATAGAGTGTAGAGTGTAGGGTATAGAGTGTAGGGTATAGAGTGTAGGGTATAGAGTGTAGAGTGTAGGGTATAGAGTGTAGGGTACAGAGTGTAGAGTGTAGGGTATAGAGTGTAGGGTATATAGTGTAGAGTGTAGGGTATAGAGTGTAAAGTGTAGGGTATAGAGTGCAGGGTATAGAGTGTAGGGTATAGAGTGTAGAGTGTAGGGTATAGAGTGTAGGGTATAGAGTGTAGGGTATAGAGTGTAGGGTATCGAGTGTAGAGTGTAGGGTATAGAGTGTAGGGTATAGAGTGTAGGGTATAGAGTGTAGGGTATAGAGTGTAGAGTGTAGGGTATAGAGTGTAGGGTATAGAGTGTAGGGTATAGAGTGTAGGGTATAGAGTTTAGAGTGTAGGGTATAGATTGTAGTGTATAGAGTGTAGGGTATAGAGTGTAGGGTATCGAGTATAGGGTATAGAGTGTAGGGTAAAGAGTGTAGAGTGTAGAGTACAGAGTGCAGGGTGTAGAGGGTAGGGTATAGAGTGTATAGTGTAGGGTGTAGAGTGTAGGGTATAGAGTGTAGGGTGTAGAGTGTAGGGTGTAGGGTATAGAGTGTAGGGTATAGAGTGCAGGGTATAGAGTGTAGGGTATATAGTGTAGAGTGTAGGGTATAGAGTGTAAAGTGTAGGGTATAGAGTGTAGGGTATAGAGTGTAGGGTATAGAGTGTAGAGTGTAGGGTATAGAGTGTAGGGTATAGAGTGTAGGGTATAGAGTGTAGGGTATAGAGTGTAGAGTGTAGGGTATAGAGTGTAGGGTATAGAGTGTAGGGTATAGAGTGTAGGGTATAGAGTGTAGGGTATAGAGTGTAGAGTGTAGGGTATAGAGTGTAGGGTATAGAGTGTAGGGTATAGAGTGTAGGGTATAGAGTTTAGAGTGTAGGGTATAGATTGTAGGGTATAGAGTGTAGGGTATAGAGTGTAGGGTATCGAGTATAGGGTATAGAGTGTAGGGTAAAGAGTGTAGAGTGTAGAGTACAGAGTGCAGGGTGTAGAGGGTAGGGTATAGAGTGTATAGTGTAGGGTGTAGAGTGTAGGGTATAGAGTGTAGGGTGTAGAGTGTAGGGTGTAGGGTATAGAGTGTAGGGTATAGAGCGCAGGGTATAGAGTGTAGGGTGTAGAGTGTAGAGTGTAGGGTGTAGAGTGTAGGGTATAGATTGTAGGTTATAGAGTGTAAGGTATAGAGTGTAGGGTGTAGGGATTAGAGTGTAGGGTGTAGAGTGTATGGTATAGAGTGTAGGGTATAGAGTGTAGGGTATAGAATGTATGTTATAGAGTGTAGGGTATAGAGTGTAGAGTGTAGGGTATAGAGTTTAGAGTGTAGGGTATAGAGTGTAGGGTATAGAGTGTAGGGTATAGAGTGTAGGGTTTAGAGTGTAGGGTAGAGGGTGTACGGTATAGAGTGTAGGGTATAGAGTGTAGGGTAAAGAGTGTAGAGTGTAGGGTATAGAGTGTAGGGTACAGAGTGTAGGGTGTAGAGTGTAGGGTGTAGAGTGTAGGGTGTAGAGTGTAGCGTATAGAGTGTAGGGTATAGAGTGTAGGGTATAGAGTGTAGGGTATAGAGTGTAGGGTATAGAGTGTAGGGTGTAGAGTGTAGGGTGTAGAGTGTAGGGTATAGAGTGTAGGGTATAGAGTGTAGGGTATAGAGTGTAGGGTGTAGAGTGTAGGGTGTAGAGTGTAGGGTATAGAGTGTAGGGAGTAGAGTGTAGGGTATAGAGTGTAGAGTGTAGGGTATAGAGTGTAGAGTGTAGGGAGTAGAGTGTAGAGTGTAGGGTATAGAGTGTAGAGTGTAGGGTGTAGGGTATAGAGTGTAGGGTATAGAGTGTAGGGTGTAGAGTGTAGGGTATAGAGTGTAGAGTGTAGGGTATAGAGTGTAGGGTATAAAGTGTAGGGTATAGAGTGTAGGGTGTAGAGTGTAGGGTATAGAGTGCAGGTTGTAGAGTGTAGGGTATAGAGTGTAGGGTGTAGAGTGTAGGGTATAGAGTGTATAGTGTAGGGTATAGAGTGTAGGGTATAGAGTGTAGGGTATAGAGTGTATCGTGTAGGGTATAGAGTGTATGCTATAGAGTGTATGGTGTAGAGTGTATGGTGTAGAGTGTATGGTGTAGAGTGTAGGGTATAGAGTGTAGGGTATAGAGTGTATGGTATAGAGTGTAGAGTGTAGGGTATAGAGTGTAGGGTATAGAGTGTAGAGTGTAGGGATTAGAGTGTAGGGTATAGAGTGTAGAGTGTAGGGTATAGAGTGTAGGGTATAGAGTGTAGAGTGTAGGGATTAGATTGTAGGGTATAGATTGTAGGGTATAGAGTGTATGGTATAGAGTGTAGGGTATACAGTGTAGAGTGTATGGTATAGAGTGTAGGGTATAAAGTGTAGAGTGTAGGGTATAGAGTGTATGGTATAGAGTGTAGGGTGTAGAGTGTATGGTATAGAGTGTAGAGTGTAGGGTATAGAGTGTAGGGTATAGAGTGTAGGGTATAGAGTGTAGAGTGTAGGGTATAGAGTGTAGGGTACAGAGTGCAGAGTGTAGGGTATAGAGTGTAGGGTATATAGTGTAGAGTGTAGGGTATAGAGTGTAAAGTGTAGGGTATAGAGTGTAGGGTATAGAGTGTAGGGTATAGAGTGTAGAGTGTAGGGTATAGAGTGTAGGGTATAGAGTGTAGGGTATAGAGTGTAGGGTATAGAGTGTAGAGTGTAGGGTATAGAGTGTAGGGTATAGAGTGTAGGGTATAGAGTGTAGGGTATAGAGTGTAGGGTATAGAGTGTAGAGTGTAGGGTATAGAGTGTAGGGTATTGAGTGTAGGGTATAGAGTGTAGGGTATAGAGTTTAGAGTGTAGGGTATAGATTGTAGGGTATAGAGTGTAGGGTATAGAGTGTAGGGTATCGAATATAGGGTATAGAGTGTAGGGTAAAGAGTGTAGAGTGTAGAGTACAGAGTGCAGGGTGTAGAGGGTAGGGTATAGAGTGTATAGTGTAGGGTGTAGAGTGTAGGGTATAGAGTGTAGGGTGTAGAGTGTAGGGTGTAGGGTATAGAGTGTAGGGTATAGAGTGCAGGGTATAGAGTGTAGGGTGTAGAGTGTAGAGTGTAGGGTGTAGAGTGTAGGGTATAGAGTGTAGGTTATAGAGTGTAAGGTATAGAGTGTAGGGTGTAGGGATTAGAGTGTAGGGTGTAGAGTGTATGGTATAGAGTGTAGGGTATAGAGTGTAGGGTATAGAATGTATGTTATAGAGTGTAGGGTATAGAGTGTAGAGTGTAGGGTATAGAGTTTAGAGTGTAGGGTATAGAGTGTAGGGTATAGAGTGTAGGGTGTAGAGTGTAGGGTATAGAGTGCAGGTTGTAGAGTGTAGGGTATAGAGTGTAGGGTGTAGAGTGTAGGGTATAGAGTGTATAGTGTAGGGTATAGAGTGTAGGGTATAGAGTGTAGGGTATAGAGTGTATCGTGTAGGGTATAGAGTGTATGCTATAGAGTGTATGGTGTAGAGTGTATGGTGTAGAGTGTATGGTGTAGAGTGTAGGGTATAGAGTGTAGGGTATAGAGTGTATGGTATAGAGTGTAGAGTGTAGGGTATAGAGTGTAGGGTATAGAGTGTAGAGTGTAGGGATTAGAGTGTAGGGTATAGAGTGTAGAGTGTAGGGTATAGAGTGTAGAGTATAGAGTGTAGAGTGTAGGGATTAGATTGTAGGGTATAGAGTGTAGGGTATAGAGTGTATGGTATAGAGTGTATTGTATACAGTGTAGAGTGTATGGTATAGAGTGTAGGGTATAAAGTGTAGAGTGTAGGGTATAGAGTGTATGGTATAGAGTGTAGGGTGTAGAGTGTATGGTATAGAGTGTAGAGTGTAGGGTATAGAGTGTAGGGTATAGAGTGTAGGGTATAGAGTGTAGAGTGTAGGGTATAGAGTGTAGGGTACAGAGTGCAGAGTGTAGGGTATAGAGTGTAGGGTATATAGTGTAGAGTGTAGGGTATAGAGTGTAAAGTGTAGGGTATAGAGTGTAGGGTATAGAGTGTAGGGTATAGAGTGTAGAGTGTAGGGTATAGAGTGTAGGGTATAGAGTGTAGGGTATAGAGTGTAGGGTATAGAGTGTAGAGTGTAGGGTATAGAGTGTAGGGTATAGAGTGTAGGGTATAGAGTGTAGGGTATAGAGTGTAGAGTGTAGGGTATATAGTGTAGGGTATAGAGTGTAGGGTATAGAGTGTAGGGTATAGAGTTTAGAGTGTAGGGTATAGATTGTAGGGTATAGAGTGTAGGGTATAGAGTGTAGGGTATCGAGTATAGGGTATAGAGTGTAGGGTAAAGAGTGTAGAGTGTAGAGTACAGAGTGCAGGGTGTAGAGGGTAGGGTATAGAGTGTATAGTGTAGGGTGTAGAGTGTAGGGTATAGAGTGTAGGGTGTAGAGTGTAGGGTGTAGGGTATAGAGTGTAGGGTATAGAGTGCAGGGTATAGAGTGTAGGGTATATAGTGTAGAGTGTAGGGTATAGAGTGTAAAGTGTAGGGTATAGAGTGTAGGGTATAGAGTGTAGGGTATAGAGTGTAGAGTGTAGGGTATAGAGAGTAGGGTATAGAGTGTAGGGTATAGAGTGTAGGGTATAGAGTGTAGAGTGTAGGGTATAGAGTGTAGGGTATAGAGTGTAGGGTATAGAGTGTAGGGTATAGAGTGTAGGGTATAGAGTGTAGAGTGTAGGGTATAGAGTGTAGGGTATAGAGTGTAGGGTATAGAGTGTAGGGTATAGAGTTTAGAGTGTAGGATATAGATTGTAGGGTATAGAGTGTAGGGTATAGAGTGTAGGGTATCGAGTATAGGGTATAGAGTGTAGGGTAAAGAGTGTAGAGTGTAGAGTACAGAGTGCAGGGTGTAGAGGGTAGGGTATAGAGTGTATAGTGTAGGGTGTAGAGTGTAGGGTATAGAGTGTAGGGTGTAGAGTGTAGGGTGTAGGGTATAGAGTGTAGGGTATAGAGTGCAGGGTATAGAGTGTAGGGTGTAGAGTGTAGAGTGTAGGGTGTAGAGTGTAGGGTATAGAGTGTAGGTTATAGAGTGTAAGGTATAGAGTGTAGGGTGTAGGGATTAGAGTGTAGGGTGTAGAGTGTATGGTATAGAGTGTAGGGTATAGAGTGTAGGGTATAGAATGTATGTTATAGAGTGTAGGGTATAGAGTGTAGAGTGTAGGGTATAGAGTTTAGAGTGTAGGGTATAGAGTGTAGGGTATAGAGTGTAGGGTATAGAGTGTAGGGTATAGAGTGTAGGGTAGAGGGTGTACGGTATAGAGTGTAGGGTATAGAGTGTAGGGTAAAGAGTGTAGAGTGTAGGGTATAGAGTGTAGGGTACAGAGTGTAGGGTGTAGAGTGTAGGGTGTAGAGTGTAGGGTGTAGAGTGTAGCGTATAGAGTGTAGGGTATAGAGTGTAGGGTATAGAGTGTAGGGTATAGAGTGTAGGGTATAGAGTGTAGGGTGTAGAGTGTAGGGTGTAGAGTGTAGGGTATAGAGTGTAGGGTATAGAGTGTAGGGTATAGAGTGTAGGGTATAGAGTGTAGGGTGTAGAGTGTAGGGTGTAGAGTGTAGGGTATAGAGTGTAGGGAGTAGAGTGTAGGGTATAGAGTGTAGAGTGTAGGGTATAGAGTGTAGAGTGTAGGGAGTAGAGTGTAGAGTGTAGGGTATAGAGTGTAGAGTGTAGGGTGTAGGGTATAGAGTGTAGGGTATAGAGTGTAGGGTGTAGAGTGTAGGGTATAGAGTGTAGAGTGTAGGGTATAGAGTGTAGGGTATAGAGTGTAGGGTATAGAGTGTAGGGTGTAGAGTGTAGGGTATAGAGTGCAGGTTGTAGAGTGTAGGGTATAGAGTGTAGGGTGTGGAGTGTAGGGTATAGAGTGTATAGTGTAGGGTATAGAGTGTAGGGTATAGAGTGTAGGGTATAGAGTGTATCGTGTAGGGTATAGAGTGTATGCTATAGAGTGTATGGTGTAGAGTGTATGGTGTAGAGTGTATGGTGTAGAGTGTAGGGTATAGAGTGTAGGGTATAGAGTGTATGGTATAGAGTGTAGAGTGTAGGGTATAGAGTGTAGGGTATAGAGTGTAGAGTGTAGGGATTAGAGTGTAGGGTATAGAGTGTAGGGTGTAGAGTGTAGGGTATAGAGTGTAGGGATTAGATTGTAGGGTATAGAGTGTAGGGTATAGAGTGTATGGTATAGAGTGTAGGGTATACAGTGTAGAGTGTATGGTATAGAGTGTAG
This sequence comes from Ranitomeya imitator, assembly GCF_032444005.1. Lineage (NCBI taxonomy): Eukaryota > Metazoa > Chordata > Amphibia > Anura > Dendrobatidae > Ranitomeya > Ranitomeya imitator. The sequence continues at coordinate 110,274,568 of NC_091285.1, read as the reverse complement.
GGTATAAAGTGTAGAGTGTAGGGTATAGAGTGTATGGTATAGAGTGTAGGGTGTAGAGTGTATGGTATAGAGTGTAGAGTGTAGGGTATAGAGTGTAGGGTGTAGAGTGTAGGGTATAGAGTGTAGGGTGTAGAGTGTAGGGTGTAGGGTATAGAGTGTAGGGTATAGAGTGCAGGGTATAGAGTGTAGGGTGTAGAGTGTAGAGTGTAGGGTGTAGAGTGTAGGGTATAGAGTGTAGGTTATAGAGTGTAAGGTATAGAGTGTAGGGTGTAGGGATTAGAGTGTAGGGTGTAGAGTGTATGGTATAGAGTGTAGGGTATAGAGTGTAGGGTATAGAATGTATGTTATAGAGTGTAGGGTATAGAGTGTAGAGTGTAGGGTATAGAGTTTAGAGTGTAGGGTATAGAGTGTAGGGTATAGAGTGTAGGGTATAGAGTGTAGGGTATAGAGTGTAGGGTAGAGGGTGTACGGTATAGAGTGTAGGGTATAGAGTGTAGGGTAAAGAGTGTAGAGTGTATTGTATAGAGTGTAGGGTACAGAGTGTAGGGTGTAGAGTGTAGGGTGTAGAGTGTAGGGTGTAGAGTGTAGCGTATAGAGTGTAGGGTATAGAGTGTAGGGTATAGAGTGTAGGGTGTAGAGTGTAGGGTGTAGAGTGTAGGGTATAGAGTGTAGGTTATAGAGTGTAGGGTATAGAGTGTAGGGTATAGAGTGTAGGGTGTAGAGTGTAGGGTGTAGAGTGTAGGGTATAGAGTGTAGGGAGTAGAGTGTAGGGTATAGAGTGTAGAGTGTAGAATATAGAGTGTAGAGTGTAGGGAGTAGAGTGTAGAGTGTAGGGTATAGAGTGTAGAGTGTAGGGTGTAGGGTATAGAGTGTAGGGTATAGAGTGTAGGGTGTAGAGTGTAGGGTATAGAGTGTAGAGTGTAGGGTATAGAGTGTAGGGTATAGAGTGTAGGGTATAGAGTGTAGGGTGTAGAGTGTAGGGTATGGAGTGCAGGTTGTAGAGTGTAGGGTATAGAGTGTAGGGTGTAGAGTGTAGGGTATAGAGTGTATAGTGTAGGGTATAGAGTGTAGGGTATAGAGTGTAGGGTATAGAGTGTATCGTGTAGGGTATAGAGTGTATGCTATAGAGTGTATGGTGTAGAGTGTATGTTGTAGAGTGTATGGTGTAGAGTGTAGGGTATAGAGTGTAGGGTATAGAATGTATGGTATAGAGTGTAGAGTGTAGGGTTTAGAGTGTAGGGTATAGAGTGTAGAGTGTAGGGATTAGAGTGTAGGGTATAGAGTGTAGGGTATAGAGTGTAGAGTGTAGGGTATAGAGTGTAGGGTATAGAGTGTAGAGTGTAGGGTATAGAGTGTAGGGTATAGAGTGTAGGGTGTAGGATATAGAGTGTAGGCTATCGAGTGTAGGCTATAGAGTGTAGGCTATAGAGTGTAGAGTATAGAGTGTAGGGTATAGAGTGTAGGGTATAGAATGTAGAGTGTAAAGTGTAGGGTATAGAGTGTAGTGTATAGAGTGTATGTTATAGAGTGTAGGGTATAGAGTGTAGAGTGTAAGGTATAGAGTGTAGTGTATAGAGTGTATGTTATAGAGTGTAGGGTGTAGAGTGTAGAGTGTAGGGTATAGAGTGTAGGGTATAGAGTGTAGGGTATAGAGTGTAGGGTATACAGTGTATGGTATAGAGTGTAGGGTATAGAGTGTAGAGTGTAGGGTATAGAGTGTAGGGTATAGAGTGTGGGGTATAGAGTGTAGGGTATAGATTGTAGGGTATAGGGTATAGAGTGTATGGTGTAGAGTGTAAGGTATAGAGTGTATAGTGTAGGGTATAGAGTGTAGGGTATAGAGTGTAGGTTATAGAGTGTAGGGTATAGAGTGTAGAGTGTAGGGTATAGAGTGTATGGTGTAGAGTGTAGGGTGTAGAGTGTATGGTATAGAGTGTAGGGTATAGAGTGTAGAGTGTACGGTATAGAGTGTAGGGTATAGAGTGTAGGGTATAGAGTGTATGTTATAGGGTATAGAGTGTAGAGTGTAGGGTATAGAGTTTAGAGTGTAGGGTATAGAGTGTAGGGTATAGAGTGTAAGGTATAGAGTGTAGGGTGTAGAGTGTAGGGTATAGAGTGTAGGGTATAGAGTGTATGGTATAGAGTGTAGGGTATAGCGTGTATGGTATAGAATGTAGGGTATAGAGTGTAGAGTGTAGGGTATAGAGTGTAGGGTATAGAGTGTAGAGTGTAGGGTATAGAGTGTAGGGTATAGAGTGTAGGGTGTAGAGTGTAGGGTGTAGAGTGTAGGGATTAGAGTGTAGGGTATAGAGTGTAGAGTGTAGGGTTTAGAGTGTAGGGTATAGAGTGTAGAGTGTAGGGATTAGATTGTAGGGTATAGAGTGTAGGGTATAGAGTGTATGGTATAGAGTGTAGGGTATACAGTGTAGAGTGTATGGTATAGAGTGTAGGGTATAAAGTGTAGAGTGTAGGGTATAGAGTGTATGGTATAGAGTGTAGAGTGTAGGGTATAGAGTGTAGAGTACAGAGTGCAGAGTGTAGGGTATAGAGTGTAGGGTATATAGTGTAGAGTGTGGGGTAAAGAGTGTAAAGTGTAGGGTATAGAGTGTAGGGTATAGAGTGTAGGGTATAGAGTGTAGAGTGTATGGTATAGAGTGTAGGGTATAGAGTGTAGGGTATAGAGTGTAGGGTATAGAGTGTAGAGTGTAGGGTATAGAGTGTAGGGTATAGAGTGTAGGGTATAGAGTGTAAGGTATAGAGTGTAGGGTATAGAGTGTAGAGTGTAGGGTATAGAGTGTAGTGTATAGAGTGTAGGGTATAGAGTGTAGGGTATAGAGTGTAGGGTAAAGAGTGTAGAGTGTAGGGTACAGAGTGCAGGGTGTAGAGGGTAGGGTATAGAGTGTAGAGTGTAGGGTATAGAGTGTAGAGTGTAGGGAGTAGAGTGTAGAGTGTAGGGTATAGAGTGTAGAGTGTAGAGTGTATGGTATAGAGTGTAGGGTATAGAGTGTAGGGTATAGAGTGTAGGGTATAGAGTGTAGGGAGTAGAGTGTAGGGTATAGAGTGTAGAGTGTAGGGTATAGAGTGTAGAGTGTAGGGAGTAGAGTGTAGAGTGTAGGGTATAGAGTGTAGAGTGTAGAGTGTATGGTATAGAGTGTAGGGTATAGAGTGTAGGGTATAGAGTGTAGGGTATAGAGTGTAGAGTGTAGGGTATAGAGTGTAGGGTATAGAGTGTAGGGTATAGAGTGTAAGGTATAGAGTGTAGGGTATAGAGTGTAGAGTGTAGGGTATAGAGTGTAGGGTATAGAGTGTAGGGTATAGAGTGTAGGGTATAGAGTGTAGGGTAAAGAGTGTAGAGTGTAGGGTACAGAGTGCAGGGTGTAGAGGGTAGGGTATAGAGTGTAGAGTGTAGGGTGTAGAGTGTAGGGTATAGAGTGTAGGGTGTAGAGTGTATGGTGTAGGGTATAGAGTGTAGGGTATAGAGTGCAGGGTATAGAGTGTAGGGTGTAGAGTGTAGAGTGTAGGGTGTAGAGTGTAGAGTGTAGGGTATAGAGTGTAGGGTATAGAGTGTAGGGTATAGAGTGTAGGGTGTAGGGATTAGAGTGTAGGGTGTAGAGTGTATGGTATAGAGTGTAGGGTATAGAGTGTAGGGTATAGAGTGTATGTTATAGAGTGTAGGGTATAGAGTGTAGAGTGTAGGGTATAGAGTTTAGAGTCTAGGGTATAGAGTGTAGGGTATAGAGTGTAGGGTATAGAGTGTAGGGTATAGGATGCAGGGTATAGAGTGTAGGGTATAGAGTGTAGGGTAAAGAGTGTAGAATGTAGGGTATAGAGTGTAGGGTACAGAGTGTAGGGTGTAGAGTGTAGGGTGTAGAGTGTAGGGTGTAGAGTGTAGCGTATAGAGTGTAGGGTATAGAGTGTAGGGTATAGAGTGTAGGGTATAGAGTGTAGGGTATAGAGTGTAGGGTGTAGAGTGTAGGGTGTAGAGTGTAGGGTATAGAGTGTAGGGTATAGAGTGTAGGGTATAGAGTGTAGGGTATAGTGTGTAGGGTGTAGAGTGTAGGGTGTAGAGTGTAGGGTATAGAGTGTAGGGAGTAGAGTGTAGGGTATAGAGTGTAGAGTGTAGGGTATAGAGTGTAGAGTGTAGGGAGTAGAGTGTAGAGTGTAGGGTATAGAGTGTAGAGTGTAGGGTGTAGGGTATAGAGTGTAGGGTATAGAGTGTAGGGTGTAGAGTGTAGGGTATAGAGTGTAGAGTGTAGGGTATAGAGTGTAGGGTACAGAGTGCAGAGTGTAGGGTATAGAGTGTAGGGTATATAGTGTAGAGTGTAGGGTATAGAGTGTAAAGTGTAGGGTATAGAGTGTAGGGTATAGAGTGTAGGGTATAGAGTGTAGAGTGTAGGGTATAGAGTGTAGGGTATAGAGTGTAGGGTATAGAGTGTATGGTATAGAGTGTAGAGTGTAGGGTATAGAGTGTAGGGTATAGAGTGTAGAGTGTAGGGATTAGAGTGTAGGGTATAGAGTGTAGGGTATAGAGTGTAGAGTGTAGGGTATAGAGTGTAGGGTATAGAGTGTAGAGTGTAGGGTATAGAGTGTAGGGTATAGAGTGTAGGGTGTAGGATATAGAGTGTAGGCTATCGAGTGTAGGCTATAGAGTGTAGGCTATAGAGTGTAGAGTATAGAGTGTAGGGTATAGAGTGTAAGGTATAGAATGTAGAGTGTAAAGTGTAGGGTATAGAGTGTAGTGTATAGAGTGTATGTTATAGAGTGTAGGGTATAGAGTGTAGAGTGTAAGGTATAGAGTGTAGTGTATAGAGTGTATGTTATAGAGTGTAGGGTGTAGAGTGTAGAGTGTAGGGTATAGAGTGTAGGGTATAGAGTGTAGGGTATAGAGTGTAGGGTATACAGTGTATGGTATAGAGTGTAGGGTATAGAGTGTAGAGTGTAGGGTATAGAGTGTAGGGTATAGAGTGTGGGGTATAGAGTGTAGGGTATAGATTGTAGGGTATAGGGTATAGAGTGTATGGTGTAGAGTGTAAGGTATAGAGTGTATAGTGTAGGGTATAGAGTGTAGGTTACAGAGTGTAGGGTATAGAGTGTAGAGTGTAGGGTATAGAGTGTATGGTATAGAGTGTAGGGTGTAGAGTGTATGGTATAGAGTGTAGGGTATAGAGTGTAGTGTATAGAGTGTAGTGTATAGAGTGTAGGGTATAGAGTGTAGGGTATAGAGTGTAGAGTATAGAGTGTATGCTGTAGAGTGTATGGTGTAGAGTGTATGGTATAGAGTGTAGGGTATAGAGTGTAGATTGTACGGTATAGAGTGTAGGGTATAGAGTGTAGGGTATAGAGTGTATGTTATAGGGTATAGAGTGTAGAGTCTAGGGTATAGAGTTTAGAGTGTAGGGTATAGAGTGTAGGGTATAGAGTGTAAGGTATAGAGTGTAGGGTGTAGAGTGTAGGGTATAGAGTGTAGGGTATAGAGTGTATGGTATAGAGTGTAGGGTATAGCGTGTATGGTATAGAGTGTAGGGTATAGAGTGTAGAGTGTAGGGTATAGAGTGTAGGGTATAGAGTGTAGAGTGTAGGGTATAGAGTGTAGGGTATAGAGTGTAGGGTGTAGAGTGTAGGGTGTAGAGTGTAGGGATTGGAGTGTAGGGTATAGAGTGTAGAGTGTAGGGTTTAGAGTGTAGGGTATAGAGTGTAGAGTGTAGGGATTAGATTGTAGGGTATAGAGTGTAGGGTATAGAGTGTATGGTATAGAGTGTAGGGTATACAGTGTAGAGTGTATGGTATAGAGTGTAGTGTATAAAGTGTAGAGTGTAGGGTATAGAGTGTATGGTATAGAGTGTAGGGTGTAGAGTGTATGGTATAGAGTGTAGAGTGTAGGGTATAGAGTGTAGGGTATAGAGTGTAGGGTATAGAGTGTAGAGTGTAGGGTATAGAGTGTAGGGTACAGAGTGCAGAGTGTAGGGTATAGAGTGTAGGGTATATAGTGTAGAGTGTGGGGTAAAGAGTGTAAAGTGTAGGGTATAGAGTGTAGGGTATAGAGTGTAGGGTATAGAGTGTAGAATGTAGGGTATAGAGTGTAGGGTATAGAGTGTAGGGTATAGAGTGTAGGGTATAGAGTGTAGATTGTAGGGTATAGAGTGTAGGGTATAGAGTGTAGGGTATAGAGTGTAAGGTATAGAGTGTAGGGTATAGAGTGTAGAGTGTAGGGTATAGAGTGTAGGGTATAGAGTGTAGGGTATAGAGTGTAGGGTATAGAGTGTAGGGTAAAGAGTGTAGAGTGTAGGGTACAGAGTGCAGGGTGTAGAGGGTAGGGTATAGAGTGTAGAGTGTAGGGTGTAGAGTGTAGGGTATAGAGTGTAGGGTGTAGAGTGTATGGTGTAGGGTATAGAGTGTAGGGTATAGAGTGCAGGGTATAGAGTGTAGGGTGTAGAGTGTAGAGTGTAGGGTGTAGAGTGTAGGGTATAGAGTGTAGGGTATAGAGTGTAGGGTATAGAGTGTAGGGTGTAGGGATTAGAGTGTAGGGTGTAGAGTGTATGTTATAGAGTGTAGGGTATAGAGTGTAGGGTATAGAGTGTAGGGTATAGAGTGTATGTTATAGAGTGTAGGGTATAGAGTGTAGAGTGTAGGGTATAGAGTTTAGAGTGTAGGGTATAGAGTGTAGGGTATAGAGTGTAGGGTATAGAGTGTAGGGTATAGGGTGCAGGGTTTAGAGTGTAGGGTATAGAGTGTAGGGTAAAGAGTGTAGAGTGTAGGGTATAGAGTGTAGGGTACAGAGTGTAGGGTGTAGAGTGTAGGGTGTAGAGTGTAGGGTGTAGAGTGTAGCGTATAGAGTGTAGGGTATAGAGTGTAGGGTATAGAGTGTAGGGTATAGAGTGTAGGGTATAGAGTGTAGGGTGTAGAGTGTAGGGTGTAGGTTATAGAGTGTAGGGTATAGAGTGTAGGGTATAGAGTGTAGGGTGTAGAGTGTAGGGTGTAGAGTGTAGGGTATAGAGTGTAGGGAGTAGAGTGTAGGGTATAGAGTGTAGAGTGTAGGGTATAGAGTGTAGAATGTAGGGAGTAGAGTGTAGAGTGTAGGGTATAGAGTGTAGAGTGTAGGGTGTAGGGTATAGAGTGTAGGGTATAGAGTGTAGGGTGTAGAGTGTAGGGTATAGAGTGTAGAGTGTAGGGTATAGAGTGTAGGGTACAGAGTGCAGAGTGTAGGGTATAGATTGTAGGGTATATAGTGTAGAGTGTAGGGTATAGAGTGTAAAGTGTAGGGTATAGAGTGTAGGGTATAGAGTGTAGGGTATAGAGTGTAGAGTGTAGGGTATAGAGTGTAGGGTATAGAGTGTAGGGTATAGAGTGTAGGGTATAGAGTGTAGAGTGTAGGGTATAGAGTGTAGGGTATAGAGTGTAGGGTATAGAGTGTAGGGTATAGAGTGTAGGGTATAGAGTGTAGGGTAAAGAGTGTAGAGTGTAGGGTATAGAGTGTAGGGTATAGAGTGTAGGGTGTAGAGTGTAGGGTGTAGAGTGTAGGGTGTAGAGTGTAGCGTATAGAGTGTAGGGTATAGAGTGTAGGGTATAGAGTGTAGGGTATAGAGTGTAGGGTGTAGAGTGTAGGGTGTAGAGTGTAGGGTATAGAGTGTAGGGTATAGAGTGTAGGGTATAGAGTGTAGGGTATAGAGTGTAGAGTGTAGGGTGTAGGGTATAGAGTGTAGGGTATAGAGTGTAGGGTGTAGAGTGTAGGGTATAGAGTGTAGAGTGTAGTGTATAGAGTGTAGGGTACAGAGTGCAGAGTGTAGGGTATAGAGTGTAGGGTATATAGTGTAGAGTGTAGGGTATAGAGTGTAAAGTGTAGGGTATAGAGTGTAGGGTATAGAGTGTAGAGTGTAGGGTATAGAGTGTAGGGTATAGAGTGTAGGGTATAGAGTGTAGGGTATAGAGTGTAGAGTGTAGGGTATAGAGTGTAGGGTATAGAGTGTAGGGTATAGAGTGTAGGGTATAGAGTGTAGGGTATAGAGTGTAGAGTGTAGGGTATAGAGTGTAGGGTATAGAGTGTAGGGTATAGAGTGTAGGGTATAGAGTTTAGAGTGTAGGGTATAGAGTGTAGGGTATAGAGTGTAAGGTATAGAGTGTAGAGTGTAGGGTATAGAGTGTAGGGTATAGAGTGTAGGGTATAGAGTGTAGGGTATAGAGTGTAGGGTAAAGAATGTAGAGTGTAGGGTACAGAGTGCAGGGTGTAGAGGGTAGGGTATAGAGTGTAGAGTGTAGGGTGTAGATTGTAGGGTATAGAGTGTAGGGTGTAGAGTGTAGGGTGTAGGGTATAGAGTGTAGGGTATAGAGTGCAGGGTATAGAGTGTAGGGTGTAGAGTGTAGAGTGTAGGGTGTAGAGTGTAGGGTATAGAGTGTAGGGTATAGAGTGTAGGGTATAGAGTGTAGGGTGTAGGGATTAGAGTGTAGGGTGTAGAGTGTATGGTATAGAGTGTAGGGTATAGAGTGTAGGGTATAGAGTGTAGGGTATAGAGTGTATGTTATAGAGTGTAGGGTATAGAGTGTAGAGTGTAGGGTATAGAGTTTAGAGTGTAGGGTATAGAGTGTAGGGTATAGAGTGTAGGGTATAGAGTGTAGGGTATAGGGTGCAGGGTATAGAGTGTAGGGTATAGAGTGTAGGGTAAAGAGTGTAGAGTGTAGGGTATAGAGTGTAGGGTACAGAGTGTAGGGTGTAGAGTGTAGGGTGTAGAGTGTAGGGTGTAGAGTGTAGGGTATAGAGTGTAGGGTATAGAGTGTAGGGTATAGAGTGTAGGGTATAGAGTGTAGGGTGTAGAGTGTAGGGTGTAGAGTGTAGGGTATAGAGTGTAGGGTATAGAGTGTAGGGTATAGAGTGTAGGGTGTAGAGTGTAGGGTGTAGAGTGTAGGGTATAGAGTGTAGGGAGTAGAGTGTAGGGTATAGAGTGTAGAGTGTAGGGTATAGAGTGTAGAGTGTAGGGAGTAGAGTGTAGAGTGTAGGGTATAGAGTGTAGAGTGTAGGGTGTAGGGTATAGAGTGTAGGGTATAGAGTGTAGGGTGTAGAGTGTAGGGTATAGAGTGTAGAGTGTAGGTTATAGAGTGTAGGGTACAGAGTGCAGAGTGTAGGGTATAGAGTGTAGGGTATATAGTGTAGAGTGTAGGGTATAGAGTGTAAAGTGTAGGGTATAGAGTGTAGGGTATAGAGTGTAGGGTATAGAGTGTAGAGTGTAGGGTATAGAGTGTAGGGTATAGAGTGTAGGGTATAGAGTGTATGGTATAGAGTGTAGAGTGTAGGGTATAGAGTGTAGGGTATAGAGTGTAGAGTGTAGGGATTAGAGTGTAGGGTATAGAGTGTAGGGCATAGAGTGTAGAGTGTAGGGTATAGAGTGTAGGGTATAGAGTGTAGAGTGTAGGGTATAGAGTGTAGGGTATAGAGTGTAGGGTGTAGGATATAGAGTGTAGGCTATAGAGTGTAGGCTATAGAGTGTAGAGTATAGAGTGTAGGGTATAGAGTGTAAGGTATAGAATGTAGAGTGTAAAGTGTAGGGTATAGAGTGTAGTGTATAGAGTGTATGTTATAGAGTGTAGGGTATAGAGTGTAGAGTGTAAGGTATAGAGTGTAGTGTATAGAGTGTATGTTATAGAGTGTAGGGTGTAGAGTGTAGAGTGTAGGGTATAGAGTGTAGGGTATAGAGTGTAGGGTATAGAGTGTAGGGTATACAGTGTATGGTATAGAGTGTAGGGTATAGAGTGTAGAGTGTAGGGTATAGAGTGTAGGGTATAGAGTGTGGGGTATAGAGTGTATTTTATAGATTGTAGGGTATAGGGTATAGAGTGTATGGTGTAGAGTGTAAGGTATAGAGTGTATAGTGTAGGGTATAGAGTGTAGGTTACAGAGTGTAGGGTATAGAGTGTAGAGTGTAGGGTATAGAGTGTATGGTATAGAGTGTAGGGTGTAGAGTGTATGGTATAGAGTGTAGGGTATAGAGTGTAGTGTATAGAGTGTAGTGTATAGAGTGTAGGGTATAGAGTGTAGGGTATAGAGTGTAGAGTATAGAGTGTATGCTGTAGAGTGTATGGTGTAGAGTGTATGGTATAGAGTGTAGGGTATAGAGTGTAGATTGTACGGTATAGAGTGTAGGGTATAGAGTGTAGGGTATAGAGTGTATGTTATAGGGTATAGAGTGTAGAGTCTAGGGTATAGAGTTTAGAGTGTAGGGTATAGAGTGTAGGGTATAGAGTGTAAGGTATAGAGTGTAGGGTGTAGAGTGTAGGGTATAGAGTGTAGGGTATAGAGTGTATGGTATAGAGTGTAGGGTATAGCGTGTATGGTATAGAGTGTAGGGTATAGAGTGTAGAGTGTAGGGTATAGAGTGTAGGGTATAGAGTGTAGAGTGTAGGGTATAGAGTGTAGGGTATAGAGTGTAGGGTGTAGAGTGTAGGGTGTAGAGTGTAGGGATTAGAGTGTAGGGTATAGAGTGTAGAGTGTAGGGTTTAGAGTGTAGGGTATAGAGTGTAGAGTGTAGGGATTAGATTGTAGGGTATAGAGTGTAGGGTATAGAGTGTATGGTATAGAGTGTAGGGTATACAGTGTAGAGTGTATGGTATAGAGTGTAGTGTATAAAGTGTAGAGTGTAGGGTATAGAGTGTATGGTATAGAGTGTAGGGTGTAGAGTGTATGGTATAGAGTGTAGAGTGTAGGGTATAGAGTGTAGGGTATAGAGTGTAGGGTATAGAGTGTAGAGTGTAGGGTATAGAGTGTAGGGTACAGAGTGCAGAGTGTAGGGTATAGAGTGTAGGGTATATAGTGTAGAGTGTGGGGTAAAGAGTGTAAAGTGTAGGGTATAGAGTGTAGGGTATAGAGTGTAGGGTATAGAGTGTAGAGTGTAGGGTATAGAGTGTAGGGTATAGAGTGTAGGGTATAGAGTGTAGGGTATAGAGTGTAGATTGTAGGGTATAGAGTGTAGGGTATAGAGTGTAGGGTATAGAGTGTAAGGTATAGAGTGTAGGGTATAGAGTGTAGAGTGTAGGGTATAGAGTGTAGGGTATAGAGTGTAGGGTATAGAGTGTAGGGTATAGAGTGTAGGGTAAAGAGTGTAGAGTGTAGGGTACAGAGTGCAGGGTGTAGAGGGTAGGGTATAGAGTGTAGAGTGTAGGGTGTAGAGTGTAGGGTATAGAGTGTAGGGTGTAGAGTGTATGGTGTAGGGTATAGAGTGTAGGGTATAGAGTGCAGGGTATAGAGTGTAGGGTGTAGAGTGTAGAGTGTAGGGTGTAGAGTGTAGGGTATAGAGTGTAGGGTATAGAGTGTAGGGTATAGAGTGTAGGGTGTAGGGATTAGAGTGTAGGGTGTAGAGTGTATGTTATAAAGTGTAGGGTATAGAGTGTAGGGTATAGAGTGTAGGGTATAGAGTGTATGTTATAGAGTGTAGGGTATAGAGTGTAGAGTGTAGGGTATAGAGTTTAGAGTGTAGGGTATAGAGTGTAGGGTATAGAGTGTAGGGTATAGAGTGTAGGGTATAGGGTGCAGGGTTTAGAGTGTAGGGTATAGAGTGTAGGGTAAAGAGTGTAGAGTGTAGGGTATAGAGTGTAGGGTACAGAGTGTAGGGTGTAGAGTGTAGGGTGTAGAGTGTAGGGTGTAGAGTGTAGCGTATAGAGTGTAGGGTATAGAGTGTAGGGTATAGAGTGTAGGGTATAGAGTGTAGGGTATAGAGTGTAGGGTGTAGAGTGTAGGGTGTAGGTTATAGAGTGTAGGGTATAGAGTGTAGGGTATAGAGTGTAGGGTGTAGAGTGTAGGGTGTAGAGTGTAGGGTATAGAGTGTAGGGAGTAGAGTGTAGGGTATAGAGTGTAGAGTGTAGGGTATAGAGTGTAGAATGTAGGGAGTAGAGTGTAGAGTGTAGGGTATAGAGTGTAGAGTGTAGGGTGTAGGGTATAGAGTGTAGGGTATAGAGTGTAGGGTGTAGAGTGTAGGGTATAGAGTGTAGAGTGTAGGGTATAGAGTGTAGGGTACAGAGTGCAGAGTGTAGGGTATAGATTGTAGGGTATATAGTGTAGAGTGTAGGGTATAGAGTGTAAAGTGTAGGGTATAGAGTGTAGGGTATAGAGTGTAGGGTATAGAGTGTAGAGTGTAGGGTATAGAGTGTAGGGTATAGAGTGTAGGGTATAGAGTGTAGGGTATAGAGTGTAGAGTGTAGGGTATAGAGTGTAGGGTATAGAGTGTAGGGTATAGAGTGTAGGGTATAGAGTGTAGGGTATAGAGTGTAGGGTAAAGAGTGTAGAGTGTAGGGTATAGAGTGTAGGGTATAGAGTGTAGGGTGTAGAGTGTAGGGTGTAGAGTGTAGGGTGTAGAGTGTAGCGTATAGAGTGTAGGGTATAGAGTGTAGGGTATAGAGTGTAGGGTATAGAGTGTAGGGTGTAGAGTGTAGGGTGTAGAGTGTAGGGTATAGAGTGTAGGGTATAGAGTGTAGGGTATAGAGTGTAGGGTATAGAGTGTAGAGTGTAGGGTGTAGGGTATAGAGTGTAGGGTATAGAGTGTAGGGTGTAGAGTGTAGGGTATAGAGTGTAGAGTGTAGTGTATAGAGTGTAGGGTACAGAGTGCAGAGTGTAGGGTATAGAGTGTAGGGTATATAGTGTAGAGTGTAGGGTATAGAGTGTAAAGTGTAGGGTATAGAGTGTAGGGTATAGAGTGTAGAGTGTAGGGTATAGAGTGTAGGGTATAGAGTGTAGGGTATAGAGTGTAGGGTATAGAGTGTAGAGTGTAGGGTATAGAGTGTAGGGTATAGAGTGTAGGGTATAGAGTGTAGGGTATAGAGTGTAGGGTATAGAGTGTAGAGTGTAGGGTATAGAGTGTAGGGTATAGAGTGTAGGGTATAGAGTGTAGGGTATAGAGTTTAGAGTGTAGGGTATAGAGTGTAGGGTATAGAGTGTAAGGTATAGAGTGTAGAGTGTAGGGTATAGAGTGTAGGGTATAGAGTGTAGGGTATAGAGTGTAGGGTATAGAGTGTAGGGTAAAGAATGTAGAGTGTAGGGTACAGAGTGCAGGGTGTAGAGGGTAGGGTATAGAGTGTAGAGTGTAGGGTGTACATTGTAGGGTATAGAGTGTAGGGTGTAGAGTGTAGGGTGTAGGGTATAGAGTGTAGGGTATAGAGTGCAGGGTATAGAGTGTAGGGTGTAGAGTGTAGAGTGTAGGGTGTAGAGTGTAGGGTATAGAGTGTAGGGTATAGAGTGTAGGGTATAGAGTGTAGGGTGTAGGGATTAGAGTGTAGGGTGTAGAGTGTATGGTATAGAGTGTAGGGTATAGAGTGTAGGGTATAGAGTGTAGGGTATAGAGTGTATGTTATAGAGTGTAGGGTATAGAGTGTAGAGTGTAGGGTATAGAGTTTAGAGTGTAGGGTATAGAGTGTAGGGTATAGAGTGTAGGGTATAGAGTGTAGGGTATAGGGTGCAGGGTATAGAGTGTAGGGTATAGAGTGTAGGGTAAAGAGTGTAGAGTGTAGGGTATAGAGTGTAGGGTACAGAGTGTAGGGTGTAGAGTGTAGGGTGTAGAGTGTAGGGTGTAGAGTGTAGGGTATAGAGTGTAGGGTATAGAGTGTAGGGTATAGAGTGTAGGGTATAGAGTGTAGGGTGTAGAGTGTAGGGTGTAGAGTGTAGGGTATAGAGTGTAGGGTATAGAGTGTAGGGTATAGAGTGTAGGGTGTAGAGTGTAGGGTGTAGAGTGTAGGGTATAGAGTGTAGGGAGTAGAGTGTAGGGTATAGAGTGTAGAGTGTAGGGTATAGAGTGTAGAGTGTAGGGAGTAGAGTGTAGAGTGTAGGGTATAGAGTGTAGAGTGTAGGGTGTAGGGTATAGAGTGTAGGGTATAGAGTGTAGGGTGTAGAGTGTAGGGTATAGAGTGTAGAGTGTAGGTTATAGAGTGTAGGGTACAGAGTGCAGAGTGTAGGGTATAGAGTGTAGGGTATATAGTGTAGAGTGTAGGGTATAGAGTGTAAAGTGTAGGGTATAGAGTGTAGGGTATAGAGTGTAGGGTATAGAGTGTAGAGTGTAGGGTATAGAGTGTAGGGTATAGAGTGTAGGGTATAGAGTGTATGGTATAGAGTGTAGAGTGTAGGGTATAGAGTGTAGGGTATAGAGTGTAGAGTGTAGGGATTAGAGTGTAGGGTATAGAGTGTAGGGCATAGAGTGTAGAGTGTAGGGTATAGAGTGTAGGGTATAGAGTGTAGAGTGTAGGGTATAGAGTGTAGGGTATAGAGTGTAGGGTGTAGGATATAGAGTGTAGGCTATAGAGTGTAGGCTATAGAGTGTAGAGTATAGAGTGTAGGGTATAGAGTGTAAGGTATAGAATGTAGAGTGTAAAGTGTAGGGTATAGAGTGTAGTGTATAGAGTGTATGTTATAGAGTGTAGGGTATAGAGTGTAGAGTGTAAGGTATAGAGTGTAGTGTATAGAGTGTATGTTATAGAGTGTAGGGTGTAGAGTGTAGAGTGTAGGGTATAGAGTGTAGGGTATAGAGTGTAGGGTATAGAGTGTAGGGTATACAGTGTATGGTATAGAGTGTAGGGTATAGAGTGTAGAGTGTAGGGTATAGAGTGTAGGGTATAGAGTGTGGGGTATAGAGTGTATTTTATAGATTGTAGGGTATAGGGTATAGAGTGTATGGTGTAGAGTGTAAGGTATAGAGTGTATAGTGTAGGGTATAGAGTGTAGGTTATAGAGTGTAGGGTATAGAGTGTAGAGTGTAGGGTATAGAGTGTATGGTATAGAGTGTAGGGTGTAGAGTGTATGGTATAGAGTGTAGGGTATAGAGTGTAGTGTATAGAGTGTAGGGTATAGAGTGTAGGGTATAGAGTGTAGAGTGTAGGGTATAGAGTGTATGCTGTAGAGTGTATGGTGTAGAGTGTATGGTATAGAGTGTAGGGTATAGAGTGTAGAGTGTACGGTATAGAGTGTAGGGTATAGAGTGTAGGGTATAGAGTGTATGTTATAGGGTATAGAGTGTAGAGTCTAGGGTATAGAGTTTAGAGTGTAGGGTATAGAGTGTAGGGTATAGAGTGTAAGGTATAGAGTGTAGGGTGTAGAGTGTAGGGTATAGAGTGTAGGGTATAGAGTGTATGGTATAGAGTGTAGGGTATAGCGTGTATGGTATAGAGTGTAGGGTATAGAGTGTAGAGTGTAGGGTATAGAGTGTAGGGTATAGAGTGTAGAGTGTAGGGTATAGAGTGTAGGGTATAGAGTGTAGGGTGTAGAGTGTAGGGTGTAGAGTGTAGGGATTAGAGTGTAGGGTATAGAGTGTAGAGTGTAGGGTTTAGAGTGTAGGGTATAGAGTGTAGAGTGTAGGGATTAGATTGTAGGGTATAGAGTGTAGGGTATAGAGTGTATGGTATAGAGTGTAGGGTATACAGTGTAGAGTGTATGGTATAGAGTGTAGTGTATAAAGTGTAGAGTGTAGGGTATAGAGTGTATGGTATAGAGTGTAGGGTATAGAGTGTAGGGTATAGAGTGTAGAGTGTAGGGTATAGAGTGTAGGGTACAGAGTGCAGAGTGTAGGGTATAGAGTGTACGGTATATAGTGTAGAGTGTGGGGTAAAGAGTGTAAAGTGTAGGGTATAGAGTGTAGGGTATAGAGTGTAGAGTGTAGGGTATAGAGTGTAGGGTATAGAGTGTAGGGTATAGAGTGTAGGGTATAGAGTGTAGATTGTAGGGTATAGAGTGTAGGGTATAGAGTGTAGGGTATAGAGTGTAAGGTATAGAGTGTAGGGTATAGAGTGTAGAGTGTAGGGTATAGAGTGTAGGGTATAGAGTGTAGGGTATAGAGTGTAGGGTATAGAGTGTAGGGTAAAGAGTGTAGAGTGTAGGGTACAGAGTGCAGGGTGTAGAGGGTAGGGTATAGAGTGTAGAGTGTAGGGTGTAGAGTGTAGGGTATAGAGTGTAGGGTGTAGAGTGTATGGTGTAGGGTATAGAGTGTAGGGTATAGAGTGCAGGGTATAGAGTGTAGGGTGTAGAGTGTAGAGTGTAGGGTGTAGAGTGTAGGGTATAGAGTGTAGGGTATAGAGTGTAGGGTATAGAGTGTAGGGTGTAGGGATTAGAGTGTAGGGTGTAGAGTGTATGGTATAGAGTGTAGGGTATAGAGTGTAGGGTATAGAGTGTAGGGTATAGAGTGTATGTTATAGAGTGTAGGGTATAGAGTGTAGAGTGTAGGGTATAGAGTTTAGAGTGTAGGGTATAGAGTGTAGGGTATAGAGTGTAGGGTATAGAGTGTAGGGTATAGGGTGCAGGGTATAGAGTGTAGGGTATAGAGTGTAGGGTAAAGAGTGTAGAGTGTAGGGTATAGAGTGTAGGGTACAGAGTGTAGGGTGTAGAGTGTAGGGTGTAGAGTGTAGGGTGTAGAGTGTAGCGTATAGAGTGTAGGGTATAGAGTGTAGGGTATAGAGTGTAGGGTATAGAGTGTAGGGTATAGAGTGTAGGGTGTAGAGTGTAGGGTGTAGGGTATAGAGTGTAGGGTATAGAGTGTAGGGTATAGAGTGTAGGGTGTAGAGTGTAGGGTGTAGAGTGTAGGGTATAGAGTGTAGGGAGTAGAGTGTAGGGTATAGAGTGTAGGGTATAGAGTGTAGAGTGTAGGGAGTAGAGTGTAGAGTGTAGGGTATAGAGTGTAGAGTGTAGGGTGTAGGGTATAGAGTGTAGGGTATAGAGTGTAGGGTGTAGAGTGTAGGGTATAGAGTGTAGGGTACAGAGTGCAGAGTGTAGGGTATAGAGTGTAGGGTATATAGTGTAGAGTGTAGGGTATAGAGTGTAAAGTGTAGGGTATAGAGTGTAGGGTATAGAGTGTAGGGTATAGAGTGTAGAGTGTAGGGTATAGAGTGTAGGGTATAGAGTGTAGGGTATAGAGTGTAGGGTATAGAGTGTAGAGTCTAGGGTATAGAGTGTAGGGTATAGAGTGTAGGGTATAGAGTGTAGGGTATAGAGTGTAGGGTAAAGAGTGTAGAGTGTAGGGTATAGAGTGTAGGGTACAGAGTGTAGGGTGTAGAGTGTAGGGTGTAGAGTGTAGGGTGTAGAGTGTAGCGTATAGAGTGTAGGGTATAGAGTGTAGGGTATAGAGTGTAGGGTATAGAGTGTAGGGTGTAGAGTGTAGGGTGTAGAGTGTAGGGTATAGAGTGTAGGGTATAGAGTGTAGGGTATAGAGTGTAGGGTATAGAGTGTAGAGTGTAGGGTGTAGGGTATAGAGTGTAGGGTATAGAGTGTAGGGTGTAGAGTGTAGGGTATAGAGTGTAGAGTGTAGGGTATAGAGTGTAGGGTACAGAGTGCAGAGTGTAGGGTATAGAGTGTAGGGTATATAGTGTAGAGTGTAGGGTATAGAGTGTAAAGTGTAGGGTATAGAGTGTAGGGTATAGAGTGTAGAGTGTAGGGTATAGAGTGTAGGGTATAGAGTGTATTGTATAGAGTGTAGGGTATAGAGTGTAGAGTGTAGGGTATAGAGTGTAGGGTATAGAGTGTAGGGTATAGAGTGTAGGGTATAGAGTGTAGGGTATAGAGTGTAGAGTGTAGGGTATAGAGTGTAGGGTATAGAGTGTAGGGTATAGAGTGTAGGGTATAGAGTTTAGAGTGTAGGGTATAGAGTGTAGGGTATAGAGTGTAAGGTATAGAGTGTAGAGTGTAGGGTATAGAGTGTAGGGTATAGAGTGTAGGGTATAGAGTGTAGGGTAAAGAGTGTAGAGTGTAGGGTACAGAGTGCAGGGTGTAGAGGGTAGGGTATAGAGTGTAGAGTGTAGGGTGTAGATTGTAGGGTATAGAGTGTAGGGTGTAGAGTGTAGGGTGTAGGGTATAGAGTGTAGGGTATAGAGTGCAGGGTATAGAGTGTAGGGTGTAGAGTGTAGAGTGTAGGGTGTAGAGTGTAGGGTATAGAGTGTAGGGTATAGAGTGTAGGGTATAGAGTGTAGGGTGTAGGGATTAGAGTGTAGGGTGTAGAGTGTATGGTATAGAGTGTAGGGTATAGAGTGTAGGGTATAGAGTGTAGGGTATAGAGTGTATGTTATAGAGTGTAGGGTATAGAGTGTAGAGTGTAGGGTATAGAGTTTAGAGTGTAGGGTATAGAGTGTAGGGTATAGAGTGTAGGGTATAGAGTGTAGGGTATAGGGTGTAGGGTATAGAGTGTAGGGTATAGAGTGTAGGGTAAAGAGTGTAGAGTGTAGGGTATAGAGTGTGGGGTACAGAGTGTAGGGTGTAGAGTGTAGGGTGTAGAGTGTAGGGTGTAGAGTGTAGCGTATAGAGTGTAGGGTATAGAGTGTAGGGTATAGAGTGTAGGGTATAGAGTGTAGGGTGTAGAGTGTAGGGTGTAGAGTGTAGGGTATAGAGTGTAGGGTATAGAGTGTAGGGTATAGAGTGTAGGGTGTAGAGTGTAGGGTGTAGAGTGTAGGGTATAGAGTGTAGGGAGTAGAGTGTAGGGTATAGAGTGTAGAGTGTAGGGTATAGAGTGTAGACTGTAGGGAGTAGAGTGTAGAGTGTAGGGTATAGAGTGTAGAGTGTAGGGTGTAGGGTATAGAGTGTAGGGTATAGAGTGTAGGGTGTAGAGTGTAGGGTATAGAGTGTAGAGTGTAGGGTATAGAGTGTAGGGTGTAGGGTATAGAGTGTGGCGTATAGAGTATAGGGTGTAGAGTGTAGGGTATAGAGTGTAGGGTGTAGGGTATAGAGTGTAGAGTGTAGGGTATAGAGTGTAGGGTATAGAGTGTAGGGTATAGAGTGTAGGGTATAGAGTGTAGGGAATAGAGTGTAGGGTATAGAGTGTAGGGTATAGAGTGTAGGGTATAGAGTGTAGGGAATAGAGTGTAGGGTGTAGAGTGTAGGGTGTATAGTGTAAGGTATAGAGTGTAGGGTATAGAGTGTATGGTATAGAGTGTAGGGTACAGAGTGTAGAGTGTAGGGTATAGAGTGTAGGGTATAGAGTGTAGGGTATAGAGTGTAGGGTATAGAGTGTATGCTATAGAGTGTATGGTGTAGAGTGTATGGTATAGAGTGTAGGGTGTAAAGTGTATGGTATAGAGTGTAGGGTATAGAGTGTAGGGTATAGAGTGTAGGGTATAGAGTGTATGTTATAGAGTGTAGGGTATAGAGTGTAGAGTGTAGGGTATAGAGTTTAGAGTGTAGGGTATAGAGTGTAGGGTATAGAGTGTAGGGTATAGAGTGTAGGGTATAGGGTGTAGGGTAAAGAGTGTAGGGTATAGAGTGTAGGGTAAAGAGTGTACAGTGTAGGGTATTGAGTGTAGGGTACAGAGTGTAGGGTGTAGAGTGTAGGGTGTAGAGTGTAGGGTGTAGAGTGTAGCGTATAGAGTGTAGGGTATAGAGTGTAGGGTATAGAGTGTAGGGTATAGAGTGTAGGGTGTAGAGTGTAGGGTGTAGAGTGTAGGGTGTAGAGTGTAGGGTATAGAGTGTAGGGTATAGAGTGTAGGGTATAGAGTGTAGGGTGTAGAGTGTAGGGTGTAGAGTGTAGGGTATAGAGTGTAGGGAGTAGAGTGTAGGGTATAGAGTGTAGAGTGTAGGGTATAGAGTGTATAGTGTAGGGAGTAGAGTGTAGAGTGTAGGGTATAGAGTGTAGAGTGTAGGGTGTAGGGTATAGAGTGTAGGGTATAGAGTGTAGGGTGTAGAGTGTAGGGTATAGAGTGTAGAGTGTAGGGTATAGAGTGTAGGGTGTAGGGTATAGAGTGTGGCGTATAGGGTGTAGAGTGTAGGGTATAGAGTGTAGGGTGTAGGGTATAGAGTGTAGAGTGTAGGGTATAGAGTGTAGGGTATAGAGTGTAGGGTATAGAGTGTAGAGAATAGAGTGTAGGGTGTAAGGTGTAGAGTGTAGGGTATAGAGTGTAGGGTATATACTGTAGGGTATAGAGTGTAGGCTATAGAGTGTAGGGTATAGAGTGTAGAGTGAAGGGTATAGAGTGTAGGGTATAGAGTGTAGGGTATAGAGTGTTGGGTATAGAGTGTAGGGTACAGGGTATAGAGTGTAGGGTGTAGAGTGTAGGGTGTAGAGTGTAGGGTATAGAGTGTAGGGTATAGAGTGTAGGGTGTAGGGTATAGAGTGTAGGATATAGAGTGTAGGGTATAGAGTGTCGGGTATAGAGTGTAGAGTGTATGGTATAGAGTGTAGAGTGTAGGGTATAGAGTGTAGGGTATAGACTGTAGGGTATAGAGTGTGGCGTATAGAGTGTAGGGTATAGAGTGTAGAGTGTAGGGTATAGAGTGTACGGTATAGAGTGTAGGGTATAGATTGTAGGGTATAGAGTGTAGAGTGTAGGGTATAGAATGTAGGGTATAGAGTGTAGGGTATAGAGTGTAGGGAATAGAGTGTAGAGTGTAAGGTATAGAGTGTATAGTGTAGGGTATAGACTGTAGGGTGTAGAGTGTAGGGAGTAGAGTGTAGGGTATAGAGTGTAGAGTGTAGGGTATAGAGTGCAGGGTATAGAGTGTAGAGTATAGAGTGTAGAGTGTAGGCTATAGAGTGTAGGGTATAGAGTGTAGAGTGTAGGGTATAGAGTGTAGGGTATAGAGTGTAGGGTATAGAGTGTAGGGTGTAGAGTGTAGGGTATAGAGTGCAGGTTGTAGAATGTAGGGTATAGAGTGTAGGGTGTAGAGTGTAGGGTATAGAGTGTAGGGTATAGTGTAGGGTATAGAGTGTATCGTGTAGGGTATAGAGTGTATGCTATAGAGTGTATGGTGTAGAGTGTATGGTGTAGAGTGTATGGTGTAGAGTGTAGGGTATAGAGTGTAGGGCATAGAGTGTAGGGTATAGAGTGTAGGGTATAGAGTGTATGTTATAGAGTGTAGGGTATAGAGTGTAGAGTGTAGGGTATAGAGTTTAGAGTGTAGTGTATAGAGTGTAGGGTATAGAGTGTAGGGTATAGAGTGAAGGGTATAGAGTGTAGGGTAAAGAGTGTAGAGTGTAGGGTACAGAGTGCAGGGTGTAGAGTGTAGGGTATAGAGTGTAGGGTGTAGTGTGTAGGCTGTAGAGTGTAGGGTGTAGGGTATAGAGTGTAGGGTATAGAGTGTAGGGTATAGAGTGTAGGGTATAGAGTGTAGGGTATAGAGTGTAGGGTGTAGGGATTAGAGTGTAGGGATTAGAGTGTAGGGTGTAGAGTGTAGGGTGTAGAGTGTAGGGTATAGAGTGTAGGGTATAGAGTGTAGGGTATAGAGTGTAGAGTGTAGGGATTAGAGTGTAGGGTATAGAGTGTAGGGTATAGAATGTAGGGTATAGAGTGTAGGGTAAAGAGTGTAGAGTGTAGGGTACAGAGTGCAGGGTGTAGAGTGTAGGGTGTAGAGTGTAGGGTATAGAGTGTAGAGTGTAGGGTGTTGGGTATAGAGTGTAGGGTATAGAGTGTAGGGTATAGAGTGTAGGGTGTAGGGATTAGAGTGTAGGGATTAGAGTGTAGGGTATAGAGTGTAGGGTATAGAGTGTATGTTATAGAGTGTAGGGTATAGAGTGTATAGTGTAGGGTATAGAGTGTAGGGTGTAGAGTGTAGGGTGTATAGTGTATGCTATAGAGTGTATGGTGTAGAGTGTAGGGTATAGAGTGTAGAGTGTATGGTATAGAGTGTAGGGTATAGAGTGTAGGGTATAGAGTGTAGGGTATAGAGTGTATGTTATAGAGTGTAGGGTATAGAGTGTAGAGTTTAGGGTATAGAGTTTAGAGTGTAGGGTATAGAGTGTAGGGTATAGAGTGTAAGGTATAGGGTGTAGAGTGTAGGGTATAGAGTGTAGGGTATAGAGTGTATGGTATAGAGTGTATGGTATAGAGTGTAGGATATAGAGTGTATGGTATAGAGTGTAGGGTATAGAGTGTAGAGTGTGGGGATTAGAGTGTAGGGTATAGAGTGTAGGGTATAGAGTGTAGAGTGTAGAGTGTATGGTATAGAGTGTAGAGTGTAGGTTATAGAGTGTAGGGTATAGAGTGTAGGGTGTAGAGTGTAGGGTATAGAGTGTTGGGTGTAGAGTGCAGGGTGTAGAGTGCAGGGTATAGAGTGTAAGATATAGAGTGTAGAGTGTAGGGTATAGAGTGTAGGGTGTAGGGTATAGAGTGCAGAGTGTAGGGTATAGAGTGTAGGGTATAGAGTGTAGGGTATAGAGTGTAGGGAATAGAGTGTAGAGTGTAAGGTGTAGAGTGTAGGGTATAGAGTGTAGTGTATATACTGTAGGGTATAGAGTGTAAGCTATAGAGTGTAGGGTATAGAGTGTAGAGTGTAGGGTATAGAGTGTAGGGTATAGAGTGTAGAGTGTAGGGTTTAGAGTGTTGGGTGTAGAGTGCAGGGTGTAGAGTGCAGGGTATAGAGTGTAGGGTATAGAGTGTATAGTGTAGGGTATAGAGTGTAGGGTATAGAGTGTAGGGTATAGAGTGTAGGGTATAGAGTGTAGGGTATAGGGTATAGAGTGTAGGGTGTAGAGTGTAGGGTGTAGAGTGTAGGGTATAGAGTGTAGGGTATAGAGTGTAGGGTGTAGGGTATAGAGTGTAGGGTATATAGTGTAGGGTATAGAGTGTAGAGTGTAGAGTGTATGGTATAGAGTGTAGAGTGTAGGGTATAGAGTGTAGGGTATAGACTGTAGGGTATAGAGTGTGGCGTATAGAGTGTAGGGTATAGAGTGTAGAGTGTAGGGTATAGAGTGTACGGTATGGAGTGTAGGGTATAGAGTGTAGGGTGTAGAGTGTAGGGTATAGAGTGTAGGGTATAGAGTGTAGAGTGTAGGGTATAGAATGTAGGGTATAGAGTGTAGGGAATAGAGTGTAGAGTGTAAGGTATAGAGTGTAGAGTGTAGGGTATAGACTGTAGGGTGTAGAGTGTAGGGAGTAGAGTGTAGGGTATAGAGTGTAGAGTGTAGGGTATAGAGTGCAGGGTATAGAGTGTAGGGTGTAGAGTGTAGGCTATAGAGTGTAGGGTATAGAGTGTAGAGTGTAGGGTATAGAGTGTAGGGTATAGAGTGTAGGGTATAGAGTGTAGGGTATAGAGTGTAGAGTGTAGGGTATAGAGTGTAGGGTATAGATTGCAGGTTGTAGAGTGCAGGTTGAAGAGTGTAGGGTATAGAGTGTAGGGTATAGAGTGTAGGGTATAGAGTGTAGGGTATAAAGTGTAGAGTGTAGGGTATAGAGTGTATAGTGTAGGGTATAGAGTGTAGGGTATAGAGTGTATAGTGTAGGGTATAGAGTGTATGCTATAGAGTGTATGGTGTAGAGTGTATGGTATAGAGTGTAGGGTGTAGAGTGTATGGTATAGAGTGTAGGGTATAGAGTGTAGGGTATAGAGTGTATGTTATAGAGTGTAGGGTATAGAGTGTAGAGTGTAGGGTATAGAGTTTAGAGTTTAGGGTATAGAGTGTAGGGTATAGAGTGTAGGGTATAGAGTGTAGGGTAAAGAGTGTAGAGTGTAGGGTACAGAGTGCAGGGTGTAGAGTATAGAGTGTAGAGTGTAGGGTGTAGAGTGTAGGGTGTAGAGTGTAGGGTGTAGGGTATAGAGTGTAGGGTATAGAGTGCAGGGTATAGAGTGTAGGGTATAGAGTGTAGGGTATAGGGTGTAGGGATTAGAGTGTAGGGATTAGAGTGTAGGAATTAGATTGTAGGGTGTAGAGTGTAGGGTATAGAGTGTAGGGTATAGAGTGTAGGGTATAGAGTGTAGGGTGTAGAGTGTAGGGATTAGAGTGTAGGGTATAGAGTGTAGGGTATAGAGTGTAGGGTAAAGAGTGTAGAGTGTAGGGTACAGAGTGCAGGGTGTAGAGTGTAGGGTATAGAGTGTAGGGTGTAGGGTGCAGAGTGTAGGGTATAGAGTGTAGAGTGTAGGGTGTAGAGTGTAGGGTGTAGGGTATAGAGTGTAGGGTATAGAGTGTAGGGTATAGAGTGTAGGGTATAGAGTGTAGAGTGTAGGGATTAGAGTGTAGGGATTAGAGTGTAGGGTATAGAGTGTAGGGTATAGAGTAGAGTGTAGAGTGTAGGCTATAGAGTGTAGGGTATAGAGTATAGAGTGTAGGGTATAGAGTGTATGGTATAGAGTGTAGGGTATAGAGTGTAGAGTGTAGGGTGTAGAGTGTAGGGTGTAGGGTATAGAGTGTAGGGTATAGAGTGTAGGGTATAGAGTGTAGGGTATAGAGTGTAGAGTGTAGGGATTAGAGTGTAGGGATTAGAGTGTAGGGTATAGAGTGTAGGGTATAGAGTAGAGTGTAGAGTGTAGGCTATAGAGTGTAGGGTATAGAGTATAGAGTGTAGGGTATAGAGTGTATGGTATAGAGTGTAGGGTATAGAGTGTAGGGTATAGAGTGTAGGGTGTAGGGTATAGAGTGTAGGGTATAGAGTGCAGGTTGTAGAGTGTAGAGTATAGAGTGTAGGGTATAGAGAGTAGGGTATAAAGTGTAGAGTGTAGGGTATAGAGTGTATAGTGTAGGGTATAGAGTGTAGGGTATAGAGTGTAGGGTATAGAGTGTAGAGTGTAGGGTGTAGAGTGTAGGGTGTAGAGTGTAGGGTGTAGGGTATAGAGTGTAGGGTATAGAGTGCAGGGTATAGAGTGTAGGGTATAGAGTGTAGGGTATAGGGTGTAGGGATTAGAGTGTAGGGATTAGAGTGTAGGAATTAGATTGTAGGGTGTAGAGTGTAGGGTATAGAGTGTAGGGTATAGAGTGTAGGGTATAGAGTGTAGGGTGTAGAGTGTAGGGATTAGAGTGTAGGGTATAGAGTGTAGGGTATAGAGTGTAGGGTAAAGAGTGTAGAGTGTAGGGTACAGAGTGCAGGGTGTAGAGTGTAGGGTATAGAGTGTAGGGTGTAGGGTGCAGAGTGTAGGGTATAGAGTGTAGAGTGTAGGGTGTAGAGTGTAGGGTGTAGGGTATAGAGTGTAGGGTATAGAGTGTAGGGTATAGAGTGTAGGGTATAGAGTGTAGAGTGTAGGGATTAGAGTGTAGGGATTAGAGTGTAGGGTATAGAGTGTAGGGTATAGAGTAGAGTGTAGAGTGTAGGCTATAGAGTGTAGGGTATAGAGTATAGAGTGTAGGGTATAGAGTGTATGGTATAGAGTGTAGGGTATAGAGTGTAGGGTATAGAGTGTAGGGTGTAGGGTATAGAGTGTAGGGTATAGAGTGCAGGTTGTAGAGTGTAGAGTATAGAGTGTAGGGTATAGAGAGTAGGGTATAAAGTGTAGAGTGTAGGGTATAGAGTGTATAGTGTAGGGTATAGAGTGTAGGGTATAGAGTGTAGGGTATAGAGTGTAGAGTGTAGGGTATAGAGTGTATGCTGTAGAGTGTATGGTGTAGAGTGTATGGTATAGAGTGTAGGGTATAGAGTGTAGAGTGTATGGTATAGAGTGTATGGTATAGAGTGTAGGGTATAGAGTGTAGGGTATAGAGTGTAGGGTATAGAGTGTATGTTATAGAGTGTAGGGTGTAGAGTGTAGAGTGTAGGGTATAGAGTTTAGAGTGTAGGGTATAGAGTGTAGGGTATAGAGTGTAAGGTGTAGAGTGTAGGGTATAGAGTGTAGGGTATAGAGTGTATGGTATAGAGTGTAGGGTATAGAGTGTAGGGTATAGAGTGTATGGTATAGAGTGTAGGGTATAGAGTGTAGAGTGTAGGGATTAGAGTGTAGGGTATAGAGTGTAGGGTATAGAGTGTAGGCTATAGAGTGTAGGGTGTAGAGTGTAGGGTATAGAGTGTATGGTATAGAGTGTAGGGTATAGAGTGTATGTTATAGAGTGTAGGGTATAGAGTGTAGAGTGTAGGGTATAGAGTTTAGAGTGTAGGGTATAGAGTGTAGGGTATAGAGTGTAAGGTATAGAGTATAGAGTGTAGGGTATAGAGTGTAGGGTATAGAGTGTAGGGTATAGAGTGTAGGGTATAGAGTGTAGGGTGTAGAGTGTAGGGTATAGAGTGTAGAGTGTAGGGTGTAGAGTGTAGGGTATAGAGTGTAGGGTGTAGAGTGTAGGGTGTAGGGTATAGAGTGTAGGGTATAGAGTGTAGGGTATAGAGTGTAGGGTATAGAGTGTAGGGTGTAGGGATTAGAGTGTAGGGTGTAGAGTGTATGGTATAGAGTGTAGGGTATAGAGTGTAGGGTATAGAGTGTAGGGTATAGAGTGTATGTTATAGAGTGTAGGGTATAGAGTGTAGAGTGTAGGGTATAGAGTTTAGAGTGTAGGGTATAGAGTGTAGGGTATAGAGTGTAGGGTATAGAGTGTAGGGTATAGAGTGTAGGGTATAGGGTGTAGGGTATAGAGTGTAGGGTATAGAGTGTATCGTGTAGGGTATAGAGTGTATGCTATAGAGTGTATGGTGTAGAGTGTATGGTGTAGAGTGTATGGTGTAGAGTGTAGGGTAAAGAGTGTAGGGTATAGAGTGTAGGGTATAGAGTGTATGTTATAGAGTGTAGGGTATAGAGTGTAGAGTGTAGGGTATAGAGTTTAGAGTGTAGTGTATAGAGTGTAGGGTATAGAGTGTAGGGTATAGAGTGAAGGGTATAGAGTGTAGGGTAAAGAGTGTAGAGTGTAGGGTACAGAGTGCAGGGTGTAGAGTGTAGGGTATAGAGTGTAGGGTGTAGAGTGTAGGCTGTAGAGTGTAGGGTGTAGGGTATAGAGTGTAGGGTATAGAGTGTAGGGTATAGAGTGTAGGGTATAGAGTGTAGGGTATAGAGTGTAGGGTGTAGGGATTAGAGTGTAGGGATTAGAGTGTAGGGTGTAGAGTGTAGGGTGTAGAGTGTAGGGTATAGAGTGTAGGGTATAGAGTGTAGGGTATAGATTGTAGAGTGTAGGGATTAGAGTGTAGGGTATAGAGTGTAGGGTATAGAATGTAGGGTATAGAGTGTAGGGTAAAGAGTGTAGAGTGTAGGGTACAGTGTGCAGGGTGTAGAGTGTAGGCTATAGAGTGTAGAGTGTAGGGTGTAGAGTGTAGGGTGTAGAGTGTAGGGTATAGAGTGTAGAGTGCAGGGTGTAGGGTATAGAGTGTAGGGTATAGAGTGTAGGGTATAGAGTGTAGGGTGTAGGGATTAGAGTGTAGGGATTAGAGTGTAGGGTGTAGAGTGTAGGGTGTAGAGTGTAGGGTATAGAGTGTAGGGTATAGAGTGTAGGGTATAGAGTGTAGAGTGTAGGGTATAGAGTGTAGGGTATAGAGTAGAGTGTAGAGTGTAGGCTATAGAGTGTAGGCTATAGAGTGTAGGGTATAGAGTGTAGGGTATAGAGTGTAGGGTATAGAGTGTAGGGTATAGAGTGTAAGGTGTAGGGTATAGAGTGTAGGGTATAGAGTGCAGGTTGTAGAGTGTAGGGTATAGAGTGTATGGTATAGAGAGTAGGGAATAAAGTGTAGAGTGTAGGGTATAGAGTGTATAGTGTAGGGTATAGAGTGTAGGGTATAGAGTGTAGAGTGTAGGGTATATAGTGTATGCTATAGAGTGTATGGTGTAGAGTGTATGGTATAGAGTGTAGGGTATAGAGTGTAGAGTGTATGGTATAGAGTGTATGGTATAGAGTGTAGGGTTTAGAGTGTAGGGTATAGAGTGTAGGGTATAGAGTGTATGTTATAGAGTGTAGGGTATAGAGTGTAGATTGTAGGGTATAGAGTTTAGAGTGTAGGGTATAGAGTGTAGGGTATAGAGTGTAAGGTATAGGGTGTAGAGTGTAGGGTATAGAGTGTAGGGTATAGAGTGTATGGTATAGAGTGTATGGTATAGAGTGTACGGTATAGAGTGTATGGTATAGAGTGTATGGTATAGAGTGTAGGGTATAGAGTGTAGAATGTAGAGTGTATGGTATAGAGTGTAGAGTGTAGGTTATAGAGTGTAGGGTATAGAGTGTAGGGTGTAGAGTGTAGGTTATAGAGTGTTGGGTGTAGAGTGCAGGGTGTAGAGTGCAGGGTATAGAGTGTAAGATATAGAGTGTAGAGTGTAGGGTATAGAGTGTAGGGTGTAGGGTATAGAGTGTAGAGTGTAGGGTATAGAGTGTAGGGTATAGAGTGTAGGGTATAGAGTGTAGGGAATAGAGTGTAGAGTGTAAGGTGTTGAGTGTAGGGTATAGAGTGTAGGGTATATACTGTAGGGTATAGAGTGTAGGCTATAGAGTGTAGGGTATAGAGTGTAGAGTGTAGGGTATAGAGTGTAGGGTATAGAGTGTAGAGTGTAGGGTTTAGAGTGTTGGGTGTAGAGTGCAGGGTGTAGAGTGCAGGGTATAGAGTGTAGGGTATAGAGTGTATAGTGTAGGGTATAGAGTGTAGGGTATAGAGTGTAGGGTATAGAGTGTAGGGTATAGAGTGTAGGGTATAGGGTATAGAGTGTAGGGTGTAGAGTGTAGGGTGTAGAGTGTAGGGTATAGAGTGTAGGGTATAGAGTGTAGGGTATAGAGTGTAGGGTATAGAGTGTAGGGTATAGAGTGTAGAGTGTAGAGTGTATGGTATAGAGTGTAGAGTGTAGGGTATAGAGTGTAGGGTATAGACTGTAGGGTATAGAGTGTGGCGTATAGAGTGTAGGGTATAGAGTGTAGAGTGTAGGGTATAGAGTGTACGGTATGGAGTGTAGGGTATAGAGTGTAGGGTATAGAGTGTAGAGTGTAGGGTATAGAATGTAGGGTATAGAGTGTAGGGTATAGAGTGTAGGGAATAGAGTGTAGAGTGTAAGGTATAGAGTGTAGAGTGTAAGGTATAGACTGTAGGGTTTAGAGTGTAGGGAGTAGAGTGTAGGGTATAGAGTGTAGAGTGTAGGGTATAGAGTGCAGGGTATAGAGTGTAGGGTGTAGAGTGTAGGCTATAGAGTGTAGGGTATAGAGTGTAGAGTGTAGGGTATAGAGTGTAGGGTATAGAGTGTAGGGTATAGAGTGTAGGGTATAGAGTGTAGAGTGTAGGGTATAGAGTGTAGGGTATAGATTGCAAGTTGTAGAGTGCAGGTTGAAGAGTGTAGGGTATAGAGTGTAGGGTATAGAGTGTAGGGTATAGAGTGTAGGGTATAGAGTGTAGGGTATAAAGTGTAGAGTGTAGGGTATAGAGTGTATAGTGTAGGGTATAGAGTGTAGGGTATAGAGTGTAGGGTATAGAGTGTATAGTGTAGGGTATAGAGTGTATGCTATAGAGTGTATGGTGTAGAGTGTATGGTGTAGAGTGTAGGGTGTAGAGTGTATGGTATAGAGTGTAGGGTATAGAGTGTATGTTATAGAGTGTAGGGTATAGAGTGTAGAGTGTAGGGTATAGAGTTTAGAGTGTAGGATATAGAGTGTAGGGTATAGAGTGTAGGGTATAGAGTGTAGGGTAAAGAGTGTAGAGTGTAGGGTACAGAGTGCAGGGTGTAGAGTATAGAGTGTAGAGTGTAGGGTGTAGAGTGTAGGGTGTAGAGTGTAGGGTATAGAGTGTAGAGTGTAGGGTGTAGAGTGTAGGGTGTAGGGTATAGAGTGTAGGGTATAGGGTGTAGGGATTAGAGTGTAGGGATTAGAGTGTAGGAATGAGATTGTAGGGTGTAGAGTGTAGGGTATAGAGTGTAGGGTATAGAGTGTAGGGTATAGGGTGTAGGGATTAGAGTGTAGGGATTAGAGTGTAGGAATTAGATTGTAGGGTGTAGAGTGTAGGGTATAGAGTGTAGGATATAGAGTGTAGGGTATAGAGTGTAGGGTGTAGAGTGTAGGGATTAGAGTGTAGGGTATAGAGTGTAGGGTATAGAGTGTAGGGTAAAGAGTGTAGAGTGTAGGGTACAGAGTGCAGGGTGTAGAGTGTAGGGTATAGAGTGTAGGGTGTAGGGTGCAGAGTGTAGGGTATAGAGTGTAGAGTGTAGGGTGTAGAGTGTAGGGTGTAGGGTATAGAGTGTAGGGTATAGAGTGTAGGGTATAGAGTGTAGGGTATAGAGTGTAGGGTATAGAGTGTAGGGTGTAGGGATTAGAGTGTAGGGATTAGAGTGTAGGGATTAGAGTGTAGGGTGTAGAGTGTAGGGTGTAGAGTGTAGGGTATAGAGTGTAGGGTATAGAGTGTAGGGTATAGAGTGTAGAGTGTAGGGATTAGAGTGTAGGGATTAGAGTGTAGGGTATAGAGTGTAGGGTATAGAGTAGAGTGTAGAGTGTAGGCTATAGAGTGTAGGGTATAGAGTATAGAGTGTAGGGTATAGAGTGTAGGGTATAGAGTGTAGGGTATAGAGTGTAGGGTATAGAGTGTAGGGTGTAGGGTATAGAGTGTAGGGTATAGAGTGCAGGTTGTAGAGTGTAGGGTATAGAGTGTAGGGTACAGAGAGTAGGGTATAAAGTGTAGAGTGTAGGGTATAGAGTGTATAGTGTAGGGTATAGAGTGTAGGGTATAGAGTGTAGGGTATAGAGTGTAGAGTGTAGGGTATAGAGTGTATGCTATAGAGTGTATGGTGTAGAGTGTATGGTATAGAGTGTAGGGTATAGAGTGTAGAGTGTATGGTATAGAGTGTATGGTATAGAGTGTAGGGTATAGAGTGTAGGGTATAGAGTGTAGGGTATAGAGTGTATGTTATAGAGTGTAGGGTGTAGAGTGTAGAGTGTAGGGTATAGAGTTTAGAGTGTAGGGTATAGAGTGTAGGGTATAGAGTGTAAGGTGTAGAGTGTAGGGTGTAGAGTGTAGGGTATAGAGTGTAGGGTATAGAGTGTATGGTATAGAGTGTAGGGTATAGAGTGTAGGGTATAGAGTGTATGGTATAGAGTGTAGGGTATAGGGATTAGAGTGTAAGGTATAGAGTGTAGGGTATAGAGTGTAAGCTATAGAGTGTAGGGTGTAGAGTGTAGGGTATAGAGTGTATGGTATAGAGTGTAGGGTATAGAGTGTAGGGTATAGAGTGTATGTTATAGAGTGTAGGGTATAGAGTGTAGAGTGTAGGGTATAGAGTTTAGAGTGTAGGGTATAGAGTGTAGGGTATAGAGTGTAAGGTATAGAGTATAGAGTGTAGGGTATAGAGTGTAGGGTATAGAGTGTAGGGTATAGAGTGTAGGGTATAGAGTGTAGGGTAAAGAGTGTAGAGTGTAGGGTACAGAGTGCAGGGTGTAGAGTGTAGGGTATAGAGTGTAGAGTGTAGGGTGTAGAGTGTAGGGTATAGAGTGTAGGGTGTAGAGTGTAGGGTGTAGGGTATAGAGTGTAGGGTATAGAGTGTAGGGTATAGAGTGTAGGGTATAGAGTGTAGGGTGTAGGGATTAGAGTGTAGGGTGTAGAGTGTATGGTATAGAGTATAGGGTATAGAGTGTAGGGTATAGAGTGTAGGGTATAGAGTGTATGTTATAGAGTGTAGGGTATAGAGTGTAGAGTGTAGGGTATAGAGTTTAGAGTGTAGGGTATAGAGTGTAGGGTATAGAGTGTAGGGTATAGAGTGTAGGGTATAGAGTGTAGGGTATAGGGTGTAGGGTATAGAGTGTAGGGTATAGAGTGTAGGGTAAAGAGTGTCGAGTGTAGGGTACAGAGTGTAGGGTGTAGAGTGTAGGGTGTAGAGTGTAGGGTGTAGAGTGTAGCATATAGAGTGTAGGGTATAGAGTGTAGGGTATAGAGTGTAGGGTATAGAGTGTAGGGTGTAGAGTGTAGGGTGTAGAGTGTAGGGTATAGAGTGTAGGGTATAGAGTGTAGGGTATAGAGTGTAGGGTATAGAGTGTAGGGTATAGAGTGTAGGGTGTAGGGTATAGAGTGTAGGGTATAGAGTGTAGGGTATAGAGTGTAGGGTATAGAGTGTAAGGTGTAGGGTATAGAGTGTAGGGTATAGAGTGCAGGTTGTAGAGTGTAGGGTATAGAGTGTAGGGTATAGAGAGTAGGGTATAAAGTGTAGAGTGTAGGGTATAGAGTGTATAGTGTAGGGTATAGAGTGTAGGGTATAGAGTGTAGAGTGTAAGGTATATAGTGTATGCTATAGAGTGTATGGTGTAGAGTGTATGGTATAGAGTGTAGGGTATAGAGTGTAGAGTGTATGGTATAGAGTGTATGGTATAGAGTGTAGGGTATAGAGTGTAGGGTATAGAGTGTAGGGTATAGAGTGTATGTTGTAGAGTGTAGGGTATAGAGTGTAGAGTGTAGGGTATAGAGTTTAGAGTGTAGGGTATAGAGTGTAGGGTATAGAGTGTAAGGTATAGGGTGTAGAGTGTAGGGTATAGAGTGTAGGGTATAGAGTGTATGGTATAGAGTGTATGGTATAGAGTGTACGGTATAGAGTGTATGGTATAGAGTGTAGGGTATAAAGTGTAGAGTGTAGGGATTAGAGTGTAGGGTATAGAGTGTAGGGTATAGAGTGTAGAATGTAGAGTGTATGGTATAGAGTGTAGAGTGTAGGTTATAGAGTGTAGGGTATAGAGTGTAGGGTGTAGAGTGTAGGTTATAGAGTGTTGGGTGTAGAGTGCAGGGTGTAGAGTGCAGGGTATAGAGTGTAAGATATAGAGTGTAGAGTGTAGGGTATAGAGTGTAGGGTGTAGGGTATAGAGTGTAGAGTGTAGGGTATAGAGTGTAGGGTATAGAGTGTAGGGTATAGAGTGTAGGGAATAGAGTGTAGAGTGTAAGGTGTAGAGTGTAGGGTATAGAGTGTAGGGTATATACTGTAGGGTATAGAGTGTAGGCTATAGAGTGTAGGGTATAGAGTGTAGAGTGTAGGGTATAGAGTGTAGGGTATAGAGTGTAGAGTGTAGGGTTTAGAGTGTTGGGTGTAGAGTGCAGGGTGTAGAGTGCAGGGTATAGAGTGTAGGGTATAGAGTGTATAGTGTAGGGTATAGAGTGTAGGGTATAGAGTGTAGGGTAGAGTGTAGGGTATAGGGTATAGAGTGTAGGGTGTAGAGTGTAGGGTGTAGAGTGTAGGGTATAGAGTGTAGGGTATAGAGTGTAGGGTGTAGGGTATAGAGTGTAGGGTATAGAGTGTAGGGTATAGAGTGTAGAGTGTAGAGTGTATGGTATAGAGTGTAGAGTGTAGGGTATAGAGTGTAGGGTATAGACTGTAGGGTATAGAGTGTGGCGTATAGAGTGTAGGGTATAGAGTGTATAGTGTAGGGTATAGAGTGTACGGTATGGAGTGTAGGGTATAGAGTGTAGGGTATAGAGTGTAGAGTGTAGGGTATAGAATGTAGGGTATAGAGTGTAGGGTATAGAGTGTAGGGAATAGAGTGTAGAGTGTAAGGTATAGAGTGTAGAGTGTAAGGTATAGACTGTAGGGTGTAGAGTGTAGGGAGTAGAGTGTAGGGTATAGAGTGTAGAGTGTAGGGTATAGAGTGTAGGGTATAGAGTGTAGGGTATAGAGTGTAGGGTATAGAGTGTAGAGTGTAGGGTATAGAGTGTAGGGTATAGATTGCAGGTTGTAGAGTGCAGGTTGAAGAGTGTAGGGTATAGAGTGTAGGGTATAGAGTGTAGGGTATAGAGTGTAGGGTATAGAGTGTAGGGTATAGAGTGTAGGGTATAAAGTGTAGAGTGTAGGGTATAGAGTGTATAGTGTAGGGTATAGAGTGTAGGGTATAGAGTGTAGGGTATAGAGTGTATAGTGTAGGGTATAGAGTGTATGCTATAGAGTGTATGGTGTAGAGTGTATGGTGTAGAGTGTAGGGTGTAGAGTGTATGGTATAGAGTGTAGGGTATAGAGTGTAGGGTATAGAGTGTATGTTATAGAGTGTAGGGTATAGAGTGTAGAGTGTAGGGTATAGAGTTTAGAGTGTAGGGTATAGAGTGTAGGGTATAGAGTGTAGGGTATAGAGTGTAGGGTAAAGAGTGTAGAGTGTAGGGTACAGAGTGCAGGGTGTAGAGTATAGAGTGTAGAGTGTAGGGTGTAGAGTGTAGGGTGTAGAGTGTAGGGTATAGAGTGTAGAGTGTAGGGTGTAGAGTGTAGGGTGTAGGGTATAGAGTGTAGGGTATAGAGTGTAGGGTATAGAGTGTAGGGTATAGAGTGTAGGGTATAGGGTGTAGGGATTAGAGTGTAGGGATTAGAGTGTAGGAATTAGATTGTAGGGTGTAGAGTGTAGGGTATAGAGTGTAGGGTATAGAGTGTAGGGTATAGAGTGTAGGGTGTAGAGTGTAGGGATTAGAGTGTAGGGTATAGAGTGTAGGGTATAGAGTGTAGGGTAAAGAGTGTAGAGTGTAGGGTACAGAGTGCAGGGTGTAGAGTGTAGGGTATAGAGTGTAGGGTGTAGGGTGCAGAGTTTAGGGTATAGAGTGTAGAGTGTAGGGTGTAGAGTGTAGGGTGTAGGGTATAGAGTGTAGGGTATAGAGTGTAGGGTATAGAGTGTAGGGTATAGAGTGTAGGGTATAGAGTGTAGGGTGTAGGGATTAGAGTGTAGGGATTAGAGTGTAGGGATTAGAGTGTAGGGTGTAGAGTGTAGGGTGTAGAGTGTAGGGTATAGAGTGTAGGGTATAGAGTGTAGGGTATAGAGTAGAGTGTAGAGTGTAGGCTATAGAGTGTAGGGTATAGAGTATAGAGTGTAGGGTATAGAGTGTAGGGTATAGAGTGTAGGGTATAGAGTGTAGGGTGTAGGGTATAGAGTGTAGGGTATAGAGTGCAGGTTGTAGAGTGTAGGGTATAGAGTGTAGGGTATAGAGAGTAGGGTATAAAGTGTAGAGTGTAGGGTATAGAGTGTATAGTGTAGGGTATAGAGTGTAGGGTATAGAGTGTAGGGTATAGAGTGTAGAGTGTAGGGTATAGAGTGTATGCTATAGAGTGTATGGTGTAGAGTGTATGGTATAGAGTGTAGGGTATAGAGTGTAGAGTGTATGGTATAGAGTGTATGGTATAGAGTGTAGGGTATAGAGTGTAGGGTATAGAGTGTAGGGTATAGAGTGTATGTTATAGAGTGTAGGGTGTAGAGTGTAGAGTGTAGGGTATAGAGTTTAGAGTGTAGGGTATAGAGTGTAGGGTATAGAGTGTAAGGTGTAGAGTGTAGGGTGTAGAGTGTAGGGTATAGAGTGTAGGGTATAGAGTGTATGGTATAGAGTGTAGGGTATAGAGTGTAGGGTATAGAGTGTATGGTATAGAGTGTAGGGTATAGAGTGTAGAGTGTAGGGATTAGAGTGTAGGGTATAGAGTGTAGGGTATAGAGAGTAAGCTATAGAGTGTAGGGTGTAGAGTGTAGGGTATAGAGTGTATGGTATAGAGTGTAGGGTATAGAGTGTAGGGTATAGAGTGTATGTTATAGAGTGTAGGGTATAGAGTTTAGAGTGTAGGGTATAGAGTGTAGGGTATAGAGTGTAAGGTATAGAGTATAGAGTGTAGGGTATAGAGTGTATGGTATAGAGTGTAGGGTATAGAGTGTAGGGTATAGAGTGTAGGGTAAAGAGTGTAGAGTGTAGGGTACAGAGTGCAGGGTGTAGAGTGTAGGGTATAGAGTGTAGAGTGTAGGGTGTAGAGTGTAGGGTATAGAGTGTAGGGTGTAGAGTGTAGGGTGTAGGGTATAGAGTGTAGGGTATAGAGTGTAGGGTATAGAGTGTAGGGTATAGAGTGTAGGGTGTAGGGATTAGAGTGTAGGGTGTAGAGTGTATGGTATAGAGTGTAGGGTATAGAGTGTAGGGTATAGAGTGTAGGGTATAGAGTGTATGTTATAGAGTGTAGGGTATAGAGTGTAGAGTGTAGGGTATAGAGTTTAGAGTGTAGGGTATAGAGTGTAGGGTATAGAGTGTAGGGTATAGGGTGTAGGGTATAGAGTGTAGGGTATAGAGTGTAGGGTAAAGAGTGTCGAGTGTAGGGTACAGAGTGTAGGGTGTAGAGTGTAGGGTTTAGAGTGTAGGGTGTAGAGTGTAGCGTATAGAGTGTAGGGTATAGAGTGTAGGGTAAAGAGTGTAGGGTATAGAGTGTAGGGTGTAGAGTGTAGGGTGTAGAGTGTAGGGTATAGAGTGTAGGGTATAGAGTGTAGGGTATAGAGTGTAGGGTATAGAGTGTAGGGTATAGAGTGTAGGGTATAGAGTGTAGGGTGTAGGGTATAGAGTGTAGGGCATAGAGTGCAGGTTGTAGAGTGTAGGGTATAGAGTGTAGGGTATAGAGAGTAGGGTATAAAGTGTAGAGTGTAGGGTATAGAGTGTATAGTGTAGGGTATAGAGTGTAGGGTATAGAGTGTAGAGTGTAGGGTATAGAGTGTATGCTATAGAGTTTATGGTGTAGAGTGTATGGTATAAAGTGTAGGGTATAGAGTGTAGAGTGTATGGTATAGAGTGTATGGTATAGAGTGTAGGGTATAGAGTGTAGGGTATAGAGTGTAGGGTATAGAGTGTAGGGTATAGAGTGTAGGGTAAAGAGTGTAGAGTGTAGGGTACAGAGTACAGGGTGTAGAGTGTAGGGTATAGAGTGTAGAGTGTAGGGTGTAGAGTGTAGGGTATAGAGTGTAGGGTGTAGAGTGTAGGGTGTAGGGTATAGAGTGTAGGGTATAGAGTGTAGGGTATAGAGTGTAGGGTATAGAGTGTAGGGTGTAGGGATTAGAGTGTAGGGTGTAGAGTGTATGGTATAGAGTGTAGGGTATAGAGTGTAGGGTATAGAGTGTAGGGTATAGAGTGTATGTTATAGAGTGTAGGGTATAGAGTGTAGAGTGTAGGGTATAGAGTTTAGAGTGTAGGGTATAGAGTGTAGGGTATAGAGTGTAGGGTATAGAGTGTAGGGTATAGAGTGTAGGGTATAGGGTGTAGGGTATAGAGTGTAGGGTATAGAGTGTATCGTGTAGGGTATAGAGTGTATGCTATAGAGTGTATGGTGTAGAGTGTATGGTGTAGAGTGTATGGTGTAGAGTGTAGGGTATAGAGTGTAGGGTATAGAGGGTAGGGTATAGAGTGTAGGGCATAGAGTGTATGTTATAGAGTGTAGGGTATAGAGTGTAGAGTGTAGGGTATAGAGTTTAGAGTGTAGTGTATAGAGTGTAGGGTATAGAGTGTAGGGTATAGAGTGAAGGGTATAGAGTGTAGGGTAAAGAGTGTAGAGTGTAGGGTACAGAGTGCAGGGTGTAGAGTGTAGTGTATAGAGTGTAGGGTGTAGAGTGTAGGCTGTAGAGTGTAGGGTGTAGGGTATAGAGTGTAGGGTATAGAGTGTAGGGTATAGAGTGTAGGGTATAGAGTGTAGGGTATAGAGTGTAGGGTGTAGGGATTAGAGTGTAGGGATTAGAGTGTAGGGTGTAGAGTGTAGGGTGTAGAGTGTAGGGTATAGAGTGTAGGGTATAGAGTATAGAGTGTAGGGATTAGAGTGTAGGGTATAGAGTGTACTGTGTAGAGTGTAGGGTGTAGGGTATAGAGTGTAGGGTATAGAGTGTAGGGTATAGAGTGTAGGGTGTAGGGATTAGAGTGTAGGGATTAGAGTGTAGGGTGTAGAGTGTAGGGTGTAGAGTGTAGGGTATAGAGTGTAGGGTAAAGAGTGTAGAGTGTAGGGTACAGAGTGCAGGGTGTAGAGTGTAGGCTATAGAGTGTAGAGTGTAGGGTGTAGAGTGTAGGGTGTAGAGTGTAGGGTATAGAGTGTAGAGTGTAGGGTGTAGGGTATAGAGTGTAGGGTATAGAGTGTAGGGTATAGAGTGTAGGGTGTAGGGATTAGAGTGTAGGGATTAGAGTGTAGGGTGTAGAGTGTAGGGTGTAGAGTGTAGGGTATAGAGTGTAGGGTATAGAGTGTAGGGTATAGAGTGTAGAGTGTAGGGTATAGAGTGTAGGGTATAGAGTAGAGTGTAGAGTGTAGGCTATAGAGTGTAGGCTATAGAGTGTAGGGTATAGAGTGTAGGGTATAGAGTGTAGGGTATAGAGTGTAGGGTATAGAGTGTAAGGTGTAGGATATAGAGTGTAGGGTATAGAGTGCAGGTTGTAGAGTGTAGGGTATAGAGTGTAGGGTATAGAGAGTAGGGTATAAAGTGTAGAGTGTAGGGTATAGAGTGTATAGTGTAGGGTATAGAGTGTAGGGTATAGAGTGTAGAGTGTAGGGTATATAGTGTATGCTATAGAGTGTATGGTGTAGAGTGTATGGTATAGAGTGTAGGGTATAGAGTGTAGAGTGTATGGTATAGAGTGTATGGTATAGAGTGTAGGGTATAGAGTGTAGGGTATAGAGTGTAGGGTATAGAGTGTATGTTATAGAGTGTAGGGAATAGAGTGTAGAGTGTAGGGTATAGAGTTTAGAGTGTAGGGTATAGAGTGTAGGGTATAGAGTGTAAGGTATAGGTTGTAGAGTGTAGGGTATAGAGTGTAGGGTATAGAGTGTATGGTATAGAGTGTATGGTATAGAGTGTAGGGTATAGAGTGTATGGTATAGAGTGTAGGGTATAGAGTGTAGAGTGTAGGGATTGGAGTGTAGGGTATAGAGTGTAGGGTATAGAGTGTAGAATGTAGAGTGTATGGTATAGAGTGTAGAGTGTGAGTTATAGAGTGTAGGGTGTAGAGTGTAGGTTATAAAGTGTTGGGTGTAGAGTGCAGGGTGTAGAGTGCAGGGTATAGAGTGTAAGATATAGAGTGTAGAGTGTAGGGTATAGAGTGTAGGGTGTAGGGTATAGAGTGTAGAGTGTAGGGTATAGAGTGTAGGGTATAGAGTGTAGGGTATAGAGTGTAGGGAATAGAGTGTAGAGTGTAAGGTGTAGAGTGTAGGGTATAGAGTGTAGGGTATATACTGTAGGGTATAGAGTGTAGAGTGTAGGGTATAGAGTGTATGGTATAGAGTTTAGGGTGTAGAGTGTAGGCTATAGAGTGTAGGGTATAGAGTGTAGAGTGTAGGGTATAGAGTGTAGGGTATAGAGTGTAGAGTGTAGGGTTTAGAGTGTTGGGTGTAGAGTGCTGGGTGTAGAGTGCAGGGTATAGAGTGTAGGGTATACAGTGTATAGTGTAGGGTATAGAGTGTAGGGTATAGAGTGTAGGGTATAGAGTGTAGGGTATAGGGTATAGAGTGTAGGGTGTAGAGTGTAGGGTGTAGAGTGTAGGGTATAGAGTGTAGGGTATAGAGTGTAGGGTGTAGGGTATAGAGTGTAGGGTATAGAGTGTAGGGTATAGAGTGTAGAGTGTAGAGTGTATGGTATAGAGTGTAGAGTGTAGGGTATAGAGTGTAGGGTATAGACTGTAGGGTATAGAGTGTGGCGTATAGAGTGTAGGGTATAGAGTGTAGAGTGTAGGGTATAGAGTATACGGTATGGAGTGTAGGGTATAGAGTGTAGGGTATAGAGTGTAGAGTGTAGGGTATAGAATGTAGGGTATAGAGTGTAGGGTATAGAGTGTAGGGAATAGAGTGTAGAGTGTAAGGTATAGAGTGTAGAGTGTAGGGTATAGACTGTAGGGTGTAGAGTGTAGGGAGTAGAGTGTAGGGTATAGAGTGTAGAGTGTAGGGTATAGAGTGCAGGGTATAGAGTGTAGGGTGTAGAGTGTAGGCTATAGAGTGTAGGGTATAGAGTGTAGAGTGTAGGGTATAGAGTGTATGGTATAGAGTGTAGAGTATAGAGTGTAGAGTGTAGGGTATAGGGTGTAGAGTGTAGGGTATAGAGTGTAGAGTGTAGGGTATAGAGTGTATGGTATAGAGTTTAGGGTGTAGAGTGTAGGGTATAGAGTGTAGAGTTTAGGGTATAGAGTGTGGGGCATAGAGTGTATGGTATACAGTGTAGAGTGTAGAGTGTAGGGTATAAAGTGTAGTGTATACTCTACACCCTGCACTCTGTAACCTACACTCTACACTCTTTACCCTACACTCTATACCCTACACTCTATACCCTACACTCTATACCCTACACTCTACACTCTATACCCTACACTCTATACCCTACACTCTATACCATACACTCTATACCATACACTCTATACCCTACACTCTATACCCTACACTCTACACCCTACACTCTATACCCTACACCCTACACTCTATACCCTACACTCTATACCCTACACTCTACACCCTGCACTCTGTACCCTACACTCTATACCCTACACTCTACACTCTGTACCCTACACTCTATACCCTACACTCTATACCCTACACTCTATACCCTACACTCTACACTCTATACCCTACACTCTATACCATACACTCTACACCCTACACTCTATACCATACACTCTATACCCTACACTTTACACTCTATATCCTACACTCTATACCCTACACTCTATACCCTACACTCTATACCCTACACTCTATACCCTACACTCTACACTCTATACCCTACACTCTATACCATACACTCTATACCCTACACTTTACACTCTATACCCTACACTCTATACCATACACTCTACACTTTATACCCTACACTCTATACCCTACACTCTATACCCTACACTCTATATCCTACACTCTATACCCTACACTCTAATCCCTACACTCTAATCCCTACACTCTAATCCCTACACTCTAATCCCTACACTCTATACCCTACACTCTATACTATACACTCTACACTCTATACCCTACACTCTAATCCCTACACTCTAATCCCTACACTCTACACTCTATACCCTACACTCTATACCCTACACTCTATACCCTACACTCTACACTCTATACCCTACACTCTATACCCTACACTCTACACTCTATACCCTACACTCTATACCCTACACTCTATACCATACACTCTATACCCTACACTCTACACTCTATACCATACACTCTATACCCTACACTCTATACCATACACTCTATATCCTACACTCTATACCCTACACTCCACACCCTACACTCTATACCTTACACTCTATACCCTACACTCTAAACTCTATACCCTACACTCTATACCCTACACTCTATACCCTATACCCTACACTCTATACACTACACTCTATACCATACACTCTATACTCTATATCCTACACTCTATACCATACACTCTACATCCTACACTCTACACCACTCTACACCCCACACTCTACACCCTACACCCTACACTCTATACCCTA
Organism: Ranitomeya imitator; assembly: GCF_032444005.1. Lineage (NCBI taxonomy): Eukaryota > Metazoa > Chordata > Amphibia > Anura > Dendrobatidae > Ranitomeya > Ranitomeya imitator. The sequence continues at coordinate 110,233,846 of NC_091285.1, read as the reverse complement.
CACTCTACACCATACACTCTATACCCTATACCCTACAATCTATACCCTACACTCTATACCCTACACTCTATACCCTACACTCTATACCCTACACTCTACACTCTATACCCTACACTCTATACCATACACTGTATACCCTACACTCTATACCCTACACTCTACAGTCTATACCCTACACTCTATACCCTACACTTTACACTCTACACCCTACGCTCTACATTCTATACCCTACACTCTAAACTCAACACTCTATACCCTACACTCTATACCCTACATTCTATACCCTACACTCTATACCCTACACTCTAATCCCTACACTCTAATCCCTACACTCTAATCCCTACACTCTAATCCCTACACTCTATACCCTACACTCTATACTCTACACTCTATACCCTACACTCTAATCCCTACACTCTAATCCCTACACTCTACACTCTATACCCTACACTCTATACCCTACACTCTATACCCTACACTCTACACTCTATACCCTACACAATATACCCTACACTCTACACTCTATACCCTACACTCTATACCCTACACTCTATACCATACACTCTATACCCTACACTCTACACTCTATACCATACACTCTATACCCTACACTCTATACCATACACTCTATATCCTACACTCTATACCCTACACTCCACACCCTACACTCTATACCTTACACTCTATACCCTACACTCTAAACTCTATACCCTACACTCTATACCCTACACTCTATACCCTATACCCTACACTCTATACACTACACTCTATACCATACACTCTATACTCTATACCCTACACTCTATACCATACACTCTACATCCTACACTCTACACCACTCTACACCCCACATTCTACACCCTACACCCTACACTCTATACCCTACACTCTACACCATACACTCTATACCCTATACCCTACAATCTATACCCTACACTCTATACCCTACACTCTATACCCTACACTTTACACTCTACACCCTACGCTCTACATTCTATACCCTACACTCTAAACTCTACACTCTATAGCCTACACTCTATACCCTACACTCTATACCCTACACTCTACACTTTATACCCTACACTCTATACCATACACTCTATACCCTACACTCTACACTTTATACCCTACACTCTATACCATACACTCTATTCCCTACACTCTATACCCTACACTATACACTCTATACCCTACACTCTACACTGTATACCATACACTCTATGCCCCACACTCTCTACCCTAAACTCTACACTCTATACCCTACACTCTACACCCTAAGCTCTATACCATACACTCTATACCCTACACTCTATACCCTACACTCTATACCCTATACTCTATACCCTACACCCTACGCTCTATACGCTACACTCTATACCCTACACTCTATACCCTACACTCTATACCCTACACTCTATACCCTACACTCTATACCCTACACTCTACACTCTATACCATACACTCTATACCATACACTCTATACCATACAATCTATACACTACATTCTATACCCTAAACTCTACACTCTATACCCTACACTCTATACCCTACACTCTATACCCTACACTTTATACCCTACACCCTATACCATACACTCTATACCCTACACTCTACAACCTGCACTCTATACCCTACACTCTATACCCTACACTTTATACCCTACACTCTATACCCTACACTCTATACCCTACACTCTATACCCTACACTCTACACCCTACACTCTACACTCTATACCCTACACTCTACACCCTGCACTCTGTACCCTACACTCTACACTCTTTACCCTACACTCTATACCCTACACTCTATACCCTACACTCTATACCCTACACTATACACTTTATACCCTACACTCTATACCATACACTCTATACCCTACACTCTACACTTTATACCCTACACTCTATACCATACACTCTATACCCTACACTCTATACCCTACACTATACACTCTATACCCTACACTCTACACTGTATACCATACACTCTATGCCCCACACTCTCTACCCTAAACTCTACACTCTATACCCTACACTCTACACCCTACACTCTATACCCTACACTCTATACCCTACACTCTATACCCTACACTCTATACCCTACACTCTACACTCTATACCCTACACTCTATACCATACACTCTACACCCTACACTCTACACCCTACACTCTACACCCTACACTCTACACCCTACACTCTATACCCTACACTATACACTCTATACCCTACACTCTACACTCTACACTGTATACCATACACTTTATGCCCCACACTCTATACCCTAAACTCTACACTCTATATCCTACACTCTACACCCTAAGCTCTATACCCTACACTCTATACCCTACACTCTACACTCTATACCCTACACTCTATACCCTACACTCTATACCATAAACTCTACACCCTACACTCTACACCCTACACTCTATACCCTACACTCTATACCCTACACTCTACACTTTATACCCTACACTCTATACCCTACACTCTATACCCTGCACTCTACACCCTGCACTCTACACCCTGCACTCTACACCCAACACTCTATACCCTACACTCTACACCCTACACTCTATACCCTACACTCTACACTCTATACCCTACACTCTATAGCCTACACTCTATACCCTACACTCTATACCCTACACTCTATACCCTACACTCTACACTCTATACCCTACACTCTATACCATACACTCTATACCCTACACTCTATACCATACACTCTATACCATACACTCTATACCATACACTCTATACCATACACTTTATACCCTACACTCTATACCCTACACGCTATACCATACACTCTATACCATACACTCTATACCCTACACTCTATACCCTACACTCTACACCCTACACTCTATACCCTACACTATATACCCTACACTCTACACTCTATACCCTACACTCTATACCATACACTCTACACCATACACTCTATAGCATACACTCTATACCCTACACTCTACACTCTGTACCCTACACTCTATACCCTACACTATACACTCTATACCCTACACTCTACACTTTATACCCTACTCTCTATACCCTACACTCTATACCCTACACTCTACAACGTGCACTCTATACCCTACACTCTATACCCTACACCCTACACTCTACACTCTATACCCTACACTCTATACCCTACACTCTATACCCTACACTCTACACTCTATACCCTACACTCTATAACATACACTCTATACACTACACTCTATACCTTACATTCTACACCCTACACTCTACACTCTATTCCCTACACTCTATACCCTACACTCTATACCCTACACTCTATACCCTACACTCTATACCCTACACTCTACACTCTATACCCTACACTCTATACCCTACACTCTAATCCCTACACTCTAATCCCTACACTCTACACTCTATACCCTACACTCTATACCCTACACTCTACACCCTACACTCTACACCCTACACTCTAATTCCTACACTCTAATCCCTACACCCTACACTCTATACCCTACAGTCTATACTCTACACTCTACACCCTACACTCTACACTCTATACCCTACACTCTATACCCTACACTCTATACCCTACACCCTACACTCTACACCCTACACTCTACACCCTACACTCTACACTCTATTCCCTACACTCTACACCCTGCACTCTGTACCCTACACTCTACACTCTTTACCCTACCCTCTATACCCTACACTCTATACCCTACACTCTACACTCTATACCTTACACTCTATACCCTACACTCTATACCCTACACTCTAAACTCTATACCCTACACTCTACACTCTATACCCTACACTCTATAACATACACTCTATACCCTACACTCTATACCCTACACTCTATACCCTACACTCTATACCATACACTCTACACCCTACACTCTATACCATACACTCTACACCATACACTCTATAGCATACACTCTATACCCTACACTATACACTCTATATCCTACACTCTATACCCTTCACTCTATACCCTACACTATACACTCTATACCCTACACTTTATACTCTACACTCTATACCCTACACTCTATACCCTACACTCTACAACCTGCACTCTATACCCTACACTCTATACCCTACACTCTACACTCTATACCCTACACTCTATACCCTACACTCTACACTGTATACCATACACTCTATGCCCCACACTCTATACCCTAAACTCTACACTCTATACCCTACACTCTACACCCTAAGCTCTATACCATACACTCTATACCCTACACTCTACACTCTATACCCTACACTCTATACCCTACACTCTATACCCTACACCCTACGCTCTATAAGCTACACTCTATAACCTACACTCTATGCCCTACACTCTATAACCTACACTCTATACCCTACACTCTATACCCTACACTCTATACCCTACACTCTATACCCTACACTCTACACTCTATACCCTACACTCTATACCCTACACTCTATACCCTACACTCTATACCCTACACTCTATACCATACACTCTATACCATACACTCTATACACTACACTTTATACCCTAAACTCTACACTCTATACCCTACACTCTATAACATACACTCTATACACTACACTCTATACCTTACACTCTATACCCTACACTCTATACCCTGCACTCTACACCCTGCACTCTACACCCTGCACTCTACACCCAACACTCTATACCCTACACTCTACACCCTACACACTATACCCTACACTCTACACCCTACACTCTATAGCCTACACTCTATACCCTACACTCTATACCCTACACTCTATACCCTACACTCTACACTCTATACCTACACTCTATACCATACACTCTATACCCTACACTCTATACCATACACTCTATACCATACACTCTACACCATACACTCTATACCCTGCACTCTATACCCTACACTCTATACCCTACACTCTATACCATACTCTCTATACCATACACTCTATACCCTACACTCTATACCCTACACTCTATACCCTAAACTCTACACTCTATACCCTACACTCTACACCCTAAGCTCTATACCATACACTCTATACCCTACAATCTACACTCTATACCCTACACTCTATACCCTACACTCTATACCCTACACCCTACGCTCTATAAGCTACACTCTATAACCTACACTCTATACCCTACACTCTATGACCTACACTCTATACCCTACACTCTATACCCTACACTCTATACCCTACACTCTATACCCTACACTCTACACTCTATACCCTACACTCTATACCCTACACTCTATACCCTACACTCTATACCCTACACTCTACACTCTATACCATACACTCTATACCATACACTCTATACACTACACTCTATACCCTAAACTCTACACTCTATACCCTACACTCTATAACATACACTCTATACACTACACTCTATACCTTACACTCTATACCCTACACTCTATACCCTGCACTCTACACCCTGCACTCTACACCCTGCACTCTACACCCAACACTCTATACCCTACACTCTACACCCTACACTCTATACCCTACACTCTACACCCTACACTCTATAGCCTACACTCTATACCCTACACTCTATACCCTAGACTCTATACCCTACACTCTACACTCTATACCCTACACTCTATACCATACACTCTATACCCTACACTCTATACCATACACTCTATACCATACACTCTATACCCTACAGTCTATACCCTACACTCTATACCCTACACTCTATACCATACTCTCTATACCATACACTCTATACCCTACACTCTATACCCTACACTCTATACCCTACACTCTACACCCTACACTCTATACCCTACACTCTATACCCTACACTCTATACCCTACACTCTAAACTCTATACCCTACACTCTACACTCTACACTCTATACTCTACACTCTATAACATGCACTCTATACCCTACACTCTATACCCTACACTCTATACCCTACACTCTACACTCTATACCCTACACTCTATACCATACACTCCACACCATACACTCTATAGCATACACTCTATACCCTACACTCTACACTCTATACCCTACACTCTATACCCTACACTCTACACTCTATACCCTACACTCTATAACATACACTCTATACACTACACTCTATACCTTACACTCTATACCCTACACTTTACATTCTACACCCTACACTCTACACTCTATTCCCTACACTCTATACCCTACACTCTACACTCTATACCCTACACTCTATACCCTACACTCTATACCCTACACTCTATACCCTACACTCTGTACCCTACACTCTACACTCTATACCATACACTCTATACCATACACTCTATACACTACACTCTATACCCTAAACTCTACACTCTATACCCTACACTCTATAACATACACTCTATACACTACACTCTATACCTTACACTCTATACCCTACACTCTATACCCTGCACTCTACACCCCGCACTCTACACCCAGCACTCTACACCCAACACTCTATACCCTACACTCTACACCCTACACTCTATACCCTACACTCTACACCCTACACTCTATAGCCTACACTCTATACCCTACACTCTATACCCTACACTCTATACCCTACACTCTACACTCTATACCCTACACTCTATACCATACACCCTATACCCTACACTCTATACCATACACTCTATACCATACACTCTATACCATACACTCTATACCCTGCACTCTATACCCTACACTATATACCCTACACTCTATACCAGACTCTCTATACCATACACTCTATACCCTACACTCTATACCCTACACTCTATACCCTACACTCTACACCCTACACTCTAATCCCTACACTCTAATCCCTACACCCTACACTCTATACCCTACACTCTATACCCTACACTCTACACCCTACACTCTACACTCTATACCCTACACTCTATACCCTACACTCTATACCCTACACCCTACACTCTACACCCTACACTCTACACCCTACACTCTACACCCTACACTCTACACTCTATACCCTACACTCTACACCCTGCACTCTGTACCCTACACTCTACACTCTTTACCCTACACTCTATACCCTACACTCTACACTCTATACCTTACACTCTATACCCTACACTCTATACCCTACACTCTAAACTCTATACCCTACACTCTACACTCTATACCCTACACTCTATAACATACACTCTATACCCTACACTCTATACCCTACACTCTATACCCTAAACTCTATACCATACACTCTACACCCTACCCTCTATACCATACACTCTACACCATACACTCTATAGCATACACTCTATACCCTACACTATACACTCTATATCCTACACTCTATACCCTTCACTCTATACCCTACACTGTACACTCTATACCCTACACTCTATACCGTAAACTCTATACCATACACTCTACACCCTACACTCTATACCATACACTCTACACCATACACTCTATAGCATACACTCTATACCCTACACTATACACTCTATATCCTACACTCTATACCATACACTCTATACCATACACGCTATACACTACACTCTATACCATAAACTCTACACTCTATACCCTACACTCTATAACAGACACTCTATACACTACACTCTATACCTTACACTCTATACCCTACACTCTATACCCTGCACTCTACACCCTGCACTCTAAACCCTGCACTCTACACCCAACACTCTATACCCTACACTCTACACCCTACACTCTATACCCTACACTCTACACCCTACACTCTATAGCCTACACTCTATACCCTACACTCTATACCCTACACTCTACACTCAATACCCTACACTCTATACCATACACTCTATACCCTACACTCTATACCATACACTCTATACCATACACTCTATACCATACACTCTATACCCTACACTCTATACCCTACACTCTATACCATACACTCTATACCCTACACTCTATACCCTACACTCTATACCCTACACTCTACACCCTACACTCTATACCCTACACTCTATACCCTACACTCTAAACTCTATACCCTACACTCTACACTCTACACTCTATACTCTACACTCTATAACATGCACTCTATACCCTACACTCTATACCCTACACTCTATACCCTACACTCTATACCCTACACTCTACACTCTATACCCTACACTCTATACCATACACTCTACACCATACACTCTATAGCATACACTCTATACACTACACTCTACACTCTATACCCTACACTCTATACCCTACACTATACACTCTAAACCCTACATTCTATACCCTACACTCTACAACGTGCACTCTATACCCTACACTCTATACCCTACACCCTACACTCTATACCCTACACTCTATACCCTACACTCTATACCCTACACTCTACACTCTATACCCTACACTCTATAACATACACTCTATACACTACACTCTATACCTTACACTCTATACCCTACACTTTACATTCTACACCCTACACTCTACACTCTATTCCCTACACTCTATACCCTACACTCTATACCCTACACTCTATACCCTACACTCTAATCCCTACACTCTAATCCCTACACTCTACACTCTATACCCTACACTCTATACCCTACACTCTGTACCCTACACTCTACACCCTACACTCTACACCCTACACTCTAATCCCTACACTCTAATCCCTACACTCTATACCCTACACTCTATACCCTACACTCTACACCCTACACTCTACACTCTATACCCTACACTCTATACCCTACACTCTATACCCTACACCCTACACTCTACACACTACACTCTACACCATACACTCTACACCCTACACTCTACACTCTATACCCTACACTCTACACCCTGCACTCTGTACCCTACACTCTACACTCTTTACCCTACACTCTATACCCTACACTCTATACCCTACACTCTACACTCTATACCTTACACTCTATACCCTACACTCTATACCCTACACTCTAAACTCTATACCCTACACTCTACACTCTATACCCTACACTCTATAACATACACTCTATACCCTACACTCTATACCCTACACTCTATACCCTACACTCTATACCATACACTCTACACCCTACACTCTATACCATACACTCTACACCATACACTCTATAGCATACACTCTATACCCTACACTATACACTCTATACCCTACACTCTATACCCTACACTCTATACCCTACACTATACACTCTATACCCTACACTCTACACTTTATACCCTACACTCTATATCCTACACTCTACAACCTGCACTCTATACCCTACACTCTATACCCTACACTCTACACTCTATACCCTACACTCTATACCCTACACTCTATACCCTACACCCTACCCTCTATAAGCTACACTCTATACCCTACACTCTATACCCTACACTCTATAACCTACACTCTATACCCTAAACTCTATACCCTACACTCTATACCCTACACTCTATACCCTACAATCTACACTCTATACCCTACACTCTATACCCTACACTCTATACCCTACACTCTATACCCTACACTTTATACCCTACACTCTACACTCTATACCATACACTCTAAACCATACACTCTATACACTACACTCTATACCCTAAACTCTACACTCTATACCCTACACTCTATAACATACACTCTATACACTACACTCTATACCTTACACTCTATACCCTACACTTTGCACTCTACACCCTATACTCTACACTCTACATTCTATACCCTACACTCTATACCCTACACTCTACACTCTATAGCCTACACTCTATACCCTACACTCTATACCCTACACTCTATACCCTACACTCTATACACTACACTCTACACTTTATACCCTACGCTCTATACCATACACTCTATACCCTACACTCTACAACCTGCACTCTATGCCCTACACTCTATACCCTACACTCTACACCCTACACTCTACACTCTATAGCCTACACTCTATACCCTACACTCTATACCCTACACTCTATACCCTACACTCTATACACTACAATCTACACTTTATACCCTACGCTCTATACCATACACTCTATACCCTACACTCTACAACCTGCACTCTATACCCTACACTCTATACCCTACACTCTACACCCTACACTCTATACCCTACACTCTTTACCCTACACTCTACACTCTATACCCTACACTCTATACCCTACACTCTACACTTTATACCCTACACTCTATACCATACACTCTATACCCTACACTCCATACCCTACACTCTACACTTTATACCCCACACTCTATACCATACACTCTATACCCTACACTCTACACCTTACACTCTATACCCTACATTCTATCCCCTACACTCTACACTCTATACCCTACACTCTACACTCTACTCTATACCCTACACTCTATACCCTACACTCTACACTCTATACCTTACACTCTACACCCTACACTCTATACCCTATACTCTATACCCTACACTCTATACCCTACACTCTAATCCCTACACTCTATACCCTACACTCTATACCATACACTCTACACCCTACACCCTACACTCTACACCCTACACCCTATACCCTACACTCTATACCCTACACTCTATACCCTACACTCTATACCCTACACTATACACTCTATACCCTACACTCTACGCGTTCTACCCTACACTCTATACCCTACACTCTACACTTTATACCCTACACTCTATACCATACACTCTATACCCTACACTCCATACCCTACACTCTACACTTTATACCCCACACTCTATACCATACACTCTATACCCTACACTCTACACCTTACACTCTATACCCTACATTCTATCCCCTACACTCTACACTCTATACCCTACACTCTACACTCTACTCTATACCCTACACTCTATACCCTACACTCTACACTCTATACCCTACACTCTACACCCTACACTCTATACCCTATACTCTATACCCTACACTCTATACCCTACACTCTAATCCCTACACTCTATACCCTACACTCTATACCATACACTCTACACCCTACACCCTACACTCTACACCCTACACCCTATACCCTACACTCTATACCCTACACTCTATACCCTACACTCTATACCCTACACTATACACTCTATACCCTACACTCTACGCGTTCTACCCTACACTCTATACCCTACACTCTATACCCTACACTCTATACCCTACACTCTACACTCTATACCCTACACTCTATACCATACACTCTATACCCTACACTCTATACCCTACACTCTATATCCTACACTCTATACCCTACACTCTATACCATACACTCATTACTCTACACCCTAAACTCTATACTCTACACTCTATACCATACACTCTATACCCTACACTCTATACACTACACTCTACACTCTATACCCTACACTCTATAGCCTACACTCTATACCCTACACTCTATACCCTACACTCTATACCCTACACCCTACACTCTATACCCTACACTCTATACCCTACACTCTACACTTTATACCCTACACTCTATACCATACAATCTATACCCTACACTCTATACCCTACACTCTACACTTTATACCCTACGCTCTATACCATACACTCTATACCCTACACTCTACAACCTGCACTCTATACCCTACACTCTATACCCTACACTCTACACCCTACACTCTACACTCTATAGCCTACACTCTATACCCTACACTCTATACCCTACACTCTATACCCTACACTCTATACACTACACTCTACACTTTATACCCTACGCTCTATACCATACACTCTATACCCTACACTCTACAACCTGCACTCTATACCCTACACTCTATACCCTACATTCTACACCCTACACTCTATACCCTACACTCTTTACCCTACACTCTATACCCTACACTCCATACCCTACACTCTACACTTTATACCCCACACTCTATACCATACACTCTATACCCTACACTCTACACCTTACACTCTATACCCTACATTCTATCCCCTACACTCTATACCCTACACTCTACACTCTACTCTATACCCTACACTCTATACCCTACACTCTACACTCTATACCCTACACTCTACACCCTACACTCTATACCCTATACTCTATACCCTACACTCTATACCCTACACTCTAATCCCTACACTCTATACCCTACACTCTATACCATACACTCTACACCCTACACCCTACACTCTACACCCTACACCCTATACCCTACACTCTATACCCTACACTCTATACCCTACACTCTATACCCTACACTATACACTCTATACCCTACACTCTACGCGTTCTACCCTACACTCTATACCCTACACTCTATACCCTACACTCTATACCCTACACTCTACACTCTATACCCTACACTCTATACCATACACTCTATACCCTACACTCTATACCCTACACTCTATATCCTACACTCTATACCCTACACTCTATACCATACACTCATTACTCTACACTCTATACCCTAAACTCTATACTCTACACTCTATACCATACACTCTATACCATACACTCTATACCCTACACTCTATACACTACACTCTACACTCTATACCCTACACTCTATAGCCTACACTCTATACCCTACACTCTATACCCTACACTCTACACCCTACACCCTACACTCTATACCCTACACTCTATACCCTACACTCTACACTTTATACCCTACACTCTATACCATACACTCTATACCCTACACTCTATACTCTACACTTTATACCCTACACTCTATACCATACACTCTATACCCTACACTCTATACCCTACACTCTATACCTTACACTAAAAACTCTATACCCTACATTCTACACTGTATACCATACACTCTATGCCCCACACTCTATACCCTAAACTCTACACTCTATACTCTACACTCTACACCCTAAGCTCTATGCCATACACTCTATACCCTACACTCTACACTCTATACCCTACACTCTATACTCTACACTCTATACCCTACACTCTATACCCTACACTCTATACCCTACACTCTACACTCTATACCCTACACTCTATACCCTACACTCTATATCCTACACTCTATACCCTACACTCTACACTCTATACCCTACACTCTATACCATACACTCTACACCCTACACTCTATACCATACACTCTATACCCTACACTCTACACCCTACACTTTATACCCTACACTCTACAATCTATACCCTACACTCTATTCCATACACTCTATACCCTACACTCTATACCCTACATGCTACACTCTATACTCTACACTCTATACCATACACTCTACACCCTACACTCTATACCATACACTCTATACCCTACACTCTACACCCTACACTTTATACCCTACACTCTACACTCTATACCCTACACTCTATACCCTACACTCTATATCATACACTCTATACCCTACACTCTACAGTCTATACCCTACACTCTATACCCTACACTCTATACCCTACACTCTACTACCTACACTTTATACCCTACACTCTATACCATACACTCTATACCCTACACGCTACACTCTATACCCTACACTCTATACCCTACACTCTATACCCTACACTCTACACTCTATACCCTACACTCTATACCCTACATTCTATACCGTACACTCTATACCCTACACTCTACACTCTATACCCTACACTCTATACCCTACACTCTATACCCTACACTCTATACCCTACACTCTATACACTACACTCTACACTTTATACCCTACGCTCTATACCATACACTCTATACCCTACACTCTACAACCTGCACTCTATACCCTACACTCTATACCCTACATTCTACACCCTACACTCTATACCCTACACTCTTTACCCTACACTCTATACCCTACACTCCATACCCTACACTCTACACTTTATACCCCACACTCTATACCATACACTCTATACCCTACACTCTACACCTTACACTCTATACCCTACATTCTATCCCCTACACTCTATACCCTACACTCTACACTCTACTCTATACCCTACACTCTATACCCTACACTCTACACTCTATACCCTACACTCTACACCCTACACTCTATACCCTATACTCTATACCCTACACTCTATACCCTACACTCTAATCCCTACACTCTATACCCTACACTCTATACCATACACTCTACACCCTACACCCTACACTCTACACCCTACACCCTATACCCTACACTCTATACCCTACACTCTATACCCTACACTCTATACCCTACACTATACACTCTATACCATACACTCTACGCGTTCTACCCTACACTCTATACCCTACACTCTATACCCTACACTCTATACCCTACACTCTACACTCTATACCCTACACTCTATACCATACACTCTATACCCTACACTCTATACCCTACACTCTATATCCTACACTCTATACCCTACACTCTATACCATACACTCATTACTCTACACTCTATACCCTAAACTCTATACTCTACACTCTATACCATACACTCTATACCCTACACTCTATACACTACACTCTACACTCTATACCCTACACTCTATAGCCTACACTCTATACCCTACACTCTATACCCTACACTCTATACCCTACACCCTACACTCTATACCCTACACTCTATACCCTACACTCTACACTTTATACCCTACACTCTATACCATACACTCTATACCCTACACTCTATACTCTACACTTTATACCCTACACTCTATACCATACACTCTATACCCTACACTCTATACCCTACACTCTATACCCTACACTCTATACCTTACACTAAAAACTCTATACCCTACATTCTACACTGTATACCATACACTCTATGCCCCACACTCTATACCCTAAACTCTACACTCTATACTCTACACTCTACACCCTAAGCTCTATGCCATACACTCTATACCCTACACTCTACACTCTATACCCTACACTCTATACTCTACACTCTATACCCTACACTCTATACCCTACACTCTATACCCTACACTCTACACTCTATACCCTACACTCTATACCCTACACTCTATATCCTACACTCTATACCCTACACTCTACACTCTATACCCTACACTCTATACCATACACTCTACACCCTACACTCTATACCATACACTCTATACCCTACACTCTACACCCTACACTTTATACCCTACACTCTACAATCTATACCCTACACTCTATTCCATACACTCTATGCCCTACACTCTATACCCTACATGCTACACTCTATACTCTACACTCTATACCATACACTCTACACCCTACACTCTATACCATACACTCTATACCCTACACTCTACACCCTACACTTTATACCCTACACTCTACACTCTATACCCTACACTCTATACCCTACACTCTATATCCTACACTCTATACCCTACACTCTACAGTCTATACCCTACACTCTATACCCTACACTCTATACCCTACACTCTACTACCTACACTTTATACCCTACACTCTATACCATACACTCTATACCCTACACGCTACACTCTATACCCTACACTCTATACCCTACACTCTATACCCTACACTCTACACTCTATACCCTACACTCTATACCCTACATTCTATACCGTACACTCTATACCCTACACTCTACACTCTATACCCTACACTCTATACCCTACACTCTATACCCTACACTCTATACCCTACACTCTACACTCTATACCCTACACTCTATACCCTACACTCTACACTCTATACCCTACACTCTATACACTACACTCTAATCCCTACACTCTACACTCTATACACTACACTCTATACCCTACACTCTATACCCTACACTCTACACTCTATACCCTACACTCTATACACTACACTCTAATCCCTACACTCTACACTCTATACACTACACTCTATACCCTACACTCTATACCCTACACTCTACACTCAATACCCTAAACTCTATACCCCACACTCTATACCCTACACTCTATACCCTACACTCTACACTCTATACCCTACACTCTATACCCTACACTCTACACTCTATACCCTACACTCTATACACTACACTCTAATCCCTACACTCTACACTCTATACACTACACTCTATACCCTACACTCTATACCCTACACTCTACACTCTATACCCTACACTCTATACCCTTCACTCTATACCCTACACTCTACACTTTATACCCTACAATCTATACACTACACTCTACACTCTATTCCATACACTCTATACCCTACACTCTATACCCTACACTCTATACCCTACACTCTACACTCTATACCCTACACTCTATACCCTACACTCTATACTCTACACTCTATACCCTACACTCTACACTCTATACCCTACACTCTATACCCTACACTCTATACCCTACACTCTATACCCTACACTCTACACTCTATACCCTACACTCCATACCCTACACTCTATATCCTACACTCTATACCCTACACTCTACAGTCTATACCCTACACTCTATACCCTACACTTTATACCCTACACTCTACAACCTACACTTTATACCCTTCACTCTATACCATACACTCTATACCCTACACGCTACACTCTATACCCTACACTCTATACCCTACACTCTATACCCTACACTCTACACTCTATACCCTACACTCTATACCCTACACTCTATACCGTACATTCTGTACCCCACACTCTATACCCTACACTCTATACCCTACACTCTACACTCTATACCCTACACTCTATACCCTACACTCTATACCGTACACTCTATACCCTACACTCTATACCCTACACTCTACACTCTATACCCTACACTCTATACCATACACTCTACACCCTACACTCTATACCATACACTCTATACCCTACACTCTACACCCTACACTTTATACCCTACACTCTACACTCTATACTTTACACTCTATTCCATACACTCTATACCCTACACTCTATACCATACACTCTACACTCTATACCCTACACTCTAAACCATACACTCTACACCCTACACTCTATACCATACACTCTATACCCTACACTCTACACATACATAGTAACATAGTAACATAGTTAGTAAGGCCGAAAAAAGACATTTGTCCATCCAGTTCAGCCTATATTCCATCATAATAAATACCCAGATCTACGTCCTTCTACAGAACCTAATAATTGTATGATACAATATTGTTCTGCTCCAGGAAGACATCCAGGCCTCTCTTGAACCCCTCGACTGAGTTCGCCATCACCACCTCCTCAGGCAAGCAATTCCAGATTCTCACTGCCCTAACAGTAAAGAATCCTCTTCTATGTTGGTGGAAAAACCTTCTCTCCTCCAGACGCAAAGAATGCCCCCTTGTGCCCGTCACCTTCCTTGGTATAAACAGATCCTCAGCGAGATATTTGTATTGTCCCCTTATATACTTATACATGGTTATTAGATCGCCCCTCAGTCGTCTTTTTTCTAGACTAAATAATCCTAATTTCGCTAATCTATCTGGGTATTGTAGTTCTCCCATCCCCTTTATTAATTTTGTTGCCCTCCTTTGTACTCTCTCTAGTTCCATTATATCCTTCCTGAGCACCGGTGCCCAAAACTGGACACAGTACTCCATGTGCGGTCTAACTAGGGATTTGTACAGAGGCAGTATAATGCTCTCATCATGTGTATCCAGACCTCTTTTAATGCACCCCATGATCCTGTTTGCCTTGGCAGCTGCTGCCTGGCACTGGCTGCTCCAGGTAAGTTTATCATTAACTAGGATCCCCTACACCCTACACTCTATACCCTACACTCTATACCCTACACTCTACACTTTATACCCTACACTCTATACCCTACACTCTATACCCTACACTCTACACTCTATTCCCTACACTCTATACGCCACACTCTATACCCTACAGTCTATACCCTACACTCTATACCCTACACTCTACACTCTATACCCTAGACTCTACACTATATACCCTACACTCTATACCCTACACTCTATACCCTACACTCTATACCCTACACTCCACTCTACACCCTACACTCTACACACTATACCCTACAATCTATACCCTACACTCTACACTCTATACCCTACACTCTACTCACTACACTCTATACCCTACACTCTATACCCTACACTCTATACCCTACACTCTACACCCTACACTCTATACCCTACACTCTACACCCTACACTCTATACCCTACACTCTATGCCCTACACTCTATACCCTACACTCTACACTCTATACCCTACACTCTATACCATACACTCTACACCCTACACTCTATACCATACACTCTATACCCTACACTCTACACTCTATACCCTACACTCCGTACCCTACACTCTACACTTTATACCCTACACTCTATACCATACACTCTATACCCTACACTCTATACCCTACACTCTATACCCTACACTCTATACCCTACACTCTACACCCTACACTCTACACCCTACACTGTATACCCTACACTCTATACCCTACACTCTATACCCTACACTCTACACCCTACACTCTACACCCTACACTGTATACCCTACACTCTATACCCTACACTCTAAACTCTATACCCTACACTCTACACACTATACCCTGCACTCTATAACATACACTCTATACCCTACACTCTATACACTACACTCTATACCATACACTCTACACTCTATACCCTACACTCTATACCATACACTCTACACCCTACACTGTATACCATACACTCTATACCCTACACTCTACACTCTATACCCTACACTCTATACCCTACACTCTACACTCTATAGCCTACACTCTATACCCTACACTCTATACCCTACACTCTATACCCTACACCCTACACTCTATACCCTACACTCTATACCCTACACTCTACACTTTATACCCTACACTCTATACCCTACACTCTATACCCTACACTCTACACTTTATACCCTACACTCTATACCATACACTCTATACCCTACACTCTATACCATACACTATACACTCTATACCCTACACTCTACACTGTATACCATACAATCTATGCCCCACACTCTATACCCTAAACTCTACACTCTATACCCTACACTCTACACCCTAAACTCTATACCATACACTCTATACCCTACACTCTACACTCTATACCCTACACTCTACACTCTATACCCTACACTCTACACTCTATACCCTACACTCTATACCATACACTCTATACCCTACACTCTACAATCTATACCCTACACTCTATACCCTACACTCTACACTCTATACCTTACACTCTATACCCTACATTCTATCCCCTACACTCTACACTCTATACCCTACACTCTACTCTATACCCTACACTCTATACCCTACACTCTAATCCCTACACTCTAATCCCTACACTCTATACCCTACACTCTATACCCTACACTCTATACCCTACACTCTATACCCTACACTCTACACTCTATACCCTACACTCTATACCCTACACTCTAATCCCTACATTCTACACTCTATACCCTACACTCTATACCCTACACTCTATACCCTACACTCTATACCCTACACTCTACACTCTATACCCTACACTCTATACCCTACACTCTATACCATACACTCTATACCATACACTCTATACCCTACACTCTATACCCTACACTGTATACCCTACACTCTACACCCTACACTCTATACCTTACACTCTATACCCTACACTCTATACCCTACACTCTAAACTCTATACCCTACACTCTATACCCTACACTCTATACCCTACACTCTAAACCATACACTCTACACTCTATACCCTACACTCTATACCATACACTCTACACTCTATACCCTACACTCTATACCATACACTCTACACCATACACTCTATAGCATACACTCTATACCCTACACTCTACACTCTATACCCTACACTCTATACCCTACACTCTATACCCTACACTCTATACCCTACACTTTACACTCTATATTCTACACTCTACACTTTATACCCTACACTCTATACCCTACACTCTATACCCTACACTCTACACCCTGCACTCTACACCCTACACTCTATACCCTACACTCTATACCCTACACTCTACACTCTATACCCTACACTCTATACCCTACACTCTATACCCTACACTCTATACCCTACACTCTATAGCCCACACTCTACACTCTATACCCTACACTCTATACCCTACACTCTATACCCTACACTCTACACTTTATACCTTACACTCTATTCCCTACACTCTATACCATACACTCTATACCCTACACTCTATACCCTACACTCTATACCCTACACTCTACACTCTATACCCTACACTCTATACCCTACACGCTATACCCTACACTCTGTACCCTACACTCTATACCCTACACTCTACACTCTATTCCCTACACTCTATACGCCACACTCTATACCCTACAGTCTATACCCTACACTCTATACCCTACACTCTACACTCTATACCCTAGACTCTACACTCTATACCCTACACTCTATTCCCTACACTCTATACCCTACACTCTACACCCTACACTCTACACCCTATACCCTACACTCTATACCCTACACTCTACACTCTATACCCTACACTCTATACCCTACACTCTATACCCTACACTCTATACCATACACTCTACACTCTATACCCTACACTCTATACCATACACTCTACACCATACACTCTATAGCATACACTCTATACCCTACACTCTACACTCTATACCCTACACTCTATACCCTTCACTCTATACCCTACACTCTACACTTTATACCCTACACTCTATACCCTACACTCTACACTCTATTCCATACACTCTATGCCCTACACTCTATACCCTACACTCTATACCCTACACTCTACACTCTATACCCTACACTCTATACCCTACACTCTATACTCTACACTCTATACCCTACACTCTACACTCTATACCCTACACTCTATACCCTACACTCTATACCCTACACTCTATACCCTACACTCTACACTCTATACCTTACACTCTATACCCTACACTCTATATCCTACACTCTATACCCTACACTTTACAGTCTATACCCTACACTCTATACCCTACACTCTATACCCTACACTCTACAACCTACACTTTATACCCTTCACTCTATACCATACACTCTATACCCTACACGCTACACTCTATACCCTACACTCTATACCCTACACTCTATACCCTACACTCTACACTCTATACCCTACACTCTATACCCTACACTCTATACCGTACATTCTATACCCTACACTCTATACCCTACACTCTATACCCTACACTCTACACTCTATTCCCTACACTCTATACCCTACACTCTATACCGTACACTGTATACCCTACACTCTATACCCTACACTCTACACTCTATACCATACACTCTACACCCTACACTCTATACCATACACTCTATACCCTACACTCTACACCCTACACTTTATACCCTACACTCTACACTCTATACTTTACACTCTATTCCATACACTCTATACCCTACACTCTATACCATACACTCTACACTCTATACCCTACACTCTATACCATACACTCTACACCCTGCACTCTATACCATACACTCTATACCCTACACTCTACACCCTACACTCTATACCCTACACTCTATACCCTACACTCTACACTTTATACCCTACACTCTATACCCTACACTCTATACCCTACACTCTATGCCCTACACTCTACACTCTATTCCCTACACTCTATACGCCACACTCTATACCATACAGTCTATACCCTACACTCTATACCCTACACTCTACACTCTATACCCTAGACTCTACACTCTATACCCTACACTCTATACCCTACACTCTATACCCTACACTCTATACCCTACACTCTATACCATACACTCTACACTCTATACCCTACACTCTATACCATACACTCTACACCATACACTCTATAGCATACACTCTATACCCTACACTCTACACTCTATACCCTACTCTCTATACCCTACACTCTATACCCTACACTCTACAACCTGCACTCTATACCCTACACTCTATACCCTACACCTTACACTCTATACCCTACACTCTATACCCTACACTCTATACCCTACACTCTATACCCTACACTCTATAGTCTACACTCTATAGCCTACACTCTACACTCTACTCTATACCCTACACTCTATACCCTACACTCTAATCCCTACACTCTACACTCTATACCCTACACTCTATACCCTACACTCTATACCCTACACTCTACACCCTACACTCTACACCCTACACTCTAATCCCTACACTCTAATCCCTACACTCTAATCCCTACACCCTACACTCTATACCCTACACTCTATACCCTACACTCTATACCCTACACCCTACACTCTACACCCTACACTCTACACCCTACACTCTACACCCTACACTCTACACTCTATTCCCTACACTCTACACCCTGCACTCTGTACCCTACACTCTACACTCTTTACCCTACACTCTATACCCTACATTCTATACCCTACACTCTATACCCTACACTCTAATCCCTACACTCTACACTCTATACCCTACACTCCATACCCTACACTCTATACCCTACACTCTACACCCTACACTCTACACCCTACACTCTAATCCCTACACTCTAATCCCTACACTCTAATCCCTACACCCAACACTCTATACCCTACACTCTATACCCTGCACTCTATACCCTACACTCTACACTATATACTCTACACTCTATAGCCTACACTCTATACCCTACACTCTATACCCTACACTCTATACCCTACACTTTATACCCTACACCCTATACCATACACTCTATACCCTACACTCTACAACCTGCACTCTATACCCTACACTCTATACCCTACACCCTACACTTTATACCCTACACTCTATACCCTACACTCTATACCCTACACTCTACACCCTACACTCTACACTCTACACTCTATACCCTACACTCAACACCCTGCACTCTGTACCCTACACTCTACACTCTTTACCCTACACTCTATACCCTACACTCTATACCCTACACTCTATACCCTACACTCTATACCCTACACTCTATACCCTACACTCTACACTTTATACCCTACAGTCTATACCATACACTCTATACCCTACACTCTACACTTTATACCCTACACTCTATACCATACACTCTATACCCTACACTCTATACCCTACACTATACACTCTATACCCTACACTCTACACTGTATACCATACACTCTATGCCCCACACTCTCTACCCTAAACTCTACACTCTATACCCTACACTCTACACCCTACACTCTATACCCTACACTCTATACCCTACACTCTATACCCTACACTCTATACCCTACACTCTACACTCTATACCCTACACTCTATACCATACACTCTACACCCTACACTTTACACCCTACACTCTACACCCTACACTCTACACCCTACACTTTACACCCTACACTCTATACCCTACACTCTATACCCTACACTATACACTCTATACCCTACACTCTACACCCTGCACTCTGTACCCTACACTCTATACCCTACACTCTACACTCTGTACCCTACACTCTATTCCCTACACTCTATACCCTACACTCTATACCCTACACTCTATACCCTACACTCTACACTCTATACCCTACACTCTATACCATACACTCTACACCCTACACTCTATACCATACACTCTATACCCTACACTTTACACTCTATACCCTACACTCTATACCATACACTCTACACTTTATACCCTACACTCTATACCATACACACTATACCCTACACTCTATACCCTACACTCTATACCCTACACTCTATACCCTACACTCTAATCCCTACACTCTAATCCCTACACTCTAATCCCTACACTCTAATCCCTACACTCTATACCCTACACTCTATACTCTACACTCTACACTCTATACCCTACACTCTAATCCCTACACTCTAATCCCTACACTCTACACTCTATACCCTACACTCTATACCCTACACTCTATACCCTACACTCTACACTCTATACCCTACACTCTATACCCTACACTCTACACTCTATACCCTACACTCTATACCCTACACTCTATAAAATACACTCTATACCCTACACTCTACACTCTATACCATACACTCTATACCCTACACTCTATACCATACACTCTATACCCTACACTCTATACCCTACACTCCACACCCTACACTCTATACCCTACACTTTAAAAATCTATACCCTACACTCTATACCCTACACTCTATACCCTATACCCTACACTCTATACACTACACTCTATACCATACATGCTATACTCTATACCCTACACTCTATACCATACACTCTACATCCTACACTCTACACCACTCTACACCCCACACTCTACACCCTACACCCTACACTCTATACCCTACACTCTACACCATACACTCTATACCCTATACCCTATACCCTACAATCTATACCCTACACTCTATACTCTACACTCTATACCCTACACTCTATACCCTACACTCTACACTCTATACCCTACACTCTATACCATACACTGTATACCCTACACTCTATACCCTACACTCTACACTCTATATCCTACACTCTATACCCTACACTTTACACTCTACACCCTACACTCTACATTCTATACCCTACACTCTAAACTCTACACTCTATAGCCTACACTCTATACCCTACACTCTATACCCTACACTCTACACTTTATACCCCACACTCTATACCATACACTCTATACCCTACACTCTACACTTTATACCCTACACTCTATACCATACACTCTATACCCTACACTCTATACCCTACACTATACACTCTATACCCTACACTCTACACTGTATACCATACACTCTATGCCCCACACTCTCTACCCTAAACTCTACATTCTATACCCTACACTCTACACCCTAAGCTCTATACCATACACTCTATACCCTACACTCTATACCCTACACTCTATACCCTACACTCTATACCCTACACCCTACGCTCTATACGCTACACTCTATAACCTACACTCTATACCCTACACTCTATACCCTACACTCTACACCCTACACTCTACACCCTACACTCTATACCCTACACTCTATACCCTACACTCTATACCCTACACTCTACACTCTATACCATACACTCTATAACATACACTCTATACACTACACTCTATATCTTACACTCTATACCCTACACTTTGCACTCTACACTCTGCACTCTACACTCTACATTCTATACCCTACACTCTATACTCCACACTCAATACCCTACACTCTATACCCTACACTCTATACCCTACACTCTACACTATATACTCTACACTCTATAGCCTACACTCTATACCCTACACTCTATACCCTACACTCTATACCCTACACTCTATACCCTACACTTTATACCCTACACCCTATACCATACACTCTATACCCTACACTCTACAACCTGCACTTTATACCCTACACTCTATACCCTACACCCTACACTTTATACCCTACACTCTATACCCTACACTCTATACCCTACACTCTATACCCTACACTCTACACCCTACACTCTACACTCTACACTCTATACCCTACACTCTACACCCTGCACTCTGTACCCTACACTCTACACTCTTTACCCTACACTCTATACCCTACACTCTATAACCTACACTCTATACCCTACACTCTATACCCTACACTCTACACGTTATACCCTACACTCTATACCATACACTCTATACCCTACACTCTACACTTTATACCCTACACTCTATACCATACACTCTATACCCTACACTCTATGCCCTACACTATACACTCTATACCCTACACTCTACACTGTATACCATACACTCTATGCCCCACACTCTCTACCCTAAACTCTACACTCTATACCCTACACTCTACACCTTACACTCTATACCCTACACTCTATACCCTACACTCTATACCCTACACTCTATACCCTACACTATACACTCTATACCCTACACTCTACACTGTATACCATACACTCTATGCCCCACACTCTCTACCCTAAACTCTACACTCTATACCCTACACTCTACACCCTACACTCTATACCCTACACTCTATACCCTACACTCTATACCCTACACTCTATACCCTACACTCTACACTCTATACCCTACACTCTATACCATACACTCTACACCCTACACTTTACACCCTACACTCTACACCCTACACTCTACACCCTACACTTTACACCCTACACTCTATACCCTACACTCTATACCCTACACTATACACTCTATACCCTACACTCTACACCCTGCACTCTGTACCCTACACTCTATACCCTACACTCTACACTCTGTACCCTACACTCTATTCCCTACACTCTATACCCTACACTCTATACCCTACACTCTATACCCTACACTCTACACTCTATACCCTACACTCTATACCATACACTCTACACCCTACACTCTATACCATACACTCTATACCCTACACTTTACACTCTATACCCTACACTCTATACCATACACTCTACACTTTATACCCTACACTCTATACCATACACACTATACCCTACACTCTATACCCTACACTCTATACCCTACACTCTATACCCTACACTCTAATCCCTACACTCTAATCCCTACACTCTAATCCCTACACTCTAATCCCTACACTCTATACCCTACACTCTATACTCTACACTCTACACTCTATACCCTACACTCTAATCCCTACACTCTAATCCCTACACTCTACACTCTATACCCTACACTCTATACCCTACACTCTATACCCTACACTCTACACTCTATACCCTACACTCTATACCCTACACTCTACACTCTATACCCTACACTCTATACCCTACACTCTATAAAATACACTCTATACCCTACACTCTACACTCTATACCATACACTCTATACCCTACACTCTATACCATACACTCTATACCCTACACTCTATACCCTACACTCCACACCCTACACTCTATACCCTACACTTTAAAATCTATACCCTACACTCTATACCCTACACTCTATACCCTATACCCTACACTCTATACACTACACTCTATACCATACATGCTATACTCTATACCCTACACTCTATACCATACACTCTACATCCTACACTCTACACCACTCTACACCCCACACTCTACACCCTACACCCTACACTCTATACCCTACACTCTACACCATACACTCTATACCCTATACCCTATACCCTACAATCTATACCCTACACTCTATACTCTACACTCTATACCCTACACTCTATACCCTACACGCTACACTCTATACCCTACACTCTATACCATACACTGTATACCCTACACTCTATACCCTACACTCTACACTCTATATCCTACACTCTATACCCTACACTTTACACTCTACACCCTACACTCTACATTCTATACCCTACACTCTAAACTCTACACTCTATAGCCTACACTCTATACCCTACACTCTATACCCTACACTCTACACTTTATACCCCACACTCTATACCATACACTCTATACCCTACACTCTACACTTTATACCCTACACTCTATACCATACACTCTATACCCTACACTCTATACCCTACACTATACACTCTATACCCTACACTCTACACTGTATACCATACACTCTATGCCCCACACTCTCTACCCTAAACTCTACATTCTATACCCTACACTCTACACCCTAAGCTCTATACCATACACTCTATACCCTACACTCTATACCCTACACTCTATACCCTACACTCTATACCCTACACCCTACGCTCTATACGCTACACTCTATAACCTACACTCTATACCCTACACTCTATACCCTACACTCTACACCCTACACTCTACACCCTACACTCTATACCCTACACTCTATACCCTACACTCTATACCCTACACTCTACACTCTATACCATACACTCTATACCATACAATCTATACACTACACTCTATACCCTAAACTCTACACTCTATACCCTACACTCTATAACATACACT
This sequence comes from Ranitomeya imitator, assembly GCF_032444005.1. Lineage (NCBI taxonomy): Eukaryota > Metazoa > Chordata > Amphibia > Anura > Dendrobatidae > Ranitomeya > Ranitomeya imitator. The sequence continues at coordinate 110,206,070 of NC_091285.1, read as the reverse complement.
CTATACACTACACTCTATATCTTACACTCTATACCCTACACTTTGCACTCTACACCCTACACTCTACACTCTACATTCTATACCCTACACTCTATACTCCACACTCAATACCCTACACTCTATACCCTACACTCTATACCCTACACTCTACACTATATACTCTACACTCTATAGCCTACACTCTATACCCTACACTCTATACCCTACACTCTATACCCTACACTCTATACCCTACACTTTATACCCTACACCCTATACCATACACTCTATACCCTACACTCTACAACCTGCACTTTATACCCTACACTCTATACCCTACACCCTACACTTTATAAACTACACTCTATACCCTACACTCTATACCCTACACTCTATACCCTACACTCTACACCCTACACTCTACACTCTATACCCTACACTCTACACCCTGCACTCTGTACCCTACACTCTACACTCTTTACCCTACACTCTATACCCTACACTCTATAACCTACACTCTATACCCTACACTCTATACCCTACACTCTACACGTTATACCCTACACTCTATACCATACACTCTATACCCTACACTCTACACTTTATACCCTACACTCTATACCATACACTCTATACCCTACACTCTATGCCCTACACTATACACTCTATACCCTACACTCTACACTGTATACCATACACTCTATGCCCCACACTCTCTACCCTAAACTCTACACTCTATACCCTACACTCTACACCCTACACTCTATACCCTACACTCTATACCCTACACTCTATACCCTACACTCTATACCCTACAGTCTACACTCTATACCCTACACTCTATACCATACACTCTACACCCTACACTCTACACCCTACACTCTACACCCTACAATCTACACCCTACACTCTACACCCTACACTCTATACCCTACACTCTATACCCTACACTATACACTCTATACCCTACACTCTACAGTCTACACTGTATACCATACACTCTATGCCCCACACTCTATACCCTAAACTCTACACTCTATATCCTACACTCTACACCCTAAGCTCTATACCCTACACTCTATACCCTACACTCTACACTCTATACCCTACACTCTATACCCTACACTCTATACCATACACTCTACACCCTACACTCTACACCCTACACTCTATACCCTACACTCTATACCCTACACTCTACACTTTATACCCTACACTCTATACCCTACACTCTATACCCTGCACTCTGTACCCTACACTCTACACTCTTTACCCTACACTCTATACCCTACACTCTATAACCTACACTCTATACCCTACACTCTATACCCTACACTCTACACGTTATACCCTACACTCTATACCATACACTCTATACCCTACACTCTACACTTTATACCCTACACTCTATACCATACACTCTATACCCTACACTCTATGCCCTACACTATACACTCTATACCCTACACTCTACACTGTATACCATACACTCTATGCCCCACACTCTCTACCCTAAACTCTACACTCTATACCCTACACTCTACACCCTACACTCTATACCCTACACTCTATACCCTACACTCTATACCCTACACTCTATACCCTACAGTCTACACTCTATACCCTACACTCTATACCATACACTCTACACCCTACACTCTACACCCTACACTCTACACCCTACAATCTACACCCTACACTCTACACCCTACACTCTATACCCTACACTCTATACCCTACACTATACACTCTATACCCTACACTCTACACTCTACACTGTATACCATACACTCTATGCCCCACACTCTATACCCTAAACTCTACACTCTATATCCTACACTCTACACCCTAAGCTCTATACCCTACACTCTATACCCTACACTCTACACTCTATACCCTACACTCTATACCCTACACTCTATACCATACACTCTACACCCTACACTCTACACCCTACACTCTATACCCTACACTCTATACCCTACACTCTACACTTTATACCCTACACTCTATACCCTACACTCTATACCCTGCACTCTACACCCTGCACTCTACACCCTGCACTCTACACCCAACACTCTATACCCTACACTCTACACCCTACACTCTATACCCTACACTCTACACTCTATACCCTACACTCTATAGCCTACACTCTATACCCTACACTCTATACCCTACACTCTATACCCTACACTCTACACTCTATACCCTACACTCTATACCATACACTCTATACCCTACACTCTATACCATACACTCTATACCATACACTCTATACCCTACACTCTATACCCTACACTCTATACCATACACTCTATACCCTACACTCTATACCCTACACTCTATACCCTACACTCTACACCCTACACTCTATACCCTACACTCTATACCCTACACTCTATACCCTACACTCTAAACTCTATACCCTACACTCTACACTCTACACTCTATACCCTACACTCTATAACATGCACTCTATACCCTACACTCTATACCCTACACTCTATACCCTACACTCTATACCCTACATTCTACACTCTATACCCTACACTCTATACCATACACTCTACACCATACACTCTATAGCATACACTCTATACCCTACACTCTACACTCTATACCCTACACTCTATACCCTACACTCTATACCCTACACTATACACTCTATACCCTACACTCTACACTTTATACCCTACTCTCTATACCCTGCACTCTATACCCTACACTCTACAACGTGCACTCTATACCCTACACTCTATACCCTACACCATACACTCTATACCCTACACTCTATACCCTACACTCTATACCCTACACTCTATACCCTACACTCTACACTCTATACCCTACACTCTATAACATACACTCTATACACTACACTCTATACCTTACACTCTATACCCTACACTTTACATTCTACACCCTACACTCTACACTCTATTCCCTACACTCTATACCCTACACTCTATACCCAACACTCTATACCCTACACTCTATACGCTACACTCTACACTCTATACCCTACACTCTATACCCTACACTCTAATCCCTACACTCTAATCCCTACACTCTACACTCTATACCCTACACTCTATACCCTACACTCTATACCCTACACTCTATACCCTACACTCTACACCCTACACTCTACACCCTACACTCTAATCCCTACACTCTAATCCCTACACCCTACACTCTATAACCTACACTCTATACCCTACACTCTATACCCTACACTCTACACTCTACACCCTACACTCTATACCCTACACTCTATACCCTACACTCTATACCCTACACCCTACACTCTACACCCTACACTCTACACCCTACACTCTACACTCTATACCCTACACTCTACACCCTGCACTCTGTACCCTACACTCTACACTCTTTACCCTACACTCTATACCCTACACTCTATACCCTACACTCTATACCCTACACTCTACACTATATACCTTACACTCTATACCCTACACTCTATACCCTACACTCTAAACTCTATACCCTACACTCTACACTCTATACCCTACACTCTATAACATACACTCTATACCCTACACTCTATACCCTACACTCTATACCATACACTCTACAACCTACACTCTATACCATACACTCTACACTATACACTCTATAGCATACACTCTATACCCTACACTATACACTCTATACCCTACACTCTATACCCTACACTCTATACCCTACACTATACACTCTATACCCTACACTCTACACTTTATACCCTACACTCTATACCCTACACTCTATACCCTACACTCTACAACCTGCACTCTATACCCTACACTCTATTCCCTACACTCTACACTGTATACCATACAATCTATGCCCCACACTCTATACCCTAAACTCTACACTCTATACCCTACACTCTATACCCTAAGCTCTATACCATACACTCTATACCCTACACTCTACACTCTATACCCTACACTCTATACCCTACACTCTATACCCTACACCCTACGCTCTATAAGCTATACTCTATACCCTACACTCTATACCCTACACTCTATAACCTACACTCTATACCCTACACTCTATACCCTACACTCTATACCCTACACTCTACACTCTATACCCTACACTCTATACCCTACACTATATACCCTGCACTCTATACCCTACACTCTACACTCTATACCATACACTCTATACCATACACTCTATACACTACACTCTATACCCTAAACTCTACACTCTATACCCTACACTCTATAACATACACTCTATACACTACACTCTATACCTTACACTCTATACCCTACACTTTGCACTCTACACCCTACACTCTACACTCTACATTCTATACCCTACATTCTATACCCTACACTCTCTACTCCACACTCTATACCCTACACTCTATACCCTACACTCTATACCCTACACTCTACACCCTACACTCTACACTCTATAGCCTACACTCTATACCCTACACTCTATACCCTACACTCTATACCCTACACTCTATACACTACACTCTACACTTTATACCCTACACTCTATACCATACACTCTATACCCTACACTCTACAACCTGCACTCTATACCCTACACTCTATACCCTACACTCTACACTCTATACCCTACACTCTATGCCCTACACTCTTTACCCTACACTCTACACTCTACACCCTGCACTCTGTACCCTACACTCTACACTCTTTACCCTACACTCTATACCCTACATTCTATACCCTACACTCTATACCCTACACTCTAATCCCTACACTCTACACTCTATACCCTACACTCTATACCCTACACTCTATACCCTACACTCTACACCCTACACTCTACACCCTACACTCTAATCCCTACACTCTAATCCCTACACTCTAATCCCTACACCCTACACTCTATACCCTACACTCTATACCCTACACTCTATACCCTACACTCTACACTATATACTCTACACTCTATAGCCTACACTCTATACCCTACACTCTATACCCTACACTCTATACCATACACTCTATACCCTACACTCTATACCCTACACTTTATACCCTACACCCTATACCATACACTCTATACCCTACACTCTACAACCTGCACTCTATACCCTACGCTCTATACCCTACACCCTACACTTTATACCCTACACTCTATACCCTACACTCTATACCCTACACTCTATACCCTACACTCTACACCCTACACTCTACACTCTATACCCTACACTCTACACCCTGCACTCTGTACCCTACACTCTACACTCTTTACCCTACACTCTATACCCTACACTCTATACCCTACACTCTATACCCTACACTCTACACTTTATACCCTACACTCTATACCATACACTCTATACCCTACACTCTACACTTTATACCCAACACTCTATACCATACACTCTATACCCTACACTCTATACCCTACACTATACACTCTATACCCTACACTCTACACTGTATACCATACACTCTATGCCCCACACTCTCTACCCTAAACTCTACACTCTATACCCTACACTCTACACCCTACACTCTATACCCTACACTCTATACCCTACACTCTATACCCTACACTCTATACCCTACACTCTACACTCTATACCCTACACTCTATACCATACACTCTACACCCTACACTCTACACCCTACACTCTACACCCTACACTCTACACCCTCCACTTTACACCCTACACTCTATACCCTACACTCTATACCCTACACTATACACTCTATACCCTACACTCTACACCCTGCACTCTGTACCCTACACTCTATACCCTACACTCTGTACCCTACACTCTATACCCTGCACTCTATACCCTACACTCTATACCCTACACTCTATACCCTACACTCTACACTCTATACCCTACACTCTATACCATACACTCTACACCCTACACTCTATACCCTACACTTTATACCCTACACCCTATACCATACACTCTATACCCTACACTCTACAACCTGCACTTTATACCCTACACTCTATACCCTACACCCTACACTTTATACCCCACACTCTATACCCTACACTCTATACCCTACACTCTATACCCTACACTCTACACCCTACACTCTACACTCTACACTCTATACCCTACACTCTACACCCTGCACTCTGTACCCTACACTCTACACTCTTTACCCTACACTCTATACCCTACACTCTATAACCTACACTATATACCCTACACTCTATACCCTACACTCTACACGTTATACCCTACACTCTATACCATACACTCTATACCCTACACTCTACACTTTATACCCTACACTCTATACCATACACTCTATACCCTACACTCTATGCCCTACACTATACACTCTATACCCTACACTCTACACTGTATACCATACACTCTATGCCCCACACTCTCTACCCTAAACTCTACACTCTATACCCTACACTCTACACCCTACACTCTATACCCTACACTCTATACCCTACACTCTATACCCTACACTCTATACCCTACAGTCTACACTCTATACCCTACACTCTATACCATACACTCTACACCCTACACTCTACACCCTACACTCTACACCCTACAATCTACACCCTACACTCTACACCCTACACTCTATACCCTACACTCTATAACCTACACTATACACTCTATACCCTACACTCTACACTCTACACTGTATACCATACACTCTATGCCCCACACTCTATACCCTAAACTCTACACTCTATATCCTACACTCTACACCCTAAGCTCTATACCCTACACTCTATACCCTACACTCTACACTCTATACCCTACACTCTATACCCTACACTTTATACCATACACTCTACACCCTACACTCTACACCCTACACTCTATACCCTACACTCTATACCCTACACTCTACACTTTATACCCTACACTCTATACCCTACACTCTATACCCTGCACTCTACACCCTGCACTCTACACCCTGCACTCTACACCCAACACTCTATACCCTACACTCTACACCCTACACTCTATACCCTACACTCTACACTCTATACCCTACACTCTATAGCCTACACTCTATACCCTACACTCTATACCCTACACTATATACCCTACACTCTACACTCTATACCCTACACTCTATACCATACACTCTATACCCTACACTCTATACCATACACTCTATACCATACACTCTATACCCTACACTCTATACCCTACACTCTATACCATACACTCTATACCCTACACTCTATACCCTACACTCTATACCCTACACTCTACACCCTACACTCTATACCCTACACTCTATACCCTACACTCTATACCCTACACTCTAAACTCTATACCCTACACTCTACACTCTACACTCTATACCCTACACTCTATAACATGCACTCTATACCCTACACTCTATACCCTACACTCTATACCCTACACTCTATACCCTACACTCTACACTCTATACCCTACACTCTATACCATACACTCTACACCATACACTCTATAGCATACACTCTATACCCTACACTCTACACTCTATACCCTACACTCTATACCCTACACTCTATACCCTACACTATACACTCTATACCCTACACTCTACACTTTATACCCTACTCTCTATACCCTACACTCTATACCCTACACTCTACAACGTGCACTCTATACCCTACACTCTATACCCTACACCATACACTCTATACCCTACACTCTATACCCTACACTCTATACCCTACACTCTATACCCTACACTCTACACTCTATACCCTACACTCTATAACATACACTCTATACACTATACTCTATACCTTACACTCTATACCCTACACTTTACATTCTACACCCTACACTCTACACTCTATTCCCTACACTCTATACCCTACACTCTATACCCAACACTCTATACCCTACACTCTATACCCTACACTCTACACTCTATACCCTACACTCTATACCCTACACTCTAATCCCTACACTCTAATCCCTACACTCTACACTCTATACCCTACACTCTATACCCTACACTCTATACCCTACACTCTACACCCTACACTCTACACCCTACACTCTAATCCCTACACTCTAATCCCTACACCCTACACTCTATAACCTACACTCTATACCCTACACTCTATACCCTACACTCTACACCCTACACTCTACACCATACACTCTATACCCTACACTCTATACCCTACACTCTATACCCTACACCCTACACTCTACACCCTACACTCTACACCCTACACTCTACACTCTATACCCTACACTCTACACCCTGCACTCTGTACCCTACACTCTACACTCTTTACCCTACACTCTATACCCTACACTCTATACCCTACACTCTATACCCTACACTCTACACTATATACCTTACACTCTATACCCTACACTCTATACCCTACACTCTAAACTCTATACCCTACACTCTACACTCTATACCCTACACTCTATAACATACACTCTATACCCTACACTCTATACCCTACACTCTATACCCTACACTCTATACCATACACTCTACACCCTACACTCTATACCATACACTCTACACTATACACTCTATAGCATACACTCTATACCCTACACTATACACTCTATACCCTACACTCTATACCCTACACTCTATACCCTACACTATACACTCTATACCCTACACTCTACACTTTATACCCTACACTCTATACCCTACACTCTATACCCTACACTCTACAACCTGCACTCAATACCCTACACTCTATTCCCTACACTCTACACTGTATACCATACACTCTATGCCCCACACTCTATACCCTAAACTCTACACTCTATACCCTACACTATACCCTAAGCTCTATACCATACACTCTATACCCTACACTCTACACTCTATACCCTACACTCTATACCCTACACTCTATACCCTACACCCTACGCTCTATAAGCTATACTCTATACCCTACACTCTATACCCTACACTCTATAACCTACACTCTATACCCTACACTCTATACCCTACACTCTATACCCTACACTCTACACTCTATACCCTACACTCTATACCCTACACTATATACCCTGCACTCTATACCCTACACTCTACACTCTATACCATACACTCTATACCATACACTCTATACACTACACTCTATACCCTAAACTCTACACTCTATACCCTACACTCTATAACATACACTCTATACACTACACTCTATACCTTACACTCTATACCCTACACTTTGCACTCTACACCCTACACTCTACACTCTACATTCTATACCCTACATTCTATACCCTACACTCTCTACTCCACACTCTATACCCTACACTCTATACCCTACACTCTATACCCTACACTCTACACCCTACACTCTACACTCTATAGCCTACACTCTATACCCTACACTCTATACCCTACACTCTATACCCTACACTCTATACACTACACTCTACACTTTATACCCTACACTCTATACCATACACTCTATACCCTACACTCTACAACCTGCACTCTATACCCTACACTCTATACCCTACACTCTACACTCTATACCCTACACTCTATGCCCTACACTCTTTACCCTACACTCTACACTCTACACCCTGCACTCTGTACCCTACACTCTACACTCTTTACCCTACACTCTATACCCTACATTCTATACCCTACACTCTATACCCTACACTCTAATCCCTACACTCTACACTCTATACCCTACACTCTATACCCTACACTCTATACCCTACACTCTACACCCTACACTCTACACCCTACACTCTAATCCCTACACTCTAATCCCTACACTCTAATCCCTACACCCTACACTCTATACCCTACACTCTATACCCTACACTCTATACCCTACACTCTACACTATATACTCTACACTCTATAGCCTACACTCTATACCCTACACTCTATATCCTACACTCTATACCATACACTCTATACCCTACACTCTATACCCTACACTTTATACCCTACACCCTATACCATACACTCTATACCCTACACTCTACAACCTGCACTCTATACCCTACGCTCTATACCCTACACCCTACACTTTATACCCTACACTCTATACCCTACACTCTATACCCTACACTCTATACCCTACACTCTACACCCTACACTCTACACTCTATACCCTACACTCTACACCCTGCACTCTGTACCCTACACTCTACACTCTTTACCCTACACTCTATACCCTACACTCTATACCCTACACTCTATACCCTACACTCTACACTTTATACCCTACACTCTATACCATACACTCTATACCCTACACTCTACACTTTATACCCAACACTCTATACCATACACTCTATACCCTACACTCTATACCCTACACTATACACTCTATACCCTACACTCTACACTGTATACCATACACTCTATGCCCCACACTCTCTACCCTAAACTCTACACTCTATACCCTACACTCTACACCCTACACTCTATACCCTACACTCTATACCCTACACTCTATACCCTACACTCTATACCCTACACTCTACACTCTATACCCTACACTCTATACCATACACTCTACACCCTACACTCTACACCCTACACTCTACACCCTACACTCTACACCCTCCACTTTACACCCTACACTCTATACCCTACACTCTATACCCTACACTATACACTCTATACCCTACACTCTACACCCTGCACTCTGTACCCTACACTCTATACCCTACACTCTGTACCCTACACTCTATACCCTGCACTCTATACCCTACACTCTATACCCTACACTCTATACCCTACACTCTACACTCTATACCCTACACTCTATACCATACACTCTACACCCTACACTCTATACCCTACACTTTATACCCTACACCCTATACCATACACTCTATACCCTACACTCTACAACCTGCACTTTATACCCTACACTCTATACCCTACACCCTACACTTTATACCCCACACTCTATACCCTACACTCTATACCCTACACTATATACCCTACACTCTACACCCTACACTCTACACTCTACACTCTATACCCTACACTCTACACCCTGCACTCTGTACCCTACACTCTACACTCTTTACCCTACACTCTATACCCTACACTCTATAACCTACACTATATACCCTACACTCTATACCCTACACTCTACACGTTATACCCTACACTCTATACCATACACTCTATACCCTACACTCTACACTTTATACCCTACACTCTATACCATACACTCTATACCCTACACTCTATGCCCTACACTATACACTCTATACCCTACACTCTACACTGTATACCATACACTCTATGCCCCACACTCTCTACCCTAAACTCTACACTCTATACCCTACACTCTACACCCTACACTCTATACCCTACACTCTATACCCTACACTCTATACCCTACACTCTATACCCTACAGTCTACACTCTATACCCTACACTCTATACCATACACCCTACACCCTACACTCTACACCCTACACTCTACACCCTACAATCTACACCCTACACTCTACACCCTACACTCTATACCCTACACTCTATAACCTACACTATACACTCTATACCCTACACTCTACACTCTACACTGTATACCATACACTCTATGCCCCACACTCTATACCCTAAACTCTACACTCTATATCCTACACTCTACACCCTAAGCTCTATACCCTACACTCTATACCCTACACTCTACACTCTATACCCTACACTCTATACCCTACACTTTATACCATACACTCTACACCCTACACTCTACACCCTACACTCTATACCCTACACTCTATACCCTACACTCTACACTTTATACCCTACACTCTATACCCTACACTCTATACCCTGCACTCTACACCCTGCACTCTACACCCTGCACTCTACACCCAACACTCTATACCCTACACTCTACACCCTACACTCTATGCCCTACACTCTACACTCTATACCCTACACTCTATAGCCTACACTCTATACCCTACACTTTATACCCTACACTCTATACCCTACACTCTACACTCTATACCCTACACTCTATACCATACACTCTATACCCTACACTCTATACCATACACTCTATACCATACACTCTATACCCTACACTCTATACCCTACACTCTATACCATACACTCTATACCCTACACTCTATACCCTACACTCTATACCCTACACTCTACACCCTACACTCTATACCCTACACTCTATACCCTACACTCTATACCCTACACTCTAAACTCTATACCCTACACTCTACACTCTACACTCTATACCCTACACTCTATAACATGCACTCTATACCCTACACTCTATACCCTACACTCTATACCCTACACTCTATACCCTACACTCTACACTCTATACCCTACACTCTATACCATACACTCTACACCATACACTCTATAGCATACACTCTATACCCTACACTCTACACTCTATACCCTACACTCTATACCCTACACTCTATACCCTACACTATACACTCTATACCCTACACTCTACACTTTATACCCTACTCTCTATACCCTACACTCTATACCCTACACTCTACAACGTGCACTCTATACCCTACACTCTATACCCTACACCATACACTCTATACCCTACACTCTATACCCTACACTCTATACCCTACACTCTATACCCTACACTCTACACTCTATACCCTACACTCTATAACATACACTCTATACACTATACTCTATACCTTACACTCTATACCCTACACTTTACATTCTACACCCTACACTCTACACTCTATTCCCTACACTCTATACCCTACACTCTATACCCAACACTCTATACCCTACACTCTATACCCTACACTCTACACTCTATACCCTACACTCTATACCCTACACTCTAATCCCTACACTCTAATCCCTACACTCTACACTCTATACCCTACACTCTATACCCTACACTCTATACCCTACACTCTACACCCTACACTCTACACCCTACACTCTAATCCCTACACTCTAATCCCTACACCCTACACTCTATAACCTACACTCTATACCCTACACTCTATACCCTACACTCTACACCCTACACTCTACACCATACACTCTATACCCTACACTCTATACCCTACACTCTATACCCTACACCCTACACTCTACACCCTACACTCTACACTCTATACCCTACACTCTACACCCTGCACTCTGTACCCTACACTCTACACTCTTTACCCTACACTCTATACCCTACACTCTATACCCTACACTCTATACCCTACACTCTACACTATATACCTTACACTCTATACCCTACACTCTATACCCTACACTCTAAACTCTATACCCTACACTCTACACTCTATACCCTACACTCTATAACATACACTCTATACCCTACACTCTATACCCTACACTCTATACCCTACACTCTATACCATACACTCTACACCCTACACTCTATACCATACACTCTACACTATACACTCTATAGCATACACTCTATACCCTACACTATACACTCTATACCCTACACTCTATACCCTACACTCTATACCCTACACTATACACTCTATACCCTACACTCTACACTTTATACCCTACACTCTATACCCTACACTCTATACCCTACACTCTACAACCTGCACTCAATACCCTACACTCTATTCCCTACACTCTACACTGTATACCATACACTCTATGCCCCACACTCTATACCCTAAACTCTACACTCTATACCCTACACTCTATACCCTAAGCTCTATACCATACACTCTATACCCTACACTCTACACTCTATACCCTACACTCTATACCCTACACTCTATACCCTACACCCTACGCTCTATAAGCTATACTCTATACCCTACACTCTATACCCTACACTCTATAACCTACACTCTATACCCTACACTCTATACCCTACACTCTATACCCTACACTCTACACTCTATACCCTACACTCTATACCCTACACTATATACCCTGCACTCTATACCCTACACTCTACACTCTATACCATACACTCTATACCATACACTCTATACACTACACTCTATACCCTAAACTCTACACTCTATACCCTACACTCTATAACATACACTCTATACACTACACTCTATACCTTACACTCTATACCCTACACTTTGCACTCTACACCCTACACTCTACACTCTACATTCTATACCCTACACTCTATACCCTACACTCTCTACTCCACACTCTATACCCTACACTCTATACCCTACACTCTATACCCTACACTCTACACCCTACACTCTACACTCTATAGCCTACACTCTATACCCTACACTCTATACCCTACACTCTATACCCTACACTCTATACACTACACTCTACACTTTATACCCTACACTCTATACCATACACTCTATACCCTACACTCTACAACCTGCACTCTATACCCTACACTCTATACCCTACACTCTACACTCTATACCCTACACTCTATGCCCTACACTCTTTACCCTACACTCTACACTCTACACCCTGCACTCTGTACCCTACACTCTACACTCTTTACCCTACACTCTATACCCTACATTCTATACCCTACACTCTATACCCTACACTCTAATCCCTACACTCTACACTCTATACCCTACACTCTATACCCTACACTCTATACCCTACACTCTACACCCTACACTCTACACCCTACACTCTAATCCCTACACTCTAATCCCTACACTCTAATCCCTACACCCTACACTCTATACCCTACACTCTATACCCTACACTCTATACCCTACCCTCTATACCCTACACTCTACACTATATACTCTACACTCTATAGCCTACACTCTATACCCTACACTCTATACCCTACACTCTATACTCTACACTCTATACCCTACACTCTATACCCTACACTTTATACCCTACACCCTATACCATACACTCTATACCCAACACTCTACAACCTGCACTCTATACCCTACACTCTATACCCTACACCCTACACTTTATACCCTACACTCTATACCCTACACTCTATACCCTACACTCTATACCCTACACTCTACACCCTACACTCTACACTCTACACTCTATACCCTACACTCTACACCCTGCACTCTGTACCCTACACTCTACACTCTTTACCCTACACTCTATACCCTACACTCTATACCCTACACTCTATACCCTACACTCTACACTTTATACCCTACACTCTATACCATACACTCTATACCCTACACTCTACACTTTATACCCAACACTCTATACCATACACTCTATACCCTACACTCTATACCCTACACTATACACTCTATACCCTACACTCTACACAGTATACCATACACTCTATGCCCCACACTCTCTACCCTAAACTCTACACTCTATACCCTACACTCTACACCCTACACTCTATACCCTACACTCTATACCCTACACTCTATACCCTACACTCTATACCCTACACTCTACACTCTATACCCTACACTCTATACCATACACTCTACACCCTACACTCTACACCCTACACTCTACACCCTACACTCTACACCCTCCACTTTACACCCTACACTCTATACCCTACACTCTATACCCTACACTATACACTCTATACCCTACACTCTACACCCTGCACTCTGTACCCTACACTCTATACCCTACACTCTGTACCCTACACTCTATACCCTACACTCTATACCCTACACTCTATACCCTACACTCTATACCCTACACTCTATACCATACACTCTACACCCTACACTCTATACCATACACTCTATACCCTACACTTTACACTCTATACCCTACACTCTATACCATACACTCTACACGTTATACCCTACACTCTATACCATACACACTATACCCTACACTCTATACCCTACACTCTATACCCTACACTCTATACCCTACACTCTAATCCCTACACTCTAATCCCTACACTCTAATCCCTACACTCTAATCCCTACACTCTATACCCTACACTCTATACTCTACACTCTACACTCTATACCCTACACTCTAAACCCTACACTCTAATCCCTACACTCTACACTCTATACCCTACACTCTATACCCTACACTCTATACCCTACACTCTACACTCTATACCCTACACTCTATACGCTACACTCTACACTCTATACCCTACACTCTATACCCTACACTCTATAAAATACACTCTATACCCTACACTCTACACTCTATACCATACACTCTATACCCTACACTCTATACCATACACTCTATACCCTACACTCCACACCCTACACTCTATACCTTACACTCTATACCCTACACTCTAAAATCTATACCCTACACTCTATACCCTACACTCTATACCCTATACCCTACACTCTATACACTACACTCTATACCATACACGCTATACTCTATACCCTACACTCTATACCATACACTCTACATCCTACACTCTACACCACTCTACACCCCACACTCTACACCCTACACCCTACACTCTATACCCTACACTCTACACCATACACTCTATACCCTATACCCTATACCCTACAATCTATACCCTACACTCTATACCCTACACTCTATACCCTACACTCTATACCCTACACTCTACACTCTATACCCTACACTCTATACCATACACTGTATACCCTACACTCTATACCCTACACTCTACACTCTATATCCTACACTCTATACCCTACACTTTACACTCTACACCCTACACTCTACATTCTATACCCTACACTCTAAACTCTACACTCTATAGCCTACACTCTATACCCTACACTCTATACCCTACACTCTACACTTTATACCCTACACTCTATACCATACACTCTATACCCTACACTCTACACTTTATACCCTACACTCTATACCATACACTCTATACCCTACACTCTATACCCTACACTATACACTCTATACCCTACACTCTACACTGTATACCATACACTCTATGCCCCACACTCTCTACCCTAAACTCTACATTCTATACCCTACACTCTACACCCTAAGCACTATACCATACACTCTATACCCTACACTCTATACCCTACACTCTATACCCTACACTCTATACCTTACACCCTACGCTCTATACGCTACACTCTATAACCTACACTCTATACCCTACACTCTATACCCTACACTCTACACCCTACACTCTACACCCTACACTCTATACCCTACACTCTATACCCTACACTCTATACCCTACACTCTACACTCTATACCATACACTCTATAACATACAATCTATACACTACACTCTATACCCTAAACTCTACACTCTATACCCTACACTCTATAACATACACTCTATACACTACACTCTATATCTTACACTCTATACCCTACACTTTGCACTCTACACCCTACACTCTACATTCTATACCCTACACTCTATACTCCACACTCTATACCCTACACTCTATACCCTACACTCTATACCCTACACTCTACACTATATACTCTACACTCTATAGCCTACACTCTATACCCTACACTCTTTACCCTACACTCTATACCCTACACTCTATACCCTACACTCTATACCCTACACCCTATACCATACACTCTATACCCTACACTCTAGAACCTGCACTTTATACCCTACACTCTATACCCTACACCCTACACTTTATACCCTACACTCTATACCCTACACTCTATACCCTACACTCTATACCCTACACTCTACACCCTACACTCTACACTCTACACTCTATACCCTACACTCTACACCCTGCACTCTGTACCCTACACTCTACACTCTTTACCCTACACTCTATACCCTACACACTATAACCTACACTCTATACCCTACACTCTGTACCCTATACTGTAAACTCTATACCCTACACTCTACACTCTATACCCTACACTCTATAACATACACTCTATACCCTACACTCTATACCCTACACTCTATACCCTACACTCTATACCATACACTCTATACCATACACTCTACACTCTATACCCTACACTCTATACCATACACTCTACACCATACACTCTACAGCATACACTCTATACCCTACACTCTACACTCTATACCCTACACTCTATACCCTACACTCTATACCCTACACTTTACACTCTATACCCTACACACTACACTTTATACCCTACTCTCTATACCCTACACTCTATACCCTACACTCTACAACCTGCACTCTATACCCTACACTCTATACCCTACACCTTACACTCTATACCCTACACTCTATACCCTACACTCTATACCCTACACTCTAATCCCTACACTCTACACTCTATACCCTACACTCTATACCCTACACTCCATACCATACACTCTACACCCTACACTCTACACCCTACACTCTAATCCCTACACTCTAATCCCTACACTCTAATCCCTACACCCTACACTCTATACCCTACACTCTATACCCTACACTCTATACCCTACACCCTACACTCTACACCCTACACTCTACACCCTACACTCTACACTCTATTCCCTACACTCTACACCCTGCACTCTGCACTCTGTACCCTACACTCTACACTCTTTACCCTACACTCTATACCCTACATTCTATACCCTACACTCTATACCCTACACTCTAATCCCTACACTCTACACTCTATACCCTACACTCTATACCCTACACTCTATACCCTACACTCTACACCCTACACTCTACACCCTACACTCTAATCCCTACACTCTAATCCCTACACGCTAATCCCTACACCCTACACTCTATACCCTACACTCTATACCCTACACTCTATACCCTACACTCTACACTATATACTCTACACTCTATAGCCTACACTCTATACCCTATACTCTATACCCTACACTCTATACCCTACACTCTATACCCTACACCCTATACCATACACTCTATACCCTACACTCTACAACCTGCACTCTATACCCTACACTCTATACCCTACACCCTACACTTTATACCCTACACTCTATACCCTACACTCTATACCCTACAATCTATACCCTACACTCTACACCCTACACTCTACACTCTACACTCTATACCCTACACTCTACACCCTGCACTCTGTACCCTACACTCTACACTCTTTACCCTACACTCTATACCCTACACTCTATACCCTACACTCTATACCCTACACTCTATACCCTACACTCTACACTTTATACCCTACACTCTATACCATACACTCTATACCCTACACTTTACACTTTATACCCTACACTCCATACCATACACTCTATACCCTACACTCTATACCCTACACTATACACTCTATACCCTACACTCTACACTGTATACCATACACTCTATGCCCCACACTCTCTACCCTAAACTCTACACTCTGTACCCTACACTCTACACCCTACACTCTATACCCTACACTCTATACCCTACACTCTATACCCTACACTCTATACCCTACACTCTACACTCTATACCCTACACTCTATACCATACACTCTACACCCTACACTTTACACCCTACACTCTACACCCTACACTCTACACCCTACACTTTACACCCTACACTCTATACCCTACACTCTATACCCTACACTATACACTCTATACCCTACACTCTACACCCTGCACACTGTACCCTACACTCTATACCCTACACTCTACACTCTGTACCCTACACTCTATACCCTACACTCTATACCCTACACTCTATACCCTACACTCTATACCCTACACTCTACACTCTATACCCTACACTCTATACATACACTCTACACCCTACACTCTATACCATACACTCTATACCCTACACTTTACACTCTATACCCTACACTCTATACCATACACTCTACACTTTATACCCTACACTCTATACCATACACACTATACCTTACACTCTATAGCCAACACTCTATTCCCTACACTCTATACCCTACACTCTAATCCCTACACTCTAATCCCTACACTCTAATTCCTACACTCTAATCCCTACACTCTATACCCTACACTCTATACTCTACACTCTACACTCTATACCCTACACTCTAATCCTACACTCTAATCCCTACACTCTACACTCTATACCCTACACTCTATACCCTACACTCTATACCCTACACTCTACACTCTATACCCTACACTCTGTACCCTACACTCTACACTCTATACCCTACACTCTATACCCTACACTCTATAAAATACACTCTATACCCTACACTCTACACTCTATACCATACACTCTATACACTACACTCTATACCATACACTCTATACCCTACACTCTATACCTTACACTCCACACCCTACACTCTATACCTTACACTCTATACCCTACACTCTAAAATCTATACCCTACACTCTATACCCTACACTCTATACCCTATACCCTACACTCTATACACTACACTCTATACCATACACGCTATACTCTATACCCTACACTCTATACCATACACTCTACATCCTACACTCTACACCACTCTACACCCCACACTCTACACCCTACACCCTACACTCTATACCCTACACTCTACACCATACACTCTATACCCTATACCCTATACCCTACAATCTATACCCTACACTCTATACCCTACACTCTATACCCTACACTCTATACCCTACACTCTACACTCTATACCCTACACTCTATACCATACACTGTATACCCTACACTCTATACCCTACACTCTACACTCTATATCCTACACTCTATACCCTACACTTTACACTCTACACTCTACATTCTATACCCTACACTCTAAACTCTACACTCTATAGCCTACACTCTATACCCTACACTCTATACCCTACACTCTACACTTTATACCCTACACTCTATACCATACACTCTATACCCTACACTCTACACTTTATATCCTACACTCTATACCATACACTCTATACCCTACACTCTATACCCTACACTATACACTCTATACCCTACACTCTACACTGTATACCATACACTCTATGCCCCACACTCTCTACCCTAAACTCTACATTCTATACCCTACACTCTACACCCTAAGCTCTATACCATACACTCTATACCCTACACTCTATACCCTACACTCTATACCCTACACTCTATACCCTACACCCTACGCTCTATACGCTACACTCTATAACCTACACTCTATACCCTACACTCTATACCCTACACTCTACACCCTACACTCTACACCCTACACTCTATACCCTACACTCTATACCCTACACTCTATACCCTACACTCTACACTCTATACCATACACTCTATACCATACAATCTATACACTACACTCTATACCCTAAACTCTACACTCTATACCCTACACTCTATAACATACACTCTATACACTACACTCTATATCTTACACTCTATACCCTACACTTTGCACTCTACACCCTACACTCTACACTCTACATTCTATACCCTACACTCTATACTCCACACTCTATACCCTACACTCTATACCCTACACTCTACACTATATACTCTACACTCTATAGCCTACACTCTATACCCTACACTCTATACCGTACACTCTATACCCTACACTTTATACCCTACACCCTATACCATACACTCTATACCCTACACTCTACAACCTGCACTTTATACCCTACACTCTATACCCTACACCCTACACTTTATACCCTACACTCTATACCCTACACTCTATACCCTACACTCTATACCCTACACTCTACACCCTACACTCTACACTCTACACTCTATACCCTACACTCTACACCCTGCACTCTGTACCCTACACTCTACACTCTTTACCCTACACTCTATACCCTACACTCTATAACCTACACTCTATACCCTACACTCTATACCCTACACTCTACACGTTATACCCTACACTCTATACCATACACTCTATACCCTACACTCTACACTTTATACCCTACACTCTATACCATACACTCTATACCCTACACTCTATACCCTACACTATACACTCTATACCCTACACTCTACACTGTATACCATACACTCTATGCCCCACACACTCTACCCTAAACTCTACACTCTATACCCTACACTCTACACCCTACACTCTATACCCTACACTCTATACCCTACACTCTATACCCTACACTCTACACTCTATACCCTACACTCTATACCATACACTCTACACCCTACACTCTACACCCTACACTCTAGACCCTACACTCTACACCCTACACTCTACACCCTACACTCTATACCCTACACTCTATACCCTACACTATACACTCTATACCCTACACTCTACACTCTACACTGTATACCATACACTCTATGCCCCACACTCTATACCCTAAACTCTACACTCTATATCCTACACTCTACACCCTAAGCTCTATACCCTACACTCTATACCCTACACTCTACACTCTATACCCTACACTCTATACCCTACACTCTATACCATACACTCTACACCCTACACTCTACACCCTACACTCTATACCCTACACTCTATACCCTACACTCTACACTTTATACCCTACACTCTATACCCTACACTCTATACCCTGCACTCTACACCCTGCACTCTACACCCTGCACTCTACACCCTGCACTCTACACCCAACACTCTATACCCTACACTCTACACCCTACACTCTATACCCTACACTCTACACTCTATACCCTACACTCTATAGCCTACACTCTATACCCTACACTCTATACCCTGCACTCTATACCCTACACTCTACACTCTATACCCTACACTCTATACCATACACTCTATACCCTACACTCTATACCATACACTTTATACCATACACTCTATACCCTACACTCTATACCCTACACTCTATACCATACACTCTATACCCTACACTCTATACCCTACACTCTATACCCTACACTCTACACCCTACACTCTATACCCTACACTCTATACCCTACACTCTATACCCTACACTCTAAACTCTATACCCTACACTCTACACTCTATACCCTACACTCTATAACATGCACTCTATACCCTACACTCTATACCCTACACTCTATACCCTACACTCTATACCCTACACTCTACACTCTATACCCTACACTCTATACCATACACTCTACACCATACACTCTATAGCATACACTCTATACCCTACACTCTATACCCTACACTCTACACTCTATACCCTACACTCTACACCCTACACTCTACACTCTATACCCTACACTCTATACCCTACACTCTATAAAATACACTCTATACCCTACACTCTACACTCTATACCATACACTCTATACCCTACACTCTATACCATACACTCTATACCCTACACTCTATACCCTACACTCCACACCCTACACTCTATACCTTACACTCTATACCCTACACTCTAAAATCTATACCCTACACTCTATACCCTACACTCTATACCCTACACTCTATACACTACACTCTATACCATACACGCTATACTCTATACCCTACACTCTATACCATACACTCTACATCCTACACTCTACACCACTCTACACCCCACACTCTACACCCTACACCCTACACTCTATACCCTACACTCTACACCATACACTCTATACCCTATACCCTACAATCTATACCCTACACTCTATACCCTACACTCTATACCCTACACTCTATACCCTACACTCTACACTCTATACCCTACACTCTATACCATACACTGTATACCCTACACTCTATACCCTACACTCTACACTCTATATCCTACACTCTATACCCTACACTTTACACTCTACACCCTACACTCTACATTCTATACCCTACACTCTAAACTCTACACTCTATAGCCTACACTCTATACCCTACACTCTATACCCTACACTCTACACTTTATACCCTACACTCTATACCATACACTCTATACCCTACACTCTACACTTTATACCCTACACTCTATACCATACACTCTATACCCTACACTCTATACCCTACACTATACACTCTATACCCTACACTTTACACTGTATACCATACACTCTATGCCCCACACTCTCTACCCTAAACTCTACATTCTATACCCTACACTCTACACCCTAAGCTCTATACCATACACTCTATACCCTACACTCTATACCCTACACTCTATACCCTACACTCTATACCCTACACCCTACGCTCTATACGCTACACTCTATAACCTACACTCTATACCCTACACTCTATACCCTACACTCTACACCCTACACTCTACACCCTACACTCTATACCCTACACTCTATACCCTACACTCTATACCCTACACTCTACACTCTATACCATACACTCTATACCATACAATCTATACACTACACTCTATACCCTAAACTCTACACTCTATACCCTACACTCTATAACATACACTCTATACACTACACTCTATATCTTACACTCTATACCCTACACTTTGCACTCTACACCCTACACTCTACACTCTACATTCTATACCCTACACTCTATACTCCACACTCTATACCCTACACTCTATACCCTACACTATATACTCTACACTCTATAGCCTACACTCTATACCCTACACTCTATACCCTACACTCTATACCCTACACTCTATACCCTACACTCTATACCCTACACTTTATATCCTACACCCTATACCATACACTCTATACCCTACACTCTACAACCTGCACTTTATACCCTACACTCTATACCCTACACCCTACACTTTATACCCTACACTCTATACCCTACACTCTATACCCTACACTCTATACCCTACACTCTACACCCTACACTCTACACTCTATACCCTACACTCTACACCCTGCACTCTGTACCCTACACTCTACACTCTTTACCCTACACTCTATACCCTACACTCTATAACCTACACTCTATACCCTACACTCTATACCCTACACTCTACACGTTATACCCTACAGTCTATACCATACACTCTATACCCTACACTCTACACTTTATACCCTACACTCTATACCATACACTCTATACCCTACACTCTATACCCTACACTATACACTCTATACCCTACACTCTACACTGTATACCATACACTCTATGCCCCACACTCTCTACCCTAAACTCTACACTCTATACCCTACACTCTACACCCTACACTCTATACCCTACACTCTATACCCTACACTCTATACCCTACACTCTATACCCTACACTCTACACTCTATACCCTACACTCTATACCATACACTCTACACCCTACACTCTATACCCTACACTCTACACCCTACACTCTATACCCTACACTCTATACCCTTCACTATACACTCTATACCCTACACTCTACACTCTACACTGTATACCATACACTCTATGCCCCACACTCTATACCCTAAACTCTACATTCTATATCCTACACTCTACACCCTAAGCTCTATACCCTACACTCTATACCCTACACTCTACACTCTATACCCTACACTCTATACCCTACACTCTATACCATACACTCTACACCCTACACTCTACACCCTACACTCTATACCCTACACTCTATACCCTACACTCTACACTTTATACCCTACACTCTATACCCTACACTCTATACCCTGCACTCTACACCCTGCACTCTACACGCTGCACTCTACACCCAACACTCTATACCCTACACTCTACACCCTACACTCTATACCCTACACTCTACACTTTATACCCTACACTCTATAGCCTACACTCTATACCCTACACTCTATACCCTACACTCTATACCCTACACTCTACACTCTATACCCTACACTCTATACCATACACTCTATACCCTACACTCTATACCATACACTCTATACCATACACTCTATACCCTACACTCTATACCCTACACTCTATACCCTACACTCTATACCATACACTCTATACCCTACACTCTATACCCTACAATCTATACCCTACACTCTACACCCTACACTCTATACCCTACACTCTATACCCTACACTCTATACCCTACACTCTAAACTCTATACCCTACACTCTACACTCTACACTCTATACCCTAAACTCTATAACATGCACTCTATACCCTACACTCTATACCCTACACTCTATACCCTACACTCTATACCCTACACTCTATACCCTACACTCTACACTCTATACCCTACACTCTATACCATACACTCTACACCATACACTCTATAGCATACACTCTATACCCTACACTCTACACTCTATACCCTACACTCTATACCCTACACTATACACTCTATACCCTACACTCTACACTTTATACCCTACTCTCTATACCCTACACTCTATACCCTACACTCTACAACGTGCACTCTATACCCTACACTCTATACCCTACACCCTACACTCTATACCCTACACTCTATACCCTACACTCTATACCCTACACTCTACACTCTATACCCTACACTCTATAACATACACTCTATACACTACACTCTATACCTTACACTCTATACCCTACACTTTACATTCTACACCCTACACTCTACACTCTATTCCCTACACTCTATACCTTACACTCTATACCCTACACTCTATACCCTACACTCTACACTCTATACCCTACACTCTATACCCTACACTCTAATCCCTACACTCTAATCCCTACACTCTACACTCTATACCCTACACTATATACCCTACACTCTATACCCTACACTCTACACCCTACACTCTACACCCTACACTCTAATCCCTACACTCTAATCCCTACACCCTACACTCTATAACCTACACTCTATACCCTACACTCTATACCCTACACTCTACACCCTACACTCTACACCCTACACTCTATACCCTACACTCTATACCCTACACTCTATACCCTACACCCTACACTCTACACCCTACACTCTACACTCTACACTCTACACTCTATACCCTACATTCTACACCCTGCACTCTGTACCCTACACTCTACACTCTTTACCCTACACTCTATACCCTACACTCTATACCCTACACTCTATACCCTACACTCTACAATACATACCTTACACTCTATACCCTACACTCTATACCCTACACTCTAAACTCTATACCCTACACTCTACACTCTATACCCTACACTCTATAACATACACTCTATACCCTACACTCTATACCCTACACTCTATACCCTACACTCTATACCATGCACTCTACACCCTACACTCTATACCATACACTCTACACCATACACTCTATAGCATACACTCTATACCCTACACTATACACTCTATACCCTACACTCTATACCCTACACTCTATACCCTACACTATACACTCTATACCCTACACTCTACACTTTATACCCTACACTCTATACCCTACACTCTACAACGTGCACTCTATACCCTACACTCTATACCCTACACTCTACACTCTATACCCTACACTCTATACCCTACACTTTATACCCTACACTCTACACTGTATACCATACACTCTATGCCCCACACTCTATACCTTAAACTCTACACTCTATACCCTACACTCTATACCCTAAGCTCTATACCATACACTCTATACCCTACACTCTACACTCTATACCCTACACTCTATACCCTACACTCTATACCCTACACCCTACGCTCTATAAGCTATACTCTATACCCTACACTCTATACCATACACTCTACACCCTACACTCTACACCCTACACTCTATACCCTACACTCTATACCCTACACTCTACACTTTATACCCTACACTCTATACCCTACACTCTATACCCTGCACTCTACACCCTGCACTCTACACGCTGCACTCTACACCCAACACTCTATACCCTACACTCTACACCCTACACTCTATACCCTACACTCTACACTTTATACCCTACACTCTATAGCCTACACTCTATACCCTACACTCTATACCCTACACTCTATACCCTACACTCTACACTCTATACCCTACACTCTATACCATACACTCTATACCCTACACTCTATACCATACACTCTATACCATACACTCTATACCCTACACTCTATACCCTACACTCTATACCCTACACTCTATACCATACACTCTATACCCTACACTCTATACCCTACAATCTATACCCTACACTCTACACCCTACACTCTATACCCTACACTCTATACCCTACACTCTATACCCTACACTCTAAACTCTATACCCTACACTCTACACTCTACACTCTATACCCTAAACTCTATAACATGCACTCTATACCCTACACTCTATACCCTACACTCTATACCCTACACTCTATACCCTACACTCTATACCCTACACTCTACACTCTATACCCTACACTCTATACCATACACTCTACACCATACACTCTATAGCATACACTCTATACCCTACACTCTACACTCTATACCCTACACTCTATACCCTACACTATACACTCTATACCCTACACTCTACACTTTATACCCTACTCTCTATACCCTACACTCTATACCCTACACTCTACAACGTGCACTCTATACCCTACACTCTATACCCTACACCCTACACTCTATACCCTACACTCTATACCCTACACTCTATACCCTACACTCTACACTCTATACCCTACACTCTATAACATACACTCTATACACTACACTCTATACCTTACACTCTATACCCTACACTTTACATTCTACACCCTACACTCTACACTCTATTCCCTACACTCTATACCTTACACTCTATACCCTACACTCTATACCCTACACTCTACACTCTATACCCTACACTCTATACCCTACACTCTAATCCCTACACTCTAATCCCTACACTCTACACTCTATACCCTACACTATATACCCTACACTCTATACCCTACACTCTACACCCTACACTCTACACCCTACACTCTAATCCCTACACTCTAATCCCTACACCCTACACTCTATAACCTACACTCTATACCCTACACTCTATACCCTACACTCTACACCCTACACTCTACACCCTACACTCTATACCCTACACTCTATACCCTACACTCTATACCCTACACCCTACACTCTACACCCTACACTCTACACTCTACACTCTACACTCTATACCCTACATTCTACACCCTGCACTCTGTACCCTACACTCTACACTCTTTACCCTACACTCTATACCCTACACTCTATACCCTACACTCTATACCCTACACTCTACAATACATACCTTACACTCTATACCCTACACTCTATACCCTACACTCTAAACTCTATACCCTACACTCTACACTCTATACCCTACACTCTATAACATACACTCTATACCCTACACTCTATACCCTACACTCTATACCCTACACTCTATACCATGCACTCTACACCCTACACTCTATACCATACACTCTACACCATACACTCTATAGCATACACTCTATACCCTACACTATACACTCTATACCCTACACTCTATACCCTACACTCTATACCCTACACTATACACTCTATACCCTACACTCTACACTTTATACCCTACACTCTATACCCTACACTCTACAACGTGCACTCTATACCCTACACTCTATACCCTACACTCTACACTCTATACCCTACACTCTATACCCTACACTTTATACCCTACACTCTACACTGTATACCATACACTCTATGCCCCACACTCTATACCTTAAACTCTACACTCTATACCCTACACTCTATACCCTAAGCTCTATACCATACACTCTATACCCTACACTCTACACTCTATACCCTACACTCTATACCCTACACTCTATACCCTACACCCTACGCTCTATAAGCTATACTCTATACCCTACACTCTATAACATACACTCTATACCCTACACTCTATACCCTACACTCTATACCCTACACTCTATACCCTACACTCTACACTCTATACCCTACACTCTATACCCTACACTCTATACCCTACACTCTATACCCTACACTCTACACTCTATACCATACACTCTATACCATACACTCTATACACTACACTCTATACCCTAAACTCTACACTCTATACCCTACACTCTATAACATACACTCTATACACTACACTCTATACCTTACACTCTATACCCTACACTTTGCACTCTACACCCTACACTCTACACTCTACATTCTATACCCTACACTCTATACCCTACACTCTCTACTCCACACTCTATACCCTACACTCTATACCCTACACTCTATACCCTACACTCTACACCCTACACTCTACACTCTATAGCCTACACTCTATACCCTACACTCTATACCCTACACTCTATACCCTACACTCTATACACTACACTCTACACTTTATACCCTACACTCTATACCATACACTCTATACCCTACACTCTACAACCTGCACTCTATACCCTACACTCTATACCCTACACTCTATACCCTACACTATACACTCTATACCCTACACTCTACACTTTATACCCTACACTCTATACCCTACACTCTATACCCTACACTCTATACCCTACACTCTATACCTTACACTCTACAACCTGCACTCTACAACCTGCAATCTATACCCTACACTCTATACCCTACACTCTACACTCTATACCCTACACTCTATACCCTACACTCTATACCCTACACTCTATACCCTACACTCTACACTCTATACCCTACACTCTATAGCCTACACTCTACACCCTACACTCTATACCCTGCACTCTATACCCTACACTCTACACTCTATACCCTACACTCTACTCCCTACACTCTACACCCTACCGTCTATACCCTACACTCTACACCCTATACCTTACACTCTACACTCTATTCC
Source organism: Ranitomeya imitator (assembly GCF_032444005.1). Lineage (NCBI taxonomy): Eukaryota > Metazoa > Chordata > Amphibia > Anura > Dendrobatidae > Ranitomeya > Ranitomeya imitator. Next base: position 110,175,643 of record NC_091285.1, on the reverse strand, counting down.
CTACACTCTATACCCTACACTCTATACCCTACATTCTATACCCTACACTCTACACTCTATACCCTACACTCTATACCCTACACTCCATACCGTACACTCTATACCCTACACTCTACACTCTATACCCTACACTTTACATTCTACACCCTACACTCTACACTCTATTCCCTACACTCTATACCCTACACTCTATACCCTACACTCTATACCCTACACTCTATACCCTACACTCTAATCCCTACACTCTAATCCCTACACTCTACACTCTATACCCTACACTCTATACCCTACACTCTATACCCTACACTCTAATCCCTACACCCTACACTCTATAACCTACACTCTATACCCTACACTCTATACCCTACACTCTACACTCTATACCCTACACTCTATACCCTACACTCTAATCCCTACACTCTAATCCCTACACTCTACACTCTATACCCTACACTATATACCCTACACTCTATACCCTACACTCTACACCCTACACTCTACACCCTACACTCTAATCCCTACACTCTAATCCCTACACCCTACACTCTATAACCTACACTCTATACCCTACACTCTATACCCTACACTCTACACCCTACACTCTACACCCTACACTCTATACCCTACACTCTATACCCTACACTCTATACCCTACACCCTACACTCTACACCCTACACTCTACACTCTACACTCTACACTCTATACCCTACATTCTACACCCTGCACTCTGTACCCTACACTCTACACTCTTTACCCTACACTCTATACCCTACACTCTATACCCTACACTCTATACCCTACACTCTACAATACATACCTTACACTCTATACCCTACACTCTATACCCTACACTCTAAACTCTATACCCTACACTCTACACTCTATACCCTACACTCTATAACATACACTCTATACCCTACACTCTATACCCTACACTCTATACCCTACACTCTATACCATGCACTCTACACCCTACACTCTATACCATACACTCTACACCATACACTCTATAGCATACACTCTATACCCTACACTATACACTCTATACCCTACACTCTATACCCTACACTCTATACCCTACACTATACACTCTATACCCTACACTCTACACTTTATACCCTACACTCTATACCCTACACTCTACAACGTGCACTCTATACCCTACACTCTATACCCTACACTCTACACTCTATACCCTACACTCTATACCCTACACTTTATACCCTACACTCTACACTGTATACCATACACTCTATGCCCCACACTCTATACCTTAAACTCTACACTCTATACCCTACACTCTATACCCTAAGCTCTATACCATACACTCTATACCCTACACTCTACACTCTATACCCTACACTCTATACCCTACACTCTATACCCTACACCCTACGCTCTATAAGCTATACTCTATACCCTACACTCTATAACATACACTCTATACCCTACACTCTATACCCTACACTCTATACCCTACACTCTATACCCTACACTCTACACTCTATACCCTACACTCTATACCCTACACTCTATACCCTACACTCTATACCCTACACTCTACACTCTATACCATACACTCTATACCATACACTCTATACACTACACTCTATACCCTAAACTCTACACTCTATACCCTACACTCTATAACATACACTCTATACACTACACTCTATACCTTACACTCTATACCCTACACTTTGCACTCTACACCCTACACTCTACACTCTACATTCTATACCCTACACTCTATACCCTACACTCTCTACTCCACACTCTATACCCTACACTCTATACCCTACACTCTATACCCTACACTCTACACCCTACACTCTACACTCTATAGCCTACACTCTATACCCTACACTCTATACCCTACACTCTATACCCTACACTCTATACACTACACTCTACACTTTATACCCTACACTCTATACCATACACTCTATACCCTACACTCTACAACCTGCACTCTATACCCTACACTCTATACCCTACACTCTATACCCTACACTATACACTCTATACCCTACACTCTACACTTTATACCCTACACTCTATACCCTACACTCTATACCCTACACTCTATACCCTACACTCTATACCTTACACTCTACAACCTGCACTCTACAACCTGCAATCTATACCCTACACTCTATACCCTACACTCTACACTCTATACCCTACACTCTATACCCTACACTCTATACCCTACACTCTATACCCTACACTCTACACTCTATACCCTACACTCTATAGCCTACACTCTACACCCTACACTCTATACCCTGCACTCTATACCCTACACTCTACACTCTATACCCTACACTCTACTCCCTACACTCTACACCCTACCGTCTATACCCTACACTCTACACCCTATACCTTACACTCTACACTCTATTCCCTACACTCTATACCCTACACTCTATACCCTACATTCTATACCCTACACTCTACACTCTATACCCTACACTCTATACCCTACACTCCATACCGTACACTCTATACCCTACACTCTACACTCTATACCCTACACTTTACATTCTACACCCTACACTCTACACTCTATTCCCTACACTCTATACCCTACACTCTATACCCTACACTCTATACCCTACACTCTATACCCTACACTCTAATCCCTACACTCTAATCCCTACACTCTACACTCTATACCCTACACTCTATACCCTACACTCTATACCCTACACTCTACACCCTACACTCTACACCCTACACTCTAATCCCTACACTCTAATCCCTACACCCTACACTCTATAACCTACACTCTATACCCTACACTCTATACCCTACACTCTACACCCTACACTCTACACCCTACACTCTATACCCTACACTCTATACCCTACACTCTATACCCTACACCCTACACTCTACACCCTACACTCTACACCCTACACTCTACACCCTACACTCTACACTCTATACCCTACACTCTACACCCTGCACTCTGTACCCTACACTCTACACTCTATACCCTACACTCTATACCCTACACTCTATACCCTACACTCTACACTATATACCTTACACTCTATACCCTACACTCTATACCCTACACTCTAAACTCTATACCCTACACTCTACACTCTATACCCTACACTCTATAACATACACTCTATACCCTACACTCTACACCCTACACTCTATGCCCTACACTCTATACCCTACACTATACACTCTATACCCTACACTCTACACCTTATACCCTACACTCTATACCCTACACTCTATACCCTACACTCTACAACCTGCACTCTATACCCTACACTCTATACCCTACACTCTACACTCTATACCCTACACTCTATACCCTACACTCTATACCCTACACTCTACACTGTATACCATACACTCTATGCCCCACACTCTATACCCTAAACTCTACACTCTATACCCTACACTCTACACCCTAAGCTCTATACCATACACTCTATACCCTACACTCTACACTCTATACCCTACACTCTATACCCTACACTCTATACCCTACACCCTACGCTCTATAAGCTACACTCTATACCCTACACTCTATACCCTACACTCTATAACCTACACTCTATACCTTATACTCTATACCCTACACTCTATACCCTACACTCTATACCCTACACTCTATACCCTACACTCTACACTCTATACCCTACACTCTATACCCTACACTCTATACCCTACACTCTATACCCTACACTCTACACTCTATACCATACACTCTATACCATACACTCTATACACTACACTCTATACCCTAAACTCTACACTCTATACCCTACACTCTATAACATACACTCTATACACTACACTCTATACCTTACACTCTATACCCTACACTTTGCACTCTACACCCTACACTCTACACTCTACATTCTATACCCTACACTCTATACCCTACACTCTCTACTCCACACTCTATACCCTACACTCTATACCCTACACTCTATACCCTACACTCTACACCCTACACTCTAAACTCTATAGCCTACACTCTATACCCTACACTCTATACCCTACACTCTATACCCTACACTCTATACACTACACTCTACACTTTATACCCTACACTCTATACCATACACTCTATACCCTACACTCTACAACCTGCACTCTATACCCTACACTCTACACTCTATACCCTACACTCTATGCCCTACACTCTTTACCCTACACTCTACACTCTATACCCTACACTCTATACCCTACACTCTACACTTTATACCCTACACTCTATACCATACACTCTATACCCTACACTCCATACCCTACACTCTACACTTTATACCCCACACTCTATACCATACACTCTATACCCTACACTCTACACCTTACACTCTATACCCTACATTCTATCCCCTACACTCTACACTCTATACCCTACACTCTACACTCTACTCTATACCCTACACTCTATACCCTACACTCTACACTCTATACCCTACACTCTACACTCTACACCCTACACTCTATACTCTACACTCTATACCCTACACTCTAATCCCTACACTCTATACCCTACACTCTATACCATACACTCTCCACCCTACACCCTACACTCTACACCCTACACTCTATACCCTATACCCTACACTCTATACCCTACACTCTATACCCTACACTCTATACCCTACAATATACACTCTATACCCTACACTCTACGCTTTATACCCTACACTCTATACCCTATACCCTACACTCTATACCCTACACTCTATACCCTACACTCTTATCCCTACACCCTACACTCTATACCCTACACTCTATACCCTACACTCTATACCCTACACTCTACACCCTACACTCTACACTCTATACCCTACACTCTATACCCTACACTCTATACCTCACACCCTACACTCTACACCATACACTCTATACCCTACACTCTACACCCTACACTCTATACCCTACACTTTACACCCTGCACTCTGTACCCTACACTCTACACTCTTTACCCTACACTCTATACCCTACACTCTATACCCTACACTCTATACACTACACTCTACACTTTATACCCTACACTCTATACCATACACTCTATACCCTACACTCTACAACCTGCACTCTATACTCTACACTCTAAACTCTATACCCTACACTCTACACTCTATACCCTACACTCTATACCCTACACTCTTTACCCTACACTCTACACTCTATACCCTACACTCTATACCCTACACTCTACACTTTATACCCTACACTCTATACCATACACTCTATACCCTACACTCCATACCCTAAACTCTACACTTTATACCCCACACTCTATACCATACACTCTATACCCTACACTCTACACCTTACACTCTATACCCTACATTCTATCCGCTACACTCTACACTCTATACCCTACACTCTACACTCTACTCTATACCCTACACTCTATACCCTAAACTCTACACTCTATACCCTACACTCTACACTCTACAACCTACACTCTATACCCTACACTCTATACCCTACACTCTAATCCCTACACTCTATACCCTACACTTTATACCATACACTCTACACCCTACACCCTACACTCTACACCCTACACTCTATACCCTATACCCTACACTCTATACCCTACACTCTATACCCTACACTCTATACCCTACACTATACATTCTATACCCTACACTCTACGCTTTATACCCTACACTCTATACCCTACACTCTATACCCTACACTCTATACCCTACACTCTACACCCTACACTCTACACCCTACACTCTAATCCCTACACTCTAATCCCTACACTCTACACTCTATTCCCTACACTCTATACCCTACACTCTATACCCTACACCCTACACTCTACACCCTACACTCTATACCCTACACTCTACACCCTACACTCTATACCCTACACTCTACACCCTGCACTCTGTACCCTACACTCTACACTCTTTACCCTACACTCTATACCCTACACTCTATACCCTTCACTCTATACCCTACACTCTATACCCTACACTCTACACTCTATACCTTACACTCTATACCCTACACTTTATACCCTACACTCTAAACTCTATACCCTACACTCTACACTCTATACCCTACACTCTATAACATACACTCTATACCCTACACTCTATACCCTACACTCTATACCATACACTCTATACCCTACACTCTACACCCTACACTCTATAGCCTACACTCTATACCCTACACTCTAATCCCTACACTCTACACTCTATACCCTACACTCTATACCCTACACCCTATACCCTACACCCTACACTCTACACCCTACACTCTACACTCTATAGCCTACACTCTACACCCTACACCCTACACTCTATACCCTACACTCTACACCCTGCACTCTGTACCCTACACTCTACACTCTTTACCCTACACTCTATACCCTACACTCTACAACCTGCACTCTATACCCTACACTCTATACCCTACACTCTATACCCTACACTCTATACCCTACACTCTACACCCTACACTCTAATCCCTACACTCTAATCCCTACACTCTAATCCCTACACCCTATACCCTACACTCTATACCCTACACTCTATACCCTACACTCTATACCCTACACCCTACACTCTACACCCTACACTCTACACTCTATACCCTACACTCTACACCCTACACTCTACACCCTACACTCTACACTCTATACCCTACACTCTACACCCTGCACTCTGTACCCTACACTCTACACTCTTTACCCTACACTCTATACCCTACACTCTATACCCTACACTCTATACCCTACACTCTAAACTCTATACCCTACACTCTACACTCTATACCCTACACTCTGTAACATACACTCTATACCCTACACTCTATACCCTACACTCTACACCCTACACTCTATACCATACACTCTACACCCTACACTCTATACCATACACTCTACACCATACACTCTATAGCATACACTCTATACCCTACACTATACACTCTATACCCTACACTCTATACCCTACACTCTATACCCTACACTATACACTCTATACCCTACACTCTACACTTTATACCCTACACTCTATACCCTACACTCTATACCCTACACTCTATACCGTACACTCTATACCCTACACTCTACAACCTGCACTCTACAACCTGCAATCTATACCCTACACTCTATACCCTACACTCTACACTCTATACCCTACACTCCATACCCTACACTCTATACCCTACACTCTATACCCTACACTCTACACTCTATACCCTACACTCTATAGCCTACGCTCTACACCCTACACTCTATACCCTGCACTCTATACCCTACACTCTACACTCTATACCCTACACTCTACTCCCTACACTCTACACCCTACCGTCTATACCCTACACTCTACACTCTATACCTTACACTCTACACTCTATTCTCTACACTCTATACCCTACACTCTATACCCTACATTCTATACCCTACACTCTACACTCTGAACCCTGTTCACACAGGTTATATACAGATGATCAGGTTTTTAAATACATCAGATAGGGATTGCATACATTAGTTAGGACTGCTCTGATAAGGGTATACCGTGAAGATTGGTAGAGCAGCTTAGTATACAATTTTTGCAAAAAACGTATCAACCAAATACCCTGTTTTTTACATCTTTTACTAGCACTTGCGGATTACTGCAACATTTTTTCAAACTGAGTGTTTTTGGTTTTACTATTCTCTTTTGTGTCTTCAGGTTTCTTGGTGGTGTGTGAACATGATCATACAGACTTGTTCACTGTGCAAGTAGCCCATGTGTTCCTGTACTCTACACTCTATACCCTACACTCTATACCCTACACTCCATACCGTACACTCTATACCCTACACTCTACACTCTATACCCTACACTCTTTACGCCACACTCTATACCCTACAGTCTATACCCTACACTCTATACCCTACACTCTACACTCTATACCATACACTCTACACTCTATACCCTACACTCTATCCCCTACACTCTATACCCTACACCCTACACTCTATACCCTACACTCTATACCCTACACTCAACACCCTACACTCTACACCCTACACCCTACACTCTATACCCTATACCCTACACTCTATACCCTACACTCTATACCCTACACTCTATACCCTACACTCTATACCCTACACTATACACTCTATACCCTACACTCTACACTTTATACCCTACACTCTATACCCTACACTCTATACCCTGCACTCTACACCCTGCACTCTACACCCAACACTCTAAACCCTACACTCTATACCCTACACTTTATACCCTACACTCTACACTCTATACCCTACACTCTATAGCCTACACTCTATACCCTACAGTATATACCCTACACTCTATACCCTACACTCTACACCTTACACTCTACACTCTATTCCCTACACTCTATACCCTACACTCTATACCCTACACTCTATACCCTACACTCTACACTCTATACCCTACACCCTACACTCTATACCCTACACTCTACACTCTATATCCTACACTCTATACCCTGCACTCTACACCCTGCACTCTACACCCAACACTCTATACCCTACACTCTACACCCTACACTCTATACCCTACACTCGATAACCTACACTCTACACTCTATACCATACACTCTACACCCTACACTCTAATCCCTACACTCTACACTCTATACCCTACACTCTATACCATACACTCTATACCCTACACTCTATACCATACACTCTATACCATACACTCTATACCCTACACTCTATACCCTACACTCTACACCCTACACTCTATACCTTACACTCTATACCCTACACTCTATACCCTACACTCTAAACTCTATACCCTACACTCTACACTCTATACCCTACACTCTATAACATACACTCTATACCCTACACTCTATACCCTACACTCTATACCCTACACTCTATACCATACACTCTATACCATACACTCTACACTCTATACCCTACACTCTATACCATACACTCTACACCATACACTCTATAGCATACACTCTATACCCTACACTCTACACTCTATACCCTACACTCTATACCCTACACTATACACTCTATACCCTACACTCTACACTTTATACCCTACTCTCTATACCCTACACTCTATACCCTACACTCTACAACCTGCACTCTATACCCTACACTCTATACCCTACACCTTACACTCTATACCCTACACTCTATACCCTACACTCTATACCCTACACTCTATACCCTACACTCTATTGTCTACACTCTATAGCCTACACTCTACACTCTACTCTATACCCTACACTCTATACCCTACACTCTAATCCCTACACTCTACACTCTATACCCTACACTCTATACCCTACACTCTATACCCTACACTCTACACCCTACACTCTACACCCTACACTCTAATCCCTACACTCTAATCCCTACACTCTAATCCCTACACCCTACACTATATACCCTACACTCTATACCCTACACTCTAAACCCTACACCCTACACTCTACACCCTACACTCTACACCCTACACTCTACACCCTACACTCTACACTCTATTCCCTACACTCTACACCCTGCACTCTGTACCCTACACTCTACACTCTTTACCCTACACTCTATACCCTACATTCTATACCCTACACTCTATACCCTACACTCTAATCCCTACACTCTACACTCTATATCCTACACTCTATACCCTGCACTCTATACCCTACACTCTACACCCTACACCCTACACTCTAATCCCTACACTCTAATCCCTACACCCTACACTCTATACCCTACACTCTATACCCTACACTCTATACCCTACACTCTACACTATATACTCTACACTCTATAGCCTACACTCTATACCCTACACTCTATACCCTACACTCTATACCCTACACTCTATACCCTACACTTTATACCCTACACCCTATACCATACACTCTATACCCTACACTCTACAACCTGCACTCTATACCCTACACTCTATACCCTACACCCTACACTTTATACCATTCACTCTATACCCTACACTCTATACCCTACACTCTATACCCTACACTCTACACCCTACACTCTACACTCTACACTCTATACCCTACACTCTACACCCTGCACTCTGTACCCTACACTCTACACTCTTTACCCTACACTCTATACCCTACACTCTATACCCTACACTCTATACCCTACACTTTATACCCTACACCCTATACCATACACTCTATACCCTACACTTTACAACCTGCACTCTATACCCTACACCCTATACCCTACACCCTACACTTTATACCCTTCACTCTATACCCTACACTCTACACTCTATACCCTACACCCTACACTCTATACCCTACACTCGACACTCTATATCCTACACTCTATACCCTGCACTCTACACCCTGCACTCTATACCCTACACTCTACACTCTATACCCTACACTCTACACTCTATATCCTACACTCTATACCCTACACTCTATACCCTACACTCTATACCCTACACTCTACACTCTATACCCTACACCCTACACTCTATACCCTACACTCTACACTCTATATCCTACACTCTATACCCTGCACTCTACACCCTGCACTCTACACCCAACACTCTATACCCTACACTCTACACCCTACACTCTATACCCTACACTCGATAACCTACACTCTACACTCTATATCATACACTCTACACCCTACACTCTAATCCCTACACTCTACACTCTATACCCTACACTCTATACCATACACTCTATACCGTACACTCTATACCATACACTCTATACCATACACTCTATACCCTACACTCTATACCCTACACTCTACACCCTACACTCTATACCTTACACTCTATACCCTACACTCTATACCCTACACTCTACACTCTATACCCTACACTCTATAACATACACTCTATACCCTACACTCTATACCCTACACTCTATACCCTACACTCTATACCATACACTCTATACCATACACTCTACACTCTATACCCTACACTCTATACCATACACTCTACACCATACACTCTATAGCATACACTCGATACCCTACACTCTACACTCTATACCCTACACTCTATACCCTACACTATACACTCTATACCCTACACTCTACACTTTATACCCTACTCTCTATACCCTACACTCTATACCCTACACTCTACAACCTGCACTCTATAGCCTACACTCTATACCCTACACCTTACACTCTATACCCTACACTCTATACCCTACACTCTATACCCTACACTCTATACCCTACACTCTATAGTCTACACTCTATAGCCTACACTCTACACTCTACTCTATACCCTACACTCTATACCCTACACTCTAATCCCTACACTCTACACTCTATACCCTACACTCTATACCCTACACTCTATACCCTACACTCTACACCCTACACTCTACAACCTACACTCTAATCCCTACACTCTAATCCCTACACTCTAATCCCTACACCCTACACTATATACCCTACACTCTATACCCTACATTCTATACCCTACACCCTACACTCTACACCCTACACTCTACACCCTACACTCTACACCCTACACTCTACACTCTATTCCCTACACTCTACACCCTGCACTCTGTACCCTACACTCTACACTCTTTACCCTACACTCTATACCCTACATTCTATACCCTACACTCTATACCCTACACTCTAATCCCTACACTCTACACTCTATACCCTACACTCTATACCCTGCACTCTATACCCTACACTCTACACCCTACACTCTAATCCCTACACTCTAATCCCTACACCCTACACTCTATACCCTACACTCTATACCCTACACTCTATACCCTACACTCTACACTATATACTCTACACTCTATAGCCTACACTCTATACCCTACACTCTATACCCTACACTCTATACCCTACACTTTATACCCTACACCCTATACCATACACTCTATACCCTACACTCTACAACCTGCACTCTATACCCTACACTCTATACCCTACACCCTACACTTTATACCCTTCACTCTATACCCTACACTCTATACCCTACACTTTATACCCTACACTCTACACCCTACACTCTACACTCTACACTCTATACCCTACACTCTACACCCTGCACTCTGTACCCTACACTCTACACTCTTTACCCTACACTCTATACCCTACACTCTATACCCTACACTCTATACCCTACACTCTATACCCTACACTTTATACCCTACACCCTATCCCATACACTCTATACCCTACACTCTACAACCTGCACTCTATACCCTACACTCTATACCTTACACCCTACACTTTATACCCTTCACTCTATATCCTACACTCTATACCCTACACTCTATACCCTACACTCTACACCCTACACTCTACACTCTACACTCTATACCCTACACTCTACACCCTGCACTCTGTACCCTACACTCTACACTCTTTACCCTACACTCTATACCCTACACTCTATACCCTACACTCTATACCCTACACTCTACACTTTATACCCTACACTCTATACCATACACTCTATACCCTACACTCTACACTTTATACCCTACACTCTATACCATACACTCTATACCCTACACTCTATACCCTACACTATACACTCTATACCCTACACTCTACACTGTATACCATACACTCTATGCCCCACACTATCTACCCTAAACTCTACACTCTATACCCTACACTCTACACCCTACACTCTATACACTACACTCTATACCCTACACTCTATACCCTAAACTCTATACCCTACACTCTACACTCTATACCCTACACTCTATACCATACACTCTACACCCTACACTCTACACCCTACACTCTACACCCTACACTCTACACCCTACACTTTACACCCTACACTCTATACCCTACACTCTATACCCTACACTATACACTCTATACCCTACACTCTACACCCTGCACTCTGTACCCTACACTCTATACCCTACACTCTACACTCTGTACCCTACACTCTATACCCTACACTCTATACCCTACACTCTATACCCTACACTCTATACCCTCCACTCTATACCCTCCACTCTACACTCTATACCCTACACTCTATACCATACACTCTACACCCTACACTCTATACCATACACTCTATACCCTACACTTTACACTCTATACCCTACACTCTATACCATACACTCTACACTTTATCCCCTACACTCTATACCATACACACTATACCCTACACTCTATACCCTACACTCTATACCCTACACTCTAATCCCTACACTCTAATCCCTACACTCTAATCCCTACACTCTAATTCCTACACTCTATACCCTACACTCTATACTCTACACTCTACACTCTATACCCTACACTCTAATCCCTACACTTTAATCCCTACACTCTACACTCTATACCCTACACTCTATACCCTACACTCTATACCCTACACTCTACACTCTATACCCTACACTCTATACCCTACACTCTACACTCTATACCCTACACTCTATACCCTACACTCTACACTCTATACCCTACACTCTATAAAATACACTCTATACCCTACACTCTACACTCTATACCATACACTCTATACCCTACACTCTATACCATACACTCTATACCCTACACTCTATACCCTACACTAAACACCCTACACTCTATACCCTACACTCTATACCCTATACCCTACACTCTATACACTACACTCTATACCATACACGCTATACTCTATACCCTACACTCTATACCATACACTCTACATCCTACACTCTACACCACTCTACACCCCACACTCTACACCCTACACCCTACACTGTGTATGGTATAGAGTGTAGGGTGTAGAGTGTATGGTATAGAGTGTAGGGTATAGAGTGTAGAGTGTAGGGTATAGAGTGTAGGGTATAGAGTGTAGGGTATAGAGTGTAGGGTATAGAGTGTAGGGTACAGAGTGTAGAGTGTAGGGTATAGAGTGTAGGGTACAGAGTGCAGGGTGTAGAGTGTAGGGTATAGAGTGTATAGTGTAGGGTATAGAGTGTAGGGTATAGAGTGTAGGGTGTAAAGTGTAGGGTGTAGAGTGTAGGGTGTAGAGTGTAGGGTGTAGAGTGTAGGGTGTAGAGTGTATGGTATAGAGTGTAGGGTATAGAGTGTAGAGTGTAGGGTATAGAGTGTAGGGTATAGAGTGTAGGGTATAGAGTGTAGGGTGTAGAGTGTAGGGTATAGAGTGTAGAGTTTAGGGTAGAGAGTGTGGGGCATAGAGTGTATGGTATACAGTGTAGAGTGTAGGGTATAGAGTGTATAGTGTAGGGTACAGAGTGTAGGGTATAGAGTGTATGGTATAGAGTGTAGGGTATAAAGTGTAGAGTGTAGGGTATAGAGTGTATGGTATAGAGTGTAGGGTATAAAGTGTAGAGTGTAGGGTATAGAGTGTAGGGTATAGAGTGTAGGGTATAGAGTGTAGGGTAAAGAGTGTAGAGTGTAGGGTACAGAGTGCAGGGTGTAGAGTGTAGGGTATAGAGTGTAGAGTGTAGAGTGTAGGGTGTAGAGTGTAGGGTATAGAGTGTAGGGTATAGAGTGTAGGGTATAGAGTGAAGGGTATAAAGTGTAGGGTGTAGGGTATAGAGTGTAGGGTATAGAGTGCAGGTTGTAGAGTGTAGGGTATAGAGTGTATGGTATAGGGTGTAGGGTATAAAGTGTAGGGTATAGAGTGTAGGGTATAGAGTGTAGGGTATAGAGTGTAGGGTATAGAGTGTAGGGTATAGAGTGTAGGCTATAGAGTGTAGAGTATATAGTGTAGAGTGTAGGGTATAGAGTGTAGGGTATAGAGTGTAGGGTATAGAGTGTAGGGTGTAGGGATTAGAGTGTAGGGATTAGAGTGTAGGGATTAGAGTGTAGGGTGTAGAGTGTAGGGTGTAGAGTGTAGGGTATAGAGTGTAGGTTATAGATTGTAGGGTATAGAGTGTAGAGTGTAGGGATTAGAGTGTAGGGTATAGAGTGTAGGGTATAGAATGTAGGGTATAGAGTGTAGGGTAAAGAGTGTAGAGTGTAGGGTACAGAGTGCAGGGTGTAGAGTGTAGGGAATAGAGTGTAGAGTTTAGGGTGTAGAGTGTAGGGTGTAGAGTGTAGGGTGTAGGGTATAGAGTGTAGGGTATAGAGTGTAGGGTATATAGTGTAGGGTGTAGGGATTAAAGTGTAGGGATTAGAGTGTAGGGATTAGAGTGTAGGGTGTAGAGTGTAGGGTGTAGAGTGTAGGGTATAGAGTGTAGGGTATAGAGTGTAGGGTATAGAGTGTAGAGTGTAGGGATTAGAGTGTAGGGTATAGAGTGTAGGGTATAGAGTAGAGTGTAGAGTGCAGGCTATAGAGTGTAGACTATAGAGTGTAGGGTATAGAGTGTAGGGTATAGAGTGTAGGGTATAGAGTGTAGGGTATAGAGTGTAAGTTGTAGGGTATAGATTGTAGGGTATATAGTGTAGAGTGTAGGGTATAGAGTGTAAAGTGTAGGGTATAGAGTGTAGGGTATAGAGTGTAGGGTATAGAGTGTAGAGTGTAGGGTATAGAGTGTAGGGTATAGAGTGTAGGGTATAGAGTGTAGGGTATAGAGTGTAGAGTGTAGGGTATAGAGTGTAGGGTATAGAGTGTAGGGTATAGAGTGTAGGGTATAGAGTGTAGGGTATAGAGTGTAGGGTAAAGAGTGTAGAGTGTAGGGTATAGAGTGTAGGGTATAGAGTGTAGGGTGTAGAGTGTAGGGTGTAGAGTGTAGGGTGTAGAGTGTAGCGTATAGAGTGTAGGGTATAGAGTGTAGGGTATAGAGTGTAGGGTATAGAGTGTAGGGTGTAGAGTGTAGGGTGTAGAGTGTAGGGTATAGAGTGTAGGGTATAGAGTGTAGGGTATAGAGTGTAGGGTATAGAGTGTAGAGTGTAGGGTGTAGGGTATAGAGTGTAGGGTATAGAGTGTAGGGTGTAGAGTGTAGGGTATAGAGTGTAGAGTGTAGTGTATAGAGTGTAGGGTACAGAGTGCAGAGTGTAGGGTATAGAGTGTAGGGTATATAGTGTAGAGTGTAGGGTATAGAGTGTAAAGTGTAGGGTATAGAGTGTAGGGTATAGAGTGTAGAGTGTAGGGTATAGAGTGTAGGGTATAGAGTGTAGGGTATAGAGTGTAGGGTATAGAGTGTAGAGTGTAGGGTATAGAGTGTAGGGTATAGAGTGTAGGGTATAGAGTGTAGGGTATAGAGTGTAGGGTATAGAGTGTAGAGTGTAGGGTATAGAGTGTAGGGTATAGAGTGTAGGGTATAGAGTGTAGGGTATAGAGTTTAGAGTGTAGGGTATAGAGTGTAGGGTATA
This sequence comes from Ranitomeya imitator, assembly GCF_032444005.1. Classification (NCBI taxonomy): domain Eukaryota; kingdom Metazoa; phylum Chordata; class Amphibia; order Anura; family Dendrobatidae; genus Ranitomeya; species Ranitomeya imitator. The sequence continues at coordinate 110,159,390 of NC_091285.1, read as the reverse complement.
GAGTGTAAGGTATAGAGTGTAGAGTGTAGGGTATAGAGTGTAGGGTATAGAGTGTAGGGTATAGAGTGTAGGGTATAGAGTGTAGGGTAAAGAATGTAGAGTGTAGGGTACAGAGTGCAGGGTGTAGAGGGTAGGGTATAGAGTGTAGAGTGTAGGGTGTAGATTGTAGGGTATAGAGTGTAGGGTGTAGAGTGTAGGGTGTAGGGTATAGAGTGTAGGGTATAGAGTGCAGGGTATAGAGTGTAGGGTGTACAGTGTAGAGTGTAGGGTGTAGAGTGTAGGGTATAGAGTGTAGGGTATAGAGTGTAGGGTATAGAGTGTAGGGTGTAGGGATTAGAGTGTAGGGTGTAGAGTGTATGGTATAGAGTGTAGGGTATAGAGTGTAGGGTATAGAGTGTAGGGTATAGAGTGTATGTTATAGAGTGTAGGGTATAGAGTGTAGAGTGTAGGGTATAGAGTTTAGAGTGTAGGGTATAGAGTGTAGGGTATAGAGTGTAGGGTATAGAGTGTAGGGTATAGGGTGCAGGGTATAGAGTGTAGGGTATAGAGTGTAGGGTAAAGAGTGTAGAGTGTAGGGTATAGAGTGTAGGGTACAGAGTGTAGGGTGTAGAGTGTAGGGTGTAGAGTGTAGGGTGTAGAGTGTAGGGTATAGAGTGTAGGGTATAGAGTGTAGGGTATAGAGTGTAGGGTATAGAGTGTAGGGTGTAGAGTGTAGGGTGTAGAGTGTAGGGTATAGAGTGTAGGGTATAGAGTGTAGGGTATAGAGTGTAGGGTGTAGAGTGTAGGGTGTAGAGTGTAGGGTATAGAGTGTAGGGAGTAGAGTGTAGGGTATAGAGTGTAGAGTGTAGGGTATAGAGTGTAGAGTGTAGGGAGTAGAGTGTAGAGTGTAGGGTATAGAGTGTAGAGTGTAGGGTGTAGGGTATAGAGTGTAGGGTATAGAGTGTAGGGTGTAGAGTGTAGGGTATAGAGTGTAGAGTGTAGGTTATAGAGTGTAGGGTACAGAGTGCAGAGTGTAGGGTATAGAGTGTAGGGTATATAGTGTAGAGTGTAGGGTATAGAGTGTAAAGTGTAGGGTATAGAGTGTAGGGTATAGAGTGTAGGGTATAGAGTGTAGAGTGTAGGGTATAGAGTGTAGGGTATAGAGTGTAGGGTATAGAGTGTATGGTATAGAGTGTAGAGTGTAGGGTATAGAGTGTAGGGTATAGAGTGTAGAGTGTAGGGATTAGAGTGTAGGGTATAGAGTGTAGGGCATAGAGTGTAGAGTGTAGGGTATAGAGTGTAGGGTATAGAGTGTAGAGTGTAGGGTATAGAGTGTAGGGTATAGAGTGTAGGGTGTAGGATATAGAGTGTAGGCTATAGAGTGTAGGCTATAGAGTGTAGAGTATAGAGTGTAGGGTATAGAGTGTAAGGTATAGAATGTAGAGTGTAAAGTGTAGGGTATAGAGTGTAGTGTATAGAGTGTATGTTATAGAGTGTAGGGTATAGAGTGTAGAGTGTAAGGTATAGAGTGTAGTGTATAGAGTGTATGTTATAGAGTGTAGGGTGTAGAGTGTAGAGTGTAGGGTATAGAGTGTAGGGTATAGAGTGTAGGGTATAGAGTGTAGGGTATACAGTGTATGGTATAGAGTGTAGGGTATAGAGTGTAGAGTGTAGGGTATAGAGTGTAGGGTATAGAGTGTGGGGTATAGAGTGTATTTTATAGATTGTAGGGTATAGGGTATAGAGTGTATGGTGTAGAGTGTAAGGTATAGAGTGTATAGTGTAGGGTATAGAGTGTAGGTTATAGAGTGTAGGGTATAGAGTGTAGAGTGTAGGGTATAGAGTGTATGGTATAGAGTGTAGGGTGTAGAGTGTATGGTATAGAGTGTAGGGTATAGAGTGTAGTGTATAGAGTGTAGTGTATAGAGTGTAGGGTATAGAGTGTAGGGTATAGAGTGTAGAGTGTAGGGTATAGAGTGTATGCTGTAGAGTGTATGGTGTAGAGTGTATGGTATAGAGTGTAGGGTATAGAGTGTAGAGTGTACGGTATAGAGTGTAGGGTATAGAGTGTAGGGTATAGAGTGTATGTTATAGGGTATAGAGTGTAGAGTCTAGGGTATAGAGTTTAGAGTGTAGGGTATAGAGTGTAGGGTATAGAGTGTAAGGTATAGAGTGTAGGGTGTAGAGTGTAGGGTATAGAGTGTAGGGTATAGAGTGTATGGTATAGAGTGTAGGGTATAGCGTGTATGGTATAGAGTGTAGGGTATAGAGTGTAGAGTGTAGGGTATAGAGTGTAGGGTATAGAGTGTAGAGTGTAGGGTATAGAGTGTAGGGTATAGAGTGTAGGGTGTAGAGTGTAGGGTGTAGAGTGTAGGGATTAGAGTGTAGGGTATAGAGTGTAGAGTGTAGGGTTTAGAGTGTAGGGTATAGAGTGTAGAGTGTAGGGATTAGATTGTAGGGTATAGAGTGTAGGGTATAGAGTGTATGGTATAGAGTGTAGGGTATACAGTGTAGAGTGTATGATATAGAGTGTAGTGTATAAAGTGTAGAGTGTAGGGTATAGAGTGTATGGTATAGAGTGTAGGGTGTAGAGTGTATGGTATAGAGTGTAGAGTGTAGGGTATAGAGTGTAGGGTATAGAGTGTAGGGTATAGAGTGTAGAGTGTAGGGTATAGAGTGTAGGGTACAGAGTGCAGAGTGTAGGGTATAGAGTGTACGGTATATAGTGTAGAGTGTGGGGTAAAGAGTGTAAAGTGTAGGGTATAGAGTGTAGGGTATAGAGTGTAGAGTGTAGGGTATAGAGTGTAGGGTATAGAGTGTAGGGTATAGAGTGTAGGGTATAGAGTGTAGATTGTAGGGTATAGAGTGTAGGGTATAGAGTGTAGGGTATAGAGTGTAAGGTATAGAGTGTAGGGTATAGAGTGTAGAGTGTAGGGTATAGAGTGTAGGGTATAGAGTGTAGGGTATAGAGTGTAGGGTATAGAGTGTAGGGTAAAGAGTGTAGAGTGTAGGGTACAGAGTGCAGGGTGTAGAGGGTAGGGTATAGAGTGTAGAGTGTAGGGTGTAGAGTGTAGGGTATAGAGTGTAGGGTGTAGAGTGTATGGTGTAGGGTATAGAGTGTAGGGTATAGAGTGCAGGGTATAGAGTGTAGGGTGTAGAGTGTAGAGTGTAGGGTGTAGAGTGTAGGGTATAGAGTGTAGGGTATAGAGTGTAGGGTGTAGGGATTAGAGTGTAGGGTGTAGAGTGTATGGTATAGAGTGTAGGGTATAGAGTGTAGGGTATAGAGTGTAGGGTATAGAGTGTATGTTATAGAGTGTAGGGTATAGAGTGTAGAGTGTAGGGTATAGAGTTTAGAGTGTAGGGTATAGAGTGTAGGGTATAGAGTGTAGGGTATAGAGTGTAGGGTATAGGGTGCAGGGTATAGAGTGTAGGGTATAGAGTGTAGGGTAAAGAGTGTAGAGTGTAGGGTATAGAGTGTAGGGTACAGAGTGTAGGGTGTAGAGTGTAGGGTGTAGAGTGTAGGGTGTAGAGTGTAGCGTATAGAGTGTAGGGTATAGAGTGTAGGGTATAGAGTGTAGGGTATAGAGTGTAGGGTATAGAGTGTAGGGTGTAGAGTGTAGGGTGTAGGGTATAGAGTGTAGGGTATAGAGTGTAGGGTATAGAGTGTAGGGTGTAGAGTGTAGGGTGTAGAGTGTAGGGTATAGAGTGTAGGGAGTAGAGTGTAGGGTATAGAGTGTAGGGTATAGAGTGTAGAGTGTAGGGAGTAGAGTGTAGAGTGTAGGGTATAGAGTGTAGAGTGTAGGGTGTAGGGTATAGAGTGTAGGGTATAGAGTGTAGGGTGTAGAGTGTAGGGTATAGAGTGTAGGGTACAGAGTGCAGAGTGTAGGGTATAGAGTGTAGGGTATATAGTGTAGAGTGTAGGGTATAGAGTGTAAAGTGTAGGGTATAGAGTGTAGGGTATAGAGTGTAGGGTATAGAGTGTAGAGTGTAGGGTATAGAGTGTAGGGTATAGAGTGTAGGGTATAGAGTGTAGGGTATAGAGTGTAGAGTCTAGGGTATAGAGTGTAGGGTATAGAGTGTAGGGTATAGAGTGTAGGGTATAGAGTGTAGGGTAAAGAGTGTAGAGTGTAGGGTATAGAGTGTAGGGTACAGAGTGTAGGGTGTAGAGTGTAGGGTGTAGAGTGTAGGGTGTAGAGTGTAGCGTATAGAGTGTAGGGTATAGAGTGTAGGGTATAGAGTGTAGGGTATAGAGTGTAGGGTGTAGAGTGTAGGGTGTAGAGTGTAGGGTATAGAGTGTAGGGTATAGAGTGTAGGGTATAGAGTGTAGGGTATAGAGTGTAGAGTGTAGGGTGTAGGGTATAGAGTGTAGGGTATAGAGTGTAGGGTGTAGAGTGTAGGGTATAGAGTGTAGAGTGTAGGGTATAGAGTGTAGGGTACAGAGTGCAGAGTGTAGGGTATAGAGTGTAGGGTATATAGTGTAGAGTGTAGGGTATAGAGTGTAAAGTGTAGGGTATAGAGTGTAGGGTATAGAGTGTAGAGTGTAGGGTATAGAGTGTAGGGTATAGAGTGTATTGTATAGAGTGTAGGGTATAGAGTGTAGGGTATAGAGTGTAGGGTATAGAGTGTAGGGTATAGAGTGTAGGGTATAGAGTGTAGAGTGTAGGGTATAGAGTGTAGGGTATAGAGTGTAGGGTATAGAGTGTAGGGTATAGAGTTTAGAGTGTAGGGTAAAGAGTGTAGGGTATAGAGTGTAAGGTATAGAGTGTAGAGTGTAGGGTATAGAGTGTAGGGTATAGAGTGTAGGGTATAGAGTGTAGGGTAAAGAGTGTAGAGTGTAGGGTACAGAGTGCAGGGTGTAGAGGGTAGGGTATAGAGTGTAGAGTGTAGGGTGTAGATTGTAGGGTATAGAGTGTAGGGTGTAGAGTGTAGGGTGTAGGGTATAGAGTGTAGGGTATAGAGTGCAGGGTATAGAGTGTAGGGTGTAGAGTGTAGAGTGTAGGGTGTAGAGTGTAGGGTATAGAGTGTAGGGTATAGAGTGTAGGGTATAGAGTGTAGGGTGTAGGGATTAGAGTGTAGGGTGTAGAGTGTATGGTATAGAGTGTAGGGTATAGAGTGTAGGGTATAGAGTGTAGGGTATAGAGTGTATGTTATAGAGTGTAGGGTATAGAGTGTAGAGTGTAGGGTATAGAGTTTAGAGTGTAGGGTATAGAGTGTAGGGTATAGAGTGTAGGGTATAGAGTGTAGGGTATAGGGTGTAGGGTATAGAGTGTAGGGTATAGAGTGTAGGGTAAAGAGTGTAGAGTGTAGGGTATAGAGTGTAGGGTACAGAGTGTAGGGTGTAGAGTGTAGGGTGTAGAGTGTAGGGTGTAGAGTGTAGCGTATAGAGTGTAGGGTATAGAGTGTAGGGTATAGAGTGTAGGGTATAGAGTGTAGGGTGTAGAGTGTAGGGTGTAGAGTGTAGGGTATAGAGTGTAGGGTATAGAGTGTAGGGTATAGAGTGTAGGGTGTAGAGTGTAGGGTGTAGAGTGTAGGGTATAGAGTGTAGGGAGTAGAGTGTAGGGTATAGAGTGTAGAGTGTAGGGTATAGAGTGTAGACTGTAGGGAGTAGAGTGTAGAGTGTAGGGTATAGAGTGTAGAGTGTAGGGTGTAGGGTATAGAGTGTAGGGTATAGAGTGTAGGGTGTAGAGTGTAGGGTATAGAGTGTAGAGTGTAGGGTATAGAGTGTAGGGTGTAGGGTATAGAGTGTGGCGTATAGAGTATAGGGTGTAGAGTGTAGGGTATAGAGTGTAGGGTGTAGGGTATAGAGTGTAGAGTGTAGGGTATAGAGTGTAGGGTATAGAGTGTAGGGTATAGAGTGTAGGGTATAGAGTGTAGGGAATAGAGTGTAGGGTATAGAGTGTAGGGTATAGAGTGTAGGGTATAGAGTGTAGGGAATAGAGTGTAGGGTGTAGAGTGTAGGGTGTATAGTGTAAGGTATAGAGTGTAGGGTATAGAGTGTATGGTATAGAGTGTAGGGTACAGAGTGTAGAGTGTAGGGTATAGAGTGTAGGGTATAGAGTGTAGGGTATAGAGTGTAGGGTATAGAGTGTATGCTATAGAGTGTATGGTGTAGAGTGTATGGTATAGAGTGTAGGGTGTAAAGTGTATGGTATAGAGTGTAGGGTATAGAGTGTAGGGTATAGAGTGTAGGGTATAGAGTGTATGTTATAGAGTGTAGGGTATAGAGTGTAGAGTGTAGGGTATAGAGTTTAGAGTGTAGGGTATAGAGTGTAGGGTATAGAGTGTAGGGTATAGAGTGTAGGGTATAGGGTGTAGGGTAAAGAGTGTAGGGTATAGAGTGTAGGGTAAAGAGTGTACAGTGTAGGGTATTGAGTGTAGGGTACAGAGTGTAGGGTGTAGAGTGTAGGGTGTAGAGTGTAGGGTGTAGAGTGTAGCGTATAGAGTGTAGGGTATAGAGTGTAGGGTATAGAGTGTAGGGTATAGAGTGTAGGGTGTAGAGTGTAGGGTGTAGAGTGTAGGGTGTAGAGTGTAGGGTATAGAGTGTAGGGTATAGAGTGTAGGGTATAGAGTGTAGGGTGTAGAGTGTAGGGTGTAGAGTGTAGGGTATAGAGTGTAGGGAGTAGAGTGTAGGGTATAGAGTGTAGAGTGTAGGGTATAGAGTGTATAGTGTAGGGAGTAGAGTGTAGAGTGTAGGGTATAGAGTGTAGAGTGTAGGGTGTAGGGTATAGAGTGTAGGGTATAGAGTGTAGGGTGTAGAGTGTAGGGTATAGAGTGTAGAGTGTAGGGTATAGAGTGTAGGGTGTAGGGTATAGAGTGTGGCGTATAGGGTGTAGAGTGTAGGGTATAGAGTGTAGGGTGTAGGGTATAGAGTGTAGAGTGTAGGGTATAGAGTGTAGGGTATAGAGTGTAGGGTATAGAGTGTAGAGAATAGAGTGTAGGGTGTAAGGTGTAGAGTGTAGGGTATAGAGTGTAGGGTATATACTGTAGGGTATAGAGTGTAGGCTATAGAGTGTAGGGTATAGAGTGTAGAGTGAAGGGTATAGAGTGTAGGGTATAGAGTGTAGGGTATAGAGTGTTGGGTATAGAGTGTAGGGTACAGGGTATAGAGTGTAGGGTGTAGAGTGTAGGGTGTAGAGTGTAGGGTATAGAGTGTAGGGTATAGAGTGTAGGGTGTAGGGTATAGAGTGTAGGGTATAGAGTGTAGGGTATAGAGTGTCGGGTATAGAGTGTAGAGTGTATGGTATAGAGTGTAGAGTGTAGGGTATAGAGTGTAGGGTATAGACTGTAGGGTATAGAGTGTGGCGTATAGAGTGTAGGGTATAGAGTGTAGAGTGTAGGGTATAGAGTGTACGGTATAGAGTGTAGGGTATAGATTGTAGGGTATAGAGTGTAGAGTGTAGGGTATAGAATGTAGGGTATAGAGTGTAGGGTATAGAGTGTAGGGAATAGAGTGTAGAGTGTAAGGTATAGAGTGTATAGTGTAGGGTATAGACTGTAGGGTGTAGAGTGTAGGGAGTAGAGTGTAGGGTATAGAGTGTAGAGTGTAGGGTATAGAGTGCAGGGTATAGAGTGTAGAGTATAGAGTGTAGAGTGTAGGCTATAGAGTGTAGGGTATAGAGTGTAGAGTGTAGGGTATAGAGTGTAGGGTATAGAGTGTAGGGTATAGAGTGTAGGGTGTAGAGTGTAGGGTATAGAGTGCAGGTTGTAGAATGTAGGGTATAGAGTGTAGGGTGTAGAGTGTAGGGTATAGAGTGTAGGGTATAGTGTAGGGTATAGAGTGTATCGTGTAGGGTATAGAGTGTATGCTATAGAGTGTATGGTGTAGAGTGTATGGTGTAGAGTGTATGGTGTAGAGTGTAGGGTATAGAGTGTAGGGCATAGAGTGTAGGGTATAGAGTGTAGGGTATAGAGTGTATGTTATAGAGTGTAGGGTATAGAGTGTAGAGTGTAGGGTATAGAGTTTAGAGTGTAGTGTATAGAGTGTAGGGTATAGAGTGTAGGGTATAGAGTGAAGGGTATAGAGTGTAGGGTAAAGAGTGTAGAGTGTAGGGTACAGAGTGCAGGGTGTAGAGTGTAGGGTATAGAGTGTAGGGTGTAGTGTGTAGGCTGTAGAGTGTAGGGTGTAGGGTATAGAGTGTAGGGTATAGAGTGTAGGGTATAGAGTGTAGGGTATAGAGTGTAGGGTATAGAGTGTAGGGTGTAGGGATTAGAGTGTAGGGATTAGAGTGTAGGGTGTAGAGTGTAGGGTGTAGAGTGTAGGGTATAGAGTGTAGGGTATAGAGTGTAGGGTATAGAGTGTAGAGTGTAGGGATTAGAGTGTAGGGTATAGAGTGTAGGGTATAGAATGTAGGGTATAGAGTGTAGGGTAAAGAGTGTAGAGTGTAGGGTACAGAGTGCAGGGTGTAGAGTGTAGGGTGTAGAGTGTAGGGTATAGAGTGTAGAGTGTAGGGTGTTGGGTATAGAGTGTAGGGTATAGAGTGTAGGGTATAGAGTGTAGGGTGTAGGGATTAGAGTGTAGGGATTAGAGTGTAGGGTATAGAGTGTAGGGTATAGAGTGTATGTTATAGAGTGTAGGGTATAGAGTGTATAGTGTAGGGTATAGAGTGTAGGGTGTAGAGTGTAGGGTGTATAGTGTATGCTATAGAGTGTATGGTGTAGAGTGTAGGGTATAGAGTGTAGAGTGTATGGTATAGAGTGTAGGGTATAGAGTGTAGGGTATAGAGTGTAGGGTATAGAGTGTATGTTATAGAGTGTAGGGTATAGAGTGTAGAGTTTAGGGTATAGAGTTTAGAGTGTAGGGTATAGAGTGTAGGGTATAGAGTGTAAGGTATAGGGTGTAGAGTGTAGGGTATAGAGTGTAGGGTATAGAGTGTATGGTATAGAGTGTATGGTATAGAGTGTAGGATATAGAGTGTATGGTATAGAGTGTAGGGTATAGAGTGTAGAGTGTGGGGATTAGAGTGTAGGGTATAGAGTGTAGGGTATAGAGTGTAGAGTGTAGAGTGTATGGTATAGAGTGTAGAGTGTAGGTTATAGAGTGTAGGGTATAGAGTGTAGGGTGTAGAGTGTAGGGTATAGAGTGTTGGGTGTAGAGTGCAGGGTGTAGAGTGCAGGGTATAGAGTGTAAGATATAGAGTGTAGAGTGTAGGGTATAGAGTGTAGGGTGTAGGGTATAGAGTGCAGAGTGTAGGGTATAGAGTGTAGGGTATAGAGTGTAGGGTATAGAGTGTAGGGAATAGAGTGTAGAGTGTAAGGTGTAGAGTGTAGGGTATAGAGTGTAGTGTATATACTGTAGGGTATAGAGTGTAAGCTATAGAGTGTAGGGTATAGAGTGTAGAGTGTAGGGTATAGAGTGTAGGGTATAGAGTGTAGAGTGTAGGGTTTAGAGTGTTGGGTGTAGAGTGCAGGGTGTAGAGTGCAGGGTATAGAGTGTAGGGTATAGAGTGTATAGTGTAGGGTATAGAGTGTAGGGTATAGAGTGTAGGGTATAGAGTGTAGGGTATAGAGTGTAGGGTATAGGGTATAGAGTGTAGGGTGTAGAGTGTAGGGTGTAGAGTGTAGGGTATAGAGTGTAGGGTATAGAGTGTAGGGTGTAGGGTATAGAGTGTAGGGTATAGAGTGTAGGGTATAGAGTGTAGAGTGTAGAGTGTATGGTATAGAGTGTAGAGTGTAGGGTATAGAGTGTAGGGTATAGACTGTAGGGTATAGAGTGTGGCGTATAGAGTGTAGGGTATAGAGTGTAGAGTGTAGGGTATAGAGTGTACGGTATGGAGTGTAGGGTATAGAGTGTAGGGTGTAGAGTGTAGGGTATAGAGTGTAGGGTATAGAGTGTAGAGTGTAGGGTATAGAATGTAGGGTATAGAGTGTAGGGAATAGAGTGTAGAGTGTAAGGTATAGAGTGTAGAGTGTAGGGTATAGACTGTAGGGTGTAGAGTGTAGGGAGTAGAGTGTAGGGTATAGAGTGTAGAGTGTAGGGTATAGAGTGCAGGGTATAGAGTGTAGGGTGTAGAGTGTAGGCTATAGAGTGTAGGGTATAGAGTGTAGAGTGTAGGGTATAGAGTGTAGGGTATAGAGTGTAGGGTATAGAGTGTAGGGTATAGAGTGTAGAGTGTAGGGTATAGAGTGTAGGGTATAGATTGCAGGTTGTAGAGTGCAGGTTGAAGAGTGTAGGGTATAGAGTGTAGGGTATAGAGTGTAGGGTATAGAGTGTAGGGTATAAAGTGTAGAGTGTAGGGTATAGAGTGTATAGTGTAGGGTATAGAGTGTAGGGTATAGAGTGTATAGTGTAGGGTATAGAGTGTATGCTATAGAGTGTATGGTGTAGAGTGTATGGTATAGAGTGTAGGGTGTAGAGTGTATGGTATAGAGTGTAGGGTATAGAGTGTAGGGTATAGAGTGTATGTTATAGAGTGTAGGGTATAGAGTGTAGAGTGTAGGGTATAGAGTTTAGAGTTTAGGGTATAGAGTGTAGGGTATAGAGTGTAGGGTATAGAGTGTAGGGTAAAGAGTGTAGAGTGTAGGGTACAGAGTGCAGGGTGTAGAGTATAGAGTGTAGAGTGTAGGGTGTAGAGTGTAGGGTGTAGAGTGTAGGGTGTAGGGTATAGAGTGTAGGGTATAGAGTGCAGGGTATAGAGTGTAGGGTATAGAGTGTAGGGTATAGGGTGTAGGGATTAGAGTGTAGGGATTAGAGTGTAGGAATTAGATTGTAGGGTGTAGAGTGTAGGGTATAGAGTGTAGGGTATAGAGTGTAGGGTATAGAGTGTAGGGTGTAGAGTGTAGGGATTAGAGTGTAGGGTATAGAGTGTAGGGTATAGAGTGTAGGGTAAAGAGTGTAGAGTGTAGGGTACAGAGTGCAGGGTGTAGAGTGTAGGGTATAGAGTGTAGGGTGTAGGGTGCAGAGTGTAGGGTATAGAGTGTAGAGTGTAGGGTGTAGAGTGTAGGGTGTAGGGTATAGAGTGTAGGGTATAGAGTGTAGGGTATAGAGTGTAGGGTATAGAGTGTAGAGTGTAGGGATTAGAGTGTAGGGATTAGAGTGTAGGGTATAGAGTGTAGGGTATAGAGTAGAGTGTAGAGTGTAGGCTATAGAGTGTAGGGTATAGAGTATAGAGTGTAGGGTATAGAGTGTATGGTATAGAGTGTAGGGTATAGAGTGTAGAGTGTAGGGTGTAGAGTGTAGGGTGTAGGGTATAGAGTGTAGGGTATAGAGTGTAGGGTATAGAGTGTAGGGTATAGAGTGTAGAGTGTAGGGATTAGAGTGTAGGGATTAGAGTGTAGGGTATAGAGTGTAGGGTATAGAGTAGAGTGTAGAGTGTAGGCTATAGAGTGTAGGGTATAGAGTATAGAGTGTAGGGTATAGAGTGTATGGTATAGAGTGTAGGGTATAGAGTGTAGGGTATAGAGTGTAGGGTGTAGGGTATAGAGTGTAGGGTATAGAGTGCAGGTTGTAGAGTGTAGAGTATAGAGTGTAGGGTATAGAGAGTAGGGTATAAAGTGTAGAGTGTAGGGTATAGAGTGTATAGTGTAGGGTATAGAGTGTAGGGTATAGAGTGTAGGGTATAGAGTGTAGAGTGTAGGGTGTAGAGTGTAGGGTGTAGAGTGTAGGGTGTAGGGTATAGAGTGTAGGGTATAGAGTGCAGGGTATAGAGTGTAGGGTATAGAGTGTAGGGTATAGGGTGTAGGGATTAGAGTGTAGGGATTAGAGTGTAGGAATTAGATTGTAGGGTGTAGAGTGTAGGGTATAGAGTGTAGGGTATAGAGTGTAGGGTATAGAGTGTAGGGTGTAGAGTGTAGGGATTAGAGTGTAGGGTATAGAGTGTAGGGTATAGAGTGTAGGGTAAAGAGTGTAGAGTGTAGGGTACAGAGTGCAGGGTGTAGAGTGTAGGGTATAGAGTGTAGGGTGTAGGGTGCAGAGTGTAGGGTATAGAGTGTAGAGTGTAGGGTGTAGAGTGTAGGGTGTAGGGTATAGAGTGTAGGGTATAGAGTGTAGGGTATAGAGTGTAGGGTATAGAGTGTAGAGTGTAGGGATTAGAGTGTAGGGATTAGAGTGTAGGGTATAGAGTGTAGGGTATAGAGTAGAGTGTAGAGTGTAGGCTATAGAGTGTAGGGTATAGAGTATAGAGTGTAGGGTATAGAGTGTATGGTATAGAGTGTAGGGTATAGAGTGTAGGGTATAGAGTGTAGGGTGTAGGGTATAGAGTGTAGGGTATAGAGTGCAGGTTGTAGAGTGTAGAGTATAGAGTGTAGGGTATAGAGAGTAGGGTATAAAGTGTAGAGTGTAGGGTATAGAGTGTATAGTGTAGGGTATAGAGTGTAGGGTATAGAGTGTAGGGTATAGAGTGTAGAGTGTAGGGTATAGAGTGTATGCTGTAGAGTGTATGGTGTAGAGTGTATGGTATAGAGTGTAGGGTATAGAGTGTAGAGTGTATGGTATAGAGTGTATGGTATAGAGTGTAGGGTATAGAGTGTAGGGTATAGAGTGTAGGGTATAGAGTGTATGTTATAGAGTGTAGGGTGTAGAGTGTAGAGTGTAGGGTATAGAGTTTAGAGTGTAGGGTATAGAGTGTAGGGTATAGAGTGTAAGGTGTAGAGTGTAGGGTATAGAGTGTAGGGTATAGAGTGTATGGTATAGAGTGTAGGGTATAGAGTGTAGGGTATAGAGTGTATGGTATAGAGTGTAGGGTATAGAGTGTAGAGTGTAGGGATTAGAGTGTAGGGTATAGAGTGTAGGGTATAGAGTGTAGGCTATAGAGTGTAGGGTGTAGAGTGTAGGGTATAGAGTGTATGGTATAGAGTGTAGGGTATAGAGTGTATGTTATAGAGTGTAGGGTATAGAGTGTAGAGTGTAGGGTATAGAGTTTAGAGTGTAGGGTATAGAGTGTAGGGTATAGAGTGTAAGGTATAGAGTATAGAGTGTAGGGTATAGAGTGTAGGGTATAGAGTGTAGGGTATAGAGTGTAGGGTATAGAGTGTAGGGTGTAGAGTGTAGGGTATAGAGTGTAGAGTGTAGGGTGTAGAGTGTAGGGTATAGAGTGTAGGGTGTAGAGTGTAGGGTGTAGGGTATAGAGTGTAGGGTATAGAGTGTAGGGTATAGAGTGTAGGGTATAGAGTGTAGGGTGTAGGGATTAGAGTGTAGGGTGTAGAGTGTATGGTATAGAGTGTAGGGTATAGAGTGTAGGGTATAGAGTGTAGGGTATAGAGTGTATGTTATAGAGTGTAGGGTATAGAGTGTAGAGTGTAGGGTATAGAGTTTAGAGTGTAGGGTATAGAGTGTAGGGTATAGAGTGTAGGGTATAGAGTGTAGGGTATAGAGTGTAGGGTATAGGGTGTAGGGTATAGAGTGTAGGGTATAGAGTGTATCGTGTAGGGTATAGAGTGTATGCTATAGAGTGTATGGTGTAGAGTGTATGGTGTAGAGTGTATGGTGTAGAGTGTAGGGTAAAGAGTGTAGGGTATAGAGTGTAGGGTATAGAGTGTATGTTATAGAGTGTAGGGTATAGAGTGTAGAGTGTAGGGTATAGAGTTTAGAGTGTAGTGTATAGAGTGTAGGGTATAGAGTGTAGGGTATAGAGTGAAGGGTATAGAGTGTAGGGTAAAGAGTGTAGAGTGTAGGGTACAGAGTGCAGGGTGTAGAGTGTAGGGTATAGAGTGTAGGGTGTAGAGTGTAGGCTGTAGAGTGTAGGGTGTAGGGTATAGAGTGTAGGGTATAGAGTGTAGGGTATAGAGTGTAGGGTATAGAGTGTAGGGTATAGAGTGTAGGGTGTAGGGATTAGAGTGTAGGGATTAGAGTGTAGGGTGTAGAGTGTAGGGTGTAGAGTGTAGGGTATAGAGTGTAGGGTATAGAGTGTAGGGTATAGATTGTAGAGTGTAGGGATTAGAGTGTAGGGTATAGAGTGTAGGGTATAGAATGTAGGGTATAGAGTGTAGGGTAAAGAGTGTAGAGTGTAGGGTACAGTGTGCAGGGTGTAGAGTGTAGGCTATAGAGTGTAGAGTGTAGGGTGTAGAGTGTAGGGTGTAGAGTGTAGGGTATAGAGTGTAGAGTGCAGGGTGTAGGGTATAGAGTGTAGGGTATAGAGTGTAGGGTATAGAGTGTAGGGTGTAGGGATTAGAGTGTAGGGATTAGAGTGTAGGGTGTAGAGTGTAGGGTGTAGAGTGTAGGGTATAGAGTGTAGGGTATAGAGTGTAGGGTATAGAGTGTAGAGTGTAGGGTATAGAGTGTAGGGTATAGAGTAGAGTGTAGAGTGTAGGCTATAGAGTGTAGGCTATAGAGTGTAGGGTATAGAGTGTAGGGTATAGAGTGTAGGGTATAGAGTGTAGGGTATAGAGTGTAAGGTGTAGGGTATAGAGTGTAGGGTATAGAGTGCAGGTTGTAGAGTGTAGGGTATAGAGTGTATGGTATAGAGAGTAGGGAATAAAGTGTAGAGTGTAGGGTATAGAGTGTATAGTGTAGGGTATAGAGTGTAGGGTATAGAGTGTAGAGTGTAGGGTATATAGTGTATGCTATAGAGTGTATGGTGTAGAGTGTATGGTATAGAGTGTAGGGTATAGAGTGTAGAGTGTATGGTATAGAGTGTATGGTATAGAGTGTAGGGTTTAGAGTGTAGGGTATAGAGTGTAGGGTATAGAGTGTATGTTATAGAGTGTAGGGTATAGAGTGTAGATTGTAGGGTATAGAGTTTAGAGTGTAGGGTATAGAGTGTAGGGTATAGAGTGTAAGGTATAGGGTGTAGAGTGTAGGGTATAGAGTGTAGGGTATAGAGTGTATGGTATAGAGTGTATGGTATAGAGTGTACGGTATAGAGTGTATGGTATAGAGTGTATGGTATAGAGTGTAGGGTATAGAGTGTAGAATGTAGAGTGTATAGTATAGAGTGTAGAGTGTAGGTTATAGAGTGTAGGGTATAGAGTGTAGGGTGTAGAGTGTAGGTTATAGAGTGTTGGGTGTAGAGTGCAGGGTGTAGAGTGCAGGGTATAGAGTGTAAGATATAGAGTGTAGAGTGTAGGGTATAGAGTGTAGGGTGTAGGGTATAGAGTGTAGAGTGTAGGGTATAGAGTGTAGGGTATAGAGTGTAGGGTATAGAGTGTAGGGAATAGAGTGTAGAGTGTAAGGTGTTGAGTGTAGGGTATAGAGTGTAGGGTATATACTGTAGGGTATAGAGTGTAGGCTATAGAGTGTAGGGTATAGAGTGTAGAGTGTAGGGTATAGAGTGTAGGGTATAGAGTGTAGAGTGTAGGGTTTAGAGTGTTGGGTGTAGAGTGCAGGGTGTAGAGTGCAGGGTATAGAGTGTAGGGTATAGAGTGTATAGTGTAGGGTATAGAGTGTAGGGTATAGAGTGTAGGGTATAGAGTGTAGGGTATAGAGTGTAGGGTATAGGGTATAGAGTGTAGGGTGTAGAGTGTAGGGTGTAGAGTGTAGGGTATAGAGTGTAGGGTATAGAGTGTAGGGTATAGAGTGTAGGGTATAGAGTGTAGGGTATAGAGTGTAGAGTGTAGAGTGTATGGTATAGAGTGTAGAGTGTAGGGTATAGAGTGTAGGGTATAGACTGTAGGGTATAGAGTGTGGCGTATAGAGTGTAGGGTATAGAGTGTAGAGTGTAGGGTATAGAGTGTACGGTATGGAGTGTAGGGTATAGAGTGTAGGGTATAGAGTGTAGAGTGTAGGGTATAGAATGTAGGGTATAGAGTGTAGGGTATAGAGTGTAGGGAATAGAGTGTAGAGTGTAAGGTATAGAGTGTAGAGTGTAAGGTATAGACTGTAGGGTTTAGAGTGTAGGGAGTAGAGTGTAGGGTATAGAGTGTAGAGTGTAGGGTATAGAGTGCAGGGTATAGAGTGTAGGGTGTAGAGTGTAGGCTATAGAGTGTAGGGTATAGAGTGTAGAGTGTAGGGTATAGAGTGTAGGGTATAGAGTGTAGGGTATAGAGTGTAGGGTATAGAGTGTAGAGTGTAGGGTATAGAGTGTAGGGTATAGATTGCAAGTTGTAGAGTGCAGGTTGAAGAGTGTAGGGTATAGAGTGTAGGGTATAGAGTGTAGGGTATAGAGTGTAGGGTATAGAGTGTAGGGTATAAAGTGTAGAGTGTAGGGTATAGAGTGTATAGTGTAGGGTATAGAGTGTAGGGTATAGAGTGTAGGGTATAGAGTGTATAGTGTAGGGTATAGAGTGTATGCTATAGAGTGTATGGTGTAGAGTGTATGGTGTAGAGTGTAGGGTGTAGAGTGTATGGTATAGAGTGTAGGGTATAGAGTGTATGTTATAGAGTGTAGGGTATAGAGTGTAGAGTGTAGGGTATAGAGTTTAGAGTGTAGGATATAGAGTGTAGGGTATAGAGTGTAGGGTATAGAGTGTAGGGTAAAGAGTGTAGAGTGTAGGGTACAGAGTGCAGGGTGTAGAGTATAGAGTGTAGAGTGTAGGGTGTAGAGTGTAGGGTGTAGAGTGTAGGGTATAGAGTGTAGAGTGTAGGGTGTAGAGTGTAGGGTGTAGGGTATAGAGTGTAGGGTATAGGGTGTAGGGATTAGAGTGTAGGGATTAGAGTGTAGGAATGAGATTGTAGGGTGTAGAGTGTAGGGTATAGAGTGTAGGGTATAGAGTGTAGGGTATAGGGTGTAGGGATTAGAGTGTAGGGATTAGAGTGTAGGAATTAGATTGTAGGGTGTAGAGTGTAGGGTATAGAGTGTAGGATATAGAGTGTAGGGTATAGAGTGTAGGGTGTAGAGTGTAGGGATTAGAGTGTAGGGTATAGAGTGTAGGGTATAGAGTGTAGGGTAAAGAGTGTAGAGTGTAGGGTACAGAGTGCAGGGTGTAGAGTGTAGGGTATAGAGTGTAGGGTGTAGGGTGCAGAGTGTAGGGTATAGAGTGTAGAGTGTAGGGTGTAGAGTGTAGGGTGTAGGGTATAGAGTGTAGGGTATAGAGTGTAGGGTATAGAGTGTAGGGTATAGAGTGTAGGGTATAGAGTGTAGGGTGTAGGGATTAGAGTGTAGGGATTAGAGTGTAGGGATTAGAGTGTAGGGTGTAGAGTGTAGGGTGTAGAGTGTAGGGTATAGAGTGTAGGGTATAGAGTGTAGGGTATAGAGTGTAGAGTGTAGGGATTAGAGTGTAGGGATTAGAGTGTAGGGTATAGAGTGTAGGGTATAGAGTAGAGTGTAGAGTGTAGGCTATAGAGTGTAGGGTATAGAGTATAGAGTGTAGGGTATAGAGTGTAGGGTATAGAGTGTAGGGTATAGAGTGTAGGGTATAGAGTGTAGGGTGTAGGGTATAGAGTGTAGGGTATAGAGTGCAGGTTGTAGAGTGTAGGGTATAGAGTGTAGGGTACAGAGAGTAGGGTATAAAGTGTAGAGTGTAGGGTATAGAGTGTATAGTGTAGGGTATAGAGTGTAGGGTATAGAGTGTAGGGTATAGAGTGTAGAGTGTAGGGTATAGAGTGTATGCTATAGAGTGTATGGTGTAGAGTGTATGGTATAGAGTGTAGGGTATAGAGTGTAGAGTGTATGGTATAGAGTGTAGGGTATAGAGTGTAGGGTATAGAGTGTAGGGTATAGAGTGTATGTTATAGAGTGTAGGGTGTAGAGTGTAGAGTGTAGGGTATAGAGTTTAGAGTGTAGGGTATAGAGTGTAGGGTATAGAGTGTAAGGTGTAGAGTGTAGGGTGTAGAGTGTAGGGTATAGAGTGTAGGGTATAGAGTGTATGGTATAGAGTGTAGGGTATAGAGTGTAGGGTATAGAGTGTATGGTATAGAGTGTAGGGTATAGGGATTAGAGTGTAAGGTATAGAGTGTAGGGTATAGAGTGTAAGCTATAGAGTGTAGGGTGTAGAGTGTAGGGTATAGAGTGTATGGTATAGAGTGTAGGGTATAGAGTGTAGGGTATAGAGTGTATGTTATAGAGTGTAGGGTATAGAGTGTAGAGTGTAGGGTATAGAGTTTAGAGTGTAGGGTATAGAGTGTAGGGTATAGAGTGTAAGGTATAGAGTATAGAGTGTAGGGTATAGAGTGTAGGGTATAGAGTGTAGGGTATAGAGTGTAGGGTATAGAGTGTAGGGTAAAGAGTGTAGAGTGTAGGGTACAGAGTGCAGGGTGTAGAGTGTAGGGTATAGAGTGTAGAGTGTAGGGTGTAGAGTGTAGGGTATAGAGTGTAGGGTGTAGAGTGTAGGGTGTAGGGTATAGAGTGTAGGGTATAGAGTGTAGGGTATAGAGTGTAGGGTATAGAGTGTAGGGTGTAGGGATTAGAGTGTAGGGTGTAGAGTGTATGGTATAGAGTATAGGGTATAGAGTGTAGGGTATAGAGTGTAGGGTATAGAGTGTATGTTATAGAGTGTAGGGTATAGAGTGTAGAGTGTAGGGTATAGAGTTTAGAGTGTAGGGTATAGAGTGTAGGGTATAGAGTGTAGGGTATAGAGTGTAGGGTATAGAGTGTAGGGTATAGGGTGTAGGGTATAGAGTGTAGGGTATAGAGTGTAGGGTAAAGAGTGTCGAGTGTAGGGTACAGAGTGTAGGGTGTAGAGTGTAGGGTGTAGAGTGTAGGGTGTAGAGTGTAGCATATAGAGTGTAGGGTATAGAGTGTAGGGTATAGAGTGTAGGGTATAGAGTGTAGGGTGTAGAGTGTAGGGTGTAGAGTGTAGGGTATAGAGTGTAGGGTATAGAGTGTAGGGTATAGAGTGTAGGGTATAGAGTGTAGGGTATAGAGTGTAGGGTGTAGGGTATAGAGTGTAGGGTATAGAGTGTAGGGTATAGAGTGTAGGGTATAGAGTGTAAGGTGTAGGGTATAGAGTGTAGGGTATAGAGTGCAGGTTGTAGAGTGTAGGGTATAGAGTGTAGGGTATAGAGAGTAGGGTATAAAGTGTAGAGTGTAGGGTATAGAGTGTATAGTGTAGGGTATAGAGTGTAGGGTATAGAGTGTAGAGTGTAAGGTATATAGTGTATGCTATAGAGTGTATGGTGTAGAGTGTATGGTATAGAGTGTAGGGTATAGAGTGTAGAGTGTATGGTATAGAGTGTATGGTATAGAGTGTAGGGTATAGAGTGTAGGGTATAGAGTGTAGGGTATAGAGTGTATGTTGTAGAGTGTAGGGTATAGAGTGTAGAGTGTAGGGTATAGAGTTTAGAGTGTAGGGTATAGAGTGTAGGGTATAGAGTGTAAGGTATAGGGTGTAGAGTGTAGGGTATAGAGTGTAGGGTATAGAGTGTATGGTATAGAGTGTATGGTATAGAGTGTACGGTATAGAGTGTATGGTATAGAGTGTAGGGTATAAAGTGTAGAGTGTAGGGATTAGAGTGTAGGGTATAGAGTGTAGGGTATAGAGTGTAGAATGTAGAGTGTATGGTATAGAGTGTAGAGTGTAGGTTATAGAGTGTAGGGTATAGAGTGTAGGGTGTAGAGTGTAGGTTATAGAGTGTTGGGTGTAGAGTGCAGGGTGTAGAGTGCAGGGTATAGAGTGTAAGATATAGAGTGTAGAGTGTAGGGTATAGAGTGTAGGGTGTAGGGTATAGAGTGTAGAGTGTAGGGTATAGAGTGTAGGGTATAGAGTGTAGGGTATAGAGTGTAGGGAATAGAGTGTAGAGTGTAAGGTGTAGAGTGTAGGGTATAGAGTGTAGGGTATATACTGTAGGGTATAGAGTGTAGGCTATAGAGTGTAGGGTATAGAGTGTAGAGTGTAGGGTATAGAGTGTAGGGTATAGAGTGTAGAGTGTAGGGTTTAGAGTGTTGGGTGTAGAGTGCAGGGTGTAGAGTGCAGGGTATAGAGTGTAGGGTATAGAGTGTATAGTGTAGGGTATAGAGTGTAGGGTATAGAGTGTAGGGTAGAGTGTAGGGTATAGGGTATAGAGTGTAGGGTGTAGAGTGTAGGGTGTAGAGTGTAGGGTATAGAGTGTAGGGTATAGAGTGTAGGGTGTAGGGTATAGAGTGTAGGGTATAGAGTGTAGGGTATAGAGTGTAGCGTGTAGAGTGTATGGTATAGAGTGTAGAGTGTAGGGTATAGAGTGTAGGGTATAGACTGTAGGGTATAGAGTGTGGCGTATAGAGTGTAGGGTATAGAGTGTATAGTGTAGGGTATAGAGTGTACGGTATGGAGTGTAGGGTATAGAGTGTAGGGTATAGAGTGTAGAGTGTAGGGTATAGAATGTAGGGTATAGAGTGTAGGGTATAGAGTGTAGGGAATAGAGTGTAGAGTGTAAGGTATAGAGTGTAGAGTGTAAGGTATAGACTGTAGGGTGTAGAGTGTAGGGAGTAGAGTGTAGGGTATAGAGTGTAGAGTGTAGGGTATAGAGTGTAGGGTATAGAGTGTAGGGTATAGAGTGTAGGGTATAGAGTGTAGAGTGTAGGGTATAGAGTGTAGGGTATAGATTGCAGGTTGTAGAGTGCAGGTTGAAGAGTGTAGGGTATAGAGTGTAGGGTATAGAGTGTAGGGTATAGAGTGTAGGGTATAGAGTGTAGGGTATAGAGTGTAGGGTATAAAGTGTAGAGTGTAGGGTATAGAGTGTATAGTGTAGGGTATAGAGTGTAGGGTATAGAGTGTAGGGTATAGAGTGTATAGTGTAGGGTATAGAGTGTATGCTATAGAGTGTATGGTGTAGAGTGTATGGTGTAGAGTGTAGGGTGTAGAGTGTATGGTATAGAGTGTAGGGTATAGAGTGTAGGGTATAGAGTGTATGTTATAGAGTGTAGGGTATAGAGTGTAGAGTGTAGGGTATAGAGTTTAGAGTGTAGGGTATAGAGTGTAGGGTATAGAGTGTAGGGTATAGAGTGTAGGGTAAAGAGTGTAGAGTGTAGGGTACAGAGTGCAGGGTGTAGAGTATAGAGTGTAGAGTGTAGGGTGTAGAGTGTAGGGTGTAGAGTGTAGGGTATAGAGTGTAGAGTGTAGGGTGTAGAGTGTAGGGTGTAGGGTATAGAGTGTAGGGTATAGAGTGTAGGGTATAGAGTGTAGGGTATAGAGTGTAGGGTATAGGGTGTAGGGATTAGAGTGTAGGGATTAGAGTGTAGGAATTAGATTGTAGGGTGTAGAGTGTAGGGTATAGAGTGTAGGGTATAGAGTGTAGGGTATAGAGTGTAGGGTGTAGAGTGTAGGGATTAGAGTGTAGGGTATAGAGTGTAGGGTATAGAGTGTAGGGTAAAGAGTGTAGAGTGTAGGGTACAGAGTGCAGGGTGTAGAGTGTAGGGTATAGAGTGTAGGGTGTAGGGTGCAGAGTTTAGGGTATAGAGTGTAGAGTGTAGGGTGTAGAGTGTAGGGTGTAGGGTATAGAGTGTAGGGTATAGAGTGTAGGGTATAGAGTGTAGGGTATAGAGTGTAGGGTATAGAGTGTAGGGTGTAGGGATTAGAGTGTAGGGATTAGAGTGTAGGGATTAGAGTGTAGGGTGTAGAGTGTAGGGTGTAGAGTGTAGGGTATAGAGTGTAGGGTATAGAGTGTAGGGTATAGAGTAGAGTGTAGAGTGTAGGCTATAGAGTGTAGGGTATAGAGTATAGAGTGTAGGGTATAGAGTGTAGGGTATAGAGTGTAGGGTATAGAGTGTAGGGTGTAGGGTATAGAGTGTAGGGTATAGAGTGCAGGTTGTAGAGTGTAGGGTATAGAGTGTAGGGTATAGAGAGTAGGGTATAAAGTGTAGAGTGTAGGGTATAGAGTGTATAGTGTAGGGTATAGAGTGTAGGGTATAGAGTGTAGGGTATAGAGTGTAGAGTGTAGGGTATAGAGTGTATGCTATAGAGTGTATGGTGTAGAGTGTATGGTATAGAGTGTAGGGTATAGAGTGTAGAGTGTATGGTATAGAGTGTATGGTATAGAGTGTAGGGTATAGAGTGTAGGGTATAGAGTGTAGGGTATAGAGTGTATGTTATAGAGTGTAGGGTGTAGAGTGTAGAGTGTAGGGTATAGAGTTTAGAGTGTAGGGTATAGAGTGTAGGGTATAGAGTGTAAGGTGTAGAGTGTAGGGTGTAGAGTGTAGGGTATAGAGTGTAGGGTATAGAGTGTATGGTATAGAGTGTAGGGTATAGAGTGTAGGGTATAGAGTGTATGGTATAGAGTGTAGGGTATAGAGTGTAGAGTGTAGGGATTAGAGTGTAGGGTATAGAGTGTAGGGTATAGAGAGTAAGCTATAGAGTGTAGGGTGTAGAGTGTAGGGTATAGAGTGTATGGTATAGAGTGTAGGGTATAGAGTGTAGGGTATAGAGTGTATGTTATAGAGTGTAGGGTATAGAGTTTAGAGTGTAGGGTATAGAGTGTAGGGTATAGAGTGTAAGGTATAGAGTATAGAGTGTAGGGTATAGAGTGTATGGTATAGAGTGTAGGGTATAGAGTGTAGGGTATAGAGTGTAGGGTAAAGAGTGTAGAGTGTAGGGTACAGAGTGCAGGGTGTAGAGTGTAGGGTATAGAGTGTAGAGTGTAGGGTGTAGAGTGTAGGGTATAGAGTGTAGGGTGTAGAGTGTAGGGTGTAGGGTATAGAGTGTAGGGTATAGAGTGTAGGGTATAGAGTGTAGGGTATAGAGTGTAGGGTGTAGGGATTAGAGTGTAGGGTGTAGAGTGTATGGTATAGAGTGTAGGGTATAGAGTGTAGGGTATAGAGTGTAGGGTATAGAGTGTATGTTATAGAGTGTAGGGTATAGAGTGTAGAGTGTAGGGTATAGAGTTTAGAGTGTAGGGTATAGAGTGTAGGGTATAGAGTGTAGGGTATAGGGTGTAGGGTATAGAGTGTAGGGTATAGAGTGTAGGGTAAAGAGTGTCGAGTGTAGGGTACAGAGTGTAGGGTGTAGAGTGTAGGGTTTAGAGTGTAGGGTGTAGAGTGTAGCGTATAGAGTGTAGGGTATAGAGTGTAGGGTAAAGAGTGTAGGGTATAGAGTGTAGGGTGTAGAGTGTAGGGTGTAGAGTGTAGGGTATAGAGTGTAGGGTATAGAGTGTAGGGTATAGAGTGTAGGGTATAGAGTGTAGGGTATAGAGTGTAGGGTATAGAGTGTAGGGTGTAGGGTATAGAGTGTAGGGCATAGAGTGCAGGTTGTAGAGTGTAGGGTATAGAGTGTAGGGTATAGAGAGTAGGGTATAAAGTGTAGAGTGTAGGGTATAGAGTGTATAGTGTAGGGTATAGAGTGTAGGGTATAGAGTGTAGAGTGTAGGGTATAGAGTGTATGCTATAGAGTTTATGGTGTAGAGTGTATGGTATAAAGTGTAGGGTATAGAGTGTAGAGTGTATGGTATAGAGTGTATGGTATAGAGTGTAGGGTATAGAGTGTAGGGTATAGAGTGTAGGGTATAGAGTGTAGGGTATAGAGTGTAGGGTAAAGAGTGTAGAGTGTAGGGTACAGAGTACAGGGTGTAGAGTGTAGGGTATAGAGTGTAGAGTGTAGGGTGTAGAGTGTAGGGTATAGAGTGTAGGGTGTAGAGTGTAGGGTGTAGGGTATAGAGTGTAGGGTATAGAGTGTAGGGTATAGAGTGTAGGGTATAGAGTGTAGGGTGTAGGGATTAGAGTGTAGGGTGTAGAGTGTATGGTATAGAGTGTAGGGTATAGAGTGTAGGGTATAGAGTGTAGGGTATAGAGTGTATGTTATAGAGTGTAGGGTATAGAGTGTAGAGTGTAGGGTATAGAGTTTAGAGTGTAGGGTATAGAGTGTAGGGTATAGAGTGTAGGGTATAGAGTGTAGGGTATAGAGTGTAGGGTATAGGGTGTAGGGTATAGAGTGTAGGGTATAGAGTGTATCGTGTAGGGTATAGAGTGTATGCTATAGAGTGTATGGTGTAGAGTGTATGGTGTAGAGTGTATGGTGTAGAGTGTAGGGTATAGAGTGTAGGGTATAGAGGGTAGGGTATAGAGTGTAGGGCATAGAGTGTATGTTATAGAGTGTAGGGTATAGAGTGTAGAGTGTAGGGTATAGAGTTTAGAGTGTAGTGTATAGAGTGTAGGGTATAGAGTGTAGGGTATAGAGTGAAGGGTATAGAGTGTAGGGTAAAGAGTGTAGAGTGTAGGGTACAGAGTGCAGGGTGTAGAGTGTAGTGTATAGAGTGTAGGGTGTAGAGTGTAGGCTGTAGAGTGTAGGGTGTAGGGTATAGAGTGTAGGGTATAGAGTGTAGGGTATAGAGTGTAGGGTATAGAGTGTAGGGTATAGAGTGTAGGGTGTAGGGATTAGAGTGTAGGGATTAGAGTGTAGGGTGTAGAGTGTAGGGTGTAGAGTGTAGGGTATAGAGTGTAGGGTATAGAGTATAGAGTGTAGGGATTAGAGTGTAGGGTATAGAGTGTAGGGTGTAGAGTGTAGGGTGTAGGGTATAGAGTGTAGGGTATAGAGTGTAGGGTATAGAGTGTAGGGTGTAGGGATTAGAGTGTAGGGATTAGAGTGTAGGGTGTAGAGTGTAGGGTGTAGAGTGTAGGGTATAGAGTGTAGGGTAAAGAGTGTAGAGTGTAGGGTACAGAGTGCAGGGTGTAGAGTGTAGGCTATAGAGTGTAGAGTGTAGGGTGTAGAGTGTAGGGTGTAGAGTGTAGGGTATAGAGTGTAGAGTGTAGGGTGTAGGGTATAGAGTGTAGGGTATAGAGTGTAGGGTATAGAGTGTAGGGTGTAGGGATTAGAGTGTAGGGATTAGAGTGTAGGGTGTAGAGTGTAGGGTGTAGAGTGTAGGGTATAGAGTGTAGGGTATAGAGTGTAGGGTATAGAGTGTAGAGTGTAGGGTATAGAGTGTAGGGTATAGAGTAGAGTGTAGAGTGTAGGCTATAGAGTGTAGGCTATAGAGTGTAGGGTATAGAGTGTAGGGTATAGAGTGTAGGGTATAGAGTGTAGGGTATAGAGTGTAAGGTGTAGGATATAGAGTGTAGGGTATAGAGTGCAGGTTGTAGAGTGTAGGGTATAGAGTGTAGGGTATAGAGAGTAGGGTATAAAGTGTAGAGTGTAGGGTATAGAGTGTATAGTGTAGGGTATAGAGTGTAGGGTATAGAGTGTAGAGTGTAGGGTATATAGTGTATGCTATAGAGTGTATGGTGTAGAGTGTATGGTATAGAGTGTAGGGTATAGAGTGTAGAGTGTATGGTATAGAGTGTATGGTATAGAGTGTAGGGTATAGAGTGTAGGGTATAGAGTGTAGGGTATAGAGTGTATGTTATAGAGTGTAGGGAATAGAGTGTAGAGTGTAGGGTATAGAGTTTAGAGTGTAGGGTATAGAGTGTAGGGTATAGAGTGTAAGGTATAGGTTGTAGAGTGTAGGGTATAGAGTGTAGGGTATAGAGTGTATGGTATAGAGTGTATGGTATAGAGTGTAGGGTATAGAGTGTATGGTATAGAGTGTAGGGTATAGAGTGTAGAGTGTAGGGATTGGAGTGTAGGGTATAGAGTGTAGGGTATAGAGTGTAGAATGTAGAGTGTATGGTATAGAGTGTAGAGTGTGAGTTATAGAGTGTAGGGTGTAGAGTGTAGGTTATAAAGTGTTGGGTGTAGAGTGCAGGGTGTAGAGTGCAGGGTATAGAGTGTAAGATATAGAGTGTAGAGTGTAGGGTATAGAGTGTAGGGTGTAGGGTATAGAGTGTAGAGTGTAGGGTATAGAGTGTAGGGTATAGAGTGTAGGGTATAGAGTGTAGGGAATAGAGTGTAGAGTGTAAGGTGTAGAGTGTAGGGTATAGAGTGTAGGGTATATACTGTAGGGTATAGAGTGTAGAGTGTAGGGTATAGAGTGTATGGTATAGAGTTTAGGGTGTAGAGTGTAGGCTATAGAGTGTAGGGTATAGAGTGTAGAGTGTAGGGTATAGAGTGTAGGGTATAGAGTGTAGAGTGTAGGGTTTAGAGTGTTGGGTGTAGAGTGCTGGGTGTAGAGTGCAGGGTATAGAGTGTAGGGTATACAGTGTATAGTGTAGGGTATAGAGTGTAGGGTATAGAGTGTAGGGTATAGAGTGTAGGGTATAGGGTATAGAGTGTAGGGTGTAGAGTGTAGGGTGTAGAGTGTAGGGTATAGAGTGTAGGGTATAGAGTGTAGGGTGTAGGGTATAGAGTGTAGGGTATAGAGTGTAGGGTATAGAGTGTAGAGTGTAGAGTGTATGGTATAGAGTGTAGAGTGTAGGGTATAGAGTGTAGGGTATAGACTGTAGGGTATAGAGTGTGGCGTATAGAGTGTAGGGTATAGAGTGTAGAGTGTAGGGTATAGAGTATACGGTATGGAGTGTAGGGTATAGAGTGTAGGGTATAGAGTGTAGAGTGTAGGGTATAGAATGTAGGGTATAGAGTGTAGGGTATAGAGTGTAGGGAATAGAGTGTAGAGTGTAAGGTATAGAGTGTAGAGTGTAGGGTATAGACTGTAGGGTGTAGAGTGTAGGGAGTAGAGTGTAGGGTATAGAGTGTAGAGTGTAGGGTATAGAGTGCAGGGTATAGAGTGTAGGGTGTAGAGTGTAGGCTATAGAGTGTAGGGTATAGAGTGTAGAGTGTAGGGTATAGAGTGTATGGTATAGAGTGTAGAGTATAGAGTGTAGAGTGTAGGGTATAGGGTGTAGAGTGTAGGGTATAGAGTGTAGAGTGTAGGGTATAGAGTGTATGGTATAGAGTTTAGGGTGTAGAGTGTAGGGTATAGAGTGTAGAGTTTAGGGTATAGAGTGTGGGGCATAGAGTGTATGGTATACAGTGTAGAGTGTAGAGTGTAGGGTATAAAGTGTAGTGTATACTCTACACCCTGCACTCTGTAACCTACACTCTACACTCTTTACCCTACACTCTATACCCTACACTCTATACCCTACACTCTATACCCTACACTCTACACTCTATACCCTACACTCTATACCCTACACTCTATACCATACACTCTATACCATACACTCTATACCCTACACTCTATACCCTACACTCTACACCCTACACTCTATACCCTACACCCTACACTCTATACCCTACACTCTATACCCTACACTCTACACCCTGCACTCTGTACCCTACACTCTATACCCTACACTCTACACTCTGTACCCTACACTCTATACCCTACACTCTATACCCTACACTCTATACCCTACACTCTACACTCTATACCCTACACTCTATACCATACACTCTACACCCTACACTCTATACCATACACTCTATACCCTACACTTTACACTCTATACCCTACACTCTATACCCTACACTCTATACCCTACACTCTATACCCTACACTCTATACCCTACACTCTACACTCTATACCCTACACTCTATACCATACACTCTATACCCTACACTTTACACTCTATACCCTACACTCTATACCATACACTCTACACTTTATACCCTACACTCTATACCCTACACTCTATACCCTACACTCTATATCCTACACTCTATACCCTACACTCTAATCCCTACACTCTAATCCCTACACTCTAATCCCTACACTCTAATCCCTACACTCTATACCCTACACTCTATACTATACACTCTACACTCTATACCCTACACTCTAATCCCTACACTCTAATCCCTACACTCTACACTCTATACCCTACACTCTATACCCTACACTCTATACCCTACACTCTACACTCTATACCCTACACTCTATACCCTACACTCTACACTCTATACCCTACACTCTATACCCTACACTCTATACCATACACTCTATACCCTACACTCTACACTCTATACCATACACTCTATACCCTACACTCTATACCATACACTCTATATCCTACACTCTATACCCTACACTCCACACCCTACACTCTATACCTTACACTCTATACCCTACACTCTAAACTCTATACCCTACACTCTATACCCTACACTCTATACCCTATACCCTACACTCTATACACTACACTCTATACCATACACTCTATACTCTATATCCTACACTCTATACCATACACTCTACATCCTACACTCTACACCACTCTACACCCCACACTCTACACCCTACACCCTACACTCTATACCCTACACTCTACACCATACACTCTATACCCTATACCCTACAATCTATACCCTACACTCTATACCCTACACTCTATACCCTACACTCTATACCCTACACTCTACACTCTATACCCTACACTCTATACCATACACTGTATACCCTACACTCTATACCCTACACTCTACAGTCTATACCCTACACTCTATACCCTACACTTTACACTCTACACCCTACGCTCTACATTCTATACCCTACACTCTAAACTCAACACTCTATACCCTACACTCTATACCCTACATTCTATACCCTACACTCTATACCCTACACTCTAATCCCTACACTCTAATCCCTACACTCTAATCCCTACACTCTAATCCCTACACTCTATACCCTACACTCTATACTCTACACTCTATACCCTACACTCTAATCCCTACACTCTAATCCCTACACTCTACACTCTATACCCTACACTCTATACCCTACACTCTATACCCTACACTCTACACTCTATACCCTACACAATATACCCTACACTCTACACTCTATACCCTACACTCTATACCCTACACTCTATACCATACACTCTATACCCTACACTCTACACTCTATACCATACACTCTATACCCTACACTCTATACCATACACTCTATATCCTACACTCTATACCCTACACTCCACACCCTACACTCTATACCTTACACTCTATACCCTACACTCTAAACTCTATACCCTACACTCTATACCCTACACTCTATACCCTATACCCTACACTCTATACACTACACTCTATACCATACACTCTATACTCTATACCCTACACTCTATACCATACACTCTACATCCTACACTCTACACCACTCTACACCCCACATTCTACACCCTACACCCTACACTCTATACCCTACACTCTACACCATACACTCTATACCCTATACCCTACAATCTATACCCTACACTCTATACCCTACACTCTATACCCTACACTTTACACTCTACACCCTACGCTCTACATTCTATACCCTACACTCTAAACTCTATAGCCTACACTCTATACCCTACACTCTATACCCTACACTCTACACTTTATACCCTACACTCTATACCATACACTCTATACCCTACACTCTACACTTTATACCCTACACTCTATACCATACACTCTATTCCCTACACTCTATACCCTACACTATACACTCTATACCCTACACTCTACACTGTATACCATACACTCTATGCCCCACACTCTCTACCCTAAACTCTACACTCTATACCCTACACTCTACACCCTAAGCTCTATACCATACACTCTATACCCTACACTCTATACCCTACACTCTATACCCTATACTCTATACCCTACACCCTACGCTCTATACGCTACACTCTATACCCTACACTCTATACCCTACACTCTATACCCTACACTCTATACCCTACACTCTATACCCTACACTCTACACTCTATACCATACACTCTATACCATACACTCTATACCATACAATCTATACACTACATTCTATACCCTAAACTCTACACTCTATACCCTACACTCTATACCCTACACTCTATACCCTACACTTTATACCCTACACCCTATACCATACACTCTATACCCTACACTCTACAACCTGCACTCTATACCCTACACTCTATACCCTACACTTTATACCCTACACTCTATACCCTACACTCTATACCCTACACTCTATACCCTACACTCTACACCCTACACTCTACACTCTATACCCTACACTCTACACCCTGCACTCTGTACCCTACACTCTACACTCTTTACCCTACACTCTA
Source organism: Ranitomeya imitator (assembly GCF_032444005.1). Taxonomy (NCBI): domain Eukaryota; kingdom Metazoa; phylum Chordata; class Amphibia; order Anura; family Dendrobatidae; genus Ranitomeya; species Ranitomeya imitator. The sequence continues at coordinate 110,129,773 of NC_091285.1, read as the reverse complement.
TACCCTACACTCTATACCCTACACTCTATACCCTACACTATACACTTTATACCCTACACTCTATACCATACACTCTATACCCTACACTCTACACTTTATACCCTACACTCTATACCATACACTCTATACCCTACACTCTATACCCTACACTATACACTCTATACCCTACACTCTACACTGTATACCATACACTCTATGCCCCACACTCTCTACCCTAAACTCTACACTCTATACCCTACACTCTACACCCTACACTCTATACCCTACACTCTATACCCTACACTCTATACCCTACACTCTATACCCTACACTCTACACTCTATACCCTACACTCTATACCATACACTCTACACCCTACACTCTACACCCTACACTCTACACCCTACACTCTACACCCTACACTCTATACCCTACACTATACACTCTATACCCTACACTCTACACTCTACACTGTATACCATACACTTTATGCCCCACACTCTATACCCTAAACTCTACACTCTATATCCTACACTCTACACCCTAAGCTCTATACCCTACACTCTATACCCTACACTCTACACTCTATACCCTACACTCTATACCCTACACTCTATACCATAAACTCTACACCCTACACTCTACACCCTACACTCTATACCCTACACTCTATACCCTACACTCTACACTTTATACCCTACACTCTATACCCTACACTCTATACCCTGCACTCTACACCCTGCACTCTACACCCTGCACTCTACACCCAACACTCTATACCCTACACTCTACACCCTACACTCTATACCCTACACTCTACACTCTATACCCTACACTCTATAGCCTACACTCTATACCCTACACTCTACACCCTACACTCTATACCCTACACTCTACACTCTATACCCTACACTCTATACCATACACTCTATACCCTACACTCTATACCATACACTCTATACCATACACTCTATACCATACACTCTATACCATACACTTTATACCCTACACTCTATACCCTACACGCTATACCATACACTCTATACCATACACTCTATACCCTACACTCTATACCCTACACTCTACACCCTACACTCTATACCCTACACTATATACCCTACACTCTACACTCTATACCCTACACTCTATACCATACACTCTACACCATACACTCTATAGCATACACTCTATACCCTACACTCTACACTCTGTACCCTACACTCTATACCCTACACTATACACTCTATACCCTACACTCTACACTTTATACCCTACTCTCTATACCCTACACTCTATACCCTACACTCTACAACGTGCACTCTATACCCTACACTCTATACCCTACACCCTACACTCTACACTCTATACCCTACACTCTATACCCTACACTCTATACCCTACACTCTACACTCTATACCCTACACTCTATAACATACACTCTATACACTACACTCTATACCTTACATTCTACACCCTACACTCTACACTCTATTCCCTACACTCTATACCCTACACTCTATACCCTACACTCTATACCCTACACTCTATACCCTACACTCTACACTCTATACCCTACACTCTATACCCTACACTCTAATCCCTACACTCTAATCCCTACACTCTACACTCTATACCCTACACTCTATACCCTACACTCTACACCCTACACTCTACACCCTACACTCTAATTCCTACACTCTAATCCCTACACCCTACACTCTATACCCTACAGTCTATACTCTACACTCTACACCCTACACTCTACACTCTATACCCTACACTCTATACCCTACACTCTATACCCTACACCCTACACTCTACACCCTACACTCTACACCCTACACTCTACACTCTATTCCCTACACTCTACACCCTGCACTCTGTACCCTACACTCTACACTCTTTACCCTACCCTCTATACCCTACACTCTATACCCTACACTCTACACTCTATACCTTACACTCTATACCCTACACTCTATACCCTACACTCTAAACTCTATACCCTACACTCTACACTCTATACCCTACACTCTATAACATACACTCTATACCCTACACTCTATACCCTACACTCTATACCCTACACTCTATACCATACACTCTACACCCTACACTCTATACCATACACTCTACACCATACACTCTATAGCATACACTCTATACCCTACACTATACACTCTATATCCTACACTCTATACCCTTCACTCTATACCCTACACTATACACTCTATACCCTACACTTTATACTCTACACTCTATACCCTACACTCTATACCCTACACTCTACAACCTGCACTCTATACCCTACACTCTATACCCTACACTCTACACTCTATACCCTACACTCTATACCCTACACTCTACACTGTATACCATACACTCTATGCCCCACACTCTATACCCTAAACTCTACACTCTATACCCTACACTCTACACCCTAAGCTCTATACCATACACTCTATACCCTACACTCTACACTCTATACCCTACACTCTATACCCTACACTCTATACCCTACACCCTACGCTCTATAAGCTACACTCTATAACCTACACTCTATGCCCTACACTCTATAACCTACACTCTATACCCTACACTCTATACCCTACACTCTATACCCTACACTCTATACCCTACACTCTACACTCTATACCCTACACTCTATACCCTACACTCTATACCCTACACTCTATACCCTACACTCTATACCATACACTCTATACCATACACTCTATACACTACACTTTATACCCTAAACTCTACACTCTATACCCTACACTCTATAACATACACTCTATACACTACACTCTATACCTTACACTCTATACCCTACACTCTATACCCTGCACTCTACACCCTGCACTCTACACCCTGCACTCTACACCCAACACTCTATACCCTACACTCTACACCCTACACACTATACCCTACACTCTACACCCTACACTCTATAGCCTACACTCTATACCCTACACTCTATACCCTACACTCTATACCCTACACTCTACACTCTATACCTACACTCTATACCATACACTCTATACCCTACACTCTATACCATACACTCTATACCATACACTCTACACCATACACTCTATACCCTGCACTCTATACCCTACACTCTATACCCTACACTCTATACCATACTCTCTATACCATACACTCTATACCCTACACTCTATACCCTACACTCTATACCCTAAACTCTACACTCTATACCCTACACTCTACACCCTAAGCTCTATACCATACACTCTATACCCTACAATCTACACTCTATACCCTACACTCTATACCCTACACTCTATACCCTACACCCTACGCTCTATAAGCTACACTCTATAACCTACACTCTATACCCTACACTCTATGACCTACACTCTATACCCTACACTCTATACCCTACACTCTATACCCTACACTCTATACCCTACACTCTACACTCTATACCCTACACTCTATACCCTACACTCTATACCCTACACTCTATACCCTACACTCTACACTCTATACCATACACTCTATACCATACACTCTATACACTACACTCTATACCCTAAACTCTACACTCTATACCCTACACTCTATAACATACACTCTATACACTACACTCTATACCTTACACTCTATACCCTACACTCTATACCCTGCACTCTACACCCTGCACTCTACACCCTGCACTCTACACCCAACACTCTATACCCTACACTCTACACCCTACACTCTATACCCTACACTCTACACCCTACACTCTATAGCCTACACTCTATACCCTACACTCTATACCCTAGACTCTATACCCTACACTCTACACTCTATACCCTACACTCTATACCATACACTCTATACCCTACACTCTATACCATACACTCTATACCATACACTCTATACCCTACAGTCTATACCCTACACTCTATACCCTACACTCTATACCATACTCTCTATACCATACACTCTATACCCTACACTCTATACCCTACACTCTATACCCTACACTCTACACCCTACACTCTATACCCTACACTCTATACCCTACACTCTATACCCTACACTCTAAACTCTATACCCTACACTCTACACTCTACACTCTATACTCTACACTCTATAACATGCACTCTATACCCTACACTCTATACCCTACACTCTATACCCTACACTCTACACTCTATACCCTACACTCTATACCATACACTCCACACCATACACTCTATAGCATACACTCTATACCCTACACTCTACACTCTATACCCTACACTCTATACCCTACACTCTACACTCTATACCCTACACTCTATAACATACACTCTATACACTACTCTCTATACCTTACACTCTATACCCTACACTTTACATTCTACACCCTACACTCTACACTCTATTCCCTACACTCTATACCCTACACTCTACACTCTATACCCTACACTCTATACCCTACACTCTATACCCTACACTCTATACCCTACACTCTGTACCCTACACTCTACACTCTATACCATACACTCTATACCATACACTCTATACACTACACTCTATACCCTAAACTCTACACTCTATACCCTACACTCTATAACATACACTCTATACACTACACTCTATACCTTACACTCTATACCCTACACTCTATACCCTGCACTCTACACCCCGCACTCTACACCCAGCACTCTACACCCAACACTCTATACCCTACACTCTACACCCTACACTCTATACCCTACACTCTACACCCTACACTCTATAGCCTACACTCTATACCCTACACTCTATACCCTACACTCTATACCCTACACTCTACACTCTATACCCTACACTCTATACCATACACCCTATACCCTACACTCTATACCATACACTCTATACCATACACTCTATACCATACACTCTATACCCTGCACTCTATACCCTACACTATATACCCTACACTCTATACCAGACTCTCTATACCATACACTCTATACCCTACACTCTATACCCTACACTCTATACCCTACACTCTACACCCTACACTCTAATCCCTACACTCTAATCCCTACACCCTACACTCTATACCCTACACTCTATACCCTACACTCTACACCCTACACTCTACACTCTATACCCTACACTCTATACCCTACACTCTATACCCTACACCCTACACTCTACACCCTACACTCTACACCCTACACTCTACACCCTACACTCTACACTCTATACCCTACACTCTACACCCTGCACTCTGTACCCTACACTCTACACTCTTTACCCTACACTCTATACCCTACACTCTACACTCTATACCTTACACTCTATACCCTACACTCTATACCCTACACTCTAAACTCTATACCCTACACTCTACACTCTATACCCTACACTCTATAACATACACTCTATACCCTACACTCTATACCCTACACTCTATACCCTAAACTCTATACCATACACTCTACACCCTACACTCTATACCATACACTCTACACCATACACTCTATAGCATACACTCTATACCCTACACTATACACTCTATATCCTACACTCTATACCCTTCACTCTATACCCTACACTGTACACTCTATACCCTACACTCTATACCGTAAACTCTATACCATACACTCTACACCCTACACTCTATACCATACACTCTACACCATACACTCTATAGCATACACTCTATACCCTACACTATACACTCTATATCCTACACTCTATACCATACACTCTATACCATACACGCTATACACTACACTCTATACCATAAACTCTACACTCTATACCCTACACTCTATAACAGACACTCTATACACTACACTCTATACCTTACACTCTATACCCTACACTCTATACCCTGCACTCTACACCCTGCACTCTAAACCCTGCACTCTACACCCAACACTCTATACCCTACACTCTACACCCTACACTCTATACCCTACACTCTACACCCTACACTCTATAGCCTACACTCTATACCCTACACTCTATACCCTACACTCTACACTCAATACCCTACACTCTATACCATACACTCTATACCCTACACTCTATACCATACACTCTATACCATACACTCTATACCATACACTCTATACCCTACACTCTATACCCTACACTCTATACCATACACTCTATACCCTACACTCTATACCCTACACTCTATACCCTACACTCTACACCCTACACTCTATACCCTACACTCTATACCCTACACTCTAAACTCTATACCCTACACTCTACACTCTACACTCTATACTCTACACTCTATAACATGCACTCTATACCCTACACTCTATACCCTACACTCTATACCCTACACTCTATACCCTACACTCTACACTCTATACCCTACACTCTATACCATACACTCTACACCATACACTCTATAGCATACACTCTATACACTACACTCTACACTCTATACCCTACACTCTATACCCTACACTATACACTCTAAACCCTACATTCTATACCCTACACTCTACAACGTGCACTCTATACCCTACACTCTATACCCTACACCCTACACTCTATACCCTACACTCTATACCCTACACTCTATACCCTACACTCTACACTCTATACCCTACACTCTATAACATACACTCTATACACTACACTCTATACCTTACACTCTATACCCTACACTTTACATTCTACACCCTACACTCTACACTCTATTCCCTACACTCTATACCCTACACTCTATACCCTACACTCTATACCCTACACTCTAATCCCTACACTCTAATCCCTACACTCTACACTCTATACCCTACACTCTATACCCTACACTCTGTACCCTACACTCTACACCCTACACTCTACACCCTACACTCTAATCCCTACACTCTAATCCCTACACTCTATACCCTACACTCTACACCCTACACTCTACACTCTATACCCTACACTCTATACCCTACACTCTATACCCTACACCCTACACTCTACACACTACACTCTACACCATACACTCTACACCCTACACTCTACACTCTATACCCTACACTCTACACCCTGCACTCTGTACCCTACACTCTACACTCTTTACCCTACACTCTATACCCTACACTCTATACCCTACACTCTACACTCTATACCTTACACTCTATACCCTACACTCTATACCCTACACTCTAAACTCTATACCCTACACTCTACACTCTATACCCTACACTCTATAACATACACTCTATACCCTACACTCTATACCCTACACTCTATACCCTACACTCTATACCATACACTCTACACCCTACACTCTATACCATACACTCTATAGCATACACTCTATACCCTACACTATACACTCTATACCCTACACTCTATACCCTACACTCTATACCCTACACTATACACTCTATACCCTACACTCTACACTTTATACCCTACACTCTATATCCTACACTCTACAACCTGCACTCTATACCCTACACTCTATACCCTACACTCTACACTCTATACCCTACACTCTATACCCTACACTCTATACCCTACACCCTACCCTCTATAAGCTACACTCTATACCCTACACTCTATACCCTACACTCTATAACCTACACTCTATACCCTAAACTCTATACCCTACACTCTATACCCTACACTCTATACCCTACAATCTACACTCTATACCCTACACTCTATACCCTACACTCTATACCCTACACTCTATACCCTACACTTTATACCCTACACTCTACACTCTATACCATACACTCTAAACCATACACTCTATACACTACACTCTATACCCTAAACTCTACACTCTATACCCTACACTCTATAACATACACTCTATACACTACACTCTATACCTTACACTCTATACCCTACACTTTGCACTCTACACCCTATACTCTACACTCTACATTCTATACCCTACACTCTATACCCTACACTCTACACTCTATAGCCTACACTCTATACCCTACACTCTATACCCTACACTCTATACCCTACACTCTATACACTACACTCTACACTTTATACCCTACGCTCTATACCATACACTCTATACCCTACACTCTACAACCTGCACTCTATGCCCTACACTCTATACCCTACACTCTACACCCTACACTCTACACTCTATAGCCTACACTCTATACCCTACACTCTATACCCTACACTCTATACCCTACACTCTATACACTACAATCTACACTTTATACCCTACGCTCTATACCATACACTCTATACCCTACACTCTACAACCTGCACTCTATACCCTACACTCTATACCCTACACTCTACACCCTACACTCTATACCCTACACTCTTTACCCTACACTCTACACTCTATACCCTACACTCTATACCCTACACTCTACACTTTATACCCTACACTCTATACCATACACTCTATACCCTACACTCCATACCCTACACTCTACACTTTATACCCCACACTCTATACCATACACTCTATACCCTACACTCTACACCTTACACTCTATACCCTACATTCTATCCCCTACACTCTACACTCTATACCCTACACTCTACACTCTACTCTATACCCTACACTCTATACCCTACACTCTACACTCTATACCCTACACTCTACACCCTACACTCTATACCCTATACTCTATACCCTACACTCTATACCCTACACTCTAATCCCTACACTCTATACCCTACACTCTATACCATACACTCTACACCCTACACCCTACACTCTACACCCTACACCCTATACCCTACACTCTATACCCTACACTCTATACCCTACACTCTATACCCTACACTATACACTCTATACCCTACACTCTACGCGTTCTACCCTACACTCTATACCCTACACTCTACACTTTATACCCTACACTCTATACCATACACTCTATACCCTACACTCCATACCCTACACTCTACACTTTATACCCCACACTCTATACCATACACTCTATACCCTACACTCTACACCTTACACTCTATACCCTACATTCTATCCCCTACACTCTACACTCTATACCCTACACTCTACACTCTACTCTATACCCTACACTCTATACCCTACACTCTACACTCTATACCCTACACTCTACACCCTACACTCTATACCCTATACTCTATACCCTACACTCTATACCCTACACTCTAATCCCTACACTCTATACCCTACACTCTATACCATACACTCTACACCCTACACCCTACACTCTACACCCTACACCCTATACCCTACACTCTATACCCTACACTCTATACCCTACACTCTATACCCTACACTATACACTCTATACCCTACACTCTACGCGTTCTACCCTACACTCTATACCCTACACTCTATACCCTACACTCTATACCCTACACTCTACACTCTATACCCTACACTCTATACCATACACTCTATACCCTACACTCTATACCCTACACTCTATATCCTACACTCTATACCCTACACTCTATACCATACACTCATTACTCTACACCCTAAACTCTATACTCTACACTCTATACCATACACTCTATACCCTACACTCTATACACTACACTCTACACTCTATACCCTACACTCTATAGCCTACACTCTATACCCTACACTCTATACCCTACACTCTATACCCTACACCCTACACTCTATACCCTACACTCTATACCCTACACTCTACACTTTATACCCTACACTCTATACCATACAATCTATACCCTACACTCTATACCCTACACTCTACACTTTATACCCTACGCTCTATACCATACAGTCTATACCCTACACTCTACAACCTGCACTCTATACCCTACACTCTATACCCTACACTCTACACCCTACACTCTACACTCTATAGCCTACACTCTATACCCTACACTCTATACCCTACACTCTATACCCTACACTCTATACACTACACTCTACACTTTATACCCTACGCTCTATACCATACACTCTATACCCTACACTCTACAACCTGCACTCTATACCCTACACTCTATACCCTACATTCTACACCCTACACTCTATACCCTACACTCTTTACCCTACACTCTATACCCTACACTCCATACCCTACACTCTACACTTTATACCCCACACTCTATACCATACACTCTATACCCTACACTCTACACCTTACACTCTATACCCTACATTCTATCCCCTACACTCTATACCCTACACTCTACACTCTACTCTATACCCTACACTCTATACCCTACACTCTACACTCTATACCCTACACTCTACACCCTACACTCTATACCCTATACTCTATACCCTACACTCTATACCCTACACTCTAATCCCTACACTCTATACCCTACACTCTATACCATACACTCTACACCCTACACCCTACACTCTACACCCTACACCCTATACCCTACACTCTATACCCTACACTCTATACCCTACACTCTATACCCTACACTATACACTCTATACCCTACACTCTACGCGTTCTACCCTACACTCTATACCCTACACTCTATACCCTACACTCTATACCCTACACTCTACACTCTATACCCTACACTCTATACCATACACTCTATACCCTACACTCTATACCCTACACTCTATATCCTACACTCTATACCCTACACTCTATACCATACACTCATTACTCTACACTCTATACCCTAAACTCTATACTCTACACTCTATACCATACACTCTATACCCTACACTCTATACACTACACTCTACACTCTATACCCTACACTCTATAGCCTACACTCTATACCCTACACTCTATACCCTACACTCTACACCCTACACCCTACACTCTATACCCTACACTCTATACCCTACACTCTACACTTTATACCCTACACTCTATACCATACACTCTATACCCTACACTCTATACTCTACACTTTATACCCTACACTCTATACCATACACTCTATACCCTACACTCTATACCCTACACTCTATACCTTACACTAAAAACTCTATACCCTACATTCTACACTGTATACCATACACTCTATGCCCCACACTCTATACCCTAAACTCTACACTCTATACTCTACACTCTACACCCTAAGCTCTATGCCATACACTCTATACCCTACACTCTACACTCTATACCCTACACTCTATACTCTACACTCTATACCCTACACTCTATACCCTACACTCTATACCCTACACTCTACACTCTATACCCTACACTCTATACCCTACACTCTATATCCTACACTCTATACCCTACACTCTACACTCTATACCCTACACTCTATACCATACACTCTACTCCCTACACTCTATACCATACACTCTATACCCTACACTCTACACCCTACACTTTATACCCTACACTCTACAATCTATACCCTACACTCTATTCCATACACTCTATACCCTACACTCTATACCCTACATGCTACACTCTATACTCTACACTCTATACCATACACTCTACACCCTACACTCTATACCATACACTCTATACCCTACACTCTACACCCTACACTTTATACCCTACACTCTACACTCTATACCCTACACTCTATACCCTACACTCTATATCCTACACTCTATACCCTACACTCTACAGTCTATACCCTACACTCTATACCCTACACTCTATACCCTACACTCTACTACCTACACTTTATACCCTACACTCTATACCATACACTCTATACCCTACACGCTACACTCTATACCCTACACTCTATACCCTACACTCTATACCCTACACTCTACACTCTATACCCTACACTCTATACCCTACATTCTATACCGTACACTCTATACCCTACACTCTACACTCTATACCCTACACTCTATACCCTACACTCTATACCCTACACTCTATACCCTACACTCTATACACTACACTCTACACTTTATACCCTACGCTCTATACCATACACTCTATACCCTACACTCTACAACCTGCACTCTATACCCTACACTCTATACCCTACATTCTACACCCTACACTCTATACCCTACACTCTTTACCCTACACTCTATACCCTACACTCCATACCCTACACTCTACACTTTATACCCCACACTCTATACCATACACTCTATACCCTACACTCTACACCTTACACTCTATACCCTACATTCTATCCCCTACACTCTATACCCTACACTCTACACTCTACTCTATACCCTACACTCTATACCCTACACTCTACACTCTATACCCTACACTCTACACCCTACACTCTATACCCTATACTCTATACCCTACACTCTATACCCTACACTCTAATCCCTACACTCTATACCCTACACTCTATACCATACACTCTACACCCTACACCCTACACTCTACACCCTACACCCTATACCCTACACTCTATACCCTACACTCTATACCCTACACTCTATACCCTACACTATACACTCTATACCATACACTCTACGCGTTCTACCCTACACTCTATACCCTACACTCTATACCCTACACTCTATACCCTACACTCTACACTCTATACCCTACACTCTATACCATACACTCTATACCCTACACTCTATACCCTACACTCTATATCCTACACTCTATACCCTACACTCTATACCATACACTCATTACTCTACACTCTATACCCTAAACTCTATACTCTACACTCTATACCATACACTCTATACCCTACACTCTATACACTACACTCTACACTCTATACCCTACACTCTATAGCCTACACTCTATACCCTACACTCTATACCCTACACTCTATACCCTACACCCTACACTCTATACCCTACACTCTATACCCTACACTCTACACTTTATACCCTACACTCTATACCATACACTCTATACCCTACACTCTATACTCTACACTTTATACCCTACACTCTATACCATACACTCTATACCCTACACTCTATACCCTACACTCTATACCCTACACTCTATACCTTACACTAAAAACTCTATACCCTACATTCTACACTGTATACCATACACTCTATGCCCCACACTCTATACCCTAAACTCTACACTCTATACTCTACACTCTACACCCTAAGCTCTATGCCATACACTCTATACCCTACACTCTACACTCTATACCCTACACTCTATACTCTACACTCTATACCCTACACTCTACACCCTACACTCTAATTCCTACACTCTAATCCCTACACCCTACACTCTATACCCTACAGTCTATACTCTACACTCTACACCCTACACTCTACACTCTATACCCTACACTCTATACCCTACACTCTATACCCTACACCCTACACTCTACACCCTACACTCTACACCCTACACTCTACACTCTATTCCCTACACTCTACACCCTGCACTCTGTACCCTACACTCTACACTCTTTACCCTACCCTCTATACCCTACACTCTATACCCTACACTCTACACTCTATACCTTACACTCTATACCCTACACTCTATACCCTACACTCTAAACTCTATACCCTACACTCTACACTCTATACCCTACACTCTATAACATACACTCTATACCCTACACTCTATACCCTACACTCTATACCCTACACTCTATACCATACACTCTACACCCTACACTCTATACCATACACTCTACACCATACACTCTATAGCATACACTCTATACCCTACACTATACACTCTATATCCTACACTCTATACCCTTCACTCTATACCCTACACTATACACTCTATACCCTACACTTTATACTCTACACTCTATACCCTACACTCTATACCCTACACTCTACAACCTGCACTCTATACCCTACACTCTATACCCTACACTCTACACTCTATACCCTACACTCTATACCCTACACTCTACACTGTATACCATACACTCTATGCCCCACACTCTATACCCTAAACTCTACACTCTATACCCTACACTCTACACCCTAAGCTCTATACCATACACTCTATACCCTACACTCTACACTCTATACCCTACACTCTATACCCTACACTCTATACCCTACACCCTACGCTCTATAAGCTACACTCTATAACCTACACTCTATGCCCTACACTCTATAACCTACACTCTATACCCTACACTCTATACCCTACACTCTATACCCTACACTCTATACCCTACACTCTACACTCTATACCCTACACTCTATACCCTACACTCTATACCCTACACTCTATACCCTACACTCTATACCATACACTCTATACCATACACTCTATACACTACACTTTATACCCTAAACTCTACACTCTATACCCTACACTCTATAACATACACTCTATACACTACACTCTATACCTTACACTCTATACCCTACACTCTATACCCTGCACTCTACACCCTGCACTCTACACCCTGCACTCTACACCCAACACTCTATACCCTACACTCTACACCCTACACACTATACCCTACACTCTACACCCTACACTCTATAGCCTACACTCTATACCCTACACTCTATACCCTACACTCTATACCCTACACTCTACACTCTATACCTACACTCTATACCATACACTCTATACCCTACACTCTATACCATACACTCTATACCATACACTCTACACCATACACTCTATACCCTGCACTCTATACCCTACACTCTATACCCTACACTCTATACCATACTCTCTATACCATACACTCTATACCCTACACTCTATACCCTACACTCTATACCCTAAACTCTACACTCTATACCCTACACTCTACACCCTAAGCTCTATACCATACACTCTATACCCTACAATCTACACTCTATACCCTACACTCTATACCCTACACTCTATACCCTACACCCTACGCTCTATAAGCTACACTCTATAACCTACACTCTATACCCTACACTCTATGACCTACACTCTATACCCTACACTCTATACCCTACACTCTATACCCTACACTCTATACCCTACACTCTACACTCTATACCCTACACTCTATACCCTACACTCTATACCCTACACTCTATACCCTACACTCTACACTCTATACCATACACTCTATACCATACACTCTATACACTACACTCTATACCCTAAACTCTACACTCTATACCCTACACTCTATAACATACACTCTATACACTACACTCTATACCTTACACTCTATACCCTACACTCTATACCCTGCACTCTACACCCTGCACTCTACACCCTGCACTCTACACCCAACACTCTATACCCTACACTCTACACCCTACACTCTATACCCTACACTCTACACCCTACACTCTATAGCCTACACTCTATACCCTACACTCTATACCCTAGACTCTATACCCTACACTCTACACTCTATACCCTACACTCTATACCATACACTCTATACCCTACACTCTATACCATACACTCTATACCATACACTCTATACCCTACAGTCTATACCCTACACTCTATACCCTACACTCTATACCATACTCTCTATACCATACACTCTATACCCTACACTCTATACCCTACACTCTATACCCTACACTCTACACCCTACACTCTATACCCTACACTCTATACCCTACACTCTATACCCTACACTCTAAACTCTATACCCTACACTCTACACTCTACACTCTATACTCTACACTCTATAACATGCACTCTATACCCTACACTCTATACCCTACACTCTATACCCTACACTCTACACTCTATACCCTACACTCTATACCATACACTCCACACCATACACTCTATAGCATACACTCTATACCCTACACTCTACACTCTATACCCTACACTCTATACCCTACACTCTACACTCTATACCCTACACTCTATAACATACACTCTATACACTACTCTCTATACCTTACACTCTATACCCTACACTTTACATTCTACACCCTACACTCTACACTCTATTCCCTACACTCTATACCCTACACTCTACACTCTATACCCTACACTCTATACCCTACACTCTATACCCTACACTCTATACCCTACACTCTGTACCCTACACTCTACACTCTATACCATACACTCTATACCATACACTCTATACACTACACTCTATACCCTAAACTCTACACTCTATACCCTACACTCTATAACATACACTCTATACACTACACTCTATACCTTACACTCTATACCCTACACTCTATACCCTGCACTCTACACCCCGCACTCTACACCCAGCACTCTACACCCAACACTCTATACCCTACACTCTACACCCTACACTCTATACCCTACACTCTACACCCTACACTCTATAGCCTACACTCTATACCCTACACTCTATACCCTACACTCTATACCCTACACTCTACACTCTATACCCTACACTCTATACCATACACCCTATACCCTACACTCTATACCATACACTCTATACCATACACTCTATACCATACACTCTATACCCTGCACTCTATACCCTACACTATATACCCTACACTCTATACCAGACTCTCTATACCATACACTCTATACCCTACACTCTATACCCTACACTCTATACCCTACACTCTACACCCTACACTCTAATCCCTACACTCTAATCCCTACACCCTACACTCTATACCCTACACTCTATACCCTACACTCTACACCCTACACTCTACACTCTATACCCTACACTCTATACCCTACACTCTATACCCTACACCCTACACTCTACACCCTACACTCTACACCCTACACTCTACACCCTACACTCTACACTCTATACCCTACACTCTACACCCTGCACTCTGTACCCTACACTCTACACTCTTTACCCTACACTCTATACCCTACACTCTACACTCTATACCTTACACTCTATACCCTACACTCTATACCCTACACTCTAAACTCTATACCCTACACTCTACACTCTATACCCTACACTCTATAACATACACTCTATACCCTACACTCTATACCCTACACTCTATACCCTAAACTCTATACCATACACTCTACACCCTACACTCTATACCATACACTCTACACCATACACTCTATAGCATACACTCTATACCCTACACTATACACTCTATATCCTACACTCTATACCCTTCACTCTATACCCTACACTGTACACTCTATACCCTACACTCTATACCGTAAACTCTATACCATACACTCTACACCCTACACTCTATACCATACACTCTACACCATACACTCTATAGCATACACTCTATACCCTACACTATACACTCTATATCCTACACTCTATACCATACACTCTATACCATACACGCTATACACTACACTCTATACCATAAACTCTACACTCTATACCCTACACTCTATAACAGACACTCTATACACTACACTCTATACCTTACACTCTATACCCTACACTCTATACCCTGCACTCTACACCCTGCACTCTAAACCCTGCACTCTACACCCAACACTCTATACCCTACACTCTACACCCTACACTCTATACCCTACACTCTACACCCTACACTCTATAGCCTACACTCTATACCCTACACTCTATACCCTACACTCTACACTCAATACCCTACACTCTATACCATACACTCTATACCCTACACTCTATACCATACACTCTATACCATACACTCTATACCATACACTCTATACCCTACACTCTATACCCTACACTCTATACCATACACTCTATACCCTACACTCTATACCCTACACTCTATACCCTACACTCTACACCCTACACTCTATACCCTACACTCTATACCCTACACTCTAAACTCTATACCCTACACTCTACACTCTACACTCTATACTCTACACTCTATAACATGCACTCTATACCCTACACTCTATACCCTACACTCTATACCCTACACTCTATACCCTACACTCTACACTCTATACCCTACACTCTATACCATACACTCTACACCATACACTCTATAGCATACACTCTATACACTACACTCTACACTCTATACCCTACACTCTATACCCTACACTATACACTCTAAACCCTACATTCTATACCCTACACTCTACAACGTGCACTCTATACCCTACACTCTATACCCTACACCCTACACTCTATACCCTACACTCTATACCCTACACTCTATACCCTACACTCTACACTCTATACCCTACACTCTATAACATACACTCTATACACTACACTCTATACCTTACACTCTATACCCTACACTTTACATTCTACACCCTACACTCTACACTCTATTCCCTACACTCTATACCCTACACTCTATACCCTACACTCTATACCCTACACTCTAATCCCTACACTCTAATCCCTACACTCTACACTCTATACCCTACACTCTATACCCTACACTCTGTACCCTACACTCTACACCCTACACTCTACACCCTACACTCTAATCCCTACACTCTAATCCCTACACTCTATACCCTACACTCTACACCCTACACTCTACACTCTATACCCTACACTCTATACCCTACACTCTATACCCTACACCCTACACTCTACACACTACACTCTACACCATACACTCTACACCCTACACTCTACACTCTATACCCTACACTCTACACCCTGCACTCTGTACCCTACACTCTACACTCTTTACCCTACACTCTATACCCTACACTCTATACCCTACACTCTACACTCTATACCTTACACTCTATACCCTACACTCTATACCCTACACTCTAAACTCTATACCCTACACTCTACACTCTATACCCTACACTCTATAACATACACTCTATACCCTACACTCTATACCCTACACTCTATACCCTACACTCTATACCATACACTCTACACCCTACACTCTATACCATACACTCTATAGCATACACTCTATACCCTACACTATACACTCTATACCCTACACTCTATACCCTACACTCTATACCCTACACTATACACTCTATACCCTACACTCTACACTTTATACCCTACACTCTATATCCTACACTCTACAACCTGCACTCTATACCCTACACTCTATACCCTACACTCTACACTCTATACCCTACACTCTATACCCTACACTCTATACCCTACACCCTACCCTCTATAAGCTACACTCTATACCCTACACTCTATACCCTACACTCTATAACCTACACTCTATACCCTAAACTCTATACCCTACACTCTATACCCTACACTCTATACCCTACAATCTACACTCTATACCCTACACTCTATACCCTACACTCTATACCCTACACTCTATACCCTACACTTTATACCCTACACTCTACACTCTATACCATACACTCTAAACCATACACTCTATACACTACACTCTATACCCTAAACTCTACACTCTATACCCTACACTCTATAACATACACTCTATACACTACACTCTATACCTTACACTCTATACCCTACACTTTGCACTCTACACCCTATACTCTACACTCTACATTCTATACCCTACACTCTATACCCTACACTCTACACTCTATAGCCTACACTCTATACCCTACACTCTATACCCTACACTCTATACCCTACACTCTATACACTACACTCTACACTTTATACCCTACGCTCTATACCATACACTCTATACCCTACACTCTACAACCTGCACTCTATGCCCTACACTCTATACCCTACACTCTACACCCTACACTCTACACTCTATAGCCTACACTCTATACCCTACACTCTATACCCTACACTCTATACCCTACACTCTATACACTACAATCTACACTTTATACCCTACGCTCTATACCATACACTCTATACCCTACACTCTACAACCTGCACTCTATACCCTACACTCTATACCCTACACTCTACACCCTACACTCTATACCCTACACTCTTTACCCTACACTCTACACTCTATACCCTACACTCTATACCCTACACTCTACACTTTATACCCTACACTCTATACCATACACTCTATACCCTACACTCCATACCCTACACTCTACACTTTATACCCCACACTCTATACCATACACTCTATACCCTACACTCTACACCTTACACTCTATACCCTACATTCTATCCCCTACACTCTACACTCTATACCCTACACTCTACACTCTACTCTATACCCTACACTCTATACCCTACACTCTACACTCTATACCCTACACTCTACACCCTACACTCTATACCCTATACTCTATACCCTACACTCTATACCCTACACTCTAATCCCTACACTCTATACCCTACACTCTATACCATACACTCTACACCCTACACCCTACACTCTACACCCTACACCCTATACCCTACACTCTATACCCTACACTCTATACCCTACACTCTATACCCTACACTATACACTCTATACCCTACACTCTACGCGTTCTACCCTACACTCTATACCCTACACTCTACACTTTATACCCTACACTCTATACCATACACTCTATACCCTACACTCCATACCCTACACTCTACACTTTATACCCCACACTCTATACCATACACTCTATACCCTACACTCTACACCTTACACTCTATACCCTACATTCTATCCCCTACACTCTACACTCTATACCCTACACTCTACACTCTACTCTATACCCTACACTCTATACCCTACACTCTACACTCTATACCCTACACTCTACACCCTACACTCTATACCCTATACTCTATACCCTACACTCTATACCCTACACTCTAATCCCTACACTCTATACCCTACACTCTATACCATACACTCTACACCCTACACCCTACACTCTACACCCTACACCCTATACCCTACACTCTATACCCTACACTCTATACCCTACACTCTATACCCTACACTATACACTCTATACCCTACACTCTACGCGTTCTACCCTACACTCTATACCCTACACTCTATACCCTACACTCTATACCCTACACTCTACACTCTATACCCTACACTCTATACCATACACTCTATACCCTACACTCTATACCCTACACTCTATATCCTACACTCTATACCCTACACTCTATACCATACACTCATTACTCTACACCCTAAACTCTATACTCTACACTCTATACCATACACTCTATACCCTACACTCTATACACTACACTCTACACTCTATACCCTACACTCTATAGCCTACACTCTATACCCTACACTCTATACCCTACACTCTATACCCTACACCCTACACTCTATACCCTACACTCTATACCCTACACTCTACACTTTATACCCTACACTCTATACCATACAATCTATACCCTACACTCTATACCCTACACTCTACACTTTATACCCTACGCTCTATACCATACACTCTATACCCTACACTCTACAACCTGCACTCTATACCCTACACTCTATACCCTACACTCTACACCCTACACTCTACACTCTATAGCCTACACTCTATACCCTACACTCTATACCCTACACTCTATACCCTACACTCTATACACTACACTCTACACTTTATACCCTACGCTCTATACCATACACTCTATACCCTACACTCTACAACCTGCACTCTATACCCTACACTCTATACCCTACATTCTACACCCTACACTCTATACCCTACACTCTTTACCCTACACTCTATACCCTACACTCCATACCCTACACTCTACACTTTATACCCCACACTCTATACCATACACTCTATACCCTACACTCTACACCTTACACTCTATACCCTACATTCTATCCCCTACACTCTATACCCTACACTCTACACTCTACTCTATACCCTACACTCTATACCCTACACTCTACACTCTATACCCTACACTCTACACCCTACACTCTATACCCTATACTCTATACCCTACACTCTATACCCTACACTCTAATCCCTACACTCTATACCCTACACTCTATACCATACACTCTACACCCTACACCCTACACTCTACACCCTACACCCTATACCCTACACTCTATACCCTACACTCTATACCCTACACTCTATACCCTACACTATACACTCTATACCCTACACTCTACGCGTTCTACCCTACACTCTATACCCTACACTCTATACCCTACACTCTATACCCTACACTCTACACTCTATACCCTACACTCTATACCATACACTCTATACCCTACACTCTATACCCTACACTCTATATCCTACACTCTATACCCTACACTCTATACCATACACTCATTACTCTACACTCTATACCCTAAACTCTATACTCTACACTCTATACCATACACTCTATACCCTACACTCTATACACTACACTCTACACTCTATACCCTACACTCTATAGCCTACACTCTATACCCTACACTCTATACCCTACACTCTACACCCTACACCCTACACTCTATACCCTACACTCTATACCCTACACTCTACACTTTATACCCTACACTCTATACCATACACTCTATACCCTACACTCTATACTCTACACTTTATACCCTACACTCTATACCATACACTCTATACCCTACACTCTATACCCTACACTCTATACCTTACACTAAAAACTCTATACCCTACATTCTACACTGTATACCATACACTCTATGCCCCACACTCTATACCCTAAACTCTACACTCTATACTCTACACTCTACACCCTAAGCTCTATGCCATACACTCTATACCCTACACTCTACACTCTATACCCTACACTCTATACTCTACACTCTATACCCTACACTCTATACCCTACACTCTATACCCTACACTCTACACTCTATACCCTACACTCTATACCCTACACTCTATATCCTACACTCTATACCCTACACTCTACACTCTATACCCTACACTCTATACCATACACTCTACACCCTACACTCTATACCATACACTCTATACCCTACACTCTACACCCTACACTTTATACCCTACACTCTACAATCTATACCCTACACTCTATTCCATACACTCTATACCCTACACTCTATACCCTACATGCTACACTCTATACTCTACACTCTATACCATACACTCTACACCCTACACTCTATACCATACACTCTATACCCTACACTCTACACCCTACACTTTATACCCTACACTCTACACTCTATACCCTACACTCTATACCCTACACTCTATATCCTACACTCTATACCCTACACTCTACAGTCTATACCCTACACTCTATACCCTACACTCTATACCCTACACTCTACTACCTACACTTTATACCCTACACTCTATACCATACACTCTATACCCTACACGCTACACTCTATACCCTACACTCTATACCCTACACTCTATACCCTACACTCTACACTCTATACCCTACACTCTATACCCTACATTCTATACCGTACACTCTATACCCTACACTCTACACTCTATACCCTACACTCTATACCCTACACTCTATACCCTACACTCTATACCCTACACTCTATACACTACACTCTACACTTTATACCCTACGCTCTATACCATACACTCTATACCCTACACTCTACAACCTGCACTCTATACCCTACACTCTATACCCTACATTCTACACCCTACACTCTATACCCTACACTCTTTACCCTACACTCTATACCCTACACTCCATACCCTACACTCTACACTTTATACCCCACACTCTATACCATACACTCTATACCCTACACTCTACACCTTACACTCTATACCCTACATTCTATCCCCTACACTCTATACCCTACACTCTACACTCTACTCTATACCCTACACTCTATACCCTACACTCTACACTCTATACCCTACACTCTACACCCTACACTCTATACCCTATACTCTATACCCTACACTCTATACCCTACACTCTAATCCCTACACTCTATACCCTACACTCTATACCATACACTCTACACCCTACACCCTACACTCTACACCCTACACCCTATACCCTACACTCTATACCCTACACTCTATACCCTACACTCTATACCCTACACTATACACTCTATACCATACACTCTACGCGTTCTACCCTACACTCTATACCCTACACTCTATACCCTACACTCTATACCCTACACTCTACACTCTATACCCTACACTCTATACCATACACTCTATACCCTACACTCTATACCCTACACTCTATATCCTACACTCTATACCCTACACTCTATACCATACACTCATTACTCTACACTCTATACCCTAAACTCTATACTCTACACTCTATACCATACACTCTATACCCTACACTCTATACACTACACTCTACACTCTATACCCTACACTCTATAGCCTACACTCTATACCCTACACTCTATACCCTACACTCTATACCCTACACCCTACACTCTATACCCTACACTCTATACCCTACACTCTACACTTTATACCCTACACTCTATACCATACACTCTATACCCTACACTCTATACTCTACACTTTATACCCTACA
This sequence comes from Ranitomeya imitator, assembly GCF_032444005.1. NCBI lineage: Eukaryota > Metazoa > Chordata > Amphibia > Anura > Dendrobatidae > Ranitomeya > Ranitomeya imitator. Next base: position 110,105,716 of record NC_091285.1, on the reverse strand, counting down.
CTCTATACCATACACTCTATACCCTACACTCTATACCCTACACTCTATACCCTACACTCTATACCTTACACTAAAAACTCTATACCCTACATTCTACACTGTATACCATACACTCTATGCCCCACACTCTATACCCTAAACTCTACACTCTATACTCTACACTCTACACCCTAAGCTCTATGCCATACACTCTATACCCTACACTCTACACTCTATACCCTACACTCTATACTCTACACTCTATACCCTACACTCTATACCCTACACTCTATACCCTACACTCTACACTCTATACCCTACACTCTATACCCTACACTCTATATCCTACACTCTATACCCTACACTCTACACTCTATACCCTACACTCTATACCATACACTCTACACCCTACACTCTATACCATACACTCTATACCCTACACTCTACACCCTACACTTTATACCCTACACTCTACAATCTATACCCTACACTCTATTCCATACACTCTATGCCCTACACTCTATACCCTACATGCTACACTCTATACTCTACACTCTATACCATACACTCTACACCCTACACTCTATACCATACACTCTATACCCTACACTCTACACCCTACACTTTATACCCTACACTCTACACTCTATACCCTACACTCTATACCCTACACTCTATATCCTACACTCTATACCCTACACTCTACAGTCTATACCCTACACTCTATACCCTACACTCTATACCCTACACTCTACTACCTACACTTTATACCCTACACTCTATACCATACACTCTATACCCTACACGCTACACTCTATACCCTACACTCTATACCCTACACTCTATACCCTACACTCTACACTCTATACCCTACACTCTATACCCTACATTCTATACCGTACACTCTATACCCTACACTCTACACTCTATACCCTACACTCTATACCCTACACTCTATACCCTACACTCTATACCCTACACTCTACACTCTATACCCTACACTCTATACCCTACACTCTACACTCTATACCCTACACTCTATACACTACACTCTAATCCCTACACTCTACACTCTATACACTACACTCTATACCCTACACTCTATACCCTACACTCTACACTCTATACCCTACACTCTATACACTACACTCTAATCCCTACACTCTACACTCTATACACTACACTCTATACCCTACACTCTATACCCTACACTCTACACTCAATACCCTAAACTCTATACCCCACACTCTATACCCTACACTCTATACCCTACACTCTACACTCTATACCCTACACTCTATACCCTACACTCTACACTCTATACCCTACACTCTATACACTACACTCTAATCCCTACACTCTACACTCTATACACTACACTCTATACCCTACACTCTATACCCTACACTCTACACTCTATACCCTACACTCTATACCCTTCACTCTATACCCTACACTCTACACTTTATACCCTACAATCTATACACTACACTCTACACTCTATTCCATACACTCTATACCCTACACTCTATACCCTACACTCTATACCCTACACTCTACACTCTATACCCTACACTCTATACCCTACACTCTATACTCTACACTCTATACCCTACACTCTACACTCTATACCCTACACTCTATACCCTACACTCTATACCTTACACTCTATACCCTACACTCTACACTCTATACCCTACACTCCATACCCTACACTCTATATCCTACACTCTATACCCTACACTCTACAGTCTATACCCTACACTCTATACCCTACACTTTATACCCTACACTCTACAACCTACACTTTATACCCTTCACTCTATACCATACACTCTATACCCTACACGCTACACTCTATACCCTACACTCTATACCCTACACTCTATACCCTACACTCTACACTCTATACCCTACACTCTATACCCTACACTCTATACCGTACATTCTGTACCCTACACTCTATACCCTACACTCTATACCCTACACTCTACACTCTATACCCTACACTCTATACCCTACACTCTATACCGTACACTCTATACCCTACACTCTATACCCTACACTCTACACTCTATACCCTACACTCTATACCATACACTCTACACCCTACACTCTATACCATACACTCTATACCCTACACTCTACACCCTACACTTTATACCCTACACTCTACACTCTATACTTTACACTCTATTCCATACACTCTATACCCTACACTCTATACCATACACTCTACACTCTATACCCTACACTCTAAACCATACACTCTACACCCTACACTCTATACCATACACTCTATACCCTACACTCTACACATACATAGTAACATAGTAACATAGTTAGTAAGGCCGAAAAAAGACATTTGTCCATCCAGTTCAGCCTATATTCCATCATAATAAATACCCAGATCTACGTCCTTCTACAGAACCTAATAATTGTATGATACAATATTGTTCTGCTCCAGGAAGACATCCAGGCCTCTCTTGAACCCCTCGACTGAGTTCGCCATCACCACCTCCTCAGGCAAGCAATTCCAGATTCTCACTGCCCTAACAGTAAAGAATCCTCTTCTATGTTGGTGGAAAAACCTTCTCTCCTCCAGACGCAAAGAATGCCCCCTTGTGCCCGTCACCTTCCTTGGTATAAACAGATCCTCAGCGAGATATTTGTATTGTCCCCTTATATACTTATACATGGTTATTAGATCGCCCCTCAGTCGTCTTTTTTCTAGACTAAATAATCCTAATTTCGCTAATCTATCTGGGTATTGTAGTTCTCCCATCCCCTTTATTAATTTTGTTGCCCTCCTTTGTACTCTCTCTAGTTCCATTATATCCTTCCTGAGCACCGGTGCCCAAAACTGGACACAGTACTCCATGTGCGGTCTAACTAGGGATTTGTACAGAGGCAGTATAATGCTCTCATCATGTGTATCCAGACCTCTTTTAATGCACCCCATGATCCTGTTTGCCTTGGCAGCTGCTGCCTGGCACTGGCTGCTCCAGGTAAGTTTATCATTAACTAGGATCCCCTACACCCTACACTCTATACCCTACACTCTATACCCTACACTCTACACTTTATACCCTACACTCTATACCCTACACTCTATACCCTACACTCTACACTCTATTCCCTACACTCTATACGCCACACTCTATACCCTACAGTCTATACCCTACACTCTATACCCTACACTCTACACTCTATACCCTAGACTCTACACTATATACCCTACACTCTATACCCTACACTCTATACCCTACACTCTATACCCTACACTCCACTCTACACCCTACACTCTACACACTATACCCTACAATCTATACCCTACACTCTACACTCTATACCCTACACTCTACTCACTACACTCTATACCCTACACTCTATACCCTACACTCTATACCCTACACTCTACACCCTACACTCTATACCCTACACTCTACACCCTACACTCTATACCCTACACTCTATGCCCTACACTCTATACCCTACACTCTACACTCTATACCCTACACTCTATACCATACACTCTACACCCTACACTCTATACCATACACTCTATACCCTACACTCTACACTCTATACCCTACACTCCGTACCCTACACTCTACACTTTATACCCTACACTCTATACCATACACTCTATACCCTACACTCTATACCCTACACTCTATACCCTACACTCTATACCCTACACTCTACACCCTACACTCTACACCCTACACTGTATACCCTACACTCTATACCCTACACTCTATACCCTACACTCTACACCCTACACTCTACACCCTACACTGTATACCCTACACTCTATACCCTACACTCTAAACTCTATACCCTACACTCTACACACTATACCCTGCACTCTATAACATACACTCTATACCCTACACTCTATACACTACACTCTATACCATACACTCTACACTCTATACCCTACACTCTATACCATACACTCTACACCCTACACTGTATACCATACACTCTATACCCTACACTCTACACTCTATACCCTACACTCTATACCCCACACTCTACACTCTATAGCCTACACTCTATACCCTACACTCTATACCCTACACTCTATACCCTACACCCTACACTCTATACCCTACACTCTATACCCTACACTCTACACTTTATACCCTACACTCTATACCCTACACTCTATACCCTACACTCTACACTTTATACCCTACACTCTATACCATACACTCTATACCCTACACTCTATACCATACACTATACACTCTATACCCTACACTCTACACTGTATACCATACAATCTATGCCCCACACTCTATACCCTAAACTCTACACTCTATACCCTACACTCTACACCCTAAACTCTATACCATACACTCTATACCCTACACTCTACACTCTATACCCTACACTCTACACTCTATACCCTACACTCTACACTCTATACCCTACACTCTATACCATACACTCTATACCCTACACTCTACAATCTATACCCTACACTCTATACCCTACACTCTACACTCTATACCTTACACTCTATACCCTACATTCTATCCCCTACACTCTACACTCTATACCCTACACTCTACTCTATACCCTACACTCTATACCCTACACTCTAATCCCTACACTCTAATCCCTACACTCTATACCCTACACTCTATACCCTACACTCTATACCCTACACTCTATACCCTACACTCTACACTCTATACCCTACACTCTATACCCTACACTCTAATCCCTACATTCTACACTCTATACCCTACACTCTATACCCTACACTCTATACCCTACACTCTATACCCTACACTCTACACTCTATACCCTACACTCTATACCCTACACTCTATACCATACACTCTATACCATACACTCTATACCCTACACTCTATACCCTACACTGTATACCCTACACTCTACACCCTACACTCTATACCTTACACTCTATACCCTACACTCTATACCCTACACTCTAAACTCTATACCCTACACTCTATACCCTACACTCTATACCCTACACTCTAAACCATACACTCTACACTCTATACCCTACACTCTATACCATACACTCTACACTCTATACCCTACACTCTATACCATACACTCTACACCATACACTCTATAGCATACACTCTATACCCTACACTCTACACTCTATACCCTACACTCTATACCCTACACTCTATACCCTACACTCTATACCCTACACTTTACACTCTATATTCTACACTCTACACTTTATACCCTACACTCTATACCCTACACTCTATACCCTACACTCTACACCCTGCACTCTACACCCTACACTCTATACCCTACACTCTATACCCTACACTCTACACTCTATACCCTACACTCTATACCCTACACTCTATACCCTACACTCTATACCCTACACTCTATAGCCCACACTCTACACTCTATACCCTACACTCTATACCCTACACTCTATACCCTACACTCTACACTTTATACCTTACACTCTATTCCCTACACTCTATACCATACACTCTATACCCTACACTCTATACCCTACACTCTATACCCTACACTCTACACTCTATACCCTACACTCTATACCCTACACGCTATACCCTACACTCTGTACCCTACACTCTATACCCTACACTCTACACTCTATTCCCTACACTCTATACGCCACACTCTATACCCTACAGTCTATACCCTACACTCTATACCCTACACTCTACACTCTATACCCTAGACTCTACACTCTATACCCTACACTCTATTCCCTACACTCTATACCCTACACTCTACACCCTACACTCTACACCCTATACCCTACACTCTATACCCTACACTCTACACTCTATACCCTACACTCTATACCCTACACTCTATACCCTACACTCTATACCATACACTCTACACTCTATACCCTACACTCTATACCATACACTCTACACCATACACTCTATAGCATACACTCTATACCCTACACTCTACACTCTATACCCTACACTCTATACCCTTCACTCTATACCCTACACTCTACACTTTATACCCTACACTCTATACCCTACACTCTACACTCTATTCCATACACTCTATGCCCTACACTCTATACCCTACACTCTATACCCTACACTCTACACTCTATACCCTACACTCTATACCCTACACTCTATACTCTACACTCTATACCCTACACTCTACACTCTATACCCTACACTCTATACCCTACACTCTATACCCTACACTCTATACCCTACACTCTACACTCTATACCTTACACTCTATACCCTACACTCTATATCCTACACTCTATACCCTACACTTTACAGTCTATACCCTACACTCTATACCCTACACTCTATACCCTACACTCTACAACCTACACTTTATACCCTTCACTCTATACCATACACTCTATACCCTACACGCTACACTCTATACCCTACACTCTATACCCTACACTCTATACCCTACACTCTACACTCTATACCCTACACTCTATACCCTACACTCTATACCGTACATTCTATACCCTACACTCTATACCCTACACTCTATACCCTACACTCTACACTCTATTCCCTACACTCTATACCCTACACTCTATACCGTACACTGTATACCCTACACTCTATACCCTACACTCTACACTCTATACCATACACTCTACACCCTACACTCTATACCATACACTCTATACCCTACACTCTACACCCTACACTTTATACCCTACACTCTACACTCTATACTTTACACTCTATTCCATACACTCTATACCCTACACTCTATACCATACACTCTACACTCTATACCCTACACTCTATACCATACACTCTACACCCTGCACTCTATACCATACACTCTATACCCTACACTCTACACCCTACACTCTATACCCTACACTCTATACCCTACACTCTACACTTTATACCCTACACTCTATACCCTACACTCTATACCCTACACTCTATGCCCTACACTCTACACTCTATTCCCTACACTCTATACGCCACACTCTATACCATACAGTCTATACCCTACACTCTATACCCTACACTCTACACTCTATACCCTAGACTCTACACTCTATACCCTACACTCTATACCCTACACTCTATACCCTACACTCTATACCATACACTCTACACTCTATACCCTACACTCTATACCATACACTCTACACCATACACTCTATAGCATACACTCTATACCCTACACTCTACACTCTATACCCTACTCTCTATACCCTACACTCTATACCCTACACTCTACAACCTGCACTCTATACCCTACACTCTATACCCTACACCTTACACTCTATACCCTACACTCTATACCCTACACTCTATACCCTACACTCTATACCCTACACTCTATAGTCTACACTCTATAGCCTACACTCTACACTCTACTCTATACCCTACACTCTATACCCTACACTCTAATCCCTACACTCTACACTCTATACCCTACACTCTATACCCTACACTCTATACCCTACACTCTACACCCTACACTCTACACCCTACACTCTAATCCCTACACTCTAATCCCTACACTCTAATCCCTACACCCTACACTTTATACCCTACACTCTATACCCTACACTCTATACCCTACACCCTACACTCTACACCCTACACTCTACACCCTACACTCTACACCCTACACTCTACACTCTATTCCTTACACTCTACACCCTGCACTCTGTACCCTACACTCTACACTCTTTACCCTACACTCTATACCCTACATTCTATACCCTACACTCTATACCCTACACTCTAATCCCTACACTCTACACTCTATACCCTACACTCCATACCCTACACTCTATACCCTACACTCTACACCCTACACTCTACACCCTACACTCTAATCCCTACACTCTAATCCCTACACTCTAATCCCTACACCCAACACTCTATACCCTACACTCTATACCCTGCACTCTATACCCTACACTCTACACTATATACTCTACACTCTATAGCCTACACTCTATACCCTACACTCTATACCCTACACTCTATACCCTACACTTTATACCCTACACCCTATACCATACACTCTATACCCTACACTCTACAACCTGCACTCTATACCCTACACTCTATACCCTACACCCTACACTTTATACCCTACACTCTATACCCTACACTCTATACCCTACACTCTACACCCTACACTCTACACTCTACACTCTATACCCTACACTCAACACCCTGCACTCTGTACCCTACACTCTACACTCTTTACCCTACACTCTATACCCTACACTCTATACCCTACACTCTATACCCTACACTCTATACCCTACACTCTATACCCTACACTCTACACTTTATACCCTACAGTCTATACCATACACTCTATACCCTACACTCTACACTTTATACCCTACACTCTATACCATACACTCTATACCCTACACTCTATACCCTACACTATACACTCTATACCCTACACTCTACACTGTATACCATACACTCTATGCCCCACACTCTCTACCCTAAACTCTACACTCTATACCCTACACTCTACACCCTACACTCTATACCCTACACTCTATACCCTACACTCTATACCCTACACTCTATACCCTACACTCTACACTCTATACCCTACACTCTATACCATACACTCTACACCCTACACTTTACACCCTACACTCTACACCCTACACTCTACACCCTACACTTTACACCCTACACTCTATACCCTACACTCTATACCCTACACTATACACTCTATACCCTACACTCTACACCCTGCACTCTGTACCCTACACTCTATACCCTACACTCTACACTCTGTACCCTACACTCTATTCCCTACACTCTATACCCTACACTCTATACCCTACACTCTATACCCTACACTCTACACTCTATACCCTACACTCTATACCATACACTCTACACCCTACACTCTATACCATACACTCTATACCCTACACTTTACACTCTATACCCTACACTCTATACCATACACTCTACACTTTATACCCTACACTCTATACCATACACACTATACCCTACACTCTATACCCTACACTCTATACCCTACACTCTATACCCTACACTCTAATCCCTACACTCTAATCCCTACACTCTAATCCCTACACTCTAATCCCTACACTCTATACCCTACACTCTATACTCTACACTCTACACTCTATACCCTACACTCTAATCCCTACACTCTAATCCCTACACTCTACACTCTATACCCTACACTCTATACCCTACACTCTATACCCTACACTCTACACTCTATACCCTACACTCTATACCCTACACTCTACACTCTATACCCTACACTCTATACCCTACACTCTATAAAATACACTCTATACCCTACACTCTACACTCTATACCATACACTCTATACCCTACACTCTATACCATACACTCTATACCCTACACTCTATACCCTACACTCCACACCCTACACTCTATACCCTACACTTTAAAAATCTATACCCTACACTCTATACCCTACACTCTATACCCTATACCCTACACTCTATACACTACACTCTATACCATACATGCTATACTCTATACCCTACACTCTATACCATACACTCTACATCCTACACTCTACACCACTCTACACCCCACACTCTACACCCTACACCCTACACTCTATACCCTACACTCTACACCATACACTCTATACCCTATACCCTATACCCTACAATCTATACCCTACACTCTATACTCTACACTCTATACCCTACACTCTATACCCTACACTCTACACTCTATACCCTACACTCTATACCATACACTGTATACCCTACACTCTATACCCTACACTCTACACTCTATATACTACACTCTATACCCTACACTTTACACTCTACACCCTACACTCTACATTCTATACCCTACACTCTAAACTCTACACTCTATAGCCTACACTCTATACCCTACACTCTATACCCTACACTCTACACTTTATACCCCACACTCTATACCATACACTCTATACCCTACACTCTACACTTTATACCCTACACTCTATACCATACACTCTATACCCTACACTCTATACCCTACACTATACACTCTATACCCTACACTCTACACTGTATACCATACACTCTATGCCCCACACTCTCTACCCTAAACTCTACATTCTATACCCTACACTCTACACCCTAAGCTCTATACCATACACTCTATACCCTACACTCTATACCCTACACTCTATACCCTACACTCTATACCCTACACCCTACGCTCTATACGCTACACTCTATAACCTACACTCTATACCCTACACTCTATACCCTACACTCTACACCCTACACTCTACACCCTACACTCTATACCCTACACTCTATACCCTACACTCTATACCCTACACTCTACACTCTATACCATACACTCTATAACATACACTCTATACACTACACTCTATATCTTACACTCTATACCCTACACTTTGCACTCTACACCCTGCACTCTACACTCTACATTCTATACCCTACACTCTATACTCCACACTCAATACCCTACACTCTATACCCTACACTCTATACCCTACACTCTACACTATATACTCTACACTCTATAGCCTACACTCTATACCCTACACTCTATACCCTACACTCTATACCCTACACTCTATACCCTACACTTTATACCCTACACCCTATACCATACACTCTATACCCTACACTCTACAACCTGCACTTTATACCCTACACTCTATACCCTACACCCTACACTTTATACCCTACACTCTATACCCTACACTCTATACCCTACACTCTATACCCTACACTCTACACCCTACACTCTACACTCTACACTCTATACCCTACACTCTACACCCTGCACTCTGTACCCTACACTCTACACTCTTTACCCTACACTCTATACCCTACACTCTATAACCTACACTCTATACCCTACACTCTATACCCTACACTCTACACGTTATACCCTACACTCTATACCATACACTCTATACCCTACACTCTACACTTTATACCCTACACTCTATACCATACACTCTATACCCTACACTCTATGCCCTACACTATACACTCTATACCCTACACTCTACACTGTATACCATACACTCTATGCCCCACACTCTCTACCCTAAACTCTACACTCTATACCCTACACTCTACACCTTACACTCTATACCCTACACTCTATACCCTACACTCTATACCCTACACTCTATACCCTACACTATACACTCTATACCCTACACTCTACACTGTATACCATACACTCTATGCCCCACACTCTCTACCCTAAACTCTACACTCTATACCCTACACTCTACACCCTACACTCTATACCCTACACTCTATACCCTACACTCTATACCCTACACTCTATACCCTACACTCTACACTCTATACCCTACACTCTATACCATACACTCTACACCCTACACTTTACACCCTACACTCTACACCCTACACTCTACACCCTACACTTTACACCCTACACTCTATACCCTACACTCTATACCCTACACTATACACTCTATACCCTACACTCTACACCCTGCACTCTGTACCCTACACTCTATACCCTACACTCTACACTCTGTACCCTACACTCTATTCCCTACACTCTATACCCTACACTCTATACCCTACACTCTATACCCTACACTCTACACTCTATACCCTACACTCTATACCATACACTCTACACCCTACACTCTATACCATACACTCTATACCCTACACTTTACACTCTATACCCTACACTCTATACCATACACTCTACACTTTATACCCTACACTCTATACCATACACACTATACCCTACACTCTATACCCTACACTCTATACCCTACACTCTATACCCTACACTCTAATCCCTACACTCTAATCCCTACACTCTAATCCCTACACTCTAATCCCTACACTCTATACCCTACACTCTATACTCTACACTCTACACTCTATACCCTACACTCTAATCCCTACACTCTAATCCCTACACTCTACACTCTATACCCTACACTCTATACCCTACACTCTATACCCTACACTCTACACTCTATACCCTACACTCTATACCCTACACTCTACACTCTATACCCTACACTCTATACCCTACACTCTATAAAATACACTCTATACCCTACACTCTACACTCTATACCATACACTCTATACCCTACACTCTATACCATACACTCTATACCCTACACTCTATACCCTACACTCCACACCCTACACTCTATACCCTACACTTTAAAATCTATACCCTACACTCTATACCCTACACTCTATACCCTATACCCTACACTCTATACACTACACTCTATACCATACATGCTATACTCTATACCCTACACTCTATACCATACACTCTACATCCTACACTCTACACCACTCTACACCCCACACTCTACACCCTACACCCTACACTCTATACCCTACACTCTACACCATACACTCTATACCCTATACCCTATACCCTACAATCTATACCCTACACTCTATACTCTACACTCTATACCCTACACTCTATACCCTACACGCTACACTCTATACCCTACACTCTATACCATACACTGTATACCCTACACTCTATACCCTACACTCTACACTCTATATCCTACACTCTATACCCTACACTTTACACTCTACACCCTACACTCTACATTCTATACCCTACACTCTAAACTCTACACTCTATAGCCTACACTCTATACCCTACACTCTATACCCTACACTCTACACTTTATACCCCACACTCTATACCATACACTCTATACCCTACACTCTACACTTTATACCCTACACTCTATACCATACACTCTATACCCTACACTCTATACCCTACACTATACACTCTATACCCTACACTCTACACTGTATACCATACACTCTATGCCCCACACTCTCTACCCTAAACTCTACATTCTATACCCTACACTCTACACCCTAAGCTCTATACCATACACTCTATACCCTACACTCTATACCCTACACTCTATACCCTACACTCTATACCCTACACCCTACGCTCTATACGCTACACTCTATAACCTACACTCTATACCCTACACTCTATACCCTACACTCTACACCCTACACTCTACACCCTACACTCTATACCCTACACTCTATACCCTACACTCTATACCCTACACTCTACACTCTATACCATACACTCTATACCATACAATCTATACACTACACTCTATACCCTAAACTCTACACTCTATACCCTACACTCTATAACATACACTCTATACACTACACTCTATATCTTACACTCTATACCCTACACTTTGCACTCTACACCCTACACTCTACACTCTACATTCTATACCCTACACTCTATACTCCACACTCAATACCCTACACTCTATACCCTACACTCTATACCCTACACTCTACACTATATACTCTACACTCTATAGCCTACACTCTATACCCTACACTCTATACCCTACACTCTATACCCTACACTCTATACCCTACACTTTATACCCTACACCCTATACCATACACTCTATACCCTACACTCTACAACCTGCACTTTATACCCTACACTCTATACCCTACACCCTACACTTTATAAACTACACTCTATACCCTACACTCTATACCCTACACTCTATACCCTACACTCTACACCCTACACTCTACACTCTATACCCTACACTCTACACCCTGCACTCTGTACCCTACACTCTACACTCTTTACCCTACACTCTATACCCTACACTCTATAACCTACACTCTATACCCTACACTCTATACCCTACACTCTACACGTTATACCCTACACTCTATACCATACACTCTATACCCTACACTCTACACTTTATACCCTACACTCTATACCATACACTCTATACCCTACACTCTATGCCCTACACTATACACTCTATACCCTACACTCTACACTGTATACCATACACTCTATGCCCCACACTCTCTACCCTAAACTCTACACTCTATACCCTACACTCTACACCCTACACTCTATACCCTACACTCTATACCCTACACTCTATACCCTACACTCTATACCCTACAGTCTACACTCTATACCCTACACTCTATACCATACACTCTACACCCTACACTCTACACCCTACACTCTACACCCTACAATCTACACCCTACACTCTACACCCTACACTCTATACCCTACACTCTATACCCTACACTATACACTCTATACCCTACACTCTACAGTCTACACTGTATACCATACACTCTATGCCCCACACTCTATACCCTAAACTCTACACTCTATATCCTACACTCTACACCCTAAGCTCTATACCCTACACTCTATACTCTACACTCTACACTCTATACCCTACACTCTATACCCTACACTCTATACCATACACTCTACACCCTACACTCTACACCCTACACTCTATACCCTACACTCTATACCCTACACTCTACACTTTATACCCTACACTCTATACCCTACACTCTATACCCTGCACTCTGTACCCTACACTCTACACTCTTTACCCTACACTCTATACCCTACACTCTATAACCTACACTCTATACCCTACACTCTATACCCTACACTCTACACGTTATACCCTACACTCTATACCATACACTCTATACCCTACACTCTACACTTTATACCCTACACTCTATACCATACACTCTATACCCTACACTCTATGCCCTACACTATACACTCTATACCCTACACTCTACACTGTATACCATACACTCTATGCCCCACACTCTCTACCCTAAACTCTACACTCTATACCCTACACTCTACACCCTACACTCTATACCCTACACTCTATACCCTACACTCTATACCCTACACTCTATACCCTACAGTCTACACTCTATACCCTACACTCTATACCATACACTCTACACCCTACACTCTACACCCTACACTCTACACCCTACAATCTACACCCTACACTCTACACCCTACACTCTATACCCTACACTCTATACCCTACACTATACACTCTATACCCTACACTCTACACTCTACACTGTATACCATACACTCTATGCCCCACACTCTATACCCTAAACTCTACACTCTATATCCTACACTCTACACCCTAAGCTCTATACCCTACACTCTATACCCTACACTCTACACTCTATACCCTACACTCTATACCCTACACTCTATACCATACACTCTACACCCTACACTCTACACCCTACACTCTATACCCTACACTCTATACCCTACACTCTACACTTTATACCCTACACTCTATACCCTACACTCTATACCCTGCACTCTACACCCTGCACTCTACACCCTGCACTCTACACCCAACACTCTATACCCTACACTCTACACCCTACACTCTATACCCTACACTCTACACTCTATACCCTACACTCTATAGCCTACACTCTATACCCTACACTCTATACCCTACACTCTATACCCTACACTCTACACTCTATACCCTACACTCTATACCATACACTCTATACCCTACACTCTATACCATACACTCTATACCATACACTCTATACCCTACACTCTATACCCTACACTCTATACCATACACTCTATACCCTACACTCTATACCCTACACTCTATACCCTACACTCTACACCCTACACTCTATACCCTACACTCTATACCCTACACTCTATACCCTACACTCTAAACTCTATACCCTACACTCTACACTCTACACTCTATACCCTACACTCTATAACATGCACTCTATACCCTACACTCTATACCCTACACTCTATACCCTACACTCTATACCCTACATTCTACACTCTATACCCTACACTCTATACCATACACTCTACACCATACACTCTATAGCATACACTCTATACCCTACACTCTACACTCTATACCCTACACTCTATACCCTACACTCTATACCCTACACTATACACTCTATACCCTACACTCTACACTTTATACCCTACTCTCTATACCCTGCACTCTATACCCTACACTCTACAACGTGCACTCTATACCCTACACTCTATACCCTACACCATACACTCTATACCCTACACTCTATACCCTACACTCTATACCCTACACTCTATACCCTACACTCTACACTCTATACCCTACACTCTATAACATACACTCTATACACTACACTCTATACCTTACACTCTATACCCTACACTTTACATTCTACACCCTACACTCTACACTCTATTCCCTACACTCTATACCCTACACTCTATACCCAACACTCTATACCCTACACTCTATACGCTACACTCTACACTCTATACCCTACACTCTATACCCTACACTCTAATCCCTACACTCTAATCCCTACACTCTACACTCTATACCCTACACTCTATACCCTACACTCTATACCCTACACTCTACACCCTACACTCTACACCCTACACTCTAATCCCTACACTCTAATCCCTACACCCTACACTCTATAACCTACACTCTATACCCTACACTCTATACCCTACACTCTACACTCTACACCCTACACTCTATACCCTACACTCTATACCCTACACTCTATACCCTACACCCTACACTCTACACCCTACACTCTACACCCTACACTCTACACTCTATACCCTACACTCTACACCCTGCACTCTGTACCCTACACTCTACACTCTTTACCCTACACTCTATACCCTACACTCTATACCCTACACTCTATACCCTACACTCTACACTATATACCTTACACTCTATACCCTACACTCTATACCCTACACTCTAAACTCTATACCCTACACTCTACACTCTATACCCTACACTCTATAACATACACTCTATACCCTACACTCTATACCCTACACTCTATACCATACACTCTACAACCTACACTCTATACCATACACTCTACACTATACACTCTATAGCATACACTCTATACCCTACACTATACACTCTATACCCTACACTCTATACCCTACACTCTATACCCTACACTATACACTCTATACCCTACACTCTACACTTTATACCCTACACTCTATACCCTACACTCTATACCCTACACTCTACAACCTGCACTCTATACCCTACACTCTATTCCCTACACTCTACACTGTATACCATACAATCTATGCCCCACACTCTATACCCTAAACTCTACACTCTATACCCTACACTCTATACCCTAAGCTCTATACCATACACTCTATACCCTACACTCTACACTCTATACCCTACACTCTATACCCTACACTCTATACCCTACACCCTACGCTCTATAAGCTATACTCTATACCCTACACTCTATACCCTACACTCTATAACCTACACTCTATACCCTACACTCTATACCCTACACTCTATACCCTACACTCTACACTCTATACCCTACACTCTATACCCTACACTATATACCCTGCACTCTATACCCTACACTCTACACTCTATACCATACACTCTATACCATACACTCTATACACTACACTCTATACCCTAAACTCTACACTCTATACCCTACACTCTATAACATACACTCTATACACTACACTCTATACCTTACACTCTATACCCTACACTTTGCACTCTACACCCTACACTCTACACTCTACATTCTATACCCTACATTCTATACCCTACACTCTCTACTCCACACTCTATACCCTACACTCTATACCCTACACTCTATACCCTACACTCTACACCCTACACTCTACACTCTATAGCCTACACTCTATACCCTACACTCTATACCCTACACTCTATACCCTACACTCTATACACTACACTCTACACTTTATACCCTACACTCTATACCATACACTCTATACCCTACACTCTACAACCTGCACTCTATACCCTACACTCTATACCCTACACTCTACACTCTATACCCTACACTCTATGCCCTACACTCTTTACCCTACACTCTACACTCTACACCCTGCACTCTGTACCCTACACTCTACACTCTTTACCCTACACTCTATACCCTACATTCTATACCCTACACTCTATACCCTACACTCTAATCCCTACACTCTACACTCTATACCCTACACTCTATACCCTACACTCTATACCCTACACTCTACACCCTACACTCTACACCCTACACTCTAATCCCTACACTCTAATCCCTACACTCTAATCCCTACACCCTACACTCTATACCCTACACTCTATACCCTACACTCTATACCCTACACTCTACACTATATACTCTACACTCTATAGCCTACACTCTATACCCTACACTCTATACCCTACACTCTATACCATACACTCTATACCCTACACTCTATACCCTACACTTTATACCCTACACCCTATACCATACACTCTATACCCTACACTCTACAACCTGCACTCTATACCCTACGCTCTATACCCTACACCCTACACTTTATACCCTACACTCTATACCCTACACTCTATACCCTACACTCTATACCCTACACTCTACACCCTACACTCTACACTCTATACCCTACACTCTACACCCTGCACTCTGTACCCTACACTCTACACTCTTTACCCTACACTCTATACCCTACACTCTATACCCTACACTCTATACCCTACACTCTACACTTTATACCCTACACTCTATACCATACACTCTATACCCTACACTCTACACTTTATACCCAACACTCTATGCCCCACACTCTCTACCCTAAACTCTACACTCTATACCCTACACTCTACACCCTACACTCTATACCCTACACTCTATACCCTACACTCTATACCCTACACTCTATACCCTACACTCTACACTCTATACCCTACACTCTATACCATACACTCTACACCCTACACTCTACACCCTACACTCTACACCCTACACTCTACACCCTCCACTTTACACCCTACACTCTATACCCTACACTCTATACCCTACACTATACACTCTATACCCTACACTCTACACCCTGCACTCTGTACCCTACACTCTATACCCTACACTCTGTACCCTACACTCTATACCCTGCACTCTATACCCTACACTCTATACCCTACACTCTATACCCTACACTCTACACTCTATACCCTACACTCTATACCATACACTCTACACCCTACACTCTATACCCTACACTTTATACCCTACACCCTATACCATACACTCTATACCCTACACTCTACAACCTGCACTTTATACCCTACACTCTATACCCTACACCCTACACTTTATACCCCACACTCTATACCCTACACTCTATACCCTACACTCTATACCCTACACTCTACACCCTACACTCTACACTCTACACTCTATACCCTACACTCTACACCCTGCACTCTGTACCCTACACTCTACACTCTTTACCCTACACTCTATACCCTACACTCTATAACCTACACTATATACCCTACACTCTATACCCTACACTCTACACGTTATACCCTACACTCTATACCATACACTCTATACCCTACACTCTACACTTTATACCCTACACTCTATACCATACACTCTATACCCTACACTCTATGCCCTACACTATACACTCTATACCCTACACTCTACACTGTATACCATACACTCTATGCCCCACACTCTCTACCCTAAACTCTACACTCTATACCCTACACTCTACACCCTACACTCTATACCCTACACTCTATACCCTACACTCTATACCCTACACTCTATACCCTACAGTCTACACTCTATACCCTACACTCTATACCATACACTCTACACCCTACACTCTACACCCTACACTCTACACCCTACAATCTACACCCTACACTCTACACCCTACACTCTATACCCTACACTCTATAACCTACACTATACACTCTATACCCTACACTCTACACTCTACACTGTATACCATACACTCTATGCCCCACACTCTATACCCTAAACTCTACACTCTATATCCTACACTCTACACCCTAAGCTCTATACCCTACACTCTATACCCTACACTCTACACTCTATACCCTACACTCTATACCCTACACTTTATACCATACACTCTACACCCTACACTCTACACCCTACACTCTATACCCTACACTCTATACCCTACACTCTACACATTATACCCTACACTCTATACCCTACACTCTATACCCTGCACTCTACACCCTGCACTCTACACCCTGCACTCTACACCCAACACTCTATACCCTACACTCTACACCCTACACTCTATACCCTACACTCTACACTCTATACCCTACACTCTATAGCCTACACTCTATACCCTACACTCTATACCCTACACTCTATACCCTACACTCTACACTCTATACCCTACACTCTATACCATACACTCTATACCCTACACTCTATACCATACACTCTATACCATACACTCTATACCCTACACTCTATACCCTACACTCTATACCATACACTCTATACCCTACACTCTATACCCTACACTCTATACCCTACACTCTACACCCTACACTCTATACCCTACACTCTATACCCTACACTCTATACCCTACACTCTAAACTCTATACCCTACACTCTACACTCTACACTCTATACCCTACACTCTATAACATGCACTCTATACCCTACACTCTATACCCTACACTCTATACCCTACACTCTATACCCTACACTCTACACTCTATACCCTACACTCTATACCATACACTCTACACCATACACTCTATAGCATACACTCTATACCCTACACTCTACACTCTATACCCTACACTCTATACCCTACACTCTATACCCTACACTATACACTCTATACCCTACACTCTACACTTTATACCCTACTCTCTATACCCTACACTCTATACCCTACACTCTACAACGTGCACTCTATACCCTACACTCTATACCCTACACCATACACTCTATACCCTACACTCTATACCCTACACTCTATACCCTACACTCTATACCCTACACTCTACACTCTATACCCTACACTCTATAACATACACTCTATACACTATACTCTATACCTTACACTCTATACCCTACACTTTACATTCTACACCCTACACTCTACACTCTATTCCCTACACTCTATACCCTACACTCTATACCCAACACTCTATACCCTACACTCTATACCCTACACTCTACACTCTATACCCTACACTCTATACCCTACACTCTAATCCCTACACTCTAATCCCTACACTCTACACTCTATACCCTACACTCTATACCCTACACTCTATACCCTACACTCTACACCCTACACTCTACACCCTACACTCTAATCCCTACACTCTAATCCCTACACCCTACACTCTATAACCTACACTCTATACCCTACACTCTATACCCTACACTCTACACCCTACACTCTACACCATACACTCTATACCCTACACTCTATACCCTACACTCTATACCCTACACCCTACACTCTACACCCTACACTCTACACCCTACACTCTACACTCTATACCCTACACTCTACACCCTGCACTCTGTACCCTACACTCTACACTCTTTACCCTACACTCTATACCCTACACTCTATACCCTACACTCTATACCCTACACTCTACACTATATACCTTACACTCTATACCCTACACTCTATACCCTACACTCTAAACTCTATACCCTACACTCTACACTCTATACCCTACACTCTATAACATACACTCTATACCCTACACTCTATACCCTACACTCTATACCCTACACTCTATACCATACACTCTACACCCTACACTCTATACCATACACTCTACACTATACACTCTATAGCATACACTCTATACCCTACACTATACACTCTATACCCTACACTCTATACCCTACACTCTATACCCTACACTATACACTCTATACCCTACACTCTACACTTTATACCCTACACTCTATACCCTACACTCTATACCCTACACTCTACAACCTGCACTCAATACCCTACACTCTATTCCCTACACTCTACACTGTATACCATACACTCTATGCCCCACACTCTATACCCTAAACTCTACACTCTATACCCTACACTATACCCTAAGCTCTATACCATACACTCTATACCCTACACTCTACACTCTATACCCTACACTCTATACCCTACACTCTATACCCTACACCCTACGCTCTATAAGCTATACTCTATACCCTACACTCTATACCCTACACTCTATAACCTACACTCTATACCCTACACTCTATACCCTACACTCTATACCCTACACTCTACACTCTATACCCTACACTCTATACCCTACACTATATACCCTGCACTCTATACCCTACACTCTACACTCTATACCATACACTCTATACCATACACTCTATACACTACACTCTATACCCTAAACTCTACACTCTATACCCTACACTCTATAACATACACTCTATACACTACACTCTATACCTTACACTCTATACCCTACACTTTGCACTCTACACCCTACACTCTACACTCTACATTCTATACCCTACATTCTATACCCTACACTCTCTACTCCACACTCTATACCCTACACTCTATACCCTACACTCTATACCCTACACTCTACACCCTACACTCTACACTCTATAGCCTACACTCTATACCCTACACTCTATACCCTACACTCTATACCCTACACTCTATACACTACACTCTACACTTTATACCCTACACTCTATACCATACACTCTATACCCTACACTCTACAACCTGCACTCTATACCCTACACTCTATACCCTACACTCTACACTCTATACCCTACACTCTATGCCCTACACTCTTTACCCTACACTCTACACTCTACACCCTGCACTCTGTACCCTACACTCTACACTCTTTACCCTACACTCTATACCCTACATTCTATACCCTACACTCTATACCCTACACTCTAATCCCTACACTCTACACTCTATACCCTACACTCTATACCCTACACTCTATACCCTACACTCTACACTCTACACTCTACACCCTACACTCTAATCCCTACACTCTAATCCCTACACTCTAATCCCTACACCCTACACTCGATACCCTACACTCTATACCCTACACTCTATACCCTACACTCTACACTATATACTCTACACTCTATAGCCTACACTCTATACCCTACACTCTATATCCTACACTCTATACCATACACTCTATACCCTACACTCTATACCCTACACTTTATACCCTACACCCTATACCATACACTCTATACCCTACACTCTACAACCTGCACTCTATACCCTACGCTCTATACCCTACACCCTACACTTTATACCCTACACTCTATACCCTACACTCTATACCCTACACTCTATACCCTACACTCTACACCCTACACTCTACACTCTATACCCTACACTCTACACCCTGCACTCTGTACCCTACACTCTACACTCTTTACCCTACACTCTATACCCTACACTCTATACCCTACACTCTATACCCTACACTCTACACTTTATACCCTACACTCTATACCATACACTCTATACCCTACACTCTACACTTTATACCCAACACTCTATACCATACACTCTATACCCTACACTCTATACCCTACACTATACACTCTATACCCTACACTCTACACTGTATACCATACACTCTATGCCCCACACTCTCTACCCTAAACTCTACACTCTATACCCTACACTCTACACCCTACACTCTATACCCTACACTCTATACCCTACACTCTATACCCTACACTCTATACCCTACACTCTACACTCTATACCCTACACTCTATACCATACACTCTACACCCTACACTCTACACCCTACACTCTACACCCTACACTCTACACCCTCCACTTTACACCCTACACTCTATACCCTACACTCTATACCCTACACTATACACTCTATACCCTACACTCTACACCCTGCACTCTGTACCCTACACTCTATACCCTACACTCTGTACCCTACACTCTATACCCTGCACTCTATACCCTACACTCTATACCCTACACTCTATACCCTACACTCTACACTCTATACCCTACACTCTATACCATACACTCTACACCCTACACTCTATACCCTACACTTTATACCCTACACCCTATACCATACACTCTATACCCTACACTCTACAACCTGCACTTTATACCCTACACTCTATACCCTACACCCTACACTTTATACCCCACACTCTATACCCTACACTCTATACCCTACACTCTATACCCTACACTCTACACCCTACACTCTACACTCTACACTCTATACCCTACACTCTACACCCTGCACTCTGTACCCTACACTCTACACTCTTTACCCTACACTCTATACCCTACACTCTATAACCTACACTATATACCCTACACTCTATACCCTACACTCTACACGTTATACCCTACACTCTATACCATACACTCTAT
Source organism: Ranitomeya imitator (assembly GCF_032444005.1). Lineage (NCBI taxonomy): Eukaryota > Metazoa > Chordata > Amphibia > Anura > Dendrobatidae > Ranitomeya > Ranitomeya imitator. Next base: position 110,081,525 of record NC_091285.1, on the reverse strand, counting down.
ACCCTACACTCTACACTTTATACCCTACACTCTATACCATACACTCTATACCCTACACTCTATGCCCTACACTATACACTCTATACCCTACACTCTACACTGTATACCATACACTCTATGCCCCACACTCTCTACCCTAAACTCTACACTCTATACCCTACACTCTACACCCTACACTCTATACCCTACACTCTATACCCTACACTCTATACCCTACACTCTATACCCTACAGTCTACACTCTATACCCTACACTCTATACCATACACCCTACACCCTACACTCTACACCCTACACTCTACACCCTACAATCTACACCCTACACTCTACACCCTACACTCTATACCCTACACTCTATAACCTACACTATACACTCTATACCCTACACTCTACACTCTACACTGTATACCATACACTCTATGCCCCACACTCTATACCCTAAACTCTACACTCTATATCCTACACTCTACACCCTAAGCTCTATACCCTACACTCTATACCCTACACTCTACACTCTATACCCTACACTCTATACCCTACACTTTATACCATACACTCTACACCCTACACTCTACACCCTACACTCTATACCCTACACTCTATACCCTACACTCTACACTTTATACCCTACACTCTATACCCTACACTCTATACCCTGCACTCTACACCCTGCACTCTACACCCTGCACTCTACACCCAACACTCTATACCCTACACTCTACACCCTACACTCTATGCCCTACACTCTACACTCTATACCCTACACTCTATAGCCTACACTCTATACCCTACACTTTATACCCTACACTCTATACCCTACACTCTACACTCTATACCCTACACTCTATACCATACACTCTATACCCTACACTCTATACCATACACTCTATACCATACACTCTATACCCTACACTCTATACCCTACACTCTATACCATACACTCTATACCCTACACTCTATACCCTACACTCTATACCCTACACTCTACACCCTACACTCTATACCCTACACTCTATACCCTACACTCTATACCCTACACTCTAAACTCTATACCCTACACTCTACACTCTACACTCTATACCCTACACTCTATAACATGCACTCTATACCCTACACTCTATACCCTACACTCTATACCCTACACTCTATACCCTACACTCTACACTCTATACCCTACACTCTATACCATACACTCTACACCATACACTCTATAGCATACACTCTATACCCTACACTCTACACTCTATACCCTACACTTTATACCCTACACTCTATACCCTACACTATACACTCTATACCCTACACTCTACACTTTATACCCTACTCTCTATACCCTACACTCTATACCCTACACTCTACAACGTGCACTCTATACCCTACACTCTATACCCTACACCATACACTCTATACCCTACACTCTATACCCTACACTCTATACCCTACACTCTATACCCTACACTCTACACTCTATACCCTACACTCTATAACATACACTCTATACACTATACTCTATACCTTACACTCTATACCCTACACTTTACATTCTACACCCTACACTCTACACTCTATTCCCTACACTCTATACCCTACACTCTATACCCAACACTCTATACCCTACACTCTATACCCTACACTCTACACTCTATACCCTACACTCTATACCCTACACTCTAATCCCTACACTCTAATCCCTACACTCTACACTCTATACCCTACACTCTATACCCTACACTCTATACCCTACACTCTACACCCTACACTCTACACCCTACACTCTAATCCCTACACTCTAATCCCTACACCCTACACTCTATAACCTACACTCTATACCCTACACTCTATACCCTACACTCTACACCCTACACTCTACACCATACACTCTATACCCTACACTCTATACCCTACACTCTATACCCTACACCCTACACTCTACACCCTACACTCTACACTCTATACCCTACACTCTACACCCTGCACTCTGTACCCTACACTCTACACTCTTTACCCTACACTCTATACCCTACACTCTATACCCTACACTCTATACCCTACACTCTACACTATATACCTTACACTCTATACCCTACACTCTATACCCTACACTCTAAACTCTATACCCTACACTCTACACTCTATACCCTACACTCTATAACATACACTCTATACCCTACACTCTATACCCTACACTCTATACCCTACACTCTATACCATACACTCTACACCCTACACTCTATACCATACACTCTACACTATACACTCTATAGCATACACTCTATACCCTACACTATACACTCTATACCCTACACTCTATACCCTACACTCTATACCCTACACTATACACTCTATACCCTACACTCTACACTTTATACCCTACACTCTATACCCTACACTCTATACCCTACACTCTACAACCTGCACTCAATACCCTACACTCTATTCCCTACACTCTACACTGTATACCATACACTCTATGCCCCACACTCTATACCCTAAACTCTACACTCTATACCCTACACTCTATACCCTAAGCTCTATACCATACACTCTATACCCTACACTCTACACTCTATACCCTACACTCTATACCCTACACTCTATACCCTACACCCTACGCTCTATAAGCTATACTCTATACCCTACACTCTATACCCTACACTCTATAACCTACACTCTATACCCTACACTCTATACCCTACACTCTATACCCTACACTCTACACTCTATACCCTACACTCTATACCCTACACTATATACCCTGCACTCTATACCCTACACTCTACACTCTATACCATACACTCTATACCATACACTCTATACACTACACTCTATACCCTAAACTCTACACTCTATACCCTACACTCTATAACATACACTCTATACACTACACTCTATACCTTACACTCTATACCCTACACTTTGCACTCTACACCCTACACTCTACACTCTACATTCTATACCCTACACTCTATACCCTACACTCTCTACTCCACACTCTATACCCTACACTCTATACCCTACACTCTATACCCTACACTCTACACCCTACACTCTACACTCTATAGCCTACACTCTATACCCTACACTCTATACCCTACACTCTATACCCTACACTCTATACACTACACTCTACACTTTATACCCTACACTCTATACCATACACTCTATACCCTACACTCTACAACCTGCACTCTATACCCTACACTCTATACCCTACACTCTACACTCTATACCCTACACTCTATGCCCTACACTCTTTACCCTACACTCTACACTCTACACCCTGCACTCTGTACCCTACACTCTACACTCTTTACCCTACACTCTATACCCTACATTCTATACCCTACACTCTATACCCTACACTCTAATCCCTACACTCTACACTCTATACCCTACACTCTATACCCTACACTCTATACCCTACACTCTACACCCTACACTCTACACCCTACACTCTAATCCCTACACTCTAATCCCTACACTCTAATCCCTACACCCTACACTCTATACCCTACACTCTATACCCTACACTCTATACCCTACCCTCTATACCCTACACTCTACACTATATACTCTACACTCTATAGCCTACACTCTATACCCTACACTCTATACCCTACACTCTATACCCTAAACTCTATACCCTACACTCTATACCCTACACTTTATACCCTACACCCTATACCATACACTCTATACCCTACACTCTACAACCTGCACTCTATACCCTACACTCTATACCCTACACCCTACACTTTATACCCTACACTCTATACCCTACACTCTATACCCTACACTCTATACCCTACACTCTACACCCTACACTCTACACTCTACACTCTATACCCTACACTCTACACCCTGCACTCTGTACCCTACATTCTACACTCTTTACCCTACACTCTATACCCTACACTCTATACCCTACACTCTATACCCTACACTCTACACTTTATACCCTACACTCTATACCATACACTCTATACCCTACACTCTACACTTTATACCCAACACTCTATACCATACACTCTATACCCTACACTCTATACCCTACACTATACACTCTATACCCTACACTCTACACAGTATACCATACACTCTATGCCCCACACTCTCTACCCTAAACTCTACACTCTATACCCTACACTCTACACCCTACACTCTATACCCTACACTCTATACCCTACACTCTATACCCTACACTCTATACCCTACACTCTACACTCTATACCCTACACTCTATACCATACACTCTACACCCTACACTCTACACCCTACACTCTACACCCTACACTCTACACCCTCCACTTTACACCCTACACTCTATACCCTACACTCTATACCCTACACTATACACTCTATACCCTACACTCTACACCCTGCACTCTGTACCCTACACTCTATACCCTACACTCTGTACCCTACACTCTATACCCTACACTCTATACCCTACACTCTATACCCTACACTCTATACCCTACACTCTATACCATACACTCTACACCCTACACTCTATACCATACACTCTATACCCTACACTTTACACTCTATACCCTACACTCTATACCATACACTCTACACGTTATACCCTACACTCTATACCATACACACTATACCCTACACTCTATACCCTACACTCTATACCCTACACTCTATACCCTACACTCTAATCCCTACACTCTAATCCCTACACTCTAATCCCTACACTCTAATCCCTACACTCTATACCCTACACTCTATACTCTACACTCTACACTCTATACCCTACACTCTAAACCCTACACTCTAATCCCTACACTCTACACTCTATACCCTACACTCTATACCCTACACTCTATACCCTACACTCTACACTCTATACCCTACACTCTATACGCTACACTCTACACTCTATACCCTACACTCTATACCCTACACTCTATAAAATACACTCTATACCCTACACTCTACACTCTATACCATACACTCTATACCCTACACTCTATACCATACACTCTATACCCTACACTCCACACCCTACACTCTATACCTTACACTCTATACCCTACACTCTAAAATCTATACCCTACACTCTATACCCTACACTCTATACCCTATACCCTACACTCTATACACTACACTCTATACCATACACGCTATACTCTATACCCTACACTCTATACCATACACTCTACATCCTACACTCTACACCACTCTACACCCCACACTCTACACCCTACACCCTACACTCTATACCCTACACTCTACACCATACACTCTATACCCTATACCCTATACCCTACAATCTATACCCTACACTCTATACCCTACACTCTATACCCTACACTCTATACCCTACACTCTACACTCTATACCCTACACTCTATACCATACACTGTATACCCTACACTCTATACCCTACACTCTACACTCTATATCCTACACTCTATACCCTACACTTTACACTCTACACCCTACACTCTACATTCTATACCCTACACTCTAAACTCTACACTCTATAGCCTACACTCTATACCCTACACTCTATACCCTACACTCTACACTTTATACCCTACACTCTATACCATACACTCTATACCCTACACTCTACACTTTATACCCTACACTCTATACCATACACTCTATACCCTACACTCTATACCCTACACTATACACTCTATACCCTACACTCTACACTGTATACCATACACTCTATGCCCCACACTCTCTACCCTACACTCTATACCCTACACTCTATACCTTACACCCTACGCTCTATACGCTACACTCTATAACCTACACTCTATACCCTACACTCTATACCCTACACTCTACACCCTACACTCTACACCCTACACTCTATACCCTACACTCTATACCCTACACTCTATACCCTACACTCTATACCTTACACCCTACGCTCTATACGCTACACTCTATAACCTACACTCTATACCCTACACTCTATACCCTACACTCTACACCCTACACTCTACACCCTACACTCTATACCCTACACTCTATACCCTACACTCTATACCCTACACTCTACACTCTATACCATACACTCTATAACATACAATCTATACACTACACTCTATACCCTAAACTCTACACTCTATACCCTACACTCTATAACATACACTCTATACACTACACTCTATATCTTACACTCTATACCCTACACTTTGCACTCTACACCCTACACTCTACATTCTATACCCTACACTCTATACTCCACACTCTATACCCTACACTCTATACCCTACACTCTATACCCTACACTCTACACTATATACTCTACACTCTATAGCCTACACTCTATACCCTACACTCTATACCCTACACTCTATACCCTACACTCTATACCCTACACTCTATACCCTACACCCTATACCATACACTCTATACCCTACACTCTAGAACCTGCACTTTATACCCTACACTCTATACCCTACACCCTACACTTTATACCCTACACTCTATACCCTACACTCTATACCCTACACTCTATACCCTACACTCTACACCCTACACTCTACACTCTACACTCTATACCCTACACTCTACACCCTGCACTCTGTACCCTACACTCTACACTCTTTACCCTACACTCTATACCCTACACACTATAACCTACACTCTATACCCTACACTCTGTACCCTATACTGTAAACTCTATACCCTACACTCTACACTCTATACCCTACACTCTATAACATACACTCTATACCCTACACTCTATACCCTACACTCTATACCCTACACTCTATACCATACACTCTATACCATACACTCTACACTCTATACCCTACACTCTATACCATACACTCTACACCATACACTCTACAGCATACACTCTATACCCTACACTCTACACTCTATACCCTACACTCTATACCCTACACTCTATACCCTACACTTTACACTCTATACCCTACACACTACACTTTATACCCTACTCTCTATACCCTACACTCTATACCCTACACTCTACAACCTGCACTCTATACCCTACACTCTATACCCTACACCTTACACTCTATACCCTACACTCTATACCCTACACTCTATACCCTACACTCTAATCCCTACACTCTACACTCTATACCCTACACTCTATACCCTACACTCCATACCATACACTCTACACCCTACACTCTACACCCTACACTCTAATCCCTACACTCTAATCCCTACACTCTAATCCCTACACCCTACACTCTATACCCTACACTCTATACCCTACACTCTATACCCTACACCCTACACTCTACACCCTACACTCTACACCCTACACTCTACACTCTATTCCCTACACTCTACACCCTGCACTCTGCACTCTGTACCCTACACTCTACACTCTTTACCCTACACTCTATACCCTACATTCTATACCCTACACTCTATACCCTACACTCTAATCCCTACACTCTACACTCTATACCCTACACTCTATACCCTACACTCTATACCCTACACTCTACACCCTACACTCTACACCCTACACTCTAATCCCTACACTCTAATCCCTACACGCTAATCCCTACACCCTACACTCTATACCCTACACTCTATACCCTACACTCTATACCCTACACTCTACACTATATACTCTACACTCTATAGCCTACACTCTATACCCTATACTCTATACCCTACACTCTATACCCTACACTCTATACCCTACACCCTATACCATACACTCTATACCCTACACTCTACAACCTGCACTCTATACCCTACACTCTATACCCTACACCCTACACTTTATACCCTACACTCTATACCCTACACTCTATACCCTACAATCTATACCCTACACTCTACACCCTACACTCTACACTCTACACTCTATACCCTACACTCTACACCCTGCACTCTGTACCCTACACTCTACACTCTTTACCCTACACTCTATACCCTACACTCTATACCCTACACTCTATACCCTACACTCTATACCCTACACTCTACACTTTATACCCTACACTCTATACCATACACTCTATACCCTACACTTTACACTTTATACCCTACACTCCATACCATACACTCTATACCCTACACTCTATACCCTACACTATACACTCTATACCCTACACTCTACACTGTATACCATACACTCTATGCCCCACACTCTCTACCCTAAACTCTACACTCTGTACCCTACACTCTACACCCTACACTCTATTCCCTACACTCTATACCCTACACTCTATACCCTACACTCTATACCCTACACTCTACACTCTATACCCTACACTCTATACCATACACTCTACACCCTACACTTTACACCCTACACTCTACACCCTACACTCTACACCCTACACTTTACACCCTACACTCTATACCCTACACTCTATACCCTACACTATACACTCTATACCCTACACTCTACACCCTGCACACTGTACCCTACACTCTATACCCTACACTCTACACTCTGTACCCTACACTCTATACCCTACACTCTATACCCTACACTCTATACCCTACACTCTATACCCTACACTCTACACTCTATACCCTACACTCTATACATACACTCTACACCCTACACTCTATACCATACACTCTATACCCTACACTTTACACTCTATACCCTACACTCTATACCATACACTCTACACTTTATACCCTACACTCTATACCATACACACTATACCTTACACTCTATAGCCAACACTCTATTCCCTACACTCTATACCCTACACTCTAATCCCTACACTCTAATCCCTACACTCTAATTCCTACACTCTAATCCCTACACTCTATACCCTACACTCTATACTCTACACTCTACACTCTATACCCTACACTCTAATCCTACACTCTAATCCCTACACTCTACACTCTATACCCTACACTCTATACCCTACACTCTATACCCTACACTCTACACTCTATACCCTACACTCTGTACCCTACACTCTACACTCTATACCCTACACTCTATACCCTACACTCTATAAAATACACTCTATACCCTACACTCTACACTCTATACCATACACTCTATACACTACACTCTATACCATACACTCTATACCCTACACTCTATACCTTACACTCCACACCCTACACTCTATACCTTACACTCTATACCCTACACTCTAAAATCTATACCCTACACTCTATACCCTACACTCTATACCCTATACCCTACACTCTATACACTACACTCTATACCATACACGCTATACTCTATACCCTACACTCTATACCATACACTCTACATCCTACACTCTACACCACTCTACACCCCACACTCTACACCCTACACCCTACACTCTATACCCTACACTCTACACCATACACTCTATACCCTATACCCTATACCCTACAATCTATACCCTACACTCTATACCCTACACTCTATACCCTACACTCTATACCCTACACTCTACACTCTATACCCTACACTCTATACCATACACTGTATACCCTACACTCTATACCCTACACTCTACACTCTATATCCTACACTCCATACCCTACACTTTACACTCTACACTCTACATTCTATACCCTACACTCTAAACTCTACACTCTATAGCCTACACTCTATACCCTACACTCTATACCCTACACTCTACACTTTATACCCTACACTCTATACCATACACTCTATACCCTACACTCTACACTTTATATCCTACACTCTATACCATACACTCTATACCCTACACTCTATACCCTACACTATACACTCTATACCCTACACTCTACACTGTATACCATACACTCTATGCCCCACACTCTCTACCCTAAACTCTACATTCTATACCCTACACTCTACACCCTAAGCTCTATACCATACACTCTATACCCTACACTCTATACCCTACACTCTATACCCTACACTCTATACCCTACACCCTACGCTCTATACGCTACACTCTATAACCTACACTCTATACCCTACACTCTATACCCTACACTCTACACCCTACACTCTACACCCTACACTCTATACCCTACACTCTATACCCTACACTCTATACCCTACACTCTACACTCTATACCATACACTCTATACCATACAATCTATACACTACACTCTATACCCTAAACTCTACACTCTATACCCTACACTCTATAACATACACTCTATACACTACACTCTATATCTTACACTCTATACCCTACACTTTGCACTCTACACCCTACACTCTACACTCTACATTCTATACCCTACACTCTATACTCCACACTCTATACCCTACACTCTATACCCTACACTCTACACTATATACTCTACACTCTATAGCCTACACTCTATACCCTACACTCTATACCGTACACTCTATACCCTACACTTTATACCCTACACCCTATACCATACACTCTATACCCTACACTCTACAACCTGCACTTTATACCCTACACTCTATACCCTACACCCTACACTTTATACCCTACACTCTATACCCTACACTCTATACCCTACACTCTATACCCTACACTCTACACCCTACACTCTACACTCTACACTCTATACCCTACACTCTACACCCTGCACTCTGTACCCTACACTCTACACTCTTTACCCTACACTCTATACCCTACACTCTATAACCTACACTCTATACCCTACACTCTATACCCTACACTCTACACGTTATACCCTACACTCTATACCATACACTCTATACCCTACACTCTACACTTTATACCCTACACTCTATACCATACACTCTATACCCTACACTCTATACCCTACACTATACACTCTATACCCTACACTCTACACTGTATACCATACACTCTATGCCCCACACACTCTACCCTAAACTCTACACTCTATACCCTACACTCTACACCCTACACTCTATACCCTACACTCTATACCCTACACTCTATACCCTACACTCTACACTCTATACCCTACACTCTATACCATACACTCTACACCCTACACTCTACACCCTACACTCTAGACCCTACACTCTACACCCTACACTCTACACCCTACACTCTATACCCTACACTCTATACCCTACACTATACACTCTATACCCTACACTCTACACTCTACACTGTATACCATACACTCTATGCCCCACACTCTATACCCTAAACTCTACACTCTATATCCTACACTCTACACCCTAAGCTCTATACCCTACACTCTATACCCTACACTCTACACTCTATACCCTACACTCTATACCCTACACTCTATACCATACACTCTACACCCTACACTCTACACCCTACACTCTATACCCTACACTCTATACCCTACACTCTACACTTTATACCCTACACTCTATACCCTACACTCTATACCCTGCACTCTACACCCTGCACTCTACACCCTGCACTCTACACCCTGCACTCTACACCCAACACTCTATACCCTACACTCTACACCCTACACTCTATACCCTACACTCTACACTCTATACCCTACACTCTATAGCCTACACTCTATACCCTACACTCTATACCCTGCACTCTATACCCTACACTCTACACTCTATACCCTACACTCTATACCATACACTCTATACCCTACACTCTATACCATACACTCTATACCATACACTCTATACCCTACACTCTATACCCTACACTCTATACCATACACTCTATACCCTACACTCTATACCCTACACTCTATACCCTACACTCTACACCCTACACTCTATACCCTACACTCTATACCCTACACTCTATACCCTACACTCTAAACTCTATACCCTACACTCTACACTCTATACCCTACACTCTATAACATGCACTCTATACCCTACACTCTATACCCTACACTCTATACCCTACACTCTATACCCTACACTCTACACTCTATACCCTACACTCTATACCATACACTCTACACCATACACTCTATAGCATACACTCTATACCCTACACTCTATACCCTACACTCTACACTCTATACCCTACACTCTACACCCTACACTCTACACTCTATACCCTACACTCTATACCCTACACTCTATAAAATACACTCTATACCCTACACTCTACACTCTATACCATACACTCTATACCCTACACTCTATACCATACACTCTATACCCTACACTCTATACCCTACACTCCACACCCTACACTCTATACCTTACACTCTATACCCTACACTCTAAAATCTATACCCTACACTCTATACCCTACACTCTATACCCTACACTCTATACACTACACTCTATACCATACACGCTATACTCTATACCCTACACTCTATACCATACACTCTACATCCTACACTCTACACCACTCTACACCCCACACTCTACACCCTACACCCTACACTCTATACCCTACACTCTACACCATACACTCTATACCCTATACCCTACAATCTATACCCTACACTCTATACCCTACACTCTATACCCTACACTCTATACCCTACACTCTACACTCTATACCCTACACTCTATACCATACACTGTATACCCTACACTCTATACCCTACACTCTACACTCTATATCCTACACTCTATACCCTACACTTTACACTCTACACCCTACACTCTACATTCTATACCCTACACTCTAAACTCTACACTCTATAGCCTACACTCTATACCCTACACTCTATACCCTACACTCTACACTTTATACCCTACACTCTATACCATACACTCTATACCCTACACTCTACACTTTATACCCTACACTCTATACCATACACTCTATACCCTACACTCTATACCCTACACTATACACTCTATACCCTACACTTTACACTGTATACCATACACTCTATGCCCCACACTCTCTACCCTAAACTCTACATTCTATACCCTACACTCTACACCCTAAGCTCTATACCATACACTCTATACCCTACACTCTATACCCTACACTCTATACCCTACACTCTATACCCTACACCCTACGCTCTATACGCTACACTCTATAACCTACACTCTATACCCTACACTCTATACCCTACACTCTACACCCTACACTCTACACCCTACACTCTATACCCTACACTCTATACCCTACACTCTATACCCTACACTCTACACTCTATACCATACACTCTATACCATACAATCTATACACTACACTCTATACCCTAAACTCTACACTCTATACCCTACACTCTATAACATACACTCTATACACTACACTCTATATCTTACACTCTATACCCTACACTTTGCACTCTACACCCTACACTCTACACTCTACATTCTATACCCTACACTCTATACTCCACACTCTATACCCTACACTCTATACCCTACACTATATACTCTACACTCTATAGCCTACACTCTATACCCTACACTCTATACCCTACACTCTATACCCTACACTCTATACCCTACACTCTATACCCTACACTTTATATCCTACACCCTATACCATACACTCTATACCCTACACTCTACAACCTGCACTTTATACCCTACACTCTATACCCTACACCCTACACTTTATACCCTACACTCTATACCCTACACTCTATACCCTACACTCTATACCCTACACTCTACACCCTACACTCTACACTCTATACCCTACACTCTACACCCTGCACTCTGTACCCTACACTCTACACTCTTTACCCTACACTCTATACCCTACACTCTATAACCTACACTCTATACCCTACACTCTATACCCTACACTCTACACGTTATACCCTACAGTCTATACCATACACTCTATACCCTACACTCTACACTTTATACCCTACACTCTATACCATACACTCTATACCCTACACTCTATACCCTACACTATACACTCTATACCCTACACTCTACACTGTATACCATACACTCTATGCCCCACACTCTCTACCCTAAACTCTACACTCTATACCCTACACTCTACACCCTACACTCTATACCCTACACTCTATACCCTACACTCTATACCCTACACTCTATACCCTACACTCTACACTCTATACCCTACACTCTATACCATACACTCTACACCCTACACTCTATACCCTACACTCTACACCCTACACTCTATACCCTACACTCTATACCCTTCACTATACACTCTATACCCTACACTCTACACTCTACACTGTATACCATACACTCTATGCCCCACACTCTATACCCTAAACTCTACATTCTATATCCTACACTCTACACCCTAAGCTCTATACCCTACACTCTATACCCTACACTCTACACTCTATACCCTACACTCTATACCCTACACTCTATACCATACACTCTACACCCTACACTCTACACCCTACACTCTATACCCTACACTCTATACCCTACACTCTACACTTTATACCCTACACTCTATACCCTACACTCTATACCCTGCACTCTACACCCTGCACTCTACACGCTGCACTCTACACCCAACACTCTATACCCTACACTCTACACCCTACACTCTATACCCTACACTCTACACTTTATACCCTACACTCTATAGCCTACACTCTATACCCTACACTCTATACCCTACACTCTATACCCTACACTCTACACTCTATACCCTACACTCTATACCATACACTCTATACCCTACACTCTATACCATACACTCTATACCATACACTCTATACCCTACACTCTATACCCTACACTCTATACCCTACACTCTATACCATACACTCTATACCCTACACTCTATACCCTACAATCTATACCCTACACTCTACACCCTACACTCTATACCCTACACTCTATACCCTACACTCTATACCCTACACTCTAAACTCTATACCCTACACTCTACACTCTACACTCTATACCCTAAACTCTATAACATGCACTCTATACCCTACACTCTATACCCTACACTCTATACCCTACACTCTATACCCTACACTCTATACCCTACACTCTACACTCTATACCCTACACTCTATACCATACACTCTACACCATACACTCTATAGCATACACTCTATACCCTACACTCTACACTCTATACCCTACACTCTATACCCTACACTATACACTCTATACCCTACACTCTACACTTTATACCCTACTCTCTATACCCTACACTCTATACCCTACACTCTACAACGTGCACTCTATACCCTACACTCTATACCCTACACCCTACACTCTATACCCTACACTCTATACCCTACACTCTATACCCTACACTCTACACTCTATACCCTACACTCTATAACATACACTCTATACACTACACTCTATACCTTACACTCTATACCCTACACTTTACATTCTACACCCTACACTCTACACTCTATTCCCTACACTCTATACCTTACACTCTATACCCTACACTCTATACCCTACACTCTACACTCTATACCCTACACTCTATACCCTACACTCTAATCCCTACACTCTAATCCCTACACTCTACACTCTATACCCTACACTATATACCCTACACTCTATACCCTACACTCTACACCCTACACTCTACACCCTACACTCTAATCCCTACACTCTAATCCCTACACCCTACACTCTATAACCTACACTCTATACCCTACACTCTATACCCTACACTCTACACCCTACACTCTACACCCTACACTCTATACCCTACACTCTATACCCTACACTCTATACCCTACACCCTACACTCTACACCCTACACTCTACACTCTACACTCTACACTCTATACCCTACATTCTACACCCTGCACTCTGTACCCTACACTCTACACTCTTTACCCTACACTCTATACCCTACACTCTATACCCTACACTCTATACCCTACACTCTACAATACATACCTTACACTCTATACCCTACACTCTATACCCTACACTCTAAACTCTATACCCTACACTCTACACTCTATACCCTACACTCTATAACATACACTCTATACCCTACACTCTATACCCTACAATCTATACCCTACACTCTATACCATGCACTCTACACCCTACACTCTATACCATACACTCTACACCATACACTCTATAGCATACACTCTATACCCTACACTATACACTCTATACCCTACACTCTATACCCTACACTCTATACCCTACACTATACACTCTATACCCTACACTCTACACTTTATACCCTACACTCTATACCCTACACTCTACAACGTGCACTCTATACCCTACACTCTATACCCTACACTCTACACTCTATACCCTACACTCTATACCCTACACTTTATACCCTACACTCTACACTGTATACCATACACTCTATGCCCCACACTCTATACCTTAAACTCTACACTCTATACCCTACACTCTATACCCTAAGCTCTATACCATACACTCTATACCCTACACTCTACACTCTATACCCTACACTCTATACCCTACACTCTATACCCTACACCCTACGCTCTATAAGCTATACTCTATACCCTACACTCTATAACCTACACTCTATACCCTACACTCTATACCCTACACTCTATACCCTACACTCTATACCCTACACTCTACACTCTATACCCTACACTCTATACCCTACACTCTATACCCTACACTCTATACCCTACACTCTACACTCTATACCATACACTCTATACCATACACTCTATACACTACACTCTATACCCTAAACTCTACACTCTATACCCTACACTCTATAACATACACTCTATACACTACACTCTATACCTTACACTCTATACCCTACACTTTGCACTCTACACCCTACACTCTACACTCTACATTCTATACCCTACACTCTATACCCTACACTCTCTACTCCACACTCTATACCCTACACTCTATACCCTACACTCTATACCCTACACTCTACACCCTACACTCTACACTCTATAGCCTACACTCTATACCCTACACTCTATACCCTACACTCTATACCCTACACTCTATACACTACACTCTACACTTTATACCCTACACTCTATACCATACACTCTATACCCTACACTCTACAACCTGCACTCTATACCCTACACTCTATACCCTACACTCTATACCCTACACTATACACTCTATACCCTACACTCTACACTTTATACCCTACACTCTATACCCTACACTCTATACCCTACACTCTATACCCTACACTCTATACCTTACACTCTACAACCTGCACTCTACAACCTGCAATCTATACCCTACACTCTATACCCTACACTCTACACTCTATACCCTACACTCTATACCCTACACTCTATACCCTACACTCTATACCCTACACTCTACACTCTATACCCTACACTCTATAGCCTACACTCTACACCCTACACTCTATACCCTGCACTCTATACCCTACACTCTACACTCTATACCCTACACTCTACTCCCTACACTCTACACCCTACCGTCTATACCCTACACTCTACACCCTATACCTTACACTCTACACTCTATTCCCTACACTCTATACCCTACACTCTATACCCTACATTCTATACCCTACACTCTACACTCTATACCCTACACTCTATACCCTACACTCCATACCGTACACTCTATACCCTACACTCTACACTCTATACCCTACACTTTACATTCTACACCCTACACTCTACACTCTATTCCCTACACTCTATACCCTACACTCTATACCCTACACTCTATACCCTACACTCTATACCCTACACTCTAATCCCTACACTCTAATCCCTACACTCTACACTCTATACCCTACACTCTATACCCTACACTCTATACCCTACACTCTACACCCTACACTCTACACCCTACACTCTAATCCCTACACTCTAATCCCTACACCCTACACTCTATAACCTACACTCTATACCCTACACTCTATACCCTACACTCTACACCCTACACTCTACACCCTACACTCTATACCCTACACTCTATACCCTACACTCTATACCCTACACCCTACACTCTACACCCTACACTCTACACCCTACACTCTACACCCTACACTCTACACTCTATACCCTACACTCTACACCCTGCACTCTGTACCCTACACTCTACACTCTATACCCTACACTCTATACCCTACACTCTATACCCTACACTCTACACTATATACCTTACACTCTATACCCTACACTCTATACCCTACACTCTAAACTCTATACCCTACACTCTACACTCTATACCCTACACTCTATAACATACACTCTATACCCTACACTCTACACCCTACACTCTATGCCCTACACTCTATACCCTACACTATACACTCTATACCCTACACTCTACACCTTATACCCTACACTCTATACCCTACACTCTATACCCTACACTCTACAACCTGCACTCTATACCCTACACTCTATACCCTACACTCTACACTCTATACCCTACACTCTATACCCTACACTCTATACCCTACACTCTACACTGTATACCATACACTCTATGCCCCACACTCTATACCCTAAACTCTACACTCTATACCCTACACTCTACACCCTAAGCTCTATACCATACACTCTATACCCTACACTCTACACTCTATACCCTACACTCTATACCCTACACTCTATACCCTACACCCTACGCTCTATAAGCTACACTCTATACCCTACACTCTATACCCTACACTCTATAACCTACACTCTATACCTTATACTCTATACCCTACACTCTATACCCTACACTCTATACCCTACACTCTATACCCTACACTCTACACTCTATACCCTACACTCTATACCCTACACTCTATACCCTACACTCTATACCCTACACTCTACACTCTATACCATACACTCTATACCATACACTCTATACACTACACTCTATACCCTAAACTCTACACTCTATACCCTACACTCTATAACATACACTCTATACACTACACTCTATACCTTACACTCTATACCCTACACTTTGCACTCTACACCCTACACTCTACACTCTACATTCTATACCCTACACTCTATACCCTACACTCTCTACTCCACACTCTATACCCTACACTCTATACCCTACACTCTATACCCTACACTCTACACCCTACACTCTAAACTCTATAGCCTACACTCTATACCCTACACTCTATACCCTACACTCTATACCCTACACTCTATACACTACACTCTACACTTTATACCCTACACTCTATACCATACACTCTATACCCTACACTCTACAACCTGCACTCTATACCCTACACTCTACACTCTATACCCTACACTCTATGCCCTACACTCTTTACCCTACACTCTACACTCTATACCCTACACTCTATACCCTACACTCTACACTTTATACCCTACACTCTATACCATACACTCTATACCCTACACTCCATACCCTACACTCTACACTTTATACCCCACACTCTATACCATACACTCTATACCCTACACTCTACACCTTACACTCTATACCCTACATTCTATCCCCTACACTCTACACTCTATACCCTACACTCTACACTCTACTCTATACCCTACACTCTATACCCTACACTCTACACTCTATACCCTACACTCTACACTCTACACCCTACACTCTATACCCTACACTCTATACCCTACACTCTAATCCCTACACTCTATACCCTACACTCTATACCATACACTCTCCACCCTACACCCTACACTCTACACCCTACACTCTATACCCTATACCCTACACTCTATACCCTACACTCTATACCCTACACTCTATACCCTACAATATACACTCTATACCCTACACTCTACGCTTTATACCCTACACTCTATACCCTATACCCTACACTCTATACCCTACACTCTATACCCTACACTCTTATCCCTACACCCTACACTCTATACCCTACACTCTATACCCTACACTCTATACCCTACACTCTACACCCTACACTCTACACTCTATACCCTACACTCTATACCCTACACTCTATACCTCACACCCTACACTCTACACCATACACTCTATACCCTACACTCTACACCCTACACTCTATACCCTACACTTTACACCCTGCACTCTGTACCCTACACTCTACACTCTTTACCCTACACTCTATACCCTACACTCTATACCCTACACTCTATACACTACACTCTACACTTTATACCCTACACTCTATACCATACACTCTATACCCTACACTCTACAACCTGCACTCTATACTCTACACTCTAAACTCTATACCCTACACTCTACACTCTATACCCTACACTCTATACCCTACACTCTTTACCCTACACTCTACACTCTATACCCTACACTCTATACCCTACACTCTACACTTTATACCCTACACTCTATACCATACACTCTATACCCTACACTCCATACCCTAAACTCTACACTTTATACCCCACACTCTATACCATACACTCTATACCCTACACTCTACACCTTACACTCTATACCCTACATTCTATCCGCTACACTCTACACTCTATACCCTACACTCTACACTCTACTCTATACCCTACACTCTATACCCTAAACTCTACACTCTATACCCTACACTCTACACTCTACAACCTACACTCTATACCCTACACTCTATACCCTACACTCTATACCCTACACTCTAATCCCTACACTCTATACCCTACACTTTATACCATACACTCTACACCCTACACCCTACACTCTACACCCTACACTCTATACCCTATACCCTACACTCTATACCCTACACTCTATACCCTACACTCTATACCCTACACTATACATTCTATACCCTACACTCTACGCTTTATACCCTACACTCTATACCCTACACTCTATACCCTACACTCTATACCCTACACTCTACACCCTACACTCTACACCCTACACTCTAATCCCTACACTCTAATCCCTACACTCTACACTCTATTCCCTACACTCTATACCCTACACTCTATACCCTACACCCTACACTCTACACCCTACACTCTATACCCTACACTCTACACCCTACACTCTATACCCTACACTCTACACCCTGCACTCTGTACCCTACACTCTACACTCTTTACCCTACACTCTATACCCTACACTCTATACCCTTCACTCTATACCCTACACTCTATACCCTACACTCTACACTCTATACCTTACACTCTATACCCTACACTTTATACCCTACACTCTAAACTCTATACCCTACACTCTACACTCTATACCCTACACTCTATAACATACACTCTATACCCTACACTCTATACCCTACACTCTATACCATACACTCTATACCCTACACTCTACACCCTACACTCTATAGCCTACACTCTATACCCTACACTCTAATCCCTACACTCTACACTCTATACCCTACACTCTATACCCTACACCCTATACCCTACACCCTACACTCTACACCCTACACTCTACACTCTATAGCCTACACTCTACACCCTACACCCTACACTCTATACCCTACACTCTACACCCTGCACTCTGTACCCTACACTCTACACTCTTTACCCTACACTCTATACCCTACACTCTACAACCTGCACTCTATACCCTACACTCTATACCCTACACTCTATACCCTACACTCTATACCCTACACTCTACACCCTACACTCTAATCCCTACACTCTAATCCCTACACTCTAATCCCTACACCCTATACCCTACACTCTATACCCTACACTCTATACCCTACACTCTATACCCTACACCCTACACTCTACACCCTACACTCTACACTCTATACCCTACACTCTACACCCTACACTCTACACCCTACACTCTACACTCTATACCCTACACTCTACACCCTGCACTCTGTACCCTACACTCTACACTCTTTACCCTACACTCTATACCCTACACTCTATACCCTACACTCTATACCCTACACTCTAAACTCTATACCCTACACTCTACACTCTATACCCTACACTCTGTAACATACACTCTATACCCTACACTCTATACCCTACACTCTACACCCTACACTCTATACCATACACTCTACACCCTACACTCTATACCATACACTCTACACCATACACTCTATAGCATACACTCTATACCCTACACTATACACTCTATACCCTACACTCTATACCCTACACTCTATACCCTACACTATACACTCTATACCCTACACTCTACACTTTATACCCTACACTCTATACCCTACACTCTATACCCTACACTCTATACCGTACACTCTATACCCTACACTCTACAACCTGCACTCTACAACCTGCAATCTATACCCTACACTCTATACCCTACACTCTACACTCTATACCCTACACTCCATACCCTACACTCTATACCCTACACTCTATACCCTACACTCTACACTCTATACCCTACACTCTATAGCCTACGCTCTACACCCTACACTCTATACCCTGCACTCTATACCCTACACTCTACACTCTATACCCTACACTCTACTCCCTACACTCTACACCCTACCGTCTATACCCTACACTCTACACTCTATACCTTACACTCTACACTCTATTCTCTACACTCTATACCCTACACTCTATACCCTACATTCTATACCCTACACTCTACACTCTGAACCCTGTTCACACAGGTTATATACAGATGATCAGGTTTTTAAATACATCAGATAGGGATTGCATACATTAGTTAGGACTGCTCTGATAAGGGTATACCGTGAAGATTGGTAGAGCAGCTTAGTATACAATTTTTGCAAAAAACGTATCAACCAAATACCCTGTTTTTTACATCTTTTACTAGCACTTGCGGATTACTGCAACATTTTTTCAAACTGAGTGTTTTTGGTTTTACTATTCTCTTTTGTGTCTTCAGGTTTCTTGGTGGTGTGTGAACATGATCATACAGACTTGTTCACTGTGCAAGTAGCCCATGTGTTCCTGTACTCTACACTCTATACCCTACACTCTATACCCTACACTCCATACCGTACACTCTATACCCTACACTCTACACTCTATACCCTACACTCTTTACGCCACACTCTATACCCTACAGTCTATACCCTACACTCTATACCCTACACTCTACACTCTATACCATACACTCTACACTCTATACCCTACACTCTATCCCCTACACTCTATACCCTACACCCTACACTCTATACCCTACACTCTATACCCTACACTCAACACCCTACACTCTACACCCTACACCCTACACTCTATACCCTATACCCTACACTCTATACCCTACACTCTATACCCTACACTCTATACCCTACACTCTATACCCTACACTATACACTCTATACCCTACACTCTACACTTTATACCCTACACTCTATACCCTACACTCTATACCCTGCACTCTACACCCTGCACTCTACACCCAACACTCTAAACCCTACACTCTATACCCTACACTTTATACCCTACACTCTACACTCTATACCCTACACTCTATAGCCTACACTCTATACCCTACAGTATATACCCTACACTCTATACCCTACACTCTACACCTTACACTCTACACTCTATTCCCTACACTCTATACCCTACACTCTATACCCTACACTCTATACCCTACACTCTACACTCTATACCCTACACCCTACACTCTATACCCTACACTCTACACTCTATATCCTACACTCTATACCCTGCACTCTACACCCTGCACTCTACACCCAACACTCTATACCCTACACTCTACACCCTACACTCTATACCCTACACTCGATAACCTACACTCTACACTCTATACCATACACTCTACACCCTACACTCTAATCCCTACACTCTACACTCTATACCCTACACTCTATACCATACACTCTATACCCTACACTCTATACCATACACTCTATACCATACACTCTATACCCTACACTCTATACCCTACACTCTACACCCTACACTCTATACCTTACACTCTATACCCTACACTCTATACCCTACACTCTAAACTCTATACCCTACACTCTACACTCTATACCCTACACTCTATAACATACACTCTATACCCTACACTCTATACCCTACACTCTATACCCTACACTCTATACCATACACTCTATACCATACACTCTACACTCTATACCCTACACTCTATACCATACACTCTACACCATACACTCTATAGCATACACTCTATACCCTACACTCTACACTCTATACCCTACACTCTATACCCTACACTATACACTCTATACCCTACACTCTACACTTTATACCCTACTCTCTATACCCTACACTCTATACCCTACACTCTACAACCTGCACTCTATACCCTACACTCTATACCCTACACCTTACACTCTATACCCTACACTCTATACCCTACACTCTATACCCTACACTCTATACCCTACACTCTATTGTCTACACTCTATAGCCTACACTCTACACTCTACTCTATACCCTACACTCTATACCCTACACTCTAATCCCTACACTCTACACTCTATACCCTACACTCTATACCCTACACTCTATACCCTACACTCTACACCCTACACTCTACACCCTACACTCTAATCCCTACACTCTAATCCCTACACTCTAATCCCTACACCCTACACTATATACCCTACACTCTATACCCTACACTCTAAACCCTACACCCTACACTCTACACCCTACACTCTACACCCTACACTCTACACCCTACACTCTACACTCTATTCCCTACACTCTACACCCTGCACTCTGTACCCTACACTCTACACTCTTTACCCTACACTCTATACCCTACATTCTATACCCTACACTCTATACCCTACACTCTAATCCCTACACTCTACACTCTATATCCTACACTCTATACCCTGCACTCTATACCCTACACTCTACACCCTACACCCTACACTCTAATCCCTACACTCTAATCCCTACACCCTACACTCTATACCCTACACTCTATACCCTACACTCTATACCCTACACTCTACACTATATACTCTACACTCTATAGCCTACACTCTATACCCTACACTCTATACCCTACACTCTATACCCTACACTCTATACCCTACACTTTATACCCTACACCCTATACCATACACTCTATACCCTACACTCTACAACCTGCACTCTATACCCTACACTCTATACCCTACACCCTACACTTTATACCATTCACTCTATACCCTACACTCTATACCCTACACTCTATACCCTACACTCTACACCCTACACTCTACACTCTACACTCTATACCCTACACTCTACACCCTGCACTCTGTACCCTACACTCTACACTCTTTACCCTACACTCTATACCCTACACTCTATACCCTACACTCTATACCCTACACTTTATACCCTACACCCTATACCATACACTCTATACCCTACACTTTACAACCTGCACTCTATACCCTACACCCTATACCCTACACCCTACACTTTATACCCTTCACTCTATACCCTACACTCTACACTCTATACCCTACACCCTACACTCTATACCCTACACTCGACACTCTATATCCTACACTCTATACCCTGCACTCTACACCCTGCACTCTATACCCTACACTCTACACTCTATACCCTACACTCTACACTCTATATCCTACACTCTATACCCTACACTCTATACCCTACACTCTATACCCTACACTCTACACTCTATACCCTACACCCTACACTCTATACCCTACACTCTACACTCTATATCCTACACTCTATACCCTGCACTCTACACCCTGCACTCTACACCCAACACTCTATACCCTACACTCTACACCCTACACTCTATACCCTACACTCGATAACCTACACTCTACACTCTATATCATACACTCTACACCCTACACTCTAATCCCTACACTCTACACTCTATACCCTACACTCTATACCATACACTCTATACCGTACACTCTATACCATACACTCTATACCATACACTCTATACCCTACACTCTATACCCTACACTCTACACCCTACACTCTATACCTTACACTCTATACCCTACACTCTATACCCTACACTCTAAACTCTATACCCTACACTCTACACTCTATACCCTACACTCTATAACATACACTCTATACCCTACACTCTATACCCTACACTCTATACCCTACACTCTATACCATACACTCTACACCATACACTCTATAGCATACACTCGATACCCTACACTCTACACTCTATACCCTACACTCTATACCCTACACTATACACTCTATACCCTACACTCTACACTTTATACCCTACTCTCTATACCCTACACTCTATACCCTACACTCTACAACCTGCACTCTATAGCCTACACTCTATACCCTACACCTTACACTCTATACCCTACACTCTATACCCTACACTCTATACCCTACACTCTATACCCTACACTCTATAGTCTACACTCTATAGCCTACACTCTACACTCTACTCTATACCCTACACTCTATACCCTACACTCTAATCCCTACACTCTACACTCTATACCCTACACTCTATACCCTACACTCTATACCCTACACTCTACACCCTACACTCTACAACCTACACTCTAATCCCTACACTCTAATCCCTACACTCTAATCCCTACACCCTACACTATATACCCTACACTCTATACCCTACATTCTATACCCTACACCCTACACTCTACACCCTACACTCTACACCCTACACTCTACACCCTACACTCTACACTCTATTCCCTACACTCTACACCCTGCACTCTGTACCCTACACTCTACACTCTTTACCCTACACTCTATACCCTACATTCTATACCCTACACTCTATACCCTACACTCTAATCCCTACACTCTACACTCTATACCCTACACTCTATACCCTGCACTCTATACCCTACACTCTACACCCTACACTCTATACCCTACACTCTAATCCCTACACTCTAATCCCTACACCCTACACTCTATACCCTACACTCTATACCCTACACTCTATACCCTACACTCTACACTATATACTCTACACTCTATAGCCTACACTCTATACCCTACACTCTATACCCTACACTCTATACCCTACACTTTATACCCTACACCCTATACCATACACTCTATACCCTACACTCTACAACCTGCACTCTATACCCTACACTCTATACCCTACACCCTACACTTTATACCCTTCACTCTATACCCTACACTCTATACCCTACACTTTATACCCTACACTCTACACCCTACACTCTACACTCTACACTCTATACCCTACACTCTACACCCTGCACTCTGTACCCTACACTCTACACTCTTTACCCTACACTCTATACCCTACACTCTATACCCTACACTCTATACCCTACACTCTATACCCTACACTTTATACCCTACACCCTATCCCATACACTCTATACCCTACACTCTACAACCTGCACTCTATACCCTACACTCTATACCTTACACCCTACACTTTATACCCTTCACTCTATATCCTACACTCTATACCCTACACTCTATACCCTACACTCTACACCCTACACTCTACACTCTACACTCTATACCCTACACTCTACACCCTGCACTCTGTACCCTACACTCTACACTCTTTACCCTACACTCTATACCCTACACTCTATACCCTACACTCTATACCCTACACTCTACACTTTATACCCTACACTCTATACCATACACTCTATACCCTACACTCTACACTTTATACCCTACACTCTATACCATACACTCTATACCCTACACTCTATACCCTACACTATACACTCTATACCCTACACTCTACACTGTATACCATACACTCTATGCCCCACACTATCTACCCTAAACTCTACACTCTATACCCTACACTCTACACCCTACACTCTATACACTACACTCTATACCCTACACTCTATACCCTAAACTCTATACCCTACACTCTACACTCTATACCCTACACTCTATACCATACACTCTACACCCTACACTCTACACCCTACACTCTACACCCTACACTCTACACCCTACACTTTACACCCTACACTCTATACCCTACACTCTATACCCTACACTATACACTCTATACCCTACACTCTACACCCTGCACTCTGTACCCTACACTCTATACCCTACACTCTACACTCTGTACCCTACACTCTATACCCTACACTCTATACCCTACACTCTATACCCTACACTCTATACCCTCCACTCTATACCCTCCACTCTACACTCTATACCCTACACTCTATACCATACACTCTACACCCTACACTCTATACCATACACTCTATACCCTACACTTTACACTCTATACCCTACACTCTATACCATACACTCTACACTTTATCCCCTACACTCTATACCATACACACTATACCCTACACTCTATACCCTACACTCTATACCCTACACTCTAATCCCTACACTCTAATCCCTACACTCTAATCCCTACACTCTAATTCCTACACTCTATACCCTACACTCTATACTCTACACTCTACACTCTATACCCTACACTCTAATCCCTACACTTTAATCCCTACACTCTACACTCTATACCCTACACTCTATACCCTACACTCTATACCCTACACTCTACACTCTATACCCTACACTCTATACCCTACACTCTACACTCTATACCCTACACTCTATACCCTACACTCTACACTCTATACCCTACACTCTATAAAATACACTCTATACCCTACACTCTACACTCTATACCATACACTCTATACCCTACACTCTATACCATACACTCTATACCCTACACTCTATACCCTACACTAAACACCCTACACTCTATACCCTACACTCTATACCCTATACCCTACACTCTATACACTACACTCTATACCATACACGCTATACTCTATACCCTACACTCTATACCATACACTCTACATCCTACACTCTACACCACTCTACACCCCACACTCTACACCCTACACCCTACACTGTGTATGGTATAGAGTGTAGGGTGTAGAGTGTATGGTATAGAGTGTAGGGTATAGAGTGTAGAGTGTAGGGTATAGAGTGTAGGGTATAGAGTGTAGGGTATAGAGTGTAGGGTATAGAGTGTAGGGTACAGAGTGTAGAGTGTAGGGTATAGAGTGTAGGGTACAGAGTGCAGGGTGTAGAGTGTAGGGTATAGAGTGTATAGTGTAGGGTATAGAGTGTAGGGTATAGAGTGTAGGGTGTAAAGTGTAGGGTGTAGAGTGTAGGGTGTAGAGTGTAGGGTGTAGAGTGTAGGGTGTAGAGTGTATGGTATAGAGTGTAGGGTATAGAGTGTAGAGTTTAGGGTAGAGAGTGTGGGGCATAGAGTGTATGGTATACAGTGTAGAGTGTAGGGTATAGAGTGTATAGTGTAGGGTACAGAGTGTAGGGTATAGAGTGTATGGTATAGAGTGTAGGGTATAAAGTGTAGAGTGTAGGGTATAGAGTGTATGGTATAGAGTGTAGGGTATAAAGTGTAGAGTGTAGGGTATAGAGTGTAGGGTATAGAGTGTAGGGTATAGAGTGTAGGGTAAAGAGTGTAGAGTGTAGGGTACAGAGTGCAGGGTGTAGAGTGTAGGGTATAGAGTGTAGAGTGTAGAGTGTAGGGTGTAGAGTGTAGGGTATAGAGTGTAGGGTATAGAGTGTAGGGTATAGAGTGAAGGGTATAAAGTGTAGGGTGTAGGGTATAGAGTGTAGGGTATAGAGTGCAGGTTGTAGAGTGTAGGGTATAGAGTGTATGGTATAGGGTGTAGGGTATAAAGTGTAGGGTATAGAGTGTAGGGTATAGAGTGTAGGGTATAGAGTGTAGGGTATAGAGTGTAGGGTATAGAGTGTAGGCTATAGAGTGTAGAGTATATAGTGTAGAGTGTAGGGTATAGAGTGTAGGGTATAGAGTGTAGGGTATAGAGTGTAGGGTGTAGGGATTAGAGTGTAGGGATTAGAGTGTAGGGATTAGAGTGTAGGGTGTAGAGTGTAGGGTGTAGAGTGTAGGGTATAGAGTGTAGGTTATAGATTGTAGGGTATAGAGTGTAGAGTGTAGGGATTAGAGTGTAGGGTATAGAGTGTAGGGTATAGAATGTAGGGTATAGAGTGTAGGGTAAAGAGTGTAGAGTGTAGGGTACAGAGTGCAGGGTGTAGAGTGTAGGGAATAGAGTGTAGAGTTTAGGGTGTAGAGTGTAGGGTGTAGAGTGTAGGGTGTAGGGTATAGAGTGTAGGGTATAGAGTGTAGGGTATATAGTGTAGGGTGTAGGGATTAAAGTGTAGGGATTAGAGTGTAGGGATTAGAGTGTAGGGTGTAGAGTGTAGGGTGTAGAGTGTAGGGTATAGAGTGTAGGGTATAGAGTGTAGGGTATAGAGTGTAGAGTGTAGGGATTAGAGTGTAGGGTATAGAGTGTAGGGTATAGAGTAGAGTGTAGAGTGCAGGCTATAGAGTGTAGACTATAGAGTGTAGGGTATAGAGTGTAGGGTATAGAGTGTAGGGTATAGAGTGTAGGGTATAGAGTGTAAGTTGTAGGGTATAGAGTGTAGGATATAGAGTGCAGGTTGTAGAGTGTAGGGTATAGAGTGTAGGGTATAGAGAGTAGGGTATAAAGTGTAGAGTGTAGGGTATAGAGTGTATAGTGTAGGGTATAGAGTGTAGGGTATAGAGTGTAGGGTATAGAGTGTAGAGTGTAGGGTATAGAGTGTATGCTATAGAGTGTATGGTGTAGAGTGTATGGTATAGAGTGTAGGGTATAGAGTGTAGAGTGTATGGTATAGAGTGTATGGTATAGAGTGTAGGTTATAGAGTGTAGTGTATAGAGTGTAGGGTATAGAGTGTATGTTATAGAGTGTAGGGTATAGAGTGTAGAGTGTAGGGTATAGAGTTTAGAGTGTAGGGTATAGAGTGTAGGGTATAGAGTGTAAGCTATAGAGTGTAGGGTGTAGAGTGTAGGGTATAGAGTGTAGGGTATAGAGTGTATGGTATAGAGTGTATGGTATAGAGTGTAGGGTATAGAGTGTATGGTATAGAGTGTAGGGTATAGAGTGTAGAGTGTAGGGATTAGAGTGTAGGGTGTAGAGTGTATGGTATAGAGTGTAGAGTGTAGGTTATCGAGTGTAGGGTATAGAGTGTAGGGTGTAGAGTGTAGGGTATAGAGTGTTGGGTGTAGAGTGCAGGGTGTAGAGTGCAGGGTATAGAGTGTAGGATATAGAGTGTAGAGTGTAGGGTATAGAGTGTAGGGTGTAGGGTATAGAGTGTAGAGTGTAGGGTATAGAGTGTAGGGTATAGAGTGTAGGGTATAGAGTGTAGGGAATAGAGTGTAGAGTGTAAGGTGTAGAGTGTAGGGTATAGAGTGTAGGGTATATACTGTAGGATATAGAGTGTAGGCTATAGAGTGTAGGGTATAGAGTGTAGAGTGTAGGGTATAAAGTGTAGGGTATAGAGTGTAGGGTTTAGAGTGTTGGGTGTAGAGTGCAGGGTGTAGAGTGCAGGGTATAGAGTGTAGGGTATAGAGTGTAGTGTATAAAGTGTAGAGTGTAGGGTATAGAGTGTAGGGTGTAGGGTGTAGAGTGTAGGGTGTTGAGTGTAGGGTATAGATTGTAGGGTATAGAGTGTAGGGTGTAGGGTATAGAGTGTAGGGGATAGAGTGTAGGGTATAGAGTGTAGAGTGTATGGTATAGAGTGTAGAGTGTAGGGTATAGAGTGTAGGGTATAGACTGTAGGGTATAGAGTGTGGCGTAAAGAGTGTAGGGTATAGAGTGTAGAGTGTAGGGTATAGAGTGTACGGTATGGAGTGTAGGGTATAGAGTGTGGGGTATAGAGTGTAGAGTACAGGAACACATGGGCTACTTGCACAGTGAACAAGTCTGTATGATCATGTTCACACACCACCAAGAAACCTGAAGACACAAAAGAGAATAGTAAAACCAAAAACACTCAGTTTGAAAAAATGTTGCAGTAATCCGCAAGTGCTAGTAAAAGATGTAAAAAACAGGGTATTTGGTTGATACGTTTTTTGCAAAAAATGTATACTAAGCTGCTCTACCAATCTTCACGGTATACCCTTATCAGAGCAGTCCTAACTAATGTATGCAATCCCTATCTGATGTATTTAAAAACCTGATCATCTGTATATAACCTGTGTGAACAGGGTTCAGAGTGTAGAGTGTAGGGTATAGAATGTAGGGTATAGAGTGTAGGGTATAGAGTGTAGGGAATAGAGTGTAGAGTGTAAGGTATAGAGTGTAGAGTGTAGGGTATAGACGGTAGGGTGTAGAGTGTAGGGAGTAGAGTGTAGGGTATAGAGTGTAGAGTGTAGGGTATAGAGTGTAGGGTATAGAGTGTAGGGTATAGAGTGTAGGGTGTAGGGATTAGAGTGTAGGGATTAGAGTGTAGGGATTAGAGTGTAGGGTGTAGAGTGTAGGGTGTAGAGTGTAGGGTATAGAGTGTAGGTTATAGATTGTAGGGTATAGAGTGTAGAGTGTAGGGATTAGAGTGTAGGGTATAGAGTGTAGGGTATAGAATGTAGGGTATAGAGTGTAGGGTAAAGAGTGTAGAGTGTAGGGTACAGAGTGCAGGGTGTAGAGTGTAGGGAATAGAGTGTAGAGTGTAGTTTGTAGAGTGTAGGGTGTAGAGTGTAGGGTGTAGGGTATAGAGTGTAGGGTATAGAGTGTAGGGTATATAGTGTAGGGTGTAGGGATTAAAGTGTAGGGATTAGAGTGTAGGGATTAGAGTGTAGGGTGTAGAGTGTAGGGTGTAGAGTGTAGGGTATAGAGTGTAGGGTATAGAGTGTAGGGTATAGAGTGTAGAGTGTAGGGATTAGAGTGTAGGGTATAGAGTGTAGGGTATAGAGTAGAGTGTAGAGTGCAGGCTATAGAGTGTAGACTATAGAGTGTAGGGTATAGAGTGTAGGGTATAGAGTGTAGGGTATAGAGTGTAAGTTGTAGGGTATAGAGTGTAGGATATAGAGTGCAGGTTGTAGAGTGTAGGGTATAGAGTGTAGGGTATAGAGAGTAGGGTATAAAGTGTAGAGTGTAGGGTATAGAGTGTATAGTGTAGGGTATAGAGTGTAGGGTATAGAGTGTAGGGTATAGAGTGTAGAGTGTAGGGTATAGAGTGTATGCTATAGAGTGTATGGTGTAGAGTGTATGGTATAGAGTGTAGGGTATAGAGTGTAGAGTGTATGGTATAGAGTGTATGGTATAGAGTGTAGGTTATAGAGTGTAGTGTATAGAGTGTAGGGTATAGAGTGTATGTTATAGAGTGTAGGGTATAGAGTGTAGAGTGTAGGGTATAGAGTTTAGAGTGTAGGGTATAGAGTGTAGGGTATAGAGTGTAAGCTATAGAGTGTAGGGTGTAGAGTGTAGGGTATAGAGTGTAGGGTATAGAGTGTATGGTATAGAGTGTATGGTATAGAGTGTAGGGTATAGAGTGTATGGTATAGAGTGTAGGGTATAGAGTGTAGAGTGTAGGGATTAGAGTGTAGGGTGTAGAGTGTATGGTATAGAGTGTAGAGTGTAGGTTATCGAGTGTAGGGTATAGAGTGTAGGGTGTAGAGTGTAGGGTATAGAGTGTTGGGTGTAGAGTGCAGGGTGTAGAGTGCAGGGTATAGAGTGTAGGATATAGAGTGTAGAGTGTAGGGTATAGAGTGTAGGGTGTAGGGTATAGAGTGTAGAGTGTAGGGTATAGAGTGTAGGGTATAGAGTGTAGGGTATAGAGTGTAGGGAATAGAGTGTAGAGTGTAAGGTGTAGAGTGTAGGGTATAGAGTGTAGGGTATATACTGTAGGATATAGAGTGTAGGCTATAGAGTGTAGGGTATAGAGTGTAGAGTGTAGGGTATAAAGTGTAGGGTATAGAGTGTAGGGTTTAGAGTGTTGGGTGTAGAGTGCAGGGTGTAGAGTGCAGGGTATAGAGTGTAGGGTATAGAGTGTAGTGTATAAAGTGTAGAGTGTAGGGTATAGAGTGTAGGGTGTAGGGTGTAGAGTGTAGGGTGTTGAGTGTAGGGTATAGAGTGTAGGGTATAGAGTGTAGGGTGTAGGGTATAGAGTGTAGGGGATAGAGTGTAGGGTATAGAGTGTAGAGTGTATGGTATAGAGTGTAGAGTGTAGGGTATAGAGTGTAGGGTATAGACTGTAGGGTATAGAGTGTGGCGTAAAGAGTGTAGGGTATAGAGTGTAGAGTGTAGGGTATAGAGTGTACGGTATGGAGTGTAGGGTATAGAGTGTGGGGTATAGAGTGTAGAGTACAGGAACACATGGGCTACTTGCACAGTGAACAAGTCTGTATGATCATGTTCACACACCACCAAGAAACCTGAAGACACAAAAGAGAATAGTAAAACCAAAAACACTCAGTTTGAAAAAATGTTGCAGTAATCCGCAAGTGCTAGTAAAAGATGTAAAAAACAGGGTATTTGGTTGATACGTTTTTTGCAAAAAATGTATACTAAGCTGCTCTACCAATCTTCACGGTATACCCTTATCAGAGCAGTCCTAACTAATGTATGCAATCCCTATCTGATGTATTTAAAAACCTGATCATCTGTATATAACCTGTGTGAACAGGGTTCAGAGTGTAGAGTGTAGGGTATAGAGTGTAGGGAATAGAGTGTAGAGTGTAAGGTATAGAGTGTAGAGTGTAGGGTATAGACGGTAGGGTGTAGAGTGTAGGGAGTAGAGTGTAGGGTATAGAGTGTAGAGTGTAGGGTATAGAGTGTAGGGTATAGAGTGTAGGGTATAGAGTGTAGGGTGTAGGGATTAGAGTGTAGGGATTAGAGTGTAGGGATTAGAGTGTAGGGTGTAGAGTGTAGGGTGTAGAGTGTAGGGTATAGAGTGTAGGTTATAGATTGTAGGGTATAGAGTGTAGAGTGTAGGGATTAGAGTGTAGGGTATAGAGTGTAGGGTATAGAATGTAGGGTATAGAGTGTAGGGTAAAGAGTGTAGAGTGTAGGGTACAGAGTGCAGGGTGTAGAGTGTAGGGAATAGAGTGTAGAGTGTAGGGTGTAGAGTGTAGGGTGTAGAGTGTAGGGTGTAGGGTATAGAGTGTAGGGTATAGAGTGTAGGGTATATAGTGTAGGGTGTAGGGATTAAAGTGTAGGGATTAGAGTGTAGGGATTAGAGTGTAGGGTGTAGAGTGTAGGGTGTAGAGTGTAGGGTATAGAGTGTAGGGTATAGAGTGTAGGGTATAGAGTGTAGAGTGTAGGGATTAGAGTGTAGGGTGTAGAGTGTAGGGTATAGAGTGTAGGGTGTAGAGTGTAGGGTATAGAGTGTAGGGTGTAGAGTGTAGGGTGTGAGGTATAGAGTGTAGGGTATAGAGTGTAGGGTATAGAGTTTAGAGTGTAGAGTGTAGGGTGTAGAGTGTAGGGTATAGAGTGTAGGGTATAGAGTGTAGGGTGTAGAGTGTAGGGTGTAGGGATAAGAGTGTAGGGATTAGAGTGTAGGGTGTAGAGTGTAGGGTGTAGAGTGTAGGGTATAGAGTGTAGGGTATAGAGTGTAGGGTATAAAGCGTAGAGTGTAGGGTATAGAGTGTATAGTGTAGGGTATAGAGTGTAGGGTATAGAGTGTAGGGTATAGAGTGTAGGGTATAGGGTATAGAGTGTAGGGTGTAGAGTGTAGGGTGTAGGGTGGAGATTGTATGGTATAGAGTGTAGGGTATAGAGTGTAGGGATTAGAGTGTAGGGTATAGAGTGTAGGGTATAGAGTGTAGGGTATAGAGTGTAGGGTGTAGAGTGTAGAGTGTAGGGTATAGAGTGTAGAGTGTAGGGTATAGAGTGTAGGGTATAGAGTAGAGTGTAGAGTGTAGGTTATAGAGTGGAGAGTGTAGGGGATAGAATGTAGGGTATAGCGTGTAAGGTGTAGAGTGTAGGGTATAGAGTGTATGGTATAGAGTGTGGGGTATAAAGTGTAGAGTGTAGGGTATGGAGTGTAGGGTATAGAGTGTATGGTATAGAGTGTAGGGTATAAAGTGTAGAGTGTAGGGTATAGAGTGTAGGGTATAGAGTGTAGAGTGTAGGGTAAAGAGTGTAGGGCATAGAGTGTAGGGTATAGAGTGTAGAGTGTAGGGTATAGAGTGTAGGGTATAGCGTGCAGGTTGTAGAGTGTAGGGTATAGAGTGTATGGTATAGAGTGTAGGGTATAAAGTGTAGAGTGTAGTGTATAGAGTGTAGGGTATAGAGTGTAGGGTATAGAGTGTAGGGTATAGAGTGTAGGCTATAGAGTGTAGAGTGTAGGGTGTAGAGTGTAGGGTATTGAGTGTAGGGTATAGAGTGTAGGGTATAGAGTGTGGAGTAGAGAGTGTAGGGTATAGAGTGTAGGGTATAGAGTGTAGAGTATAGAGTGCAGGTTGTAGAGTGTAGGGTATAGAGTGTATGGTATAGAGTGTAGGGTATAAAGTGTAGAGTGTAGTGTATAGAGTGTAGGGTATAGAGTGTAGGGTATAGAGTGTAGGGTAAAGAGTGTAGAGTGTAGGGTACAGAGTGCAGGGTGTAGAGTGTAGGGTATAGAGTGTAGGGTGTAGAGTGTAGGGTATAGAGTGTAGGGTGTAGAGTGTAGGTGTGAGGTATAGAGTGTAGGGTATAGAGTGTAGGGTATAGAGTGTAGAGTGTAGGGTGTAGAGTGTAGGTTATAGAGTGTAGGGTATAGAATGTAGGGTATAGAGTGTAGGGTGTAGGGATAAGAGTGTAGGGATTAGAGTGTAGGGTGTAGAGTGTAGGGTGTAGAGTGTAGGGTATAGAGTGTAGGGTATAGAGTGTAGGGTATAAAGCGTAGAGTGTAGGGTATAGAGTGTATAGTGTAGGGTATAGAGTGTAGGGTATAGAGTGTAGGGTATAGAGTGTAGGGTATAGGGTATAGAGTGTAGGGTGTAGAGTGTAGGGTGTAGGGTGGAGAGTGTATGGTATAGAGTGTAGGGTATAGAGTGTAGGGGTTAGAGTGTAGGGTATAGAGTGTAGGGTATAGAGTGTAGCGTATAGAGTGTAGGGTGTAGAGTGTAGAGTGTAGGGTGTAGAGTGTAGAGTGTAGGGTATAGAGTGTAGGGTATAGAGTAGAGTGTAGAGTGTAGGGTATATAGTGTAGAGTGTAGGGGATAGAATGTAGGGTATAGAGTGTAAGGTGTAGAGTGTAGGGTATAGAGTGTATGGTATAGAGTGTGGGGTATAAAGTGTAGAGTGTAGGGTATGGAGTGTAGGGTATAGAGTGTATGGTATAGAGTGTATGGTATAAAGTGTAGAGTGTAGGGTATAGAGTGTAGGGTATAGAGTGTAGAGTGTAGGGTATAGAGTGTAGGGTATAGAGTGTAGAGTGTAGGGTATAGAGTGTAGGGTATAGAGTGCAGGTTGTAGAGTGTAGGGTATAGAGTGTATGGTATAGAGTGTAGGGTATAAAGTGTAGAGTGTAGTGTATAGAGTATAGGGTATAAAGTGTAGGGTATAGAGTGTAGGGTATAGAGTGTAGGCTATAGAGTGTAGAGTGTAGGGTGTAGAGTGTAGGGTATAGAGTGTAGGGTATAGAGTGTAGGGTATAGAGTGTGGAGTAGAGAGTGTAGGGTATAGAGTGTAGGGTATAGAATGTAGAGTGTAGAGTGTAGGGTGTAGAGTGCAAAGTGTAGGGTATAGAGTGTAAGGTATAGAGTGTAGGGTATAGAGTGCAGAGTTTAGGGTATAGAGTGTAGTGTATAGAGTGTATGGTATAGAGTGTATGGTATAGAGTGTAGAGTGTAGGGTATAGAGTGTAGGGTATAGAGTGTAGGGTATAGAGTGTAGGGTATAGAGTGTAGGGTATAGAGTGTAGAGTGTAGGGTATAGAGTGTAGGGTATAGAGTGTAGGGTATAGAATGTAAGGTATAGAGTGTAGGTTATAGAGTGTAGGGTATAGAGTGTAGGGTATAGAGTGTAGCTTATAGAGCGTAGGGTGTAGGGTATAGAGTGTAGGGTATAGAGTGTAGGGTATAGAGTGTAGAGTGTAGGGTATAGAGTGTATGGTATAGAGCTTAGGGTGTAGAGTGTAGGATATAGAGTGTAGAGTTTAGGGTATAGAGTGTGGGGCATAGAGTGTATGGTATACAGTGTAGAGTGTAGGGTATAGAGTGTAGGGTATTGAGTGTAGGGTATAGAGTGTAGAGTGTAGGGTATAGAGTGTAGGGTATAGAGTGCAGGTTGTAGAGTGTAGGGTATAGAGTGTAGGGTATAGAGTGTAGGGTATAAAGTGTAGAGTGTAGGGTATAGAGTGTATAGTGTAGGGTATAGAGTGTAGGGTATATAGTGTAGGGTATAGAGTGTAGGGTATAGAGTGTAGGGTATAGAGTGTAGGGTATAGAGTGTAGGGTATAGAGTGTAGGGTATAGAGTGTAGAGTGTAGGGTATAGAGTGTAGGGTATAGAGTGTAGGGTATAGAGTGTAAGGTATAGAGTGTAGGTTATAGAGTGTAGGGTATAGAGTGTAGGGTATAGAGTGTAGCTTATAGAGCGTAGGGTGTAGGGTATAGAGTGTAGGGTATAGAGTGTAGGGTATAGAGTGTAGAGTGTAGGGTATAGAGTGTATGGTATAGAGCTTAGGGTGTAGAGTGTAGGGTATAGAGTGTAGAGTTTAGGGTATAGAGTGTGGGGCATAGAGTGTATGGTATACAGTGTAGAGTGTAGGGTATAGAGTGTAGGGTATAGAGTGTAGGGTATAGAGTGTAGAGTGTAGGGTATAGAGTGTAGGGTATAGAGTGCAGGTTGTAGAGTGTAGGGTATAGAGTGTAGGGTATAGAGTGTAGAGTATAAAGTGTAGAGTGTAGGGTATAGAGTGTATAGTGTAGGGTATAGAGTGTAGGGTATATAGTGTAGGGTATAGAGTGAAGGGTACAGAGTGTATGTTATAGAGTGTAGGGTATAGAGTGTAGAGTGTAGGGTATAGAGTTTAGAGTGTAGGGTATAGAGTGTAGGGTATAGAGTGTAAGGTATATAGTGTAGAGTGTAGGGTATAGAGTGTAGGGTATAGAGTGTAGGGTAATGAGTGTAGAGTGTAGGGTACAGAGTGCAGGGTGTAGAGTGTAGGGTATAGAGTGTAGAGTGTAGGGTGTAGAGTGTAGGGTGTAGAGTGTAGGGTGTAGAGTGTAGGGTGTAGGGTATAGAGTGTAGGGTATAGAGTGTAGGGTATAGAGTGTAGGGTGTAGAGTGTAGGGTGTAGAGTGTAGGGTATAGAGTGTAGGGTATAGAGTGTAGGTTATAGAGTGTAGGGTGTAGGGATTAGAGTGTAGGGATTAGAGTGTAGGGTGTAGAGTGTAGGGTGTAGAGTGTAGGGTATAGAGTGTAGGGTATAGAGTGTAGGGTATAGAGTGTAGAGTGTAGGGATTAGAGTGTAGGAATTAGAGTGTAGGGTATAGAGTGTAGGGTATAGAGTGTAGGGTATAGAGTGTAGGGTATAGAGTGTAGGGAATAGAGTGTAGAGTGTAGGGTGTAGAATGTAAAGTGTAGGGTATAGAGTGTAGAGTGTAGGGTATAGAGTGTACGGTATGGAGTGTAGGGTATAGAGTGTAGGGTATAGAGTGTAGAGTGTAGGGTATAGAATGTAGGGTATAGAGTGTAGGGTATAGAGTGTAGGGAATAGAGTGTAGAGTGTAAGGTATAGAGTGTAGAGTGTAGGGTATAGACGGTAGGGTGTAGAGTGTAGGGAGTAGAGTGTAGGGTATAGAGTGTAGAGTGTAGGGTATAGAGTGTAGGGTATAGAGTGTAGAGTGTAGGGTATAGAGTGTAGGGTATAGAGTGTAGGGTATAGAGTGTAGGGTATAGAGTGTAGGGTATAGAGTGTAGGGTATCGATTGCAGGTTGCAGAGTGCAGGTTGTAGAGTGTAGGGTATAGAGTGTATGGTGTAGAGTGTATGGTATAGAGTGTAGGGTGTAGAGTGTAGGGTATAGAGTGTAGGGTATAGAGTGTATGTTATAGAGTGTAGGGTATAGAGTGTAGAGTGTAGGGTATAGAGTTTAGAGTGTAGGGTATAGAGTGTGGGGTATAGAGTGTAGGGTATAGAGTGTAGGGTAAAGAGTGTAGAGTGTAGGGTACAGAGTGCAGGGTGTAGAGTGTAGGGTATAGAGTGTAGAGTGTAGGGTGTAGAGTTTAGGGTGTAGAGTGTAGGGTATAGAGTGTAGAGTGTAGGGTGTAGAGTGTAGGGTGTAGGGTATAGAGTGTAGGGTATAGAGTGTAGGGTATAGAGTGTAGGGTATAGGGTGTAGGGATTAGAGTGTAGGGATTAGAGTGTAGGGATTAGAGTGTAGGGTGTAGAGTGTAGGGTATAGAGTGTAGGGTATAGAGTGTAGGGTATAGAGTGTAGGGTATAGAGTGCAGGTTGTAGAGTGTAGGGTATAGAGTGTAGGGTAAAGAGTGTAGAGTGTAGGGTACAGAGTGCAGGGTGTAGAGTGTAGGGTATAGAGTGTAGGGTATAGAGTGTAGAGTGTATGGTGTAGAGTGTAGGGTGTAGGGGATAGAGTGTAGGGTATAGAGTGTAGGGTATAGAGTGTAGGGTATAGAGTGTAGGGTATAGAGTGTATGGCATAGAGTGTAGGGTATAGAGTGTAGGGTATAGAGTGTATGTTATAGAGTGTAGGGTATAGAGTGTAGAGTGTAGGGTATAGAGTTTAGAGTGTAGGGTATAGAGTGTAGGGTATAGAGTGTAAGGTATAGAGTGTACAGTGTAGGGTATAGAGTGTAGGGTATAGAGTGTAGGGTAAAGAGTGTAGAGTGTAGGGTACAGAGTGCAGGGTGTAGAGTGTAGGGTATAGAGTGTAGGGTGTAGAGTGTAGGGTATAGAGTGTAGGGTGTAGAGTGTAGGGTGTAGGGTATAGAGTGTAGGGTATAAAGTGTAGGGTATAGAGTGTAGAGTGTAGAGTGTAGGGTGTAGAGTGTAGGGTATAGAGTGTAGGGTATAGAGTGTAGGGTATAGAGTGTAGGGTGAAGGGATTAGAGTGTAGGGATTAGAGTGTAGGGTGTAGAGTGTAGGGTGTAGAGTGTAGGGTATAGAGTGTAGGGTATAGAGTGTAGGGTATAGAGTGTAGGGTATAAAGCGTAGAGTGTAGGGTATAGAGTGTATAGTGTAGGGTATAGAGTGTAGGGTATAGAGTGTAGGGTATAGGGTATAGAGTGTAGGGTGTAGAGTGTAGGGTGTAGGGTGTAGAGTGTATGGTATAAAGTGTAGGGTATAGAGTGTAGGGATTAGAGTGTAGGGTATAAAGTGTAGGGTATAGAGTGTAGGGTATAGAGTGTAGGGTGTAGAGTGTAGGGTATAGAGTGTAGAGTGTAGGGTATAGAGTGTAGGGTATAGAGTAGAGTGTAGGGTATAGAGTGTAGAGTGTAGCGGATAGAATGTAGGGTATAGAGTGTAAGGTGTAGAGTGTAGGGTATAGAGTGTATGGTATAAAGTGTGGGGTATAAAGTGTAGAGTTTAGGGTATGGAGTGTAGGGTATAGAGTGTATGGTATAGAGTGTAGGGTATAATGTGTAGAGTGTAGGGTATAGAGTGTAGGGTATAGAGTGTAGAGTGTAGGGTAAAGAGTGTAGGGTATAGAGTGTAGGGTATAGAGTGTAGAGTGTAGGGTATAGAGTGTAGGGTATAGAGTGCAGGTTGTAGAGTGTAGGGTATAGAGTGTACGGTATAGAGTGTAGGGTATAAAGTGTAGAGTGTAGTGTATAGAGTGTAGGGTATAGAGTGTAGGGTAAAGAGTGTAGAGTGTAGGGTACAGAGTGCAGGGTGTAGAGTGTAGGGTATAGAGTGTAGGGTGTAGAGTGTAGGGTATAGAGTGAAGGGTGTAGAGTGTAGGGTGTGAGGTATAGAGTGTAGGGTATAGAGTGTAGGGTATAGAGTGTAGAGTGTAGGGTGTAGAGTGTAGGGTATAGAGTGTAGGGTATAGAGTGTAGGGTATAGAGTGTAGGGTGTAGGGATTAGAGTGTAGGGATTAGAGTGTAGGGTGTAGAGTGTAGGGTGTAGAGTGCAGGGTGTAGAGTGCAGGGTATAGAGTGTAGGATATAGAGTGTAGAGTGTAGGGTATAGAGTGTAGGGTGTAGGGTATAGAGTGTAGAGTGTAGGGTATAGAGTGTAGGGTATAGAGTGTAGGGTATAGAGTGTAGGGAATAGAGTGTAGAGTGTAAGGTGTAGAGTGTAGGGTATAGAGTGTAGGGTATATACTGTAGGATATAGAGTGTAGGCTATAGAGTGTAGGGTATAGAGTGTAGAGTGTAGGGTATAAAGTGTAGGGTATAGAGTGTAGGGTTTAGAGTGTTGGGTGTAGAGTGCAGGGTGTAGAGTGCAGGGTATAGAGTGTAGGGTATAGAGTGTAGTGTATAAAGTGTAGAGTGTAGGGTATAGAGTGTAGGGTGTAGGGTGTAGAGTGTAGGGTGTTGAGTGTAGGGTATAGAGTGTAGGGTATAGAGTGTAGGGTGTAGGGTATAGAGTGTAGGGGATAGAGTGTAGGGTATAGAGTGTAGAGTGTATGGTATAGAGTGTAGAGTGTAGGGTATAGAGTGTAGGGTATAGACTGTAGGGTATAGAGTGTGGCGTAAAGAGTGTAGGGTATAGAGTGTAGAGTGTAGGGTATAGAGTGTACGGTATGGAGTGTAGGGTATAGAGTGTGGGGTATAGAGTGTAGAGTACAGGAACACATGGGCTACTTGCACAGTGAACAAGTCTGTATGATCATGTTCACACACCACCAAGAAACCTGAAGACACAAAAGAGAATAGTAAAACCAAAAACACTCAGTTTGAAAAAATGTTGCAGTAATCCGCAAGTGCTAGTAAAAGATGTAAAAAACAGGGTATTTGGTTGATACGTTTTTTGCAAAAAATGTATACTAAGCTGCTCTACCAATCTTCACGGTATACCCTTATCAGAGCAGTCCTAACTAATGTATGCAATCCCTATCTGATGTATTTAAAAACCTGATCATCTGTATATAACCTGTGTGAACAGGGTTCAGAGTGTAGAGTGTAGGGTATAGAGTGTAGGGAATAGAGTGTAGAGTGTAAGGTATAGAGTGTAGAGTGTAGGGTATAGACGGTAGGGTGTAGAGTGTAGGGAGTAGAGTGTAGGGTATAGAGTGTAGAGTGTAGGGTATAGAGTGTAGGGTATAGAGTGTAGGGTATAGAGTGTAGGGTGTAGGGATTAGAGTGTAGGGATTAGAGTGTAGGGATTAGAGTGTAGGGTGTAGAGTGTAGGGTGTAGAGTGTAGGGTATAGAGTGTAGGTTATAGATTGTAGGGTATAGAGTGTAGAGTGTAGGGATTAGAGTGTAGGGTATAGAGTGTAGGGTATAGAATGTAGGGTATAGAGTGTAGGGTAAAGAGTGTAGAGTGTAGGGTACAGAGTGCAGGGTGTAGAGTGTAGGGAATAGAGTGTAGAGTGTAGGGTGTAGAGTGTAGGGTGTAGAGTGTAGGGTGTAGGGTATAGAGTGTAGGGTATAGAGTGTAGGGTATATAGTGTAGGGTGTAGGGATTAAAGTGTAGGGATTAGAGTGTAGGGATTAGAGTGTAGGGTGTAGAGTGTAGGGTGTAGAGTGTAGGGTATAGAGTGTAGGGTATAGAGTGTAGGGTATAGAGTGTAGAGTGTAGGGATTAGAGTGTAGGGTGTAGAGTGTAGGGTATAGAGTGTAGGGTGTAGAGTGTAGGGTATAGAGTGTAGGGTGTAGAGTGTAGGGTGTGAGGTATAGAGTGTAGGGTATAGAGTGTAGGGTATAGAGTTTAGAGTGTAGAGTGTAGGGTGTAGAGTGTAGGGTATAGAGTGTAGGGTATAGAGTGTAGGGTGTAGAGTGTAGGGTGTAGGGATAAGAGTGTAGGGATTAGAGTGTAGGGTGTAGAGTGTAGGGTGTAGAGTGTAGGGTATAGAGTGTAGGGTATAGAGTGTAGGGTATAAAGCGTAGAGTGTAGGGTATAGAGTGTATAGTGTAGGGTATAGAGTGTAGGGTATAGAGTGTAGGGTATAGAGTGTAGGGTATAGGGTATAGAGTGTAGGGTGTAGAGTGTAGGGTGTAGGGTGGAGATTGTATGGTATAGAGTGTAGGGTATAGAGTGTAGGGATTAGAGTGTAGGGTATAGAGTGTAGGGTATAGAGTGTAGGGTATAGAGTGTAGGGTGTAGAGTGTAGAGTGTAGGGTATAGAGTGTAGAGTGTAGGGTATAGAGTGTAGGGTATAGAGTAGAGTGTAGAGTGTAGGTTATAGAGTGGAGAGTGTAGGGGATAGAATGTAGGGTATAGCGTGTAAGGTGTAGAGTGTAGGGTATAGAGTGTATGGTATAGAGTGTGGGGTATAAAGTGTAGAGTGTAGGGTATGGAGTGTAGGGTATAGAGTGTATGGTATAGAGTGTAGGGTATAAAGTGTAGAGTGTAGGGTATAGAGTGTAGGGTATAGAGTGTAGAGTGTAGGGTAAAGAGTGTAGGGCATAGAGTGTAGGGTATAGAGTGTAGAGTGTAGGGTATAGAGTGTAGGGTATAGCGTGCAGGTTGTAGAGTGTAGGGTATAGAGTGTATGGTATAGAGTGTAGGGTATAAAGTGTAGAGTGTAGTGTATAGAGTGTAGGGTATAGAGTGTAGGGTATAGAGTGTAGGGTATAGAGTGTAGGCTATAGAGTGTAGAGTGTAGGGTGTAGAGTGTAGGGTATTGAGTGTAGGGTATAGAGTGTAGGGTATAGAGTGTGGAGTAGAGAGTGTAGGGTATAGAGTGTAGGGTATAGAGTGTAGAGTATAGAGTGCAGGTTGTAGAGTGTAGGGTATAGAGTGTATGGTATAGAGTGTAGGGTATAAAGTGTAGAGTGTAGTGTATAGAGTGTAGGGTATAGAGTGTAGGGTATAGAGTGTAGGGTAAAGAGTGTAGAGTGTAGGGTACAGAGTGCAGGGTGTAGAGTGTAGGGTATAGAGTGTAGGGTGTAGAGTGTAGGGTATAGAGTGTAGGGTGTAGAGTGTAGGTGTGAGGTATAGAGTGTAGGGTATAGAGTGTAGGGTATAGAGTGTAGAGTGTAGGGTGTAGAGTGTAGGTTATAGAGTGTAGGGTATAGAATGTAGGGTATAGAGTGTAGGGTGTAGGGATAAGAGTGTAGGGATTAGAGTGTAGGGTGTAGAGTGTAGGGTGTAGAGTGTAGGGTATAGAGTGTAGGGTATAGAGTGTAGGGTATAAAGCGTAGAGTGTAGGGTATAGAGTGTATAGTGTAGGGTATAGAGTGTAGGGTATAGAGTGTAGGGTATAGAGTGTAGGGTATAGGGTATAGAGTGTAGGGTGTAGAGTGTAGGGTGTAGGGTGGAGAGTGTATGGTATAGAGTGTAGGGTA
Source organism: Ranitomeya imitator (assembly GCF_032444005.1). NCBI lineage: Eukaryota > Metazoa > Chordata > Amphibia > Anura > Dendrobatidae > Ranitomeya > Ranitomeya imitator. Next base: position 110,036,629 of record NC_091285.1, on the reverse strand, counting down.
TAGAGTGTAGGGGTTAGAGTGTAGGGTATAGAGTGTAGGGTATAGAGTGTAGCGTATAGAGTGTAGGGTGTAGAGTGTAGAGTGTAGGGTGTAGAGTGTAGAGTGTAGGGTATAGAGTGTAGGGTATAGAGTAGAGTGTAGAGTGTAGGGTATATAGTGTAGAGTGTAGGGGATAGAATGTAGGGTATAGAGTGTAAGGTGTAGAGTGTAGGGTATAGAGTGTATGGTATAGAGTGTGGGGTATAAAGTGTAGAGTGTAGGGTATGGAGTGTAGGGTATAGAGTGTATGGTATAGAGTGTATGGTATAAAGTGTAGAGTGTAGGGTATAGAGTGTAGGGTATAGAGTGTAGAGTGTAGGGTATAGAGTGTAGGGTATAGAGTGTAGAGTGTAGGGTATAGAGTGTAGGGTATAGAGTGCAGGTTGTAGAGTGTAGGGTATAGAGTGTATGGTATAGAGTGTAGGGTATAAAGTGTAGAGTGTAGTGTATAGAGTATAGGGTATAAAGTGTAGGGTATAGAGTGTAGGGTATAGAGTGTAGGCTATAGAGTGTAGAGTGTAGGGTGTAGAGTGTAGGGTATAGAGTGTAGGGTATAGAGTGTAGGGTATAGAGTGTGGAGTAGAGAGTGTAGGGTATAGAGTGTAGGGTATAGAATGTAGAGTGTAGAGTGTAGGGTGTAGAGTGCAAAGTGTAGGGTATAGAGTGTAAGGTATAGAGTGTAGGGTATAGAGTGTAGAGTTTAGGGTATAGAGTGTAGTGTATAGAGTGTATGGTATAGAGTGTATGGTATAGAGTGTAGAGTGTAGGGTATAGAGTGTAGGGTATAGAGTGTAGGGTATAGAGTGTAGGGTATAGAGTGTAGGGTATAGAGTGTAGAGTGTAGGGTATAGAGTGTAGGGTATAGAGTGTAGGGTATAGAATGTAAGGTATAGAGTGTAGGTTATAGAGTGTAGGGTATAGAGTGTAGGGTATAGAGTGTAGCTTATAGAGCGTAGGGTGTAGGGTATAGAGTGTAGGGTATAGAGTGTAGGGTATAGAGTGTAGAGTGTAGGGTATAGAGTGTATGGTATAGAGCTTAGGGTGTAGAGTGTAGGATATAGAGTGTAGAGTTTAGGGTATAGAGTGTGGGGCATAGAGTGTATGGTATACAGTGTAGAGTGTAGGGTATAGAGTGTAGGGTATTGAGTGTAGGGTATAGAGTGTAGAGTGTAGGGTATAGAGTGTAGGGTATAGAGTGCAGGTTGTAGAGTGTAGGGTATAGAGTGTAGGGTATAGAGTGTAGGGTATAAAGTGTAGAGTGTAGGGTATAGAGTGTATAGTGTAGGGTATAGAGTGTAGGGTATATAGTGTAGGGTATAGAGTGTAGGGTATAGAGTGTAGGGTATAGAGTGTAGGGTATAGAGTGTAGGGTATAGAGTGTAGGGTATAGAGTGTAGAGTGTAGGGTATAGAGTGTAGGGTATAGAGTGTAGGGTATAGAGTGTAAGGTATAGAGTGTAGGTTATAGAGTGTAGGGTATAGAGTGTAGGGTATAGAGTGTAGCTTATAGAGCGTAGGGTGTAGGGTATAGAGTGTAGGGTATAGAGTGTAGGGTATAGAGTGTAGAGTGTAGGGTATAGAGTGTATGGTATAGAGCTTAGGGTGTAGAGTGTAGGGTATAGAGTGTAGAGTTTAGGGTATAGAGTGTGGGGCATAGAGTGTATGGTATACAGTGTAGAGTGTAGGGTATAGAGTGTAGGGTATAGAGTGTAGGGTATAGAGTGTAGAGTGTAGGGTATAGAGTGTAGGGTATAGAGTGCAGGTTGTAGAGTGTAGGGTATAGAGTGTAGGGTATAGAGTGTAGGGTATAAAGTGTAGAGTGTAGGGTATAGAGTGTATAGTGTAGGGTATAGAGTGTAGGGTATATAGTGTAGGGTATAGAGTGAAGGGTACAGAGTGTATGTTATAGAGTGTAGGGTATAGAGTGTAGAGTGTAGGGTATAGAGTTTAGAGTGTAGGGTATAGAGTGTAGGGTATAGAGTGTAAGGTATATAGTGTAGAGTGTAGGGTATAGAGTGTAGGGTATAGAGTGTAGGGTAATGAGTGTAGAGTGTAGGGTACAGAGTGCAGGGTGTAGAGTGTAGGGTATAGAGTGTAGAGTGTAGGGTGTAGAGTGTAGGGTGTAGAGTGTAGGGTGTAGAGTGTAGGGTGTAGGGTATAGAGTGTAGGGTATAGAGTGTAGGGTATAGAGTGTAGGGTGTAGAGTGTAGGGTGTAGAGTGTAGGGTATAGAGTGTAGGGTATAGAGTGTAGGTTATAGAGTGTAGGGTGTAGGGATTAGAGTGTAGGGATTAGAGTGTAGGGTGTAGAGTGTAGGGTGTAGAGTGTAGGGTATAGAGTGTAGGGTATAGAGTGTAGGGTATAGAGTGTAGAGTGTAGGGATTAGAGTGTAGGAATTAGAGTGTAGGGTATAGAGTGTAGGGTATAGAGTGTAGGGTATAGAGTGTAGGGTATAGAGTGTAGGGAATAGAGTGTAGAGTGTAGGGTGTAGAATGTAAAGTGTAGGGTATAGAGTGTAGAGTGTAGGGTATAGAGTGTACGGTATGGAGTGTAGGGTATAGAGTGTAGGGTATAGAGTGTAGAGTGTAGGGTATAGAATGTAGGGTATAGAGTGTAGGGTATAGAGTGTAGGGAATAGAGTGTAGAGTGTAAGGTATAGAGTGTAGAGTGTAGGGTATAGACGGTAGGGTGTAGAGTGTAGGGAGTAGAGTGTAGGGTATAGAGTGTAGAGTGTAGGGTATAGAGTGTAGGGTATAGAGTGTAGAGTGTAGGGTATAGAGTGTAGGGTATAGAGTGTAGGGTATAGAGTGTAGGGTATAGAGTGTAGGGTATAGAGTGTAGGGTATCGATTGCAGGTTGCAGAGTGCAGGTTGTAGAGTGTAGGGTATAGAGTGTATGGTGTAGAGTGTATGGTATAGAGTGTAGGGTGTAGAGTGTAGGGTATAGAGTGTAGGGTATAGAGTGTATGTTATAGAGTGTAGGGTATAGAGTGTAGAGTGTAGGGTATAGAGTTTAGAGTGTAGGGTATAGAGTGTGGGGTATAGAGTGTAGGGTATAGAGTGTAGGGTAAAGAGTGTAGAGTGTAGGGTACAGAGTGCAGGGTGTAGAGTGTAGGGTATAGAGTGTAGAGTGTAGGGTGTAGAGTTTAGGGTGTAGAGTGTAGGGTATAGAGTGTAGAGTGTAGGGTGTAGAGTGTAGGGTGTAGGGTATAGAGTGTAGGGTATAGAGTGTAGGGTATAGAGTGTAGGGTATAGGGTGTAGGGATTAGAGTGTAGGGATTAGAGTGTAGGGATTAGAGTGTAGGGTGTAGAGTGTAGGGTATAGAGTGTAGGGTATAGAGTGTAGGGTATAGAGTGTAGGGTATAGAGTGCAGGTTGTAGAGTGTAGGGTATAGAGTGTAGGGTAAAGAGTGTAGAGTGTAGGGTACAGAGTGCAGGGTGTAGAGTGTAGGGTATAGAGTGTAGGGTATAGAGTGTAGAGTGTATGGTGTAGAGTGTAGGGTGTAGGGGATAGAGTGTAGGGTATAGAGTGTAGGGTATAGAGTGTAGGGTATAGAGTGTAGGGTATAGAGTGTATGGCATAGAGTGTAGGGTATAGAGTGTAGGGTATAGAGTGTATGTTATAGAGTGTAGGGTATAGAGTGTAGAGTGTAGGGTATAGAGTTTAGAGTGTAGGGTATAGAGTGTAGGGTATAGAGTGTAAGGTATAGAGTGTACAGTGTAGGGTATAGAGTGTAGGGTATAGAGTGTAGGGTAAAGAGTGTAGAGTGTAGGGTACAGAGTGCAGGGTGTAGAGTGTAGGGTATAGAGTGTAGGGTGTAGAGTGTAGGGTATAGAGTGTAGGGTGTAGAGTGTAGGGTGTAGGGTATAGAGTGTAGGGTATAAAGTGTAGGGTATAGAGTGTAGAGTGTAGAGTGTAGGGTGTAGAGTGTAGGGTATAGAGTGTAGGGTATAGAGTGTAGGGTATAGAGTGTAGGGTGAAGGGATTAGAGTGTAGGGATTAGAGTGTAGGGTGTAGAGTGTAGGGTGTAGAGTGTAGGGTATAGAGTGTAGGGTATAGAGTGTAGGGTATAGAGTGTAGGGTATAAAGCGTAGAGTGTAGGGTATAGAGTGTATAGTGTAGGGTATAGAGTGTAGGGTATAGAGTGTAGGGTATAGGGTATAGAGTGTAGGGTGTAGAGTGTAGGGTGTAGGGTGTAGAGTGTATGGTATAAAGTGTAGGGTATAGAGTGTAGGGATTAGAGTGTAGGGTATAAAGTGTAGGGTATAGAGTGTAGGGTATAGAGTGTAGGGTGTAGAGTGTAGGGTATAGAGTGTAGAGTGTAGGGTATAGAGTGTAGGGTATAGAGTAGAGTGTAGGGTATAGAGTGTAGAGTGTAGCGGATAGAATGTAGGGTATAGAGTGTAAGGTGTAGAGTGTAGGGTATAGAGTGTATGGTATAAAGTGTGGGGTATAAAGTGTAGAGTTTAGGGTATGGAGTGTAGGGTATAGAGTGTATGGTATAGAGTGTAGGGTATAATGTGTAGAGTGTAGGGTATAGAGTGTAGGGTATAGAGTGTAGAGTGTAGGGTAAAGAGTGTAGGGTATAGAGTGTAGGGTATAGAGTGTAGAGTGTAGGGTATAGAGTGTAGGGTATAGAGTGCAGGTTGTAGAGTGTAGGGTATAGAGTGTACGGTATAGAGTGTAGGGTATAAAGTGTAGAGTGTAGTGTATAGAGTGTAGGGTATAGAGTGTAGGGTAAAGAGTGTAGAGTGTAGGGTACAGAGTGCAGGGTGTAGAGTGTAGGGTATAGAGTGTAGGGTGTAGAGTGTAGGGTATAGAGTGAAGGGTGTAGAGTGTAGGGTGTGAGGTATAGAGTGTAGGGTATAGAGTGTAGGGTATAGAGTGTAGAGTGTAGGGTGTAGAGTGTAGGGTATAGAGTGTAGGGTATAGAGTGTAGGGTATAGAGTGTAGGGTGTAGGGATTAGAGTGTAGGGATTAGAGTGTAGGGTGTAGAGTGTAGGGTGTAGAGTGTAGGGTATAGAGTGTAGGGTATAGAGTGTAGGGTATAAAGCGTAGAGTGTAGGGTATAGAGTGTATAGTGTAGGGTATAGAGTGTAGGGTATAGAGTGTAGGGTATAGGGTATAGAGTGTAGGGTGTAGAGTGTAGGGTGTAGGGTGTAGAGTGTATGGTATAGAGTGTAGGGTATAGAGTGTAGGGATTAGAGTGTAGGGTATAGAGTGTAGGGTATAGAGTGTAGGGTATAGAGTGTAGGGTGTAGAGTGTAGGGTATAGAGTTTAGAGTGTAGGGTATAGAGTGTAGGGTATAGAGTAGAGTGTAGAGTGTAGGGTATAGAGTGTAGAGTGTAGGGGATAGAATGTAGGGTATAGAGTGTAAGGTGTAGAGTGTAGGGTATAGAGTGTATGGTATAGAGTGTGGGGTATAAAGTGTAGAGAGTAGGGTATGGAGTGTAGGGTATAGAGTGTATGGTATAGAGTGTGGGGTATAAAGTGTAGAGTGTAGGGTATAGAGTGTAGGGTATAGAGTGTAGAGTGTAGGGTAAAGAGTGTAGGGCATAGAGTGTAGAGTGTAGGGTAAAGAGTGTAGGGCATAGAGTGTAGGGTATAGAGAGTAGAGTGTAGGGTATAGAGTGTAAGGTATAGAGTGCAGGTTGTAGAGTGTAGGGTATAGAGTGTATGGTATAGAGTGTAGGATATAAAGTGTAGAGTGTAGTGTATAGAGTGTAGGGTATAGAGTGTAGGGTATAGAGTGTAGGGTATAGAGTGTAGGCTATAGAGTGTAGAGTGTAGGGTGTAGAGTGTAGGGTATAGAGTGTAGGGTATAGAGTGTAGGGTATAGAGTGTGGAGTAGAGAGTGTAGGGTATAGAGTGTAGGGTATAGAGTGTAGAGTGTAGGGTAAAGAGTGTAGGGTATAGAGTGTAGGGTATAGAGTGTAGAGTGTAGGGTATAGAGTGTAGGGTATAGAGTGCAGGTTGTAGTGTGTAGGGTATAGAGTGTATGGTATAGAGTGTAGGGTATAAAGTGTAGAGTGTAGTGTATAGAGTGTAGGGTATAGAGTGTAGGGTATAGAGTGTAGGGTAAAGAGTGTAGAGTGTAGGGTACAGAGTGCAGGGTGTAGAGTGTAGGGTATAGAGTGTAGGGTGTAGAGTGTAGGGTATAGAGTGTAGGGTGTAGAGTGTAGGGTGTGAGGAATAGAGTGTAGGGTATAGAGTGTAGGGTATAGAGTGTAGAGTGTAGAGTGTAGGGTGTAGAGTGTAGGGTATAGAGTGTAGGGTATAGAGTGTAGGGTATAGAGTGTAGGGTGTAGAGATTAGAGTGTAGGGATTAGAGTGTAGGGTGTAGAGTGTAGGGTGTAGAGTGTAGGGTATAGAGTGTAGGGTATAGAGTGTAGGGTATAAAGCGTAGAGTGTAGGGTATAGAGTGTATAGTGTAGGGTATAGAGTGTAGGGTATAGAGTGTAGGGTATAGAGTGTAGGGTATAGGGTATAGAGTGTAGGGTGTAGAGTGTAGGGTGTAGGGTGTAGAGTGTATGGTATAGAGTGTAGGGTAAAGAGTGTAGGGATTAGAGTGTAGGGTATAGAGTGTAGGGTATAGAGTGTAGGGTATAGAGTGTAGTGTGTAGAGTGTAGAGTGTAGGGTATAGAGTGTAGAGTGTAGGGTATAGAGTGTAGGGTATAGAGTAGAGTGTAGAGTGTTGGGTATAGAGTGTAGAGTGTAGGGGATAGAATGTAGGGTATAGAGTGTAAGGTGTAGAGTGTAGGGTATAGAGTGTATGGTATAGAGTGTGGGGTATAAAGTGTAGAGTGTAGGGTATGGAGTGTAGGGTATAGAGTGTATGGTATAGAGTGTAGGGTATAATGTGTAGAGTGTAGGGTATAGAGTGTAGAGTGTAGGGTAAAGAGTGTAGGGCATAGAGTGTAGAGTGTAGGGTAAAGAGTGTAGGGCATAGAGTGTAGGGTATAGAGTGTAGAGTGTAGGGTGTAGAGTGTAGGGTATAGAGTGCAGGTTGTAGAGTGTAGGATATAGAGTGTATGGTATAGAGTGTAGGGTATAAAGTGTAGAGTGTAGTGTATAGAGTGTAGGGTATAGAGTGTAGGGTATAGAGTGTAGGGTATAGAGTGTAGGCTATAGAGTGTAGAGTGTAGGGTGTAGAGTGTAGGGTACAGAGTGTAGGGTATAGAGTGTAGGGTATAGAGTGTGGAGTAGAGAGTGTAGGGTATAGAGTGTAGGGTATAGAATGTAGAGTGTAGAGTGTAGGGTGTAGAGTGCAAAGTGTAGGGTATAGAGTGTAAGGTATAGAGTGTAGTGTATAGAGTGTATGTTATAGAGTGTAGGGTATAGAGTATAGAGTTTAGGGTATAGAGTGTAGTGTATAGAGTGTATGGTATAGAGTGTATGGTATAGAGTGTAGAGTGTAGGGTATAGAGTGTAGGGTATAGAGTGTAGGGTATAGAGTGTAGGGTATAGAGTGTAGAGTGTAGGGTATAGAGTGTAGGGTATAGAGTGTAGGGTATAGAGTGTAGGGTATAGAGTGTAGGGTATAGAGTGTAGGGTATAGAGTATAGCTTATAGAGCGTAGGGTGTAGGGTATAGCGTGTAGGGTATAGAGTGTAGGGTATAGAGTGTAGAGTGTAGGGTATAGAGTGTATGGTATAGAGCTTAGGGTGTAGAGTATAGGGTATAGAGTGTAGAGTTTAGGGTATAGAGTGTGGGGCATAGAGTGTATGGTATACAGTGTAGAGTGTTGGGTATAGAGTGTAGGGTATAGAGTGTAGGGTATAGAGTGTAGAGTGTAGGGTATAGAGTGTAGGGTATAGAGTGTAGGGTGTAGAGTGTAGGGTATAGAGTGTAGAGTGTAGGGCATAGAGTGTAGGGTATAGAGTAGAGTGTAGAGTGTAGGGTATAGAGTGTAGAGTGTAGGGGATAGAATGTAGGGTATAGAGTGTAAGGTGTAGAGTGTAGGGTATAGAGTGTATGGTATAGAGTGTGGGGTATAAAGTGTAGAGAGTAGGGTATGGAGTGTAGGGTATAGAGTGTATGGTATAGAGTGTAGGGTATAATGTGTAGAGTGTAGGGTATAGAGTGTAGAGTGTAGGGTAAAGAGTGTAGGACATAGAGTGTAGAGTGTAGGGTAAAGAGTGTAGGGCATAGAGTGTAGGGTATAGAGTGTAGAGTGTAGGGTGTAGAGTGTAGGGTATAGAGTGCAGGTTGTAGAGTGTAGGATATAGAGTGTATGGTATAGAGTGTAGGGTATAAAGTGTAGAGTGTAGTGTATAGAGTGTAGGGTATAGAGTGTAGGGTATAGAGTGTAGGGTATAGAGTGTAGGCTATAGAGTGTAGAGTGTAGGGTGTAGAGTGTAGGGTACAGAGTGTAGGGTATAGAGTGTAGGGTATAGAGTGTGGAGTAGAGAGTGTAGGGTATAGAGTGTAGGGTATAGAATGTAGAGTGTAGAGTGTAGGGTGTAGAGTGCAAAGTGTAGGGTATAGAGTGTAAGGTATAGAGTGTAGTGTATAGAGTGTATGTTATAGAGTGTAGGGTATAGAGTATAGAGTTTAGGGTATAGAGTGTAGTGTATAGAGTGTATGGTATAGAGTGTATGGTATAGAGTGTAGAGTGTAGGGTATAGAGTGTAGGGTATAGAGTGTAGGGTATAGAGTGTAGGGTATAGAGTGTAGAGTGTAGGGTATAGAGTGTAGGGTATAGAGTGTAGGGTATAGAGTGTAGGGTATAGAGTGTAGGGTATAGAGTGTAGGGTATAGAGTATAGCTTATAGAGCGTAGGGTGTAGGGTATAGCGTGTAGGGTATAGAGTGTAGGGTATAGAGTGTAGAGTGTAGGGTATAGAGTGTATGGTATAGAGCTTAGGGTGTAGAGTATAGGGTATAGAGTGTAGAGTTTAGGGTATAGAGTGTGGGGCATAGAGTGTATGGTATACAGTGTAGAGTGTAGGGTATAGAGTGTAGGGTATAGAGTGTAGGGTATAGAGTGTAGAGTGTAGGGTATAGAGTGTAGGGTATAGAGTGTAGGGTGTAGAGTGTAGGGTATAGAGTGTAGAGTGTAGGGCATAGAGTGTAGGGTATAGAGTAGAGTGTAGAGTGTAGGGTATAGAGTGTAGAGTGTAGGGGATAGAATGTAGGGTATAGAGTGTAAGGTGTAGAGTGTAGGGTATAGAGTGTATGGTATAGAGTGTGGGGTATAAAGTGTAGAGAGTAGGGTATGGAGTGTAGGGTATAGAGTGTATGGTATAGAGTGTAGGGTATAAAGTGTAGAGTGTAGGGTATAGAGTGTAGGGTATAGAGTGTAGAGTGTAGGGTAAAGAGTGTAGGGCGTAGAGTGTAGGGTAAAGAGTGTAGGGCATAGAGTGTAGGGTATAGAGTGTAGAGTGTAGGGTATAGAGTGTAGGGTATAGAGTGCAGGTTGTAGAGTGTAGGGTATAGAGTGTATGGTATAGAGTGTAGGATATAAAGTGTAGAGTGTAGTGTATAGAGTGTAGGGTATAGAGTGTAGGGTATAGAGTGTAGGGTATAGAGTGTAGGCTATAGAGTGTAGAGTGTAGGGTGTAGAGTGTAGGGTATAGAGTGTAGGGTATAGAGTGTAGGGTATAGAGTGTGGAGTAGAGAGTGTAGGGTATAGAGTGTAGGGTATAGAGTGTAGAGTGTAGGGTAAAGAGTGTAGGGTATAGAGTGTAGAGTGTAGGGTATAGAGTGTAGGGTATAGAGTGCAGGTTGTAGAGTGTAGGGTATAGAGTGTATGGTATAGAGTGTAGGGTATAAAGTGTAGAGTGTAGTGTATAGAGTGTAGGGTATAGAGTGTAGGGTATAGAGTGTAGGGTAAAGAGTGTAGAGTGTAGGGTACAGAGTGCAGGGTGTAGAGTGTAGGGTATAGAGTGTAGGGTGTAGAGTGTAGGGTATAGAGTGTAGGGTGTAGGGTGTGAGGAATAGAGTGTAGGGTATAGAGTGTAGGGTATAGAGTGTAGAGTGTAGAGTGTAGGGTGTAGAGTGTAGGGTATAGAGTGTAGGGTATAGAGTGTAGGGTATAGAGTGTAGGGTGTAGAGATTAGAGTGTAGGGATTAGAGTGTAGGGTGTAGAGTGTAGGGTGTAGAGTGTAGGGTATAGAGTGTAGGGTATAGAGTGTAGGGTATAAAGCGTAGAGTGTAGGGTATAGAGTGTATAGTGTAGGGTATAGAGTGTAGGGTATAGAGTGTAGGGTATAGAGTGTAGGGTATAGGGTATAGAGTGTAGGGTGTAGAGTGTAGGGTGTAGAGTGTATGGTATAGAGTGTAGGGTAAAGAGTGTAGGGATTAGAGTGTAGGGTATAGAGTGTAGGGTATAGAGTGTAGGGTATAGAGTGTAGTGTGTAGAGTGTAGAGTGTAGGGTATAGAGTGTAGAGTGTAGGGTATAGAGTGTAGGGTATAGAGTAGAGTGTAGAGTGTAGGGTATAGAGTGTAGAGTGTAGGGGAAAGAATGTAGGGTATAGAGTGTAAGGTGTAGAGTGTAGGGTATAGAGTGTATGGTATAGAGTGTGGGGTATAAAGTGTAGAGTGTAGGGTATGGAGTGTAGGGTATAGAGTGTATGGTATAGAGTGTAGGGTATAATGTGTAGAGTGTAGGGTATAGAGTGTAGGGTATAGAGTGTAGAGTGTAGGGTAAAGAGTGTAGGGCATAGAGTGTAGAGTGTAGGGTAAAGAGTGTAGGGCATAGAGTGTAGGGTATAGAGTGTAGAGTGTAGGGTATAGAGTGTAGGGTATAGAGTGTAGGGTATAAAGTGTATGGTATAGAGTGTAGGGTATAAAGTGTAGAGTGTAGTGTATAGAGTGTAGGGTATAGAGTGTAGGGTATAGAGTGTAGGGTATAGAGTGTAGGCTATAGAGTGTAGAGTGTAGGGTGTAGAGTGTAGGGTATAGAGTGTAGGGTATAGAGTGTAGGGTATAGAGTGTGGAGTAGAGAGTGTAGGGTATAGAGTGTAGGGTATAGAATGTAGAGTGTAGAGTGTAGGGTGTAGAGTGCAAAGTGTAGGGTATAGAGTGTAAGGTATAGAGTGTAGTGTATAGAGTGTATGTTATAGAGTGTAGGGTATAGAGTATAGAGTTTAGGGTATAGAGTGTAGTGTATAGAGTGTATGGCATAGAGTGTATGGTATAGAGTGTAGAGTGTAGGGTATAGAGTGTAGGGTATAGAGTGTAGGGTATAGAGTGTAGGGTATAGAGTGTAGAGTGTAGGGTATAGAGTGTAGGGTATAGAGTGTAGGGTATAGAGTGTAGGGTATAGAGTGTAGGGTGTAGGGATTAGAGTGTAGGGATTAGAGTGTAGGGTGTAGAGTGTAGGGTGTAGAGTGTAGGGTATAGAGTGTAGGGTATAGAGTGTAGGGTATAAAGCGTAGAGTGTAGGGTATAGAGTGTATAGTGTAGGGTATAGAGTGTAGGGTATAGAGTGTAGGGTATAGAGTGTAGGGTATAGGGTATAGAGTGTAGGGTGTAGAGTGTAGGGTGTAGGGTGTAGAGTGTATGGTATAGAGTGTAGGGTATAGAGTGTAGGGATTAGAGTGTAGGGTATAGAGTGTAGGGTATAGAGTGTAGGGTATAGAGTGTAGGGTGTAGAGTGTAGGGTATAGAGTTTAGAGTGTAGGGTATAGAGTGTAGGGTATAGAGTAGAGTGTAGAGTGTAGGGTATAGAGTGTAGAGTGTAGGGGATAGAATGTAGGGTATAGAGTGTAAGGTGTAGAGTGTAGGGTATAGAGTGTATGGTATAGAGTGTGGGGTATAAAGTGTAGAGAGTAGGGTATGGAGTGTAGGGTATAGAGTGTATGGTATAGAGTGTGGGGTATAAAGTGTAGAGTGTAGGGTATAGAGTGTAGGGTATAGAGTGTAGAGTGTAGGGTAAAGAGTGTAGGGCATAGAGTGTAGAGTGTAGGGTAAAGAGTGTAGGGCATAGAGTGTAGGGTATATAGAGTAGAGTGTAGGGTATAGAGTGTATGGTATAGAGTGTAGGATATAAAGTGTAGAGTGTAGTGTATAGAGTGTAGGGTATAGAGTGTAGGGTATAGAGTGTAGGGTATAGAGTGTAGGCTATAGAGTGTAGAGTGTAGGGTGTAGAGTGTAGGGTATAGAGTGTAGGGTATAGAGTGTAGGGTATAGAGTGTGGAGTAGAGAGTGTAGGGTATAGAGTGTAGGGTATAGAGTGTAGAGTGTAGGGTAAAGAGTGTAGGGTATAGAGTGTAGGGTATAGAGTGTAGAGTGTAGGGTATAGAGTGTAGGGTATAGAGTGCAGGTTGTAGTGTGTAGGGTATAGAGTGTATGGTATAGAGTGTAGGGTATAAAGTGTAGAGTGTAGTGTATAGAGTGTAGGGTATAGAGTGTAGGGTATAGAGTGTAGGGTAAAGAGTGTAGAGTGTAGGGTACAGAGTGCAGGGTGTAGAGTGTAGGGTATAGAGTGTAGGGTGTAGAGTGTAGGGTATAGAGTGTAGGGTGTAGAGTGTAGGGTGTGAGGAATAGAGTGTAGGGTATAGAGTGTAGGGTATAGAGTGTAGAGTGTAGAGTGTAGGGTGTAGAGTGTAGGGTATAGAGTGTAGGGTATAGAGTGTAGGGTATAGAGTGTAGGGTGTAGAGATTAGAGTGTAGGGATTAGAGTGTAGGGTGTAGAGTGTAGGGTGTAGAGTGTAGGGTATAGAGTGTAGGGTATAGAGTGTTGGGTATAAAGCGTAGAGTGTAGGGTATAGAGTGTATAGTGTAGGGTATAGAGTGTAGGGTATAGAGTGTAGGGTATAGAGTGTAGGGTATAGGGTATAGAGTGTAGGGTGTAGAGTGTAGGGTATAGAGTGTAGAGTGTAGGGTATAGAGTGTAGGGTATAGAGTGCAGGTTGTAGTGTGTAGGGTATAGAGTGTATGGTATAGAGTGTAGGGTATAAAGTGTAGAGTGTAGTGTATAGAGTGTAGGGTATAGAGTGTAGGGTATAGAGTGTAGGGTAAAGAGTGTAGAGTGTAGGGTACAGAGTGCAGGGTGTAGAGTGTAGGGTATAGAGTGTAGGGTGTAGAGTGTAGGGTATAGAGTGTAGGGTGTAGAGTGTAGGGTGTGAGGAATAGAGTGTAGGGTATAGAGTGTAGGGTATAGAGTGTAGAGTGTAGAGTGTAGGGTGTAGAGTGTAGGGTATAGAGTGTAGGGTATAGAGTGTAGGGTATAGAGTGTAGGGTGTAGAGATTAGAGTGTAGGGATTAGAGTGTAGGGTGTAGAGTGTAGGGTGTAGAGTGTAGGGTATAGAGTGTAGGGTATAGAGTGTAGGGTATAAAGCGTAGAGTGTAGGGTATAGAGTGTATAGTGTAGGGTATAGAGTGTAGGGTATAGAGTGTAGGGTATAGAGTGTAGGGTATAGGGTATAGAGTGTAGGGTGTAGAGTGTAGGGTGTAGGGTGTAGAGTGTATGGTATAGAGTGTAGGGTAAAGAGTGTAGGGATTAGAGTGTAGGGTATAGAGTGTAGGGTATAGAGTGTAGGGTATAGAGTGTAGTGTGTAGAGTGTAGAGTGTAGGGTATAGAGTGTAGAGTGTAGGGTATAGAGTGTAGGGTATAGAGTAGAGTGTAGAGTGTTGGGTATAGAGTGTAGAGTGTAGGTGATAGAATGTAGGGTATAGAGTGTAAGGTGTAGAGTGTAGGGTATAGAGTGTATGGTATAGAGTGTGGGGTATAAAGTGTAGAGTGTAGGGTATGGAGTGTAGGGTATAGAGTGTATGGTATAGAGTGTAGGGTATAATGTGTAGAGTGTAGGGTATAGAGTGTAGAGTGTAGGGTAAAGAGTGTAGGGCATAGAGTGTAGAGTGTAGGGTAAAGAGTGTAGGGAATAGAGTGTAGGGTATAGAGTGTAGAGTGTAGGGTGTAGAGTGTAGGGTATAGAGTGCAGGTTGTAGAGTGTAGGATATAGAGTGTATGGTATAGAGTGTAGGGTATAAAGTGTAGAGTGTAGTGTATAGAGTGTAGGGTATAGAGTGTAGGGTATAGAGTGTAGGGTATAGAGTGTAGGCTATAGAGTGTAGAGTGTAGGGTGTAGAGTGTAGGGTACAGAGTGTAGGGTATAGAGTGTAGGGTATAGAGTGTGGAGTAGAGAGTGTAGGGTATAGAGTGTAGGGTATAGAATGTAGAGTGTAGAGTGTAGGGTGTAGAGTGCAAAGTGTAGGGTATAGAGTGTAAGGTATAGAGTGTAGTGTATAGAGTGTATGTTATAGAGTGTAGGGTATAGAGTATAGAGTTTAGGGTATAGAGTGTAGTGTATAGAGTGTATGGTATAGAGTGTATGGTATAGAGTGTAGAGTGTAGGGTATAGAGTGTAGGGTATAGAGTGTAGGGTATAGAGTGTAGGGTATAGAGTGTAGAGTGTAGGGTATAGAGTGTAGGGTATAGAGTGTAGGGTATAGAGTGTAGGGTATAGAGTGTAGGGTATAGAGTGTAGGGTATAGAGTATAGCTTATAGAGCGTAGGGTGTAGGGTATAGCGTGTAGGGTATAGAGTGTAGGGTATAGAGTGTAGAGTGTAGGGTATAGAGTGTATGGTATAGAGCTTAGGGTGTAGAGTATAGGGTATAGAGTGTAGAGTTTAGGGTATAGAGTGTGGGGCATAGAGTGTATGGTATACAGTGTAGAGTGTAGGGTATAGAGTGTAGGGTATAGAGTGTAGGGTATAGAGTGTAGAGTGTAGGGTATAGAGTGTAGGGTATAGAGTGTAGGGTGTAGAGTGTAGGGTATAGAGTGTAGAGTGTAGGGCATAGAGTGTAGGGTATAGAGTAGAGTGTAGAGTGTAGGGTATAGAGTGTAGAGTGTAGGGGATAGAATGTAGGGTATAGAGTGTAAGGTGTAGAGTGTAGGGTATAGAGTGTATGGTATAGAGTGTGGGGTATAAAGTGTAGAGAGTAGGGTATGGAGTGTAGGGTATAGAGTGTATGGTATAGAGTGTAGGGTATAAAGTGTAGAGTGTAGGGTATAGAGTGTAGGGTATAGAGTGTAGAGTGTAGGGTAAAGAGTGTAGGGCATAGAGTGTAGAGTGTAGGGTAAAGAGTGTAGGGCATAGAGTGTAGGGTATAGAGTGTAGAGTGTAGGGTATAGAGTGTAGGGTATAGAGTGCAGGTTGTAGAGTGTAGGGTATAGAGTGTATGGTATAGAGTGTAGGATATAAAGTGTAGAGTGTAGTGTATAGAGTGTAGGGTATAGAGTGTAGGGTATAGAGTGTAGGGTATAGAGTGTAGGCTATAGAGTGTAGAGTGTAGGGTGTAGAGTGTAGGGTATAGAGTGTAGGGTATAGAGTGTAGGGTATAGAGTGTGGAGTAGAGAGTGTAGGGTATAGAGTGTAGGGTATAGAGTGTAGAGTGTAGGGTAAAGAGTGTAGGGTATAGAGTGTAGGGTATAGAGTGTAGAGTGTAGGGTATAGAGTGTAGGGTATAGAGTGCAGGTTGTAGAGTGTAGGGTATAGAGTGTATGGTATAGAGTGTAGGGTATAAAGTGTAGAGTGTAGTGTATAGAGTGTAGGGTATAGAGTGTAGGGTATAGAGTGTAGGGTAAAGAGTGTAGAGTGTAGGGTACAGAGTGCAGGGTGTAGAGTGTAGGGTATAGAGTGTAGGGTGTAGAGTGTAGGGTATAGAGTGTAGGGTGTAGGGTGTGAGGAATAGAGTGTAGGGTATAGAGTGTAGGGTATAGAGTGTAGAGTGTAGAGTGTAGGGTGTAGAGTGTAGGGTATAGAGTGTAGGGTATAGAGTGTAGGGTATAGAGTGTAGGGTGTAGAGATTAGAGTGTAGGGATTAGAGTGTAGGGTGTAGAGTGTAGGGTGTAGAGTGTAGGGTATAGAGTGTAGGGTATAGAGTGTAGGGTATAAAGCGTAGAGTGTAGGGTATAGAGTGTATAGTGTAGGGTATAGAGTGTAGGGTATAGAGTGTAGGGTATAGAGTGTAGGGTATAGGGTATAGAGTGTAGGGTGTAGAGTGTAGGGTGTAGAGTGTATGGTATAGAGTGTAGGGTAAAGAGTGTAGGGATTAGAGTGTAGGGTATAGAGTGTAGGGTATAGAGTGTAGGGTATAGAGTGTAGTGTGTAGAGTGTAGAGTGTAGGGTATAGAGTGTAGAGTGTAGGGTATAGAGTGTAGGGTATAGAGTAGAGTGTAGAGTGTAGGGTATAGAGTGTAGAGTGTAGGGGATAGAATGTAGGGTATAGAGTGTAAGGTGTAGAGTGTAGGGTATAGAGTGTATGGTATAGAGTGTGGGGTATAAAGTGTAGAGTGTAGGGTATGGAGTGTAGGGTATAGAGTGTATGGTATAGAGTGTAGGGTATAATGTGTAGAGTGTAGGGTATAGAGTGTAGGGTATAGAGTGTAGAGTGTAGGGTAAAGAGTGTAGGGCATAGAGTGTAGAGTGTAGGGTAAAGAGTGTAGGGCATAGAGTGTAGGGTATAGAGTGTAGAGTGTAGGGTATAGAGTGTAGGGTATAGAGTGCAGGTTGTAGAGTGTAGGGTATAGAGTGTATGGTATAGAGTGTAGGGTATAAAGTGTAGAGTGTAGTGTATAGAGTGTAGGGTATAGAGTGTAGGGTATAGAGTGTAGGGTATAGAGTGTAGGCTATAGAGTGTAGAGTGTAGGGTGTAGAGTGTAGGGTATAGAGTGTAGGGTATAGAGTGTAGGGTATAGAGTGTGGAGTAGAGAGTGTAGGGTATAGAGTGTAGGGTATAGAATGTAGAGTGTAGAGTGTAGGGTGTAGAGTGCAAAGTGTAGGGTATAGAGTGTAAGGTATAGAGTGTAGTGTATAGAGTGTATGTTATAGAGTGTAGGGTATAGAGTATAGAGTTTAGGGTATAGAGTGTAGTGTATAGAGTGTATGGCATAGAGTGTATGGTATAGAGTGTAGAGTGTAGGGTATAGAGTGTAGGGTATAGAGTGTAGGGTATAGAGTGTAGGGTATAGAGTGTAGAGTGTAGGGTATAGAGTGTAGGGTATAGAGTGTAGGGTATAGAGTGTAGGGTATAGACTGTAGGGTATAGAGTGTAGGGTATAGAGTATAGCTTATAGAGCGTAGGGTGTAGGGTATAGCGTGTAGGGTATAGAGTGTAGGGTATAGAGTGTAGAGTGTAGGGTATAGAGTGTATGGTATAGAGCTTAGGGTGTAGAGTATAGGGTATAGAATGTAGAGTTTAGGGTATAGAGTGTGGGGCATAGAGTGTATGGTATACAGTGTAGAGTGTAGGGTATAGAGTGTAGGGTATAGAGTGTAGGGTATAGAGTGTAGAGTGTAGGGTATAGAGTGTAGGGTATAGAGTGCAGGTTGTAGAGTGTAGGGTATAGAGTGTAGGGTATAGAGTGTAGGGTATAAAGTGTAGAGTGTAGGGTATAGAGTGTATAGTGTAGGGTATAGAGTGTAGGGTATAGAGTGTAGGGTATAGAGTGTATAGTGTAGGGTATAGAGTATATGCTATAGAGTGTATGGTGTAGAGTGTATGGTATAGAGTGTAGGGTGTAGAGTGTATGGTATAGAGTGTAGGGTATAGAGTGTAGGGTATAGAGTGTAGGGTATAGAGTGTAGGGTATAGAGTGTATGTTATAGAGTGTAGGGTATAGAGTGTAGAGTGTAGGGTATAGAGTTTAGAGTGTAGGGTATAGAGTGTAGGGTATAGAGTGTAAGGTATATAGTGTAGAGTGTAGGGTATAGAGTGTAGGGTATAGAGTGTAGGGTATAGAGTGTAGGGTAAAGAGCGTAGAGTGTAGGGTACAGAGTGCAGGGTGTAGAGTGTAGGGTATAGAGTGTAGAGTGTAGGGTGTAGAGTGTAGGGTGTAGAGTGTAGGGTGTAGGGTATAGAGTGTAGGGTATAGAGTGTAGGGTATAGAGTGTAGGGTGTAGAGTGTAGGGTGTAGAGTGTAGGGTATAGAGTGTAGGGTATAGAGTGTAGGTTATAGAGTGTAGGGTGTAGGGTATAGAGTGTAGGGTATAGAGTGTAGGGTATAGAGTGTAGGGTGTAGAGTGTAGGGTGTAGAGTGTAGGGTATAGAGTGTAGGGTATAGAGTGTAGGTTATAGAGTGTAGGGTGTAGGGATTAGAGTGTAGGGATTAGAGTGTAGGGTGTAGAGTGTAGGGTGTAGAGTGTAGGGTATAGAGTGTAGGGTATAGAGTGTAGGGTATAGAGTGTAGAGTGTAGGGATTAGAGTGTAGGGATTAGAATGTAGGGTATAGAGTGTAGGGTATAGAGTGTAGAGTGTAGGGTATAGAGTGTAGGGTATAGATTGTAGGGTATAGAGTGTAGGGTATAGAGTGTAGGGAATAGAGTGTAGAGTGTAGGGTGTAGAATGTAAAGTGTAGGGTATAGAGTGTAAGGTATAGAGTGTAGTGTATAGAGTGTATGTTATAGAGTGTAGGGTATAGAGTGTAGAGTGTAGGGTATAGAGTGTAGGGTATAGAGTGTAGGGTATAGAGTGTAGGGTATAGAGTGTAGGGTGTAGGGTATAGAGTGTAGGGTATAGAGTGCACGTTGTAGAGTGTAGGGTATAGAGTGCAGGGTATAGAGAGTAGGGTATAAAGTGTAGAGTGTAGGGTATAGAGTGTATAGTGTAGGGTATAGAGTGTAGGGTATAGAGTGTAGGGTATAGAGTGTAGAGTGTAGGGTATAGAGTGTATGCTATAGAGTGTATGGTGTAGAGTGTATGGTATATCGTGTAGGGTATAGAGTGTAGAGTGTAGGGTATAGAGTGTAGGGTATAGAGTGTAGGGTATAGAGTGTAGGGTATAGAGTGCATGTTATAGAGTGTAGGGTATAAAGTGTAGAGTGTAGAGTGTAGGGTATAGAGTTTAGAGTGTAGGGTATAGAGTGTAGGGTATAGAGTGTAGGGTATAGAGTGTAGGGTGTAGAATGTAGGGTATAGAGTGTAGGGTATAGAGTGTAGGGTATAGAGTGTATCGTATAGAGTGTAAGGTATAGAGTGTAGGGTATAGAGTGTAGGGTATAGAGTGTATGGTATAGAGTGTATGGTATAGAGTGTAGGGTATAGAGTGTATGGTATAGAGTGTAGGGTATAGAGTGTAGAGTGTAGGGAATAGAGTGTAGGGTATAGAGTGTAGGGTATAGAGTGTAGGCTATAGAGTGTAGGGTATAGAGTGTAGAGTGTAGGGTATAGAGTGTAGGGTGTAGAGTGTAGGGTATAGAGTGTTGGGTGTAGAGTGCAGGGTGTAGAGTGCAGGGTGTAGAGTGCAGGGTATAGAGTGTAGGGTATAGAGTGTAGGGTATAAAGTGTAGAGTGTAGGGTATAGAGTGTAGGGTATAGAGTGTAGGGTGTAGAGTGTATGGTATAGAGTGTAGGGTATAGAGTGTAGGGTATAGAGTGTAGAGTGTAGGGTATAGAGTGTAGGGTATAGAGCTTAGGGTGTAGAGTGTAGGATATAGAGTGTAGAGTTTAGGGTATAGAGTGTGGGGCATAGAGTGTATGGTATACAGTGTAGAGTGTAGAGTGTAGGGTATAGAGTGTATAGTGTAGGGTATAGAGTGTAGGGTGTAGAGTGTAGGGTGTAGAGTGTAGGGTGTAGAGTGTAGGGTGTAGAGTGTAGGGTGTAGAGTGTATGGTATAGAGTGTAGGGTATAGAGTGTAGAGTGTAGGGTATAGAGTGTAGGGTATAGAGTGTAGGGTATAGAGTGTAGGGTGTAGAGTGTAGGGTATAGAGTGTAGAGTTTAGGGTAGAGAGTGTGGGGCATAGAGTGTATGGTATACAGTGTAGAGTGTAGGGTATAGAGTGTATAGTGTAGGGTATAGAGTGTAGGGTATAGAGTGTATGGTATAGAGTGTAGGGTATAAAGTGTAGAGTGTAGGGTATAGAGTGTATGGTATAGAGTGTAGGGTATAACGTGTAGAGTGTAGGGTATAGAGTGTAGGGTATAGAGTGTAGGGTATAGAGTGTAGGGTGTAGAGTGTAGGGTGTAGAGTGTAGGGTATAGAGTGTAGGGTATAGAGTGTAGGTTATAGAGTGTAGGGTGTAGGGATTAGAGTGTAGGGTATAGAGTGTAGGGTGTAGAGTGTAGGGTGTAGAGTGTAGGGTATAGAGTGTAGGGTATAGAGTGTAGGGTATAGAGTGTAGAGTGTAGGGATTAGAGTGTAGGGATTAGAATGTAGGGTATAGAGTGTAGGGTATAGAGTGTAGGGTATAGAGTGTAGGGTATAGAGTGTAGGGTATAGAGTGTAGGGAATAGAGTGTAGAGTGTAGGGTGTAGAATGTAAAGTGTAGGGTATAGAGTGTAAGGTATAGAGTGTAGTGTATAGAGTGTATGTCATAGAGTGTAGGGTATAGAGTGTAGAGTGTAGGGTATAGAGTGTAGGGTATAGAGTGTAGGGTATAGAGTGTAGGGTATAGAGTGTAGGGTATAGAGTGTAGGGTATAGAGTGCACATTGTAGAGTGTAGGGTATAGAGTGTAGGGTATAGAGAGTAGGGTATAAAGTGTAGAGTGTAGGGTATAGAGTGTATAGTGTAGGGTATAGAGTGTAGGGTATAGAGTGTAGGGTATAGAGTGTAGAGTGTAGGGTATAGAGTGTATGCTATAGAGTGTATGGTGTACAGTGTATGGTATAGAGTGTAGGGTATAGAGTGTAGAGTGTAGGGTATAGAGTGTAGGGTATAGAGTGTAGGGTATAGAGTGTAGGGTATAGAGTGCATGTTATAGAGTGTAGGGTATAAAGTGTAGAGTTTAGAGTGTAGGGTATAGAGTTTAGAGTGTAGGGTATAGAGTGTAGGGTATAGAGTGTAGGGTATAGAGTGTAGGGTGTAGAGTGTAGGGTATAGAGTGTAGGGTATAGAGTGTAGGGTATAGCGTGTATGGTATAGAGTGTAGGGTATAGAGTGTGGGGTATAGAGTGTAGGGTATAGAGTGTATGGTATAGAGTGTATGGTATAGAGTGTAGGGTATAGAGTGTATGGTATAGAGTGTAGGGTATAAAGTGTAGAGTGTAGGGTATAGAGTGTATGGTATAGAGTGTAGGGTATAACGTGTAGAGTGTAGGGTATAGAGTGTAGGGTATAGAGTGTAGGGTATAGAGTGTAGGGTGTAGAGTGTAGGGTGTAGAGTGTAGGGTATAGAGTGTAGGGTATAGAGTGTAGGTTATAGAGTGTAGGGTGTAGGGATTAGAGTGTAGGGTATAGAGTGTAGGGTGTAGAGTGTAGGGTGTAGAGTGTAGGGTATAGAGTGTAGGGTATAGAGTGTAGGGTATAGAGTGTAGAGTGTAGGGATTAGAGTGTAGGGATTAGAATGTAGGGTATAGAGTGTAGGGTATAGAGTGTAGGGTATAGAGTGTAGGGTATAGAGTGTAGGGTATAGAGTGTAGGGAATAGAGTGTAGAGTGTAGGGTGTAGAATGTAAAGTGTAGGGTATAGAGTGTAAGGTATAGAGTGTAGTGTATAGAGTGTATGTCATAGAGTGTAGGGTATAGAGTGTAGAGTGTAGGGTATAGAGTGTAGGGTATAGAGTGTAGGGTATAGAGTGTAGGGTATAGAGTGTAGGGTATAGAGTGTAGGGTATAGAGTGCACATTGTAGAGTGTAGGGTATAGAGTGTAGGGTATAGAGAGTAGGGTATAAAGTGTAGAGTGTAGGGTATAGAGTGTATAGTGTAGGGTATAGAGTGTAGGGTATAGAGTGTAGGGTATAGAGTGTAGAGTGTAGGGTATAGAGTGTATGCTATAGAGTGTATGGTGTACAGTGTATGGTATAGAGTGTAGGGTATAGAGTGTAGAGTGTAGGGTATAGAGTGTAGGGTATAGAGTGTAGGGTATAGAGTGTAGGGTATAGAGTGCATGTTATAGAGTGTAGGGTATAAAGTGTAGAGTTTAGAGTGTAGGGTATAGAGTTTAGAGTGTAGGGTATAGAGTGTAGGGTATAGAGTGTAGGGTATAGAGTGTAGGGTGTAGAGTGTAGGGTATAGAGTGTAGGGTATAGAGTGTAGGGTATAGCGTGTATGGTATAGAGTGTAGGGTATAGAGTGTGGGGTATAGAGTGTAGGGTATAGAGTGTATGGTATAGAGTGTATGGTATAGAGTGTAGGGTATAGAGTGTATGGTATAGAGTGTAGGGTATAGAGTGTAGAGTGTAGGGTATAGAGTGTAGGGTATAGAGTGTAGGGTATAGAGTGTAGAGTGTAGGGTATAGAGTGTAGGGTGTAGAGTGTAGGGTATAGAGTGTTGGGTGTAGAGTGCAGGGTGTAGAGTGCAGGGTGTAGAGTGCAGGGTATAGAGTGTAGGGTATAGAGTGTAGGGTATAAAGTGTAGAGTGTAGGGTATATAGTGTAGGGTATAGAGTGTAGGGTGTAGAGTGTATGGTATAGAGTGCAGGGTATAGAGTGTAGGGTATAGAGTGTAGAGTGTAGGGTATAGAGTGAAGGGTATAGAGCTTAGGGTGTAGAGTGTAGGATATAGAGTGTAGAGTTTAGGGTATAGAGTGTGGGGCATAGAGTGTATGGTATACAGTGTAGAGTGTAGAGTGTAGGGTATAGAGTGTATAGTGTAGGGTATAGAGTGTAGGGTATAGAGTGTAGGGTGTAGAGTGTAGGGTGTAGAGTGTAGGGTGTAGAGTGTAGGGTGTAGAGTGTAGGGTGTAGAGTGTATGGTATAGAGTGTAGGGTATAGAGTGTAGAGTGTAGGGTATAGAGTGTAGGGTATAGAGTGTAGGGTATAGAGTGTAGGGTATAGAGTGTAGGGTGTAGAGTGTAGGGTATAGAGTGTAGAGTTTAGGGTAGAGAGTGTGGGGCATAGAGTGTATGGTATACAGTGTAGAGTGTAGGGTATAGAGTGTATAGTGTAGGGTATAGAGTGTAGGGTATAGAGTGTATGGTATAGAGTGTAGGGTATAAAGTGTAGAGTGTAGGGTATAGAGTGTATGGTATAGAGTGTAGGGTATAACGTGTAGAGTGTAGGGTATAGAGTGTAGGGTATAGAGTGTAGGTTATAGAGTGTAGGGTATAGAGTGTAGGGTAAAGAGTGTAAAGTGTAGGGTACAGAGTGCAGGGTGTAGAGTGTAGGGTATAGAGTGTAGAGTGTAGAGTGTAGGGTGTAGAGTGTAGGGTATAGAGTGTAGGGTATAGAGTGTAGGGTATAGAGTGTAGGGTATAAAGTGTAGGGTGTAGGGTATAGAGTGTAGGGTATAAAGTGCAGGTTGTAGAGTGTAGGGTATAGAGTGTATGGTATAGGGTGTAGGGTATAGAGTGTAGGGTATAGAGTGTAGGGTATAGAGTGTAGAGTATAGAGTGTAGGCTATAGAGTGTAGAGTATATAGTGTAGAGTGTAGGGTATAGAGTGTAGGGTATAGAGTGTAGGGTATAGAGTGTGGAGTATAGAGTGTAGGGTATAGAATGTAGAGTGTAGAGTGTAGGGTGTAGAGTGCAAAGTGTAGGGTATAGAGTGTAAGATATAGAGTGTAGTGTATAGAGTGTATGTTATAGAGTGTAGGGTATAGAGTGTAGAGTTTAGGGTATAGAGTGTAGTGTATAGATTGTATGGTATAGAGTGTATGGTATAGAGTGTAGAGTGTAGGGTATAGAGTGTAGGGTATAGAGTGTAGGGTATAGAGTATAGGGTGTAGAGTGTAGGGTGTAGAGTGTAGGGTATAGAGTGTAGGGTATAGAGTGTAGGTTATAGAGTGTAGCGTATAGAGCGTAGGGTGTAGGGTATAGAGTGTAGGGTATAGAGTGTAGGGTATAGAGTGTAGGGTATAGAGTGTATGGTATAGAGCTTAGGGTGTAGAGTGTAGGGTATAGAATGTAGAGTTTAGGGTAGAGAGTGTGGGGCATAGAGTGTATGGTATACAGTGTAGAGTGTAGGGTATAGAGTGTATAGTGTAGGGTATAGAGTGTAGGGTATAGAGTGTATGGTATAGAGTGTAGGGTATAAAGTGTAGAGTGTAGGGTATAGAGTGTATGGTATAGAGTGTAGAATATAAAGTGTAGAGTGTAGGGTATAGAGTGTAGGGTATAGAGTGTAGGCTATAGAGTGTAGAGTTTAGAGTGTAGGGTATAGAATGTAGAGTGTAGGGTGTAGAGTGTAAAGTGTAGGGTATAGAGTGTAGGATATAGAGTGTAGAGTGTAGGGTATAGAGTGTAGGGTATACAGTGTATGGTATAGAGTGTAGGGTATAGAGTGTAGGGTAAAGAGTGTAGGGTATAGAGTGTAGGGTATAGAGTGTAGGGTATAGATTGTAGGTTATAGGGTATAGGGTATAGAGTGTATGGTGTAGAGTGTAGGGTATAGAGTGTAGGGTGTAGGGTGTAGAGTGTGGGGTGTAGAGTGGTGTAGAGTGTAGGATGTAGAGTGTATGGTATAGAGTGTAGGGTATAGAGTATAGCGTGTATGGTATAGAGTGTAGTGTATAGAGTGTAGGGTATAGGGTATAGAGTGTAGGGTATAGAGTGTAGGGTATAGATTTTAGAGTGTAGGGTATAGAGTGTAAGGTATAGAGTGTAGGGTGTGGAGTGTAGGGTATAGAGTGTAGGGTATAGAGTGTATGGTATAGAGTGTAGGGTATAGAGTGTATGGTATAGAGTGTAGAGTGGGGTATAGAGTGTATTTTATAGAGTGTAGGGTATAGAGTGTAGGGTACAGAGTGTAGAGTGTAGGGTATAGAGTGTAGGGTATAGAGTGTAGAGTGTAGGGTATAGAGTGTAGGGTATAGAGTGTAGGGTATAGAGTGTAGAGTGTAGGGATTAGAGTGTAGGGATTAGAGTGTAGGGTATAGAGTGTAGAGTGTAGGGTATAGAGTGTAGGGATTAGAGTGTAGGGATTAGAGTCTAGGGATTAGAGTGTAGGGATTAGAGTGTAGGGTATAGAGTGTAGGGTATAGAGTGTAGGGTATAGAGTGTAGGGTATAGTGTGTATGGTATAGAGTGTAGGGTATAAAGTGTAGAGTGTATGGTATAGAGTGTAGGGTAAAGAGTGTAAAGTGTAGGGTATAGAGTGTATGGTATAGAGTGTAGGGTGTAGAGTGTATGGTATAGAGTGTAGGGTATAGAGTGTAGAGTGTAGGGTATAGAGTGTAGGGTATAGAGTGTAGGGTATAGAGTGTAGGGTATAGAGTGTAGGGTATAGAGTGTAGGGTACAGAGTGTAGAGTGTAGGGTATAGAGTGTAGGGTACAGAGTGCAGGGTGTAGAGTGTAGGGTATAGAGTATATAGTGTAGGGTATAGAGTGTAGGGTATAGAGTGTAGGGTGTAAAGTGTAGGGTGTAGAGTGTAGGGTGTAGAGTGTAGGGTGTAGAGTGTAGGGTATAGAGTGTAGGGTATAGAGTGTAGGGTATAGAGTGTAGGGTATAGAGTGTAGAGTGTAGGGTATAGAGTGTAGGGTATAGAGTGTAGGGTATAGAGTGTAGGGTATAGAGTGTATGGTGTAGAGTGTAGGGTATAGAATGTAGAGTTTAGGGTAGAGAGTGTGGGGCATAGAGTGTATGGTATACAGTGTAGAGTGTAGGGTATAGAGTGTATAGTGTAGGGTATAGAGTGTAGGGTATAAAGTGTAGAGTGTAGGGTATAGAGTGTATGGTATAGAGTGTAGGGTATAAAGTGTAGAGTGTAGGGTATAGAGTGTAGTGTATAGATTGTAGGGTAAAGAGTGTAGAGTGTAGGGTACAGAGTGCAGGGTGTAGAGTGTAGGGTATAGAGTGTAGAGTGTAGAGTGTAGGGTGTAGAGTGTAGGGTATAGAGTGTAGTGTATAGATTGTAGGGTAAAGAGTGTAGAGTGTAGGGTACAGAGTGCAGGGTGTAGAGTGTAGGGTATAGAGTGTAGAGTGTAGAGTGTAGGGTGTAGAGTGTAGGGTATAGAGTGTAGGGTATAGAGTGTAGGGTATAGAGTGTAGGGTATAAAGTGTAGGGTGTAGGGTATAGAGTGTAGGGTATAGAGTGCAGGTTGTAGAGTGTAGGGTATAGAGTGTATGGTATAGGGTGTAGGGTATAAAGTGTAGGGTATAGAGTGTAGGGTATAGAGTGTAGGGTATAGAATGTAGGGTATAGAGTGTAGGGTATAGAGTGTAGGCTATAGAGTGTAGAGTATATAGTGTAAAGTGTAGGGTATAGAGTGTAGGGTATAGAGTGTAGGGTATAGAGTGTAGGGTGTAGGGATTAGAGTGTAGGGTACAGAGTGTAAGGTATAGAATGTAGGGTATAGAGTGTAGGGTAAAGAGTGTAGAGTGTAGGGTACAGAGTGCAGGGTGTAGAGTGTAGGGAATAGAGCGTAGAGTGTAGGGTGTAGGGTGTAGAGTGTAGGGTGTAGAGTGTAGGGTGTAGGGTATAGAGTGTAGGGTATAGAGTGTAGGGTATAGAGTGAAGGGTGTAGGGATTAGAGTGTAGGGATTAGAGTGTAGGGATTAGAGTGTAGGGTGTAGAGTGTAGGGTGTAGAGTGTAGGGTATAGAGTGTAGGGTATAGAGTGTAGGGTATAGAGTGTAGAGTGTAGGGATTAGAGTGCAGGGTATAGAGTGTAGGGTATAGAGTAGAGTGTAGAGTGTAGGCTATAGAGTGTAGACTATGGAGTGTAGGGTATAGAGTGTAGGATATAGAGTGTAGGGTATATAGTGTAGGGTATAGAGTGTAAGGTGTAGAGTATAGAGTGTTGGGTATAGAGTGCAGGTTGTAGAGTGTAGGGTATAGACTGTAGGGTATAGAGAGTAGGGTATAAAGTGTAGAGTGTAGGGTATAGAGTGTAGAGTGTAGGGTATAGAGTGTATGCTATAGCGTGTATGGTGTAGAGTGTATGGTATAGAGTGTAGGGTATAGAGTGTAGAGTGTATGGTATAGAGTGTATGGTATAGAGTGTAGGGTATAGAGTGTAGGGTATAGAGTGTAGGGTATAGAGTGTAGGGTATAGAGTGTATGTTATAGAGTGTAGGGTATAGAGTGTAGAGTGTAGGGTATAGAGTTTACAGTGTAGGGTATAGAGTGTAGGGTATAGAGTGTAAGGTATAGAGTGTAGGGTGTAGAGTGTAGGGTATAGAGTGTAGGGTATAGAGTGTATGGTATAGAGTGTATGGTATAGAGTGTAGGGTATAGAGTGTATGGTATAGAGTGTAGGGTATAGAGTGTAGAGTGTAGGGATTAGAGTGTAGGGTGTAGAGTGTATGGTATAGAGTGTAGAGTGTAAGTTATCGAGTGTAGGGTATAGAGTGTAGGGTGTAGAGTGTAGGGTATAGAGTGTTGGGTGTAGAGTGCAGGGTGTAGAGTGCAGGGTATAGAGTGTAGGATATAGAGTGTAGAGTGTAGGGTATAGAGTGTAGGGTGTAGGGTATAGAGTGTAGAGTGTAGGGTATAGAGTGTAGGGTATAGAGTGTAGGGTATAGAGTGTAGGGAATAGAGTGTAGAGTGTAAGGTGTAGAGTGTAGGGTATAGAGTGTAGGGTATATACTGTAGGGTATAGAGTGTAGGCTATAGAGTGTAGGGTATAGAGTGTAAAGTGTAGGGTATAGAGTATAGGGTATAGAGTGTAGGGTTTAGAGTGTTGGGTGTAGAGTGCAGGGTGTAGAGTGCAGGGTATAGAGTGTAGGGTATAGAGTGTAGGGTATAAAGTGTAGAGTGTAGGGTATAGAGTGTATAGTGTAGGGTATAGAGTGTAGGGTATAGAGTGTAGGGTATAGAGTGTAGGGTATAGAGTGTAGGGTATAGGGTATAGAGTGTAGGGTGTAGGGTGTAGAGTGTAGGGTGTTGAGTGTAGGGTATAGAGTGTAGGGTATAGAGTGTAGGGTGTAGGGTATAGAGTGTAGGGGATAGAGTGTAGGGTATAGAGTGTAGAGTGTATGGTATAGAGTGTAGAGTGTAGGGTATAGAGTGTAGGGTATAGACTGTAGGGTATAGAGTGTGGCGTAAAGAGTGTAGGGTATAGAGTGTAGAGTGTAGGGTATAGAGTGTACGGTATGGAGTGTAGGGTATAGAGTGTAGGGTATAGAGTGTAGAGTGTAGGGTATAGAATGTAGGGTATAGAGTGTAGGGTATAGAGTGTAGGGAATAGAGTGTAGAGTGTAAGGTATAGAGTGTAGAGTGTAGGGTATAGACGGTAGGGTGTAGAGTGTAGGGAGTAGAGTGTAGGGTATAGAGTGTAGAGTGTAGGGTATAGAGTGCAGGGTATAGAGTGTAGGGTGTAGAGTGTAGGCTATAGAGTGTAGGGTATAGAGTGTAGAGTGTAGGGTATAGAGTGTAGGGTATAGAGTGTAGGGTATAGAGTGTAGGGTATAGAGTGTAGAGTGTAGGGTATAGAGTGTGGGGTATAGATTGCAGGTTGTAGAGTGCAGGTTGTAGAGTGTAGGGTATAGAGTGTAGGGTATAGAGTGTAGGGTATAGAGTGTAGGGTATAAAGTGTAGAGTGTAGGGTATAGAGTGTATAGTGTAGGGTATAGAGTGTAGGGTATAGAGTGTAGGGTATAGAGTGTATAGTGTAGGGTATAGAGTGTATGCTATAGAGTGTATGGTGTAGAGTGTATGGTATAGAGTGTAGGGTGTAGAGTGTATGGTATAGAGTGTAGGGTGTAGAGTGTAGGGTATAGAGTGTAGGGTATAGAGTGTATGTTATAGAGTGTAGGGTATAGAGTGTAGAGTGTAGGGTATAGAGTTTAGAGTGTAGGGTATAGAGTGTAGGGTATAGAGTGTAGTGTATAGAGTGTAGGGTAAAGAGTGTAGAGTGTAGGGTACAGAGTGCAGGGTGTAGAGTGTAGGGTATAGAGTGTAGAGTGTAGGGTGTAGAGTGTAGGGTGTAGAGTGTAGGGTATAGAGTGTAGAGTGTAGGGTGTAGAGTGTAGGGTGTAGGGTATAGAGTGTAGGGTATAGAGTGTAGGGTATAGAGTGTAGGGTATAGGGTGTAGGGATTAGAGTGTAGGGATTAGAGTGTAGGGATTAGAGTGTAGGGTGTAGAGTGTAGGGTATAGAGTGTAGGGTATAGAGTGTAGGGTATAGAGTGCAGGTTGTAGAGTGTAGGGTATAGAGTGTAGGGTAAAGAGTGTAGAGTGTAGGGTACAGAGTGCAGGGTGTAGAGTGTAGGGTATAGAGTGTAGGGTGTAGGGTGTAGAGTGTAGGGTATAGAGTGTAGAGTGTAGGGTGTAGAGTGTAGGGTGTAGGGTATAGAGTGTAGGGTATAGAGTGTAGGGTATAGAGTGTAGAGTGTAGGGATTGGAGTGTAGGGTATAGAGTGTAGGCTATAGAGTGTAGGGTGTAGAGTGTAGGGTATAGAGTGTAGGGTATAGAGTGTAGGGTATAGAGTGTACGTTATAGAGTGTAGGGTATAGAGTGTAGAGTGTAGGGTATAGAGTTTAGAGTGTAGGGTATAGAGTGTAGGGTATAGAGTGTAAGGTATAGAGTGTAGAGTGTAGGGTATAGAGTGTAGGGTATAGAGTGTAGGGTATAGAGTGTAGGGTGTAGAGTGTAGGGTGTAGGGTATAGAGTGTAGGGTATAGAGTGTAGGGTATAGAGTGTAGAGTGTAGAGTGTAGGGTGTAGATTGTAGGGTATAGAGTGTAGGGATTAGAGTGTAGGGTGTAGAGTGTAGGGTGTAGTGTGTAGGGTATAGAGTATAGGGTATAGAGTGTAGGGTATAAAGCGTAGAGTGTAGGGTATAAAGTGTATAGTGTAGGGTATAGAGTGTAGGGTATAGAGTGTAGGGTATAGAGTCTAGGGTATAGGGTATAGAGTGTAGGGTGTAGAGTGTAGGGTGTAGGTTGTAGAGTGTATGGTATAAAGTGTAGGGTATAGAGTGTAGGGATTAGAGTGTAGGGTATAGAGTGTAGGGTATAGAGTGTAGGGTATAGAGTGTAGGGTGTAGAGTGTAGAGTGTAGGGTATAGAGTGTAGAGTGTAGGGTATAGAGTGTAGGGTATAGAGTAGAGTGTAGAGTGTAGGGTATAGAGTGTAGAGTGTAGCGGATAGAATGTAGGGTATAGAGTGTAAGGTGTAGAGTGTAGGGTATAGAGTGTATGGTATAGAGTGTGGGGTATAAAGTGTAGAGTTTAGGGTATGGAGTGTAGGGTATAGAGTGTAGGGTGTAAAGTGTAGGGTGTAGAGTGTAGGGTGTAGAGTGTAGGGTGTAGAGTGTAGGGTATAGAGTGTAGGGTATAGAGTGTAGGGTATAGAGTGTAGGGTATAGAGTGTAGAGTGTAGGGTATAGAGTGTAGGGTATAGAGTGTAGGGTTTAGAGTGTAGGGTATAGAGTGTATGGTGTAGAGTGTAGGGTATAGAATGTAGAGTTTAGGGTAGAGAGTGTGGGGCATAGAGTGTATGGTATACAGTGTAGAGTGTAGGGTATAGAGTGTATAGTGTAGGGTATAGAGTGTAGGGTATAGAGTGTATGGTATAGAGTGTAGGGTATAAAGTGTAGAGTGTAGGGTATAGAGTGTATGGTATAGAGTGTAGGGTATAAAGTGTAGAGTGTAGGGTATAGAGTGTAGGGTATAGAGTGTATGGTATAGAGTGTAGGGTATAGATTGTAGGGTAAAGAGTGTAGAGTGTAGGGTACAGAGTGCAGGGTGTAGAGTGTAGGGTATAGAGTGTAGAGTGTAGAGTGTAGGGTGTAGAGTGTAGGGTATAGAGTGTAGGGTATAGAGTGTAGGGTATAGAGTGTAGGGTATAAAGTGTAGGGTGTAGGGTATAGAGTGTAGGGTATAGAGTGCAGGTTGTAGAGTGTAGGGTATAGAGTGTATGGTATAGGGTGTAGGGTATAAAGTGTAGGGTATAGAGTGTAGGGTATAGAGTGTAGGGTATAGAATGTAGGGTATAGAGTGTAGGGTATAGAGTGTAGGCTATAGAGTGTAGAGTATATAGTGTAAAGTGTAGGGTATAGAGTGTAGGGTATAGAGTGTAGGGTATAGAGTGTAGAATGTAGGGAATAGAGTGTAGGGTACAGAGTGTAGGGTATAGAATGTAGGGTATAGAGTGTAGGGTAAAGAGTGTAGAGTGTAGGGTACAGAGTGCAGGGTGTAGAGTGTAGGGTGTAGAGTGTAGGGTGTAGAGTGTAGGGTGTAGAGTGTAGGGTGTAGGGTATAGAGTGTAGGGTATAGAGTGTAGGGTATAGAGTGTAGGGTGTAGGGATTAGAGTGTAGGGATTAGAGTGTAGGGTATAGAGTGTAGAGTGTAGGGATTGGAGTGTAGGGTATAGAGTGTAGGCTATAGAGTGTAGGGTGTAGAGTGTAGGGTATAGAGTGTAGGGTATAGAGTGTAGGGTATAGAGTGTACGTTATAGAGTGTAGGGTATAGAGTGTAGAGTGTAGGGTATAGAGTTTAGAGTGTAGGGTATAGAGTGTATGGTATAGAGTGTAAGGTATAGAGTGTAGAGTGTAGGGTATAGAGTGTAGGGTATAGAGTGTAGGGTATAGAGTGTAGGGTGTAGAGTGTAGGGTGTAGGGTATAGAGTGTAGGGTATAGAGTGTAGGGTATAGAGTGTAGAGTGTAGAGTGTAGGGTGTAGATTGTAGGGTATAGAGCTTAGGGTGTAGAGTGTAGGATATAGAGTGTAGAGTTTAGGGTATAGAGTGTGGGGCATAGAGTGTATGGTATACAGTGTAGAGTGTAGAGTGTAGGGTATAGAGTGTATAGTGTAGGGTATAGAGTGTAGGGTATAGAGTGTAGGGTGTAGAGTGTAGGGTGTAGAGTGTAGGGTGTAGAGTGTAGGGTGTAGAGTGTAGGGTGTAGAGTGTATGGTATAGAGTGTAGGGTATAGAGTGTAGAGTGTAGGGTATAGAGTGTAGGGTATAGAGTGTAGGGTATAGAGTGTAGGGTATAGAGTGTAGGGTGTAGAGTGTAGGGTATAGAGTGTAGAGTTTAGGGTAGAGAGTGTGGGGCATAGAGTGTATGGTATACAGTGTAGAGTGTAGGGTATAGAGTGTATAGTGTAGGGTATAGAGTGTAGGGTATAGAGTGTATGGTATAGAGTGTAGGGTATAAAGTGTAGAGTGTAGGGTATAGAGTGTATGGTATAGAGTGTAGGGTATAACGTGTAGAGTGTAGGGTATAGAGTGTAGGGTATAGAGTGTAGGTTATAGAGTGTAGGGTATAGAGTGTAGGGTAAAGAGTGTAAAGTGTAGGGTACCGAGTGCAGGGTGTAGAGTGTAGGGTATAGAGTGTAGAGTGTAGAGTGTAGGGTGTAGAGTGTAGGGTATAGAGTGTAGGGTATAGAGTGTAGGGTATAGAGTGTAGGGTATAAAGTGTAGGGTGTAGGGTATAGAGTGTAGGGTATAAAGTGCAGGTTGTAGAGTGTAGGGTATAGAGTGTATGGTATAGGGTGTAGGGTATAGAGTGTAGGGTATAGAGTGTAGGGTATAGAGTGTAGAGTATAGAGTGTAGGCTATAGAGTGTAGAGTATATAGTGTAGAGTGTAGGGTATAGAGTGTAGGGTATAGAGTGTAGGGTATAGAGTGTGGAGTATAGAGTGTAGGGTATAGAATGTAGAGTGTAGAGTGTAGGGTGTAGAGTGCAAAGTGTAGGGTATAGAGTGTAAGATATAGAGTGTAGTG
Source organism: Ranitomeya imitator (assembly GCF_032444005.1). NCBI lineage: Eukaryota > Metazoa > Chordata > Amphibia > Anura > Dendrobatidae > Ranitomeya > Ranitomeya imitator. Next base: position 110,004,148 of record NC_091285.1, on the reverse strand, counting down.
TATAGAGTGTATGTTATAGAGTGTAGGGTATAGAGTGTAGAGTTTAGGGTATAGAGTGTAGTGTATAGATTGTATGGTATAGAGTGTATGGTATAGAGTGTAGAGTGTAGGGTATAGAGTGTAGGGTATAGAGTGTAGGGTATAGAGTGTAGGGTGTAGAGTGTAGGGTGTAGAGTGTAGGGTATAGAGTGTAGGGTATAGAGTGTAGGTTATAGAGTGTAGCGTATAGAGCGTAGGGTGTAGGGTATAGAGTGTAGGGTATAGAGTGTAGGGTATAGAGTGTAGGGTATAGAGTGTATGGTATAGAGCTTAGGGTGTAGAGTGTAGGGTATAGAATGTAGAGTTTAGGGTAGAGAGTGTGGGGCATAGAGTGTATGGTATACAGTGTAGAGTGTAGGGTATAGAGTGTATAGTGTAGGGTATAGAGTGTAGGGTATAGAGTGTATGGTATAGAGTGTAGGGTATAAAGTGTAGAGTGTAGGGTATAGAGTGTATGGTATAGAGTGTAGAATATAAAGTGTAGAGTGTAGGGTATAGAGTGTAGGGTATAGAGTGTAGGCTATAGAGTGTAGAGTTTAGAGTGTAGGGTATAGAATGTAGAGTGTAGGGTGTAGAGTGTAAAGTGTAGGGTATAGAGTGTAGGATATAGAGTGTAGAGTGTAGGGTATAGAGTGTAGGGTATACAGTGTATGGTATAGAGTGTAGGGTATAGAGTGTAGGGTAAAGAGTGTAGGGTATAGAGTGTAGGGTATAGAGTGTAGGGTATAGATTGTAGGTTATAGGGTATAGGGTATAGAGTGTATGGTGTAGAGTGTAGGGTATAGAGTGTAGGGTGTAGGGTGTAGAGTGTGGGGTGTAGAGTGGTGTAGAGTGTAGGATGTAGAGTGTATGGTATAGAGTGTAGGGTATAGAGTATAGCGTGTATGGTATAGAGTGTAGTGTATAGAGTGTAGGGTATAGGGTATAGAGTGTAGGGTATAGAGTGTAGGGTATAGATTTTAGAGTGTAGGGTATAGAGTGTAAGGTATAGAGTGTAGGGTGTGGAGTGTAGGGTATAGAGTGTAGGGTATAGAGTGTATGGTATAGAGTGTAGGGTATAGAGTGTATGGTATAGAGTGTAGAGTGGGGTATAGAGTGTATTTTATAGAGTGTAGGGTATAGAGTGTAGGGTACAGAGTGTAGAGTGTAGGGTATAGAGTGTAGGGTATAGAGTGTAGAGTGTAGGGTATAGAGTGTAGGGTATAGAGTGTAGGGTATAGAGTGTAGAGTGTAGGGATTAGAGTGTAGGGATTAGAGTGTAGGGTATAGAGTGTAGAGTGTAGGGTATAGAGTGTAGGGATTAGAGTGTAGGGATTAGAGTCTAGGGATTAGAGTGTAGGGATTAGAGTGTAGGGTATAGAGTGTAGGGTATAGAGTGTAGGGTATAGAGTGTAGGGTATAGTGTGTATGGTATAGAGTGTAGGGTATAAAGTGTAGAGTGTATGGTATAGAGTGTAGGGTAAAGAGTGTAAAGTGTAGGGTATAGAGTGTATGGTATAGAGTGTAGGGTGTAGAGTGTATGGTATAGAGTGTAGGGTATAGAGTGTAGAGTGTAGGGTATAGAGTGTAGGGTATAGAGTGTAGGGTATAGAGTGTAGGGTATAGAGTGTAGGGTATAGAGTGTAGGGTACAGAGTGTAGAGTGTAGGGTATAGAGTGTAGGGTACAGAATGCAGGGTGTAGAGTGTAGGGTATAGAGTATATAGTGTAGGGTATAGAGTGTAGGGTATAGAGTGTAGGGTGTAAAGTGTAGGGTGTAGGGTGTAGAGTGTAGGGTGTAGAGTGTAGGGTATAGAGTGTAGGGTATAGAGTGTAGGGTATAGAGTGTAGGGTATAGAGTGTAGAGTGTAGGGTATAGAGTGTAGGGTATAGAGTGTAGGGTATAGAGTGTAGGGTATAGAGTGTATGGTGTAGAGTGTAGGGTATAGAATGTAGAGTTTAGGGTAGAGAGTGTGGGGCATAGAGTGTATGGTATACAGTGTAGAGTGTAGGGTATAGAGTGTATAGTGTAGGGTATAGAGTGTAGGGTATAGAGTGTATGGTATAGAGTGTAGGGTATAAAGTGTAGAGTGTAGGGTATAGAGTGTATGGTATAGAGTGTAGGGTATAAAGTGTAGAGTGTAGGGTATAGAGTGTAGTGTATAGATTGTAGGGTAAAGAGTGTAGAGTGTAGGGTACAGAGTGCAGGGTGTAGAGTGTAGGGTATAGAGTGTAGAGTGTAGAGTGTAGGGTGTAGAGTGTAGGGTATAGAGTGTAGGGTATAGAGTGTAGGGTATAGAGTGTAGGGTATAAAGTGTAGGGTGTAGGGTATAGAGTGTAGGGTATAGAGTGCAGGTTGTAGAGTGTAGGGTATAGAGTGTATGGTATAGGGTGTAGGGTATAAAGTGTAGGGTATAGAGTGTAGGGTATAGAGTGTAGGGTATAGAATGTAGGGTATAGAGTGTAGGGTATAGAGTGTAGGCTATAGAGTGTAGAGTATATAGTGTAAAGTGTAGGGTATAGAGTGTAGGGTATAGAGTGTAGGGTATAGAGTGTAGGGTGTAGGGATTAGAGTGTAGGGTACAGAGTGTAGGGTATAGAATGTAGGGTATAGAGTGTAGGGTAAAGAGTGTAGAGTGTAGGGTACAGAGTGCAGGGTGTAGAGTGTAGGGAATAGAGCGTAGAGTGTAGGGTGTAGGGTGTAGAGTGTAGGGTGTAGAGTGTAGGGTGTAGGGTATAGAGTGTAGGGTATAGAGTGTAGGGTATAGAGTGTAGGGTGTAGGGATTAGAGTGTAGGGATTAGAGTGTAGGGATTAGAGTGTAGGGTGTAGAGTGTAGGGTGTAGAGTGTAGGGTATAGAGTGTAGGGTATAGAGTGTAGGGTATAGAGTGTAGAGTGTAGGGATTAGAGTGCAGGGTATAGAGTGTAGGGTATAGAGTAGAGTGTAGAGTGTAGGCTATAGAGTGTAGACTATGGAGTGTAGGGTATAGAGTGTAGGATATAGAGTGTAGGGTATATAGTGTAGGGTATAGAGTGTAAGGTGTAGAGTATAGAGTGTTGGGTATAGAGTGCAGGTTGTAGAGTGTAGGGTATAGACTGTAGGGTATAGAGAGTAGGGTATAAAGTGTAGAGTGTAGAGTATAGAGTGTAGAGTGTAGGGTATAGAGTGTATGCTATAGCGTGTATGGTGTAGAGTGTATGGTATAGAGTGTAGGGTATAGAGTGTAGAGTGTATGGTATAGAGTGTATGGTATAGAGTGTAGGGTATAGAGTGTAGGGTATAGAGTGTAGGGTATAGAGTGTAGGGTATAGAGTGTATGTTATAGAGTGTAGGGTATAGAGTGTAGAGTGTAGGGTATAGAGTTTACAGTGTAGGGTATAGAGTGTAGGGTATAGAGTGTAAGGTATAGAGTGTAGGGTGTAGAGTGTAGGGTATAGAGTGTAGGGTATAGAGTGTATGGTATAGAGTGTATGGTATAGAGTGTAGGGTATAGAGTGTATGGTATAGAGTGTAGGGTATAGAGTGTAGAGTGTAGGGATTAGAGTGTAGGGTGTAGAGTGTATGGTATAGAGTGTAGAGTGTAAGTTATCGAGTGTAGGGTATAGAGTGTAGGGTGTAGAGTGTAGGGTATAGAGTGTTGGGTGTAGAGTGCAGGGTGTAGAGTGCAGGGTATAGAGTGTAGGATATAGAGTGTAGAGTGTAGGGTATAGAGTGTAGGGTGTAGGGTATAGAGTGTAGAGTGTAGGGTATAGAGTGTAGGGTATAGAGTGTAGGGTATAGAGTGTAGGGAATAGAGTGTAGAGTGTAAGGTGTAGAGTGTAGGGTATAGAGTGTAGGGTATATACTGTAGGGTATAGAGTGTAGGCTATAGAGTGTAGGGTATAGAGTGTAAAGTGTAGGGTATAGAGTATAGGGTATAGAGTGTAGGGTTTAGAGTGTTGGGTGTAGAGTGCAGGGTGTAGAGTGCAGGGTATAGAGTGTAGGGTATAGAGTGTAGGGTATAAAGTGTAGAGTGTAGGGTATAGAGTGTATAGTGTAGGGTATAGAGTGTAGGGTATAGAGTGTAGGGTATAGAGTGTAGGGTATAGAGTGTAGGGTATAGGGTATAGAGTGTAGGGTGTAGGGTGTAGAGTGTAGGGTGTTGAGTGTAGGGTATAGAGTGTAGGGTATAGAGTGTAGGGTGTAGGGTATAGAGTGTAGGGGATAGAGTGTAGGGTATAGAGTGTAGAGTGTATGGTATAGAGTGTAGAGTGTAGGGTATAGAGTGTAGGGTATAGACTGTAGGGTATAGAGTGTGGCGTAAAGAGTGTAGGGTATAGAGTGTAGAGTGTAGGGTATAGAGTGTACGGTATGGAGTGTAGGGTATAGAGTGTAGGGTATAGAGTGTAGAGTGTAGGGTATAGAATGTAGGGTATAGAGTGTAGGGTATAGAGTGTAGGGAATAGAGTGTAGAGTGTAAGGTATAGAGTGTAGAGTGTAGGGTATAGACGGTAGGGTGTAGAGTGTAGGGAGTAGAGTGTAGGGTATAGAGTGTAGAGTGTAGGGTATAGAGTGCAGGGTATAGAGTGTAGGGTGTAGAGTGTAGGCTATAGAGTGTAGGGTATAGAGTGTAGAGTGTAGGGTATAGAGTGTAGGGTATAGAGTGTAGGGTATAGAGTGTAGGGTATAGAGTGTAGAGTGTAGGGTATAGAGTGTGGGGTATAGATTGCAGGTTGTAGAGTGCAGGTTGTAGAGTGTAGGGTATAGAGTGTAGGGTATAGAGTGTAGGGTATAGAGTGTAGGGTATAAAGTGTAGAGTGTAGGGTATAGAGTGTATAGTGTAGGGTATAGAGTGTAGGGTATAGAGTGTAGAGTATAGAGTGTATAGTGTAGGGTATAGAGTGTATGCTATAGAGTGTATGGTGTAGAGTGTATGGTATAGAGTGTAGGGTGTAGAGTGTATGGTATAGAGTGTAGGGTGTAGAGTGTAGGGTATAGAGTGTAGGGTATAGAGTGTATGTTATAGAGTGTAGGGTATAGAGTGTAGAGTGTAGGGTATAGAGTTTAGAGTGTAGGGTATAGAGTGTAGGGTATAGAGTGTAGTGTATAGAGTGTAGGGTAAAGAGTGTAGAGTGTAGGGTACAGAGTGCAGGGTGTAGAGTGTAGGGTATAGAGTGTAGAGTGTAGGGTGTAGAGTGTAGGGTGTAGGGTATAGAGTGTAGAGTGTAGGGTGTAGAGTGTAGGGTGTAGGGTATAGAGTGTAGGGTATAGAGTGTAGGGTATAGAGTGTAGGGTATAGGGTGTAGGGATTAGAGTGTAGGGATTAGAGTGTAGGGATTAGAGTGTAGGGTGTAGAGTGTAGGGTATAGAGTGTAGGGTATAGAGTGTAGGGTATAGAGTGCAGGTTGTAGAGTGTAGGGTATAGAGTGTAGGGTAAAGAGTGTAGAGTGTAGGGTACAGAGTGCAGGGTGTAGAGTGTAGGGTATAGAGTGTAGGGTGTAGGGTGTAGAGTGTAGGGTATAGAGTGTAGAGTGTAGGGTGTAGAGTGTAGGGTGTAGGGTATAGAGTGTAGGGTATAGAGTGTAGGGTATAGAGTGTAGAGTGTAGGGATTGGAGTGTAGGGTATAGAGTGTAGGCTATAGAGTGTAGGGTGTAGAGTGTAGGGTATAGAGTGTAGGGTATAGAGTGTAGGGTATAGAGTGTACGTTATAGAGTGTAGGGTATAGAGTGTAGAGTGTAGGGTATAGAGTTTAGAGTGTAGGGTATAGAGTGTAGGGTATAGAGTGTAAGGTATAGAGTGTAGAGTGTAGGGTATAGAGTGTAGGGTATAGAGTGTAGGGTATAGAGTGTAGGGTGTAGAGTGTAGGGTGTAGGGTATAGAGTGTAGGGTATAGAGTGTAGGGTATAGAGTGTAGAGTGTAGAGTGTAGGGTGTAGATTGTAGGGTATAGAGTGTAGGGATTAGAGTGTAGGGTGTAGAGTGTAGGGTGTAGTGTGTAGGGTATAGAGTATAGGGTATAGAGTGTAGGGTATAAAGCGTAGAGTGTAGGGTATAGAGTGTATAGTGTAGGGTATAGAGTGTAGGGTATAGAGTGTAGGGTATAGAGTCTAGGGTATAGGGTATAGAGTGTAGGGTGTAGAGTGTAGGGTGTAGGTTGTAGAGTGTATGGTATAAAGTGTAGGGTATAGAGTGTAGGGATTAGAGTGTAGGGTATAGAGTGTAGGGTATAGAGTGTAGGGTATAGAGTGTAGGGTGTAGAGTGTAGAGTGTAGGGTATAGAGTGTAGAGTGTAGGGTATAGAGTGTAGGGTATAGAGTAGAGTGTAGAGTGTAGGGTATAGAGTGTAGAGTGTAGCGGATAGAATGTAGGGTATAGAGTGTAAGGTGTAGAGTGTAGGGTATAGAGTGTATGGTATAGAGTGTGGGGTATAAAGTGTAGAGTTTAGGGTATGGAGTGTAGGGTATAGAGTGTAGGGTGTAAAGTGTAGGGTGTAGAGTGTAGGGTGTAGAGTGTAGGGTGTAGAGTGTAGGGTATAGAGTGTAGGGTATAGAGTGTAGGGTATAGAGTGTAGGGTATAGAGTGTAGAGTGTAGGGTATAGAGTGTAGGGTATAGAGTGTAGGGTTTAGAGTGTAGGGTATAGAGTGTATGGTGTAGAGTGTAGGGTATAGAATGTAGAGTTTAGGGTAGAGAGTGTGGGGCATAGAGTGTATGGTATACAGTGTAGAGTGTAGGGTATAGAGTGTATAGTGTAGGGTATAGAGTGTAGGGTATAGAGTGTATGGTATAGAGTGTAGGGTATAAAGTGTAGAGTGTAGGGTATAGAGTGTATGGTATAGAGTGTAGGGTATAAAGTGTAGAGTGTAGGGTATAGAGTGTAGGGTATAGAGTGTATGGTATAGAGTGTAGGGTATAGATTGTAGGGTAAAGAGTGTAGAGTGTAGGGTACAGAGTGCAGGGTGTAGAGTGTAGGGTATAGAGTGTAGAGTGTAGAGTGTAGGGTGTAGAGTGTAGGGTATAGAGTGTAGGGTATAGAGTGTAGGGTATAGAGTGTAGGGTATAAAGTGTAGGGTGTAGGGTATAGAGTGTAGGGTATAGAGTGCAGGTTGTAGAGTGTAGGGTATAGAGTGTATGGTATAGGGTGTAGGGTATAAAGTGTAGGGTATAGAGTGTAGGGTATAGAGTGTAGGGTATAGAATGTAGGGTATAGAGTGTAGGGTATAGAGTGTAGGCTATAGAGTGTAGAGTATATAGTGTAAAGTGTAGGGTATAGAGTGTAGGGTATAGAGTGTAGGGTATAGAGTGTAGGGTGTAGGGAATAGAGTGTAGGGTACAGAGTGTAGGGTATAGAATGTAGGGTATAGAGTGTAGGGTAAAGAGTGTAGAGTGTAGGGTACAGAGTGCAGGGTGTAGAGTGTAGGGTGTAGAGTGTAGGGTGTAGAGTGTAGGGTGTAGAGTGTAGGGTGTAGGGTATAGAGTGTAGGGTATAGAGTGTAGGGTATAGAGTGTAGGGTGTAGGGATTAGAGTGTAGGGATTAGAGTGTAGGGATTAGAGTGTAGGGTGTAGAGTGTAGGGTGTAGAGTGTAGGGTATAGAGTGTAGGGTATAGAGTGTAGGGTATAGAGTGTAGAGTGTAGGGATTAGAGTGCAGGGTATAGAGTGTAGGGTATAGAGTAGAGTGTAGAGTGTAGGCTATAGAGTGTAGACTATGGAGTGTAGGGTATAGAGTGTAGGATATAGAGTGTAGGGTATATAGTGTAGGGTATAGAGTGTAAGGTGTAGGGTATAGAGTGTAGGGTATAGAGTGCAGGTTGTAGAGTGTAGGGTATAGAGTGTAGGGTATAGAGAGTAGGGTATAAAGTGTAGAGTGTAGGGTATAGAGTGTAGAGTGTAGGGTATAGAGTGTATGCTATAGCGTGTATGGTGTAGAGTGTATGGTATAGAGTGTAGGGTATAGAGTGAAGAGTGTATGGTATAGAGTGTATGGTATAGAGTGTAGGGTATAGAGTGTAGGGTATAGAGTGTAGGGTATAGAGTGTAGGGTATAGAGTGTATGTTATAGAGTGTAGGGTATAGAGTGTAGAGTGTAGGGTATAGAGTTTACAGTGTAGGGTATAGAGTGTAGGGTATAGAGTGTAAGGTATAGAGTGTAGGGTGTAGAGTGTAGGGTATAGAGTGTAGGGTATAGAGTGTATGGTATAGAGTGTATGGTATAGAGTGTAGGGTATAGAGTGTATGGTATAGAGTGTAGGGTATAGAGTGTAGAGTGTAGGGATTAGAGTGTAGGGTGTAGAGTGTATGGTATAGAGTGTAGAGTGTAAGTTATCGAGTGTAGGGTATAGAGTGTAGGGTGTAGAGTGTAGGGTATAGAGTGTTGGGTGTAGAGTGCAGGGTGTAGAGTGCAGGGTATAGAGTGTAGGATATAGAGTGTAGAGTGTAGGGTATAGAGTGTAGGGTGTAGGGTATAGAGTGTAGAGTGTAGGGTATAGAGTGTAGGGTATAGAGTGTAGGGTATAGAGTGTAGGGAATAGAGTGTAGAGTGTAAGGTGTAGAGTGTAGGGTATAGAGTGTAGGGTATATACTGTAGGGTATAGAGTGTAGGCTATAGAGTGTAGGGTATAGAGTGTAGGGTATAGAGTGTAGGGTATAGAGTGTAGAGTGTAGGGTATAGAGTGTGGGGTATAGATTGCAGGTTGTAGAGTGCAGGTTGTAGAGTGTAGGGTATAGAGTGTAGGGTATAGAGTGTAGGGTATAGAGTGTAGGGTATAAAGTGTAGAGTGTAGGGTATAGAGTGTATAGTGTAGGGTATAGAGTGTAGGGTATAGAGTGTAGGGTATAGAGTGTATAGTGTAGGGTATAGAGTGTATGCTATAGAGTGTATGGTGTAGAGTGTATGGTATAGAGTGTAGGGTGTAGAGTGTATGGTATAGAGTGTAGGGTGTAGAGTGTAGGGTATAGAGTGTAGGGTATAGAGTGTATGTTATAGAGTGTAGGGTATAGAGTGTAGAGTGTAGGGTATAGAGTTTAGAGTGTAGGGTATAGAGTGTAGGGTATAGAGTGTAGTGTATAGAGTGTAGGGTAAAGAGTGTAGAGTGTAGGGTACAGAGTGCAGGGTGTAGAGTGTAGGGTATAGAGTGTAGAGTGTAGGGTGTAGAGTGTAGGGTGTAGAGTGTAGGGTATAGAGTGTAGAGTGTAGGGTGTAGAGTGTAGGGTGTAGGGTATAGAGTGTAGGGTATAGAGTGTAGGGTATAGAGTGTAGGGTATAGGGTGTAGGGATTAGAGTGTAGGGATTAGAGTGTAGGGATTAGAGTGTAGGGTGTAGAGTGTAGGGTATAGAGTGTAGGGTATAGAGTGTAGGGTATAGAGTGCAGGTTGTAGAGTGTAGGGTATAGAGTGTAGGGTAAAGAGTGTAGAGTGTAGGGTACAGAGTGCAGGGTGTAGAGTGTAGGGTATAGAGTGTAGGGTGTAGGGTGTAGAGTGTAGGGTATAGAGTGTAGAGTGTAGGGTGTAGAGTGTAGGGTGTAGGGTATAGAGTGTAGGGTATAGAGTGTAGGGTATAGAGTGTAGAGTGTAGGGATTGGAGTGTAGGGTATAGAGTGTAGGCTATAGAGTGTAGGGTGTAGAGTGTAGGGTATAGAGTGTAGGGTATAGAGTGTAGGGTATAGAGTGTACGTTATAGAGTGTAGGGTATAGAGTGTAGAGTGTAGGGTATAGAGTTTAGAGTGTAGGGTATAGAGTGTAGGGTATAGAGTGTAAGGTATAGAGTGTAGAGTGTAGGGTATAGAGTGTAGGGTATAGAGTGTAGGGTATAGAGTGTAGGGTGTAGAGTGTAGGGTGTAGGGTATAGAGTGTAGGGTATAGAGTGTAGGGTATAGAGTGTAGAGTGTAGAGTGTAGGGTGTAGATTGTAGGGTATAGAGTGTAGGGATTAGAGTGTAGGGTGTAGAGTGTAGGGTGTAGTGTGTAGGGTATAGAGTATAGGGTATAGAGTGTAGGGTATAAAGCGTAGAGTGTAGGGTATAGAGTGTATAGTGTAGGGTATAGAGTGTAGGGTATAGAGTGTAGGGTATAGAGTCTAGGGTATAGGGTATAGAGTGTAGGGTGTAGAGTGTAGGGTGTAGGTTGTAGAGTGTATGGTATAAAGTGTAGGGTATAGAGTGTAGGGATTAGAGTGTAGGGTATAGAGTGTAGGGTATAGAGTGTAGGGTATAGAGTGTAGGGTGTAGAGTGTAGAGTGTAGGGTATAGAGTGTAGAGTGTAGGGTATAGAGTGTAGGGTATAGAGTAGAGTGTAGAGTGTAGGGTATAGAGTGTAGAGTGTAGCGGATAGAATGTAGGGTATAGAGTGTAAGGTGTAGAGTGTAGGGTATAGAGTGTATGGTATAGAGTGTGGGGTATAAAGTGTAGAGTTTAGGGTATGGAGTGTAGGGTATAGAGTGTAGGGTGTAAAGTGTAGGGTGTAGAGTGTAGGGTGTAGAGTGTAGGGTGTAGAGTGTAGGGTATAGAGTGTAGGGTATAGAGTGTAGGGTATAGAGTGTAGGGTATAGAGTGTAGAGTGTAGGGTATAGAGTGTAGGGTATAGAGTGTAGGGTTTAGAGTGTAGGGTATAGAGTGTATGGTGTAGAGTGTAGGGTATAGAATGTAGAGTTTAGGGTAGAGAGTGTGGGGCATAGAGTGTATGGTATACAGTGTAGAGTGTAGGGTATAGAGTGTATAGTGTAGGGTATAGAGTGTAGGGTATAGAGTGTATGGTATAGAGTGTAGGGTATAAAGTGTAGAGTGTAGGGTATAGAGTGTATGGTATAGAGTGTAGGGTATAAAGTGTAGAGTGTAGGGTATAGAGTGTAGGGTATAGAGTGTATGGTATAGAGTGTAGGGTATAGATTGTAGGGTAAAGAGTGTAGAGTGTAGGGTACAGAGTGCAGGGTGTAGAGTGTAGGGTATAGAGTGTAGAGTGTAGAGTGTAGGGTGTAGAATGTAGGGTATAGAGTGTAGGGTATAGAGTGTAGGGTATAGAGTGTAGGGTATAAAGTGTAGGGTGTAGGGTATAGAGTGTAGGGTATAGAGTGCAGGTTGTAGAGTGTAGGGTATAGAGTGTATGGTATAGGGTGTAGGGTATAAAGTGTAGGGTATAGAGTGTAGGGTATAGAGTGTAGGGTATAGAATGTAGGGTATAGAGTGTAGGGTATAGAGTGTAGGCTATAGAGTGTAGAGTATATAGTGTAAAGTGTAGGGTATAGAGTGTAGGGTATAGAGTGTAGGGTATAGAGTGTAGGGTGTAGGGAATAGAGTGTAGGGTACAGAGTGTAGGGTATAGAATGTAGGGTATAGAGTGTAGGGTAAAGAGTGTAGAGTGTAGGGTACAGAGTGCAGGGTGTAGAGTGTAGGGTGTAGAGTGTAGGGTGTAGAGTGTAGGGTGTAGAGTGTAGGGTGTAGGGTATAGAGTGTAGGGTATAGAGTGTAGGGTATAGAGTGTAGGGTGTAGGGATTAGAGTGTAGGGATTAGAGTGTAGGGATTAGAGTGTAGGGTGTAGAGTGTAGGGTGTAGAGTGTAGGGTATAGAGTGTAGGGTATAGAGTGTAGGGTATAGAGTGTAGAGTGTAGGGATTAGAGTGCAGGGTATAGAGTGTAGGGTATAGAGTAGAGTGTAGAGTGTAGGCTATAGAGTGTAGACTATGGAGTGTAGGGTATAGAGTGTAGGATATAGAGTGTAGGGTATATAGTGTAGGGTATAGAGTGTAAGGTGTAGGGTATAGAGTGTAGGGTATAGAGTGCAGGTTGTAGAGTGTAGGGTATAGAGTGTAGGGTATAGAGAGTAGGGTATAAAGTGTAGAGTGTAGGGTATAGAGTGTAGAGTGTAGGGTATAGAGTGTATGCTATAGCGTGTATGGTGTAGAGTGTATGGTATAGAGTGTAGGGTATAGAGTGAAGAGTGTATGGTATAGAGTGTATGGTATAGAGTGTAGGGTATAGAGTGTAGGGTATAGAGTGTAGGGTATAGAGTGTAGGGTATAGAGTGTATGTTATAGAGTGTAGGGTATAGAGTGTAGAGTGTAGGGTATAGAGTTTACAGTGTAGGGTATAGAGTGTAGGGTATAGAGTGTAAGGTATAGAGTGTAGGGTGTAGAGTGTAGGGTATAGAGTGTAGGGTATAGAGTGTATGGTATAGAGTGTATGGTATAGAGTGTAGGGTATAGAGTGTATGGTATAGAGTGTAGGGTATAGAGTGTAGAGTGTAGGGATTAGAGTGTAGGGTGTAGAGTGTATGGTATAGAGTGTAGAGTGTAAGTTATCGAGTGTAGGGTATAGAGTGTAGGGTGTAGAGTGTAGGGTATAGAGTGTTGGGTGTAGAGTGCAGGGTGTAGAGTGCAGGGTATAGAGTGTAGGATATAGAGTGTAGAGTGTAGGGTATAGAGTGTAGGGTGTAGGGTATAGAGTGTAGAGTGTAGGGTATAGAGTGTAGGGTATAGAGTGTAGGGTATAGAGTGTAGGGAATAGAGTGTAGAGTGTAAGGTGTAGAGTGTAGGGTATAGAGTGTAGGGTATATACTGTAGGGTATAGAGTGTAGGCTATAGAGTGTAGGGTATAGAGTGTAAAGTGTAGGGTATAGAGTATAGGGTATAGAGTGTAGGGTTTAGAGTGTTGGGTGTAGAGTGCAGGGTGTAGAGTGCAGGGTATAGAGTGTAGGGTATAGAGTGTAGGGTATAAAGTGTAGAGTGTAGGGTATAGAGTGTATAGTGTAGGGTATAGAGTGTAGGGTATAGAGTGTAGGGTATAGAGTGTAGGGTATAGGGTATAGAGTGTAGGGTGTAGGGTGTAGAGTGTAGGGTGTTGAGTGTAGGGTATAGAGTGTAGGGTATAGAGTGTAGGGTGTAGGGTATAGAGTGTAGGGGATAGAGTGTAGGGTATAGAGTGTAGAGTGTATGGTATAGAGTGTAGAGTGTAGGGTATAGAGTGTAGGGTATAGACTGTAGGGTATAGAGTGTGGCGTAAAGAGTGTAGGGTATAGAGTGTAGAGTGTAGGGTATAGAGTGTACGGTATGGAGTGTAGGGTATAGAGTGTAGGGTATAGAGTGTAGAGTGTAGGGTATAGAATGTAGGGTATAGAGTGTAGGGTATAGAGTGTAGGGAATAGAGTGTAGAGTGTAAGGTATAGAGTGTAGAGTGTAGGGTATAGACGGTAGGGTGTAGAGTGTAGGGAGTAGAGTGTAGGGTATAGAGTGTAGAGTGTAGGGTATAGAGTGCAGGGTATAGAGTGTAGGGTGTAGAGTGTAGGCTATAGAGTGTAGGGTATAGATTGCAGGTTGTAGAGTGCAGGTTGTAGAGTGTAGGGTATAGAGTGTAGGGTATAGAGTGTAGGGTATAGAGTGTAGGGTATAGAGTGTAGGGTATAAAGTGTAGAGTGTAGGGTATAGAGTGTAGGGTATAGATTGCAGGTTGTAGAGTGCAGGTTGTAGAGTGTAGGGTATAGAGTGTAGGGTATAGAGTGTAGGGTATAGAGTGTAGGGTATAGAGTGTAGGGTATAAAGTGTAGAGTGTAGGGTATAGAGTGTATAGTGTAGGGTATAGAGTGTAGGGTATAGAGTGTAGGGTATAGAGTGTATAGTGTAGGGTATAGAGTGTATGCTATAGAGTGTATGGTGTAGAGTGTATGGTATAGAGTGTAGGGTGTAGAGTGTATGGTATAGAGTGTAGGGTGTAGAGTGTAGGGTATAGAGTGTAGGGTATAGAGTGTATGTTATAGAGTGTAGGGTATAGAGTGTAGAGTGTAGGGTATAGAGTTTAGAGTGTAGGGTATAGAGTGTAGGGTATAGAGTGTAGTGTATAGAGTGTAGGGTAAAGAGTGTAGAGTGTAGGGTACAGAGTGCAGGGTGTAGAGTGTAGGGTATAGAGTGTAGAGTGTAGGGTGTAGAGTGTAGGGTGTAGAGTGTAGGGTATAGAGTGTAGAGTGTAGGGTGTAGAGTGTAGGGTGTAGGGTATAGAGTGTAGGGTATAGAGTGTAGGGTATAGAGTGTAGGGTATAGGGTGTAGGGATTAGAGTGTAGGGATTAGAGTGTAGGGATTAGAGTGTAGGGTGTAGAGTGTAGGGTATAGAGTGTAGGGTATAGAGTGTAGGGTATAGAGTGTAGGGTATAGAGTGCAGGTTGTAGAGTGTAGGGTATAGAGTGTAGGGTAAAGAGTGTAGAGTGTAGGGTACAGAGTGCAGGGTGTAGAGTGTAGGGTATAGAGTGTAGGGTGTAGGGTGTAGAGTGTAGGGTATAGAGTGTAGAGTGTAGGGTGTAGAGTGTAGGGTGTAGGGTATAGAGTGTAGGGTATAGAGTGTAGGGTATAGAGTGTAGAGTGTAGGGATTGGAGTGTAGGGTATAGAGTGTAGGCTATAGAGTGTAGGGTGTAGAGTGTAGGGTATAGAGTGTAGGGTATAGAGTGTAGGGTATAGAGTGTACGTTATAGAGTGTAGGGTATAGAGTGTAGAGTGTAGGGTATAGAGTTTAGAGTGTAGGGTATAGAGTGTAGGGTATAGAGTGTAAGGTATAGAGTGTAGAGTGTAGGGTATAGAGTGTAGGGTATAGAGTGTAGGGTATAGAGTGTAGGGTGTAGAGTGTAGGGTGTAGGGTATAGAGTGTAGGGTATAGAGTGTAGGGTATAGAGTGTAGAGTGTAGAGTGTAGGGTGTAGATTGTAGGGTATAGAGTGTAGGGTATAGAGTGTAGGGTATAGAGTGTAGGGTGTAGGGATTAGAGTGTAGGGATTAGAGTGTAGGGTGTAGAGTGTAGGGTGTAGTGTGTAGGGTATAGAGTATAGGGTATAGAGTGTAGGGTATAGAGTGTAGGGTATAAAGCGTAGAGTGTAGGGTATAGAGTGTATAGTGTAGGGTATAGAGTGTAGGGTATAGAGTGTAGGGTATAGAGTCTAGGGTATAGGGTATAGAGTGTAGGGTGTAGAGTGTAGGGTGTAGGGTGTAGAGTGTATGGTATAAAGTGTAGGGTATAGAGTGTAGGGATTAGAGTGTAGGGTATAGAGTGTAGGGTATAGAGTGTAGGGTATAGAGTGTAGGGTGTAGAGTGTAGAGTGTAGGGTATAGAGTGTAGAGTGTTTGGTATAGAGTGTAGGGTATAGAGTAGAGTGTAGAGTGTAGGGTATAGAGTGTAGAGTGTAGCGGATAGAATGTAGGGTATAGAGTGTAAGGTGTAGAGTGTAGGGTATAGAGTGTATGGTATAGAGTGTGGGGTATAAAGTGTAGAGTTTAGGGTATGGAGTGTAGGGTATAGAGTGTATGGTATAGAGTGTAGGGTATAAAGTGTAGAGTGTAGGGTATAGAGTGTAGGGTATAGAGTGTAGAGTGTAGGGTAAAGAGTGTAGGGTATAGAGTGTAGGGTATAGAGTGCAGAGTGTAGGGTATAGAGTGTAGAGTATAGAGTGCAGGTTGTAGAGTGTAGGGTATAGAGTGTATGGTATGGAGTGTAGGGTATAAAGTGTAGAGTGTAGTGTATAGAGTGTAGGGTATAGAGTGTAGGGTATAGAGTGTAGGGTAAAGAGTGTAGAGTGTAGGGTACAGAGTGCAGGGTGTAGAGTGTAGGGTATAGAGTGTAGGGTGTAGAGTGTAGGGTATAGAGTGTAGGGTGTAGAGTGTAGGGTGTGAGGTATAGAGTGTAGGGTATAGAGTGTAGGGTATAGAGTGTAGAGTGTAGAGTGTAGGGTGTAGAGTGTAGGGTATAGAGTGTAGGGTATAGAGTGTAGGGTATAGAGTGTAGGGTGTAGGGATAAGAGTGTAGGGATTAGAGTGTAGGGTGTAGAGTGTAGGGTATAGAGTGTAGGGTATAGAGTGTAGGGTATAAAGCGTAGAGTGTAGAGTATAGAGTGTATAGTGTAGGGTATAGAGTGTAGGGTATAGAGTGTAGGGTATAGAGTGTAGGGTATAGGGTATAGAGTGTAGGGTGTAGAGTGTAGGGTGTAGGGTGTAGAGTGTATGGTATAGAGTGTAGGGTATAGAGTGTAGGGATTAGAGTGTAGGGTATAGAGTGTAGGGTATAGAGTGTAGGGTATAGAGTGTAGGGTGTAGAGTGTAGAGTGTAGGGTATAGAGTGTAGAGTGTAGGTTATAGAGTGTAGTGTATAGAGTAGAGTGTAGAGTGTAGGGTATAGAGTGTAGAGTGTAGGGGATAGAATGTATGGTATAGAGTGTAAGGTGTAGAGTGTAGGGTATAGAGTGTATGGTATAGAGTGTGGGGTATAAAGTGTAGAGTGTAGGGTATGGAGTGTAGGGTATAGAGTGTATGGTATAGAGTGTAGGGTATAAAGTGTAGAGTGTAGGGTATAGAGTGTAGAGTGTAGGGTAAAGAGTGTAGGGCATAGAGTGTAGGGTATAGAGTGTAGAGTAGGGTATAGAGTGTAGGGTATAGAGTGCAGGTTGTAGAGTGTAGGGTATAGAGTGTATGGTATAGAGTGTAGGGTATAAAGTGTAGAGTGTAGTGTATAGAGTGTAGGGTATAGAGTGTAGGGTATAGAGTGTAGGGTATAGAGTGTAGGCTATAGAGTGTAGAGTGTAGGGTGTAGAGTGTAGGGTATAGAGTGTAGGGTATAGAGTGTAGGGTATAGAGTGTGGAGTAGAGAGTGTAGGGTATAGAGTGTAGGGTATAGAATGTAGAGTGTAGAGTGTAGGGTGTAGAGTGCAAAGTGTAGGGTATAGAGTGTAAGGTATAGAGTGTAGTGTATAGAGTGTATGTTATAGAGTGTAGGGTATAGAGTGTAGAGTTTAGGGTATAGAGTGTAGTGTATAGAGTGTATGGTATAGAGTGTATGGTATAGAGTGTAGAGTGTAGGGTATAGAGTGTAGGGTATAGAGTGTAGGGTATAGAGTGTAGGGTATAGAGTGTAGAGTGTATGGTATAGAGTGTAGGGTATAGAGTGTAGGGTATAGAGTGTAGGGTATAGAGTGTAAGGTATAGAGTGTAGGTTATAGAGTGTAGGGTATAGAGTGTAGGGTACAGAGTGTAGTGTGTAGGGTATAGAGTGTATGGTATAGAGCTTAGGGTGTAGAGTGTAGGGTATAGAGTGTAGAGTTTAGGGTATAGAGTGTGGGGCATAGAGTGTATGGTATACAGTGTAGAGTGTAGGGTATAGAGTGTAGGGTATAGAGTGTAGGGTATAGAGTGTAGAGTGTAGGGTATAGAGTGTAGGGTATAGAGTGCAGGTTGTAGAGTGTAGGGTATAGAGTGTAGGGTATAGAGTGTAGGGTATAAAGTGTAGAGTGTAGGGTATAGAGTGTATAGTGTAGGGTATAGAGTGTAGGGTATAGAGTGTATAGTGTAGGGTATAGAGTGTATGCTATAGAGTGTATGGTGTAGAGTGTATGGCATAGAGTGTAGGGTGTAGAGTGTATGGTATAGAGTGTAGGGTATAGAGTGTAGGGTATAGATTGTAGGGTATAGAGTGTATGTTATAGAGTGTAGGGTATAGAGTGTAGAGTGTAGGGTATAGAGTTTAGAGTGTAGGGTATGGAGTGTAGGGTATAGAGTGTAAGGTATATAGTGTAGCGTGTAGGGTATAGAGTGTAGGGTATAGAGTGTAGGGTATAGAGTGTAGGGTAAAGAGTGTAGAGTGTAGGGTACAGAGTGCAGGGTGTAGAGTGTAGGGTATAGAGTGTAGAGTGTAGGGTGTAGAGTGTAGGGTGTAGAGTGTAGGGTGTAGAGTGTAGGGTGTAGGGTATAGAGTGTAGGGTATAGAGTGTAGGGTATAGAGTGTAGGGTGTAGAGTGTAGGGTGTAGAGTGTAGGGTATAGAGTGTAGGGTATAGAGTGTAGGTTATAGAGTGTAGGGTGTAGGGATTAGAGTGTAGGGATTAGAGTGTAGGGTGTAGAGTGTAGGGTGTAGAGTGTAGGGTATAGAGTGTAGGGTATAGAGTGTAGGGTATAGAGTGTAGAGTGTAGGGATTAGAGTGTAGGGATTAGAGTGTAGGGTATAGAGTGTAGGGTATAGAGTGTAGGGTATAGAGTGTAGGGTATAGAGTGTAGGGTATAGAGTGTAGGGAATAGAGTGTAGAGTGTAGGGTGTAGAATGTAAAGTGTAGGGTATAGAGTGTAAGGTATAGAGTGTAGTGTATAGAGTGTATGTTATAGAGTGCAGGGTATAGAGTGTAGAGTGTAGGGTATAGAGTGTAGGGTATAGAGTGTAGGGTATAGAGTGTAGGGTATAGAGTGTAGGGTGTAGGGTATAGAGTGTAGGGTATAGAATGCACGTTGTAGAGTGTAGGGTATAGAGTGTAGGGTATAGAGAATAGGGTATAAAGTGTAGAGTGTAGGGTATAGAGTGTAGGGTATAGAGTGTAGGGTATAGAGTGTAGATTGTAGGGTATAGAGTGTATGCTATAGAGTGTATGGTGTAGAGTGTATGGTATAGAGTGTAGGGTATAGAGTGTAGAGTGTAGGGTATAGAGTGTAGGGTATAGAGTGCAGGTTGTAGAGTGTAGGGTATAGAGTGTAGGGTATAGAGTGTAGGGTATAAAGTGTAGAGTGTAGGGTATAGAGTGTATAGTGTAGGGTATAGAGTGTAGGGTATAGAGTGTATAGTGTAGGGTATAGAGTGTATGCTATAGAGTGTATGGTGTAGAGTGTATGGCATAGAGTGTAGGGTGTAGAGTGTATGGTATAGAGTGTAGGGTATAGAGTGTAGGGTATAGAGTGTAGGGTATAGAGTGTATGTTATAGAGTGTAGGGTATAGAGTGTAGAGTGTAGGGTATAGAGTTTAGAGTGTAGGGTATGGAGTGTAGGGTATAGAGTGTAAGGTATATAGTGTAGCGTGTAGGGTATAGAGTGTAGGGTATAGAGTGTAGGGTGTAGAGTGTAGGGTGTAGAGTGTAGGGTGTAGGGTATAGAGTGTAGGGTATAGAGTGTAGGGTATAGAGTGTAGGGTGTAGAGTGTAGGGTGTAGAGTGTAGGGTATAGAGTGTAGGGTATAGAGTGTAGGTTATAGAGTGTAGGGTGTAGGGATTAGAGTGTAGGGATTAGAGTGTAGGGTGTAGAGTGTAGGGTGTAGAGTGTAGGGTATAGAGTGTAGGGTATAGAGTGTAGGGTATAGAGTGTAGGGTATAGAGTGTAGGGTATAGAGTGTAGGGTATAGAGTGTAGGGAATAGAGTGTAGAGTGTAGGGTGTAGAATGTAAAGTGTAGGGTATAGAGTGTAAGGTATAGAGTGTAGTGTATAGAGTGTATGTTATAGAGTGCAGGGTATAGAGTGTAGAGTGTAGGGTATAGAGTGTAGGGTATAGAGTGTAGGGTATAGAGTGTAGGGTATAGAGTGTAGGGTGTAGGGTATAGAGTGTAGGGTATAGAATGCACGTTGTAGAGTGTAGGGTATAGAGTGTAGGGTATAGAGAATAGGGTATAAAGTGTAGAGTGTAGGGTATAGAGTGTAGGGTATAGAGTGTAGGGTATAGAGTGTAGATTGTAGGGTATAGAGTGTATGCTATAGAGTGTATGGTGTAGAGTGTATGGTATAGAGTGTAGGGTATAGAGTGTAGAGTGTAGGGTATAGAGTGTAGGGTATAGAGTGTAGGGTATAGAGTGTAGGGTATAGAGTGCATGTTATAGAGTGTAGGATATAGAGTGTAGAGTGTAGAGTGTAGGGTATAGAGTTTAGAGTGTAGGGTATAGAGTGTAGGGTATAGAGTGTAGGGTATAGAGTGTAGGGTGTAGAGTGTAGGGTATAGAGTGTAGGGTATAGAGTGTAGGGTATAGAGTGTATGGTATAGAGTGTAGTGTATAGAGTGTAGGGTATAGAGTGTAGGGTATAGAGTGTATGGTATAGAGTGTATAGTATAGAGTGTAGGGTATAGAGTGTATGGTATAGAGTGTAGGGTGTAGAGTGTAGAGTGTAGGGTATAGAGTGTAGGGTATAGAGTGTAGGGTATAGAGTGTAGGCTATAGAGTGTAGGGTATAGAGTGTAGGGTGTAGAGTGTAGGGAATAGAGTGTTGGGTGTAGAGTGCAGGGTGTAGAGTGCAGGGTGTAGAGTGCAGGGTATAGAGTGTAGGGTATAGAGTGTAGGGTATAAAGTGTAGAGTGTAGGGTATAGAGTGTAGGGTATAGAGTGTAGGGTGTAGAGTGTAGGGTGTAGAGTGTATGGTATAGAGTGTAGGGTATAGAGTGTAGGGTATAGAGTGTAGAGTGTAGGGTATAGAGTGTAGGGTATAGAGCTTAGGGTGTAGAGTGTAGGATATAGAGTGTAGAGTTTAGGGCATAGAGTGTGGGGCATACAGTGTATGGTATGCAGTGTAGAGTGTAGAGTGTAGGGTATAGAGTGTATAGTGTAGGGTATAGAGTGTAGGGTATAGAGTGTAGGGTGTAGAGTGTAGGGTGTAGAGTGTAGGGTGTAGAGTGTAGGGTGTAGAGTGTATGGTATAGAGTGTAGGGTATAGAGTGTAGAGTGTAGGGTATAGAGTGTAGGGTATAGAGTGTAGGGTATAGAGTGTAGGGTATAGAGTGTAGGGTGTAGAGTGCAGGGTATAGAGTGTAGAGTTTAGGGTAGAGAGTGTGGGGCATAGAGTGTATGGTATACAGTGTAGAGTGTAGGGTATAGAGTGTATAGTGTAGGGTATAGAGTGTATGGTATAGAGTGTAGGGTATAAAGTGTAGAGTGTAGGGTATAGAGTATAGGGTATAGAGTGTAGGGTATAGAGTGTAGGGTATAGAGTGTAGGGTAAAGAGTGTAGAGTGTAGGTTACAGAGTGCAGGGTGTAGAGTGTAGGGTATAGAGTGTAGAGTGTAGAGTGTAGGGTGTAGAGTGTAGGGTATAGAGTGTAGGGTATAGAGTGTAGGGTATAAAGTGAAGGGTGTAGGGTATAGAGTGTAGGGTATAGAGTGCAGGTTGTAGAGTGTAGGGTATAGAGTGTATGGTATAGGGTGTAGGGTATAGAGTGTAGGGTATAGAGTGTAGGGTATAGAGTGTAGGGTATAGAGTGTAGGGTATAGAGTGTAGGCTATAGAGTGTAGAGTATATAGTGTAGAGTGTAGGGTATAGAGTGTAGGGTATAGAGTGTAGGGTATAGAGTGTGGAGTATAGAGTGTAGGGTATAGAATGTAGAGTGTAGAGTGTAGGGTGTAGAGTGCAAAGTGTAGGGTATAGAGTGTAAGATATAGAGTGTAGTGTATAGAGTGTATGTTATAGAGTGTAGGGTATAGAGTGTAGAGTTTAGGGTATAGAGTGTAGTGTATAGATTGTATGGTATAGAGTGTATGGTATAGAGTGTAGAGTGTAGGGTATAGAGTGTAGGGTGTAGAGTGTAGGGTATAGAGTGTAGGGTATAGAGTGTAGGGTATGGAGTGTAGGTTATAGAGTGTAGCGTATAGAGCGTAGGGTGTAGGGTATAGAGTGTAGGGTAGAGTGTAGGGTATAGAGTGTAGGGTATAGAGTGTAGGGTATAGAGTGTAGGGTAAAGAGTGTACAGTGTAGGGTACACAGTGCAGGGTGTAGAGTTTAGGGTATAGAGTGTAGTGTATAGATTGTATGGTATAGAGTGTATGGTATAGAGTGTAGAGTGTAGGGTATAGAGTGTAGGGTGTAGAGTGTAGGGTATAGAGTGTAGGGTATAGAGTGTAGGGTATGGAGTGTAGGTTATAGAGTGTAGCGTATAGAGCGTAGGGTGTAGGGTATAGAGTGTAGGGTAGAGTGTAGGGTATAGAGTGTAGGGTATAGAGTGTAGGGTATAGAGTGTAGGGTAAAGAGTGTACAGTGTAGGGTACACAGTGCAGGGTGTAGAGTGTAGGGTATAGAGTGTAGGGTGTAGAGTGTAGGGTGTAGAGTGTAGGGTATAGAGTGTAGAGTGTAGGGTGTAGGGTATAGAGTGTAGGGTATAGAGTGTAGGGTATAGAGTGTAGGGTATAGAGTGTAGGGTGTAGGGATTAGAGTGTAGGGATTAGAGTGTAGGGATTAGAGTGTAGGGTGTAGAGTGTAGGGTGTAGAGTGTAGGGTATAGAGTGTAGGGTATAGAGTGTAGGGTATAGAGTGTAGGGTATAGATTGTAGGGTGTAGAGTGTAGGGTGTAGAGTGTATGGTATAGAGTGTAGGGTATAGAGTGTAGGGTATAGAGTGTAGAGTGTAGGGTATAGAGTGTAGGGTATAGAGCTTAGGGTGTAGAGTGTAGGATATAGAGTGTAGAGTTTAGGGTATAGAGTGTGGGGCATAGAGTGTATGGTATACAGTGTAGAGTGTAGAGTGTAGGGTATAGAGTGTATAGTGTAGGGTATAGAGTGTAGGGTGTAGAGTGTAGGGTGTAGAGTGTAGGGTGTAGAGTGTATGGTATAGAGTGTAGGGTATAGAGTGTAGAGTGTAGGGTATAGAGTGTAGGGTATAGAGTGTAGGGTATAGAGTGTAGGGTATAGAGTGTAGGGTGTAGAGTGCAGGGTATAGAGTGTAGAGTTTAGGGTAGAGAGTGTGGGGCATAGAGTGTATGGTATACAGTGTAGAGTGTAGGGTATAGAGTGTATAGTGTAGGGTATAGAGTGTATGGTATAGAGTGTAGGGCATAAAGTGTAGAGTGTAGGGTATAGAGTGTATGGTATAGAGTGTAGGGTATAAAGTGTAGAGTGTAGGGTATAGAGTATAGGGTATAGAGTGTAGGGTATAGAGTGTAGGGTATAGAGTGTAGGGTAAAGAGTGTAGAGTGTAGGGTACAGAGTGCAGGGTGTAGAGTGTAGGGTATAGAGTGTAGAGTGTAGGGTATAGAGTGCAGGTTGTAGAGTGTAGGGTATAGAGTGTATGGTATAGGGTGTAGGGTATAGAGTGTAGGGTATAGAGTGTAGGGTATAGAGTGTAGGGTATAGAGTGTAGGCTATAGAGTGTAGGGTATAGAGTGTGGAGTATAGAGTGTAGGGTATAGAATGTAGAGTGTAGAATGTAGGGTGTAGTGTGCAAAGTGTAGGGTATAGAGTGTAAGATATAGAGTGTAGTGTATAGAGTGTATGTTATAGAGTGTAGGGTATAGAGTGTAGAGTTTAGGGTATAGAGTGTAGTGTATATATTGTATGGTATAGAGTGTATGGTATAGAGTGTAGAGTGTAGGGTATAGAGTGTAGGGTATAGAGTGTAGGGTATAGAGTGTAGGGTATAGAGTGTAGGTTATAGAGTGTAGCGTATAGAGCGTAGGGTGTAGGGTATAGAGTGTAGGGTAGAGTGTAGGGTATAGAGTGTAGGGTATAGAGTGTAGGGTATAGAGTGTAGGGTATAGAGTGTAGGCTATAGAGTGTAGAGTATATAGTGTAGAGTGTAGGGTATAGAGTGTAGGGTATAGAGTGTAGGGTATAGAGTGTGGAGTATAGAGTGTAGGGTATAGAATGTAGAGTGTAGAGTGTAGGGTGTAGAGTGCAAAGTGTAGGGTATAGAGTGTAAGATATAGAGTGTAGTGTATAGAGTGTATGTTATAGAGTGTAGGGTATAGAGTGTAGAGTTTAGGGTATAGAGTGTAGTGTATAGATTGTATGGTATAGAGTGTATGGTATAGAGTGTAGAGTGTAGGGTATAGAGTGTAGGGTATAGAGTGTAGGGTATAGAGTGTAGGGTATAGAGTGTAGGTTATAGAGTGTAGCGTATAGAGCGTAGGGTGTAGGGTATAGAGTGTAGGGTAGAGTGTAGGGTATAGAGTGTAGGGTATAGAGTGTAGGGTATAGAGTGTAGGGTAAAGAGTGTAGAGTGTAGGGTACAGAGTGCAGGGTGTAGAGTGTAGGGTATAGAGTGTAGGGTGTAGAGTGTAGGGTGTAGAGTGTAGGGTATAGAGTGTAGGGTGTAGGGTGTAGGGTATAGAGTGTAGGGTATAGAGTGTAGGGTATAGAGTGTAGGGTATAGAGTGTAGGGTATAGAGTGTAGGCTATAGAGTGTAGAGTATATAGTGTAGAGTGTAGGGTATAGAGTGTAGGGTATAGAGTGTAGGGTATAGAGTGTGGAGTATAGAGTGTAGGGTATAGAATGTAGAGTGTAGAGTGTAGGGTGTAGAGTGCAAAGTGTAGGGTATAGAGTGTAAGATATAGAGTGTAGTGTATAGAGTGTATGTTATAGAGTGTAGGGTATAGAGTGTAGAGTTTAGGGTATAGAGTGTAGTGTATAGATTGTATGGTATAGAGTGTATGGTATAGAGTGTAGAGTGTAGGGTATAGAGTGTAGGGTATAGAGTGTAGGGTATAGAGTGTAGGGTATAGAGTGTAGGTTATAGAGTGTAGCGTATAGAGCGTAGGGTGTAGGGTATAGAGTGTAGGGTAGAGTGTAGGGTATAGAGTGTAGGGTATAGAGTGTAGGGTATAGAGTGTAGGGTAAAGAGTGTAGAGTGTAGGGTACAGAGTGCAGGGTGTAGAGTGTAGGGTGTAGAGTGTAGGGTGTAGAGTGTAGGGTGTAGAGTGTAGGGTATAGAGTGTAGGGTGTAGGGTGTAGGGTATAGAGTGTAGGGTATAGAGTGTAGGGTATAGAGTGTAGGGTGTAGGGATTAGAGTGTAGGGATTAGAGTGTAGGGATTAGAGTGTAGGGTGTAGAGTGTAGGGTGTAGAGTGTAGGGTATAGAGTGTAGGGTATAGAGTGTAGGGTATAGAGTGTAGAGTGTAGGGATTAGAGTGTAGGGTATAGAGTGTAGGGTATAGAGTGTAGACTGTAGGGATTAGAGTGTAGGGATTAGAGTGTAGGGTATAGAGTGTAGGGTATAGAGTAAAGTGTAGAGTGTAGGCTATAGAGTGTAGGGTATAGAGTGTAGAGTGTAGGGTATAGAGTGTAGGGTATAGAGTGTACGGTATAGAGTGTAGGGTATAGAGTGTAGGGTATAGAGTGTAGAGTGTAGGGTATAGAGTGCAGGTTGTAGAGTGTAGGGTATAGAGTGTAGGGTATAGAGAGTAGGGTATAAAGTGTAGAGTGTAGGGTATAGAGTGTATAGTGTAGGGTATAGAGTGTAGGGTATAGAGTGTAGAGTGTAGGGTATAGAGTGTATGCTATAGAGTGTAGGGAATAGAGTGTAGAGTGTAAGGTATAGAGTGTAGAGTGTAGGGTATAGACTGTAGGGTGTAGAGTGTAGGTTATAGAGTGTAAGGTATAGAGTGTAGAGTATAGAGTGTAGGGTATAGAGTGTAGGGTATAGAGTGTAGAGTGTAGGGTATAGAGTGCAGGTTGTAGAGTGTAGGGTATAGAGTGTAGGGTATAGAGAGTAGGGTATAAAGTGTAGAGTGTAGGGTATAGAGCGTATAGTGTAGGGTATAGAGTGTAGGGTATAGAGTGTAGGGTATAGAGTGTAGAGTGTAGGGTATAGAGTGTATGCTATAGAGTGTATGGTGTAGAGTGTATGGTATAGAGTGTAGGGTTTAGAGTGTAGAGTGTATGGTATAGAGTGTAGGGTATAGAGTGTAGGGTATAGAGTGTATGTTATAGAGTGTAGGGTATAGAGTGTAGAGTGTAGGGTATAGAGTTTAGAGTGTAGAGTATAGAGTGTAGGGTATAGAGTGTAAGGTATAGAGTGTAGGGTGTAGAGTGTAGGGTATAGAGTGTAGGGTATAAAGTGTATGGTATAGAGTGTATGGTATAGAGTGTAGGGTATAGAGTATATGGTATAGAGTGTAGGGTATAGAGTGTAGAGTGTAGGGATTAGAGTGTAGGGTATAGAGTGTAGGCTATAGAGTGTAGGGTATAGAGTGTAGGGTGTAGAGTGTAGGTTATAGAGTGTTGGGTGTAGAGTGCAGGGTGTAGAGTGCAGGGTATAGAGTGTAAGATATAGAGTGTAGAGTGTAGGGTATAGAGTGTAGGGTGTAGGGTATAGAGTGTAGAGTGTAGGGTATAGAGTGTAGGGTATAGAGTGTAGGGTATAGAATGTAGAGTGTAGAGTGTAGGGTGTAGAGTGCAAAGTGTAGGGTATAGAGTGTAAGGTATAGAGTGTAGTGTATAGAGTGTATGTTATAGAGTGTAGGGTATAGAGTGTAGAGTTTAGGGTATAGAGTGTAGTGTATAGAGTGTATGGTATAGAGTGTATGGTATAGAGTGTAGAGTGTAGGGTATAGAGTGTAGGGTATAGAGTGTAGGGTATAGAGTGTAGGGTATAGAGTGTAGAGTGTATGGTATAGAGTGTAGGGTATAGAGTGTAGGGTATAGAGTGTAGGGTATAGAGTGTAAGGTATAGAGTGTAGGTTATAGAGTGTAGGGTATAGAGTGTAGGGTACAGAGTGTAGAGTGTAGGGTATAGAGTGTATGGTATAGAGCTTAGGGTGTAGAGTGTAGGGTATAGAGTGTAGAGTTTAGGGTATAGAGTGTGGGGCATAGAGTGTATGGTATACAGTGTAGAGTGTAGGGTATAGAGTGTAGGGTATAGAGTGTAGGGTATAGAGTGTAGAGTGTAGGGTATAGAGTGTAGGGTATAGAGTGCAGGTTGTAGAGTGTAGGGTATAGAGTGTAGGGTATAGAGTGTAGGGTATAAAGTGTAGAGTGTAGGGTATAGAGTGTATAGTGTAGGGTATAGAGTGTAGGGTATAGAGTGTATAGTGTAGGGTATAGAGTGTATGCTATAGAGTGTATGGTGTAGAGTGTATGGCATAGAGTGTAGGGTGTAGAGTGTATGGTATAGAGTGTAGGGTATAGAGTGTAGGGTATAGAGTGTAGGGTATAGAGTGTATGTTATAGAGTGTAGGGTATAGAGTGTAGAGTGTAGGGTATAGAGTTTAGAGTGTAGGGTATGGAGTGTAGGGTATAGAGTGTAAGGTATATAGTGTAGCGTGTAGGGTATAGAGTGTAGGGTATAGAGTGTAGGGTATAGAGTGTAGGGTAAAGAGTGTAGAGTGTAGGGTACAGAGTGCAGGGTGTAGAGTGTAGGGTATAGAGTGTAGAGTGTAGGGTGTAGAGTGTAGGGTGTAGAGTGTAGGGTGTAGAGTGTAGGGTGTAGGGTATAGAGTGTAGGGTATAGAGTGTAGGGTATAGAGTGTAGGGTGTAGAGTGTAGGGTGTAGAGTGTAGGGTATAGAGTGTAGGGTATAGAGTGTAGGTTATAGAGTGTAGGGTGTAGGGATTAGAGTGTAGGGATTAGAGTGTAGGGTGTAGAGTGTAGGGTGTAGAGTGTAGGGTATAGAGTGTAGGGTATAGAGTGTAGAGTGTAGGGATTAGAGTGTAGGGATTAGAGTGTAGGGTATAGAGTGTAGGGTATAGAGTGTAGGGTATAGAGTGTAGGGTATAGAGTGTAGGGTATAGAGTGTAGGGAATAGAGTGTAGAGTGTAGGGTGTAGAATGTAAAGTGTAGGGTATAGAGTGTAAGGTATAGAGTGTAGTGTATAGAGTGTATGTTATAGAGTGCAGGGTATAGAGTGTAGAGTGTAGGGTATAGAGTGTAGGGTATAGAGTGTAGGGTATAGAGTGTAGGGTATAGAGTGTAGGGTGTAGGGTATAGAGTGTAGGGTATAGAATGCACGTTGTAGAGTGTAGGGTATAGAGTGTAGGGTATAGAGAATAGGGTATAAAGTGTAGAGTGTAGGGTATAGAGTGTAGGGTATAGAGTGTAGGGTATAGAGTGTAGATTGTAGGGTATAGAGTGTATGCTATAGAGTGTATGGTGTAGAGTGTATGATATAGAGTGTAGGGTATAGAGTGTAGAGTGTAGGGTATAGAGTGTAGGGTATAGAGTGCAGGTTGTAGAGTGTAGGGTATAGAGTGTAGGGTATAGAGTGTAGGGTATAAAGTGTAGAGTGTAGGGTATAGAGTGTATAGTGTAGGGTATAGAGTGTAGGGTATAGAGTGTATAGTGTAGGGTATAGAGTGTATGCTATAGAGTGTATGGTGTAGAGTGTATGGCATAGAGTGTAGGGTGTAGAGTGTATGGTATAGAGTGTAGGGTATAGAGTGTAGGGTATAGAGTGTAGGGTATAGAGTGTATGTTATAGAGTGTAGGGTATAGAGTGTAGAGTGTAGGGTATAGAGTTTAGAGTGTAGGGTATGGAGTGTAGGGTATAGAGTGTAAGGTATATAGTGTAGCGTGTAGGGTATAGAGTGTAGGGTATAGAGTGTAGGGTATAGAGTGTAGGGTAAAGAGTGTAGAGTGTAGGGTACAGAGTGCAGGGTGTAGAGTGTAGGGTATAGAGTGTAGAGTGTAGGGTGTAGAGTGTAGGGTGTAGAGTGTAGGGTGTAGAGTGTAGGGTGTAGGGTATAGAGTGTAGGGTATAGAGTGTAGGGTATAGAGTGTAGGGTGTAGAGTGTAGGGTGTAGAGTGTAGGGTATAGAGTGTAGGGTATAGAGTGTAGGTTATAGAGTGTAGGGTGTAGGGATTAGAGTGTAGGGATTAGAGTGTAGGGTGTAGAGTGTAGGGTGTAGAGTGTAGGGTATAGAGTGTAGGGTATAGAGTGTAGGGTATAGAGTGTAGAGTGTAGGGATTAGAGTGTAGGGATTAGAGTGTAGGGTATAGAGTGTAGGGTATAGAGTGTAGGGTATAGAGTGTAGGGTATAGAGTGTAGGGTATAGAGTGTAGGGAATAGAGTGTAGAGTGTAGGGTGTAGAATGTAAAGTGTAGGGTATAGAGTGTAAGGTATAGAGTGTAGTGTATAGAGTGTATGTTATAGAGTGCAGGGTATAGAGTGTAGAGTGTAGGGTATAGAGTGTAGGGTATAGAGTGTAGGGTATAGAGTGTAGGGTATAGAGTGTAGGGTGTAGGGTATAGAGTGTAGGGTATAGAATGCACGTTGTAGAGTGTAGGGTATAGAGTGTAGGGTATAGAGAATAGGGTATAAAGTGTAGAGTGTAGGGTATAGAGTGTAGGGTATAGAGTGTAGGGTATAGAGTGTAGATTGTAGGGTATAGAGTGTATGCTATAGAGTGTATGGTGTAGAGTGTATGGTATAGAGTGTAGGGTATAGAGTGTAGAGTGTAGGGTATAGAGTGTAGGGTATAGAGTGTAGGGTATAGAGTGTAGGGTATAGAGTGCATGTTATAGAGTGTAGGATATAGAGTGTAGAGTGTAGAGTGTAGGGTATAGAGTTTAGAGTGTAGGGTATAGAGTGTAGGGTATAGAGTGTAGGGTATAGAGTGTAGGGTGTAGAGTGTAGGGTATAGAGTGTAGGGTATAGAGTGTAGGGTATAGAGTGTATGGTATAGAGTGTAGTGTATAGAGTGTAGGGTATAGAGTGTAGGGTATAGAGTGTATGGTATAGAGTGTATAGTATAGAGTGTAGGGTATAGAGTGTATGGTATAGAGTGTAGGGTATAGAGTGTAGAGTGTAGGGTATAGAGTGTAGGGTATAGAGTGTAGGGTATAGAGTGTAGGCTATAGAGTGTAGGGTATAGAGTGTAGGGTGTAGAGTGTAGGGAATAGAGTGTTGGGTGTAGAGTGCAGGGTGTAGAGTGCAGGGTGTAGAGTGCAGGGTATAGAGTGTAGGGTATAGAGTGTAGGGTATAAAGTGTAGAGTGTAGGGTATAGAGTGTAGGGTATAGAGTGTAGGGTGTAGAGTGTAGGGTGTAGAGTGTATGGTATAGAGTGTAGGGTATAGAGTGTAGGGTATAGAGTGTAGAGTGTAGGGTATAGAGTGTAGGGTATAGAGCTTAGGGTGTAGAGTGTAGGATATAGAGTGTAGAGTTTAGGGCATAGAGTGTGGGGCATACAGTGTATGGTATGCAGTGTAGAGTGTAGAGTGTAGGGTATAGAGTGTATAGTGTAGGGTATAGAGTGTAGGGTATAGAGTGTAGGGTGTAGAGTGTAGGGTGTAGAGTGTAGGGTGTAGAGTGTAGGGTGTAGAGTGTATGGTATAGAGTGTAGGGTATAGAGTGTAGAGTGTAGGGTATAGAGTGTAGGGTATAGAGTGTAGGGTATAGAGTGTAGGGTATAGAGTGTAGGGTGTAGAGTGCAGGGTATAGAGTGTAGAGTTTAGGGTAGAGAGTGTGGGGCATAGAGTGTATGGTATACAGTGTAGAGTGTAGGGTATAGAGTGTATAGTGTAGGGTATAGAGTGTATGGTATAGAGTGTAGGGTATAAAGTGTAGAGTGTAGGGTATAGAGTATAGGGTATAGAGTGTAGGGTATAGAGTGTAGGGTATAGAGTGTAGGGTAAAGAGTGTAGAGTGTAGGTTACAGAGTGCAGGGTGTAGAGTGTAGGGTATAGAGTGTAGAGTGTAGGGTGTAGAGTGTAGGGTATAGAGTGTAGGGTATAGAGTGTAGGGTATAAAGTGAAGGGTGTAGGGTATAGAGTGTAGGGTATAGAGTGCAGGTTGTAGAGTGTAGGGTATAGAGTGTATGGTATAGGGTGTAGGGTATAGAGTGTAGGGTATAGAGTGTAGGGTATAGAGTGTAGGGTATAGAGTGTAGGGTATAGAGTGTAGGCTATAGAGTGTAGAGTACATAGTGTAGAGTGTAGGGTATAGAGTGTAGGGTATAGAGTGTAGGGTATAGAGTGTGGAGTATAGAGTGTAGGGTATAGAATGTAGAGTGTAGAGTGTAGGGTGTAGAGTGCAAAGTGTAGGGTATAGAGTGTAAGATATAGAGTGTAGTGTATAGAGTGTATGTTATAGAGTGTAGGGTATAGAGTGTAGAGTTTAGGGTATAGAGTGTAGTGTATAGATTGTATGGTATAGAGTGTATGGTATAGAGTGTAGAGTGTAGGGTATAGAGTGTAGGGTATAGAGTGTAGGGTATAGAGTGTAGGGTGTAGAGTGTAGGGTATAGAGTGTAGGGTATAGAGTGTAGGGTATGGAGTGTAGGTTATAGAGTGTAGCGTATAGAGCGTAGGGTGTAGGGTATAGAGTGTAGGGTAGAGTGTAGGGTATAGAGTGTAGGGTATAGAGTGTAGGGTATAGAGTGTAGGGTAAAGAGTGTACAGTGTAGGGTACACAGTGCAGGGTGTAGAGTGTAGGGTATAGAGTGTAGGGTGTAGAGTGTAGGGTGTAGAGTGTAGGGTATAGAGTGTAGAGTGTAGGGTGTAGGGTGTAGGGTATAGAGTGTAGGGTATAGAGTGTAGGGTATAGAGTGTAGGGTATAGAGTGTAGGGTGTAGGGATTAGAGTGTAGGGATTAGAGTGTAGGGATTAGAGTGTAGGGTGTAGAGTGTAGGGTGTAGAGTGTAGGGTATAGAGTGTAGGGTATAGAGTGTAGGGTATAGAGTGTAGGGTATAGATTGTAGGGTGTAGAGTGTAGGGTGTAGAGTGTATGGTATAGAGTGTAGGGTATAGAGTGTAGGGTATAGAGTGTAGAGTGTAGGGTATAGAGTGTAGGGTATAGAGCTTAGGGTGTAGAGTGTAGGATATAGAGTGTAGAGTTTAGGGTATAGAGTGTGGGGCATAGAGTGTATGGTATACAGTGTAGAGTGTAGAGTGTAGGGTATAGAGTGTATAGTGTAGGGTATAGAGTGTAGGGTGTAGAGTGTAGGGTGTAGAGTGTAGGGTGTAGAGTGTATGGTATAGAGTGTAGGGTATAGAGTGTAGAGTGTAGGGTATAGAGTGTAGGGTATAGAGTGTAGGGTATAGAGTGTAGGGTATAGAGTGTAGGGTGTAGAGTGCAGGGTATAGAGTGTAGAGTTTAGGGTAGAGAGTGTGGGGCATAGAGTGTATGGTATACAGTGTAGAGTGTAGGGTATAGAGTGTATAGTGTAGGGTATAGAGTGTATGGTATAGAGTGTAGGGCATAAAGTGTAGAGTGTAGGGTATAGAGTGTATGGTATAGAGTGTAGGGTATAAAGTGTAGAGTGTAGGGTATAGAGTATAGGGTATAGAGTGTAGGGTATAGAGTGTAGGGTATAGAGTGTAGGGTAAAGAGTGTAGAGTGTAGGGTACAGAGTGCAGGGTGTAGAGTGTAGGGTATAGAGTGTAGAGTGTAGGGTATAGAGTGCAGGTTGTAGAGTGTAGGGTATAGAGTGTATGGTATAGGGTGTAGGGTATAGAGTGTAGGGTATAGAGTGTAGGGTATAGAGTGTAGGGTATAGAGTGTAGGCTATAGAGTGTAGAGTATATAATGTAGAGTGTAGGGTATAGAGTGTAGGGTATAGAGTGTAGGGTATAGAGTGTGGAGTATAGAGTGTAGGGTATAGAATGTAGAGTGTAGAATGTAGGGTGTAGTGTGCAAAGTGTAGGGTATAGAGTGTAAGATATAGAATGTAGTGTATAGAGTGTATGTTATAGAGTGTAGGGTATAGAGTGTAGAGTTTAGGGTATAGAGTGTAGTGTATATATTGTATGGTATAGAGTGTATGGTATAGAGTGTAGAGTGTAGGGTATAGAGTGTAGGGTATAGAGTGTAGGGTATAGAGTGTAGGGTATAGAGTGTAGGTTATAGAGTGTAGCGTATAGAGCGTAGGGTGTAGGGTATAGAGTGTAGGGTAGAGTGTAGGGTATAGAGTGTAGGGTATAGAGTGTAGGGTATAGAGTGTAGGGTATAGAGTGTAGGCTATAGAGTGTAGAGTATATAGTGTAGAGTGTAGGGTATAGAGTGTAGGGTATAGAGTGTAGGGTATAGAGTGTGGAGTATAGAGTGTAGGGTATAGAATGTAGAGTGTAGAGTGTAGGGTGTAGAGTGCAAAGTGTAGGGTATAGAGTGTAAGATATAGAGTGTAGTGTATAGAGTGTATGTTATAGAGTGTAGGGTATAGAGTGTAGAGTTTAGGGTATAGAGTGTAGTGTATAGATTGTATGGTATAGAGTGTATGGTATAGAGTGTAGAGTGTAGGGTATAGAGTGTAGGGTATAGAGTGTAGGGTATAGAGTGTAGGGTATAGAGTGTAGGTTATAGAGTGTAGCGTATAGAGCGTAGGGTGTAGGGTATAGAGTGTAGGGTAGAGTGTAGGGTATAGAGTGTAGGGTATAGAGTGTAGGGTATAGAGTGTAGGGTAAAGAGTGTAGAGTGTAGGGTACAGAGTGCAGGGTGTAGAGTGTAGGGTGTAGAGTGTAGGGTGTAGAGTGTAGGGTGTAGAGTGTAGGGTATAGAGTGTAGGGTGTAGGGTGTAGGGTATAGAGTGTAGGGTATAGAGTGTAGGGTATAGAGTGTAGGGTGTAGGGATTAGAGTGTAGGGATTAGAGTGTAGGGATTAGAGTGTAGGGTGTAGAGTGTAGGGTGTAGAGTGTAGGGTATAGAGTGTAGGGTATAGAGTGTAGGGTATAGAGTGTAGAGTGTAGGGATTAGAGTGTAGGGTATAGAGTGTAGGGTATAGAGTGTAGACTGTAGGGATTAGAGTGTAGGGATTAGAGTGTAGGGTATAGAGTGTAGGGTATAGAGTAAAGTGTAGAGTGTAGGCTATAGAGTGTAGGGTATAGAGTGTAGAGTGTAGGGTATAGAGTGTAGGGTATAGAGTGTACGGTATAGAGTGTAGGGTATAGAGTGTAGGGTATAGAGTGTAGAGTGTAGGGTATAGAGTGTAGGGTATAGAGTGCAGGTTGTAGAGTGTAGGGTATAGAGTGTAGGGTATAGAGAGTAGGGTATAAAGTGTAGAGTGTAGGGTATAGAGTGTATAGTGTAGGGTATAGAGTGTAGGGTATAGAGTGTAGAGTGTAGGGTATAGAGTGTATGCTATAGAGTGTAGGGAATAGAGTGTAGAGTGTAAGGTATAGAGTGTAGAGTGTAGGGTATAGACTGTAGGGTGTAGAGTGTAGGTTATAGAGTGTAAGGTATAGAGTGTAGAGTATAGAGTATAGGGTATAGAGTGTAGGGTATAGAGTGTAGAGTGTAGGGTATAGAGTGCAGGTTGTAGAGTGTAGGGTATAGAGTGTAGGGTATAGAGAGTAGGGTATAAAGTGTAGAGTGTAGGGTATAGAGCGTATAGTGTAGGGTATAGAGTGTAGGGTATAGAGTGTAGGGTATAGAGTGTAGAGTGTAGGGTATAGAGTGTATGCTATAGAGTGTATGGTGTAGAGTGTATGGTATAGAGTGTAGGGTTTAGAGTGTAGAGTGTATGGTATAGAGTGTAGGGTATAGAGTGTAGGGTATAGAGTGTATGTTATAGAGTGTAGGGTATAGAGTGTAGAGTGTAGGGTATAGAGTTTAGAGTGTAGAGTATAGAGTGTAGGGTATAGAGTGTAAGGTATAGAGTGTAGGGTGTAGAGTGTAGGGTATAGAGTGTAGGGTATAAAGTGTATGGTATAGAGTGTATGGTATAGAGTGTAGGGTATAGAGTATATGGTATAGAGTGTAGGGTATAGAGTGTAGAGTGTAGGGATTAGAGTGTAGGGTATAGAGTGTAGGCTATAGAGTGTAGGGTATAGAGTGTAGGGTGTAGAGTGTAGGTTATAGAGTGTTGGGTGTAGAGTGCAGGGTGTAGAGTGCAGGGTATAGAGTGTAAGATATAGAGTGTAGAGTGTAGGGTATAGAGTGTAGGGTGTAGGGTATAGAGTGTAGGGTATAAAATGTAGGGTATAGAGTGTAGGCTATAGAGTGTAGGGTATAGAGTGTAGAGTGTAGGGTATAGAGTGTAGGGTATAGAGTGTAGAGTGTAGGGTTTAGAGTGTTGGGTGTAGAGTGCAGGGTGTAGAGTGCAGGGTATAGAGTGTAGGGTATAGAGTGTAGAGTGTAGGGATTAGAGTGTAGGGTATAGAGTGTAGGCTATAGAGTGTAGGGTATAGAGTGTAGGGTGTAGAGTGTAGGGT
Source organism: Ranitomeya imitator (assembly GCF_032444005.1). Lineage (NCBI taxonomy): Eukaryota > Metazoa > Chordata > Amphibia > Anura > Dendrobatidae > Ranitomeya > Ranitomeya imitator. The sequence continues at coordinate 109,969,616 of NC_091285.1, read as the reverse complement.
ATAGAGTGTTGGGTGTAGAGTGTAGGGTATAGAGTGTAGGGTATAGAGTGTAGGGAATAGAGTGTAGAGTGTAAGGTGTAGAGTGTAGGGTATAGAGTGTAGGGTATAAACTGTAGGGTATAGAGTGTAGGCTATAGAGTGTAGGGTATAGAGTGTAGAGTGTAGGGTATAGAGCGTAGGGTATAGAGTGTAGAGTGTAGGGTTTAGAGTGTTGGGTGTAGAGTGCAGGGTGTAGAGTGCAGGGTATAGAGTGTAGGGTATAGAGTGTAGGGTATAAAGTGTAGAGTGTAGGGTATAGAGTGTAGAGTGTAGGGTATAGAGTGTAGGGTATAGAGTGTAGGGTATAGAGTGTAGGGTATAGAGTGTAGGTTATAGAGTGTAGCGTATAGAGCGTAGGGTGTAGGGTATAGAGTGTAGGGTAGAGTGTAGGGTATAGAGTGTAGGGTATAGAGTGTAGGGTATAGAGTGTAGGGTAAAGAGTGTAGAGTGTAGGGTACAGAGTGCAGGGTGTAGAGTGTAGGGTATAGAGTGTAGGGTGTAGAGTGTAGGGTGTAGAGTGTAGGGTATAGAGTGTAGGGTGTAGGGTGTAGGGTATAGAGTGTAGGGTATAGAGTGTAGGGTATAGAGTGTAGGGTATAGAGTGTAGGGTATAGAGTGTAGGCTATAGAGTGTAGAGTATATAGTGTAGAGTGTAGGGTATAGAGTGTAGGGTATAGAGTGTAGGGTATAGAGTGTGGAGTATAGAGTGTAGGGTATAGAATGTAGAGTGTAGAGTGTAGGGTGTAGAGTGCAAAGTGTAGGGTATAGAGTGTAAGATATAGAGTGTAGTGTATAGAGTGTATGTTATAGAGTGTAGGGTATAGAGTGTAGAGTTTAGGGTATAGAGTGTAGTGTATAGATTGTATGGTATAGAGTGTATGGTATAGAGTGTAGAGTGTAGGGTATAGAGTGTAGGGTATAGAGTGTAGGGTATAGAGTGTAGGGTATAGAGTGTAGGTTATAGAGTGTAGCGTATAGAGCGTAGGGTGTAGGGTATAGAGTGTAGGGTAGAGTGTAGGGTATAGAGTGTAGGGTATAGAGTGTAGGGTATAGAGTGTAGGGTAAAGAGTGTAGAGTGTAGGGTACAGAGTGCAGGGTGTAGAGTGTAGGGTGTAGAGTGTAGGGTGTAGAGTGTAGGGTGTAGAGTGTAGGGTATAGAGTGTAGGGTGTAGGGTGTAGGGTATAGAGTGTAGGGTATAGAGTGTAGGGTATAGAGTGTAGGGTGTAGGGATTAGAGTGTAGGGATTAGAGTGTAGGGATTAGAGTGTAGGGTGTAGAGTGTAGGGTGTAGAGTGTAGGGTATAGAGTGTAGGGTATAGAGTGTAGGGTATAGAGTGTAGAGTGTAGGGATTAGAGTGTAGGGTATAGAGTGTAGGGTATAGAGTGTAGACTGTAGGGATTAGAGTGTAGGGATTAGAGTGTAGGGTATAGAGTGTAGGGTATAGAGTAAAGTGTAGAGTGTAGGCTATAGAGTGTAGGGTATAGAGTGTAGAGTGTAGGGTATAGAGTGTAGGGTATAGAGTGTACGGTATAGAGTGTAGGGTATAGAGTGTAGGGTATAGAGTGTAGAGTGTAGGGTATAGAGTGTAGGGTATAGAGTGCAGGTTGTAGAGTGTAGGGTATAGAGTGTAGGGTATAGAGAGTAGGGTATAAAGTGTAGAGTGTAGGGTATAGAGTGTATAGTGTAGGGTATAGAGTGTAGGGTATAGAGTGTAGAGTGTAGGGTATAGAGTGTATGCTATAGAGTGTAGGGAATAGAGTGTAGAGTGTAAGGTATAGAGTGTAGAGTGTAGGGTATAGACTGTAGGGTGTAGAGTGTAGGTTATAGAGTGTAAGGTATAGAGTGTAGAGTATAGAGTATAGGGTATAGAGTGTAGGGTATAGAGTGTAGAGTGTAGGGTATAGAGTGCAGGTTGTAGAGTGTAGGGTATAGAGTGTAGGGTATAGAGAGTAGGGTATAAAGTGTAGAGTGTAGGGTATAGAGCGTATAGTGTAGGGTATAGAGTGTAGGGTATAGAGTGTAGGGTATAGAGTGTAGAGTGTAGGGTATAGAGTGTATGCTATAGAGTGTATGGTGTAGAGTGTATGGTATAGAGTGTAGGGTTTAGAGTGTAGAGTGTATGGTATAGAGTGTAGGGTATAGAGTGTAGGGTATAGAGTGTATGTTATAGAGTGTAGGGTATAGAGTGTAGAGTGTAGGGTATAGAGTTTAGAGTGTAGAGTATAGAGTGTAGGGTATAGAGTGTAAGGTATAGAGTGTAGGGTGTAGAGTGTAGGGTATAGAGTGTAGGGTATAAAGTGTATGGTATAGAGTGTATGGTATAGAGTGTAGGGTATAGAGTATATGGTATAGAGTGTAGGGTATAGAGTGTAGAGTGTAGGGATTAGAGTGTAGGGTATAGAGTGTAGGCTATAGAGTGTAGGGTATAGAGTGTAGGGTGTAGAGTGTAGGTTATAGAGTGTTGGGTGTAGAGTGCAGGGTGTAGAGTGCAGGGTATAGAGTGTAAGATATAGAGTGTAGAGTGTAGGGTATAGAGTGTAGGGTGTAGGGTATAGAGTGTAGGGTATAAAATGTAGGGTATAGAGTGTAGGCTATAGAGTGTAGGGTATAGAGTGTAGAGTGTAGGGTATAGAGTGTAGGGTATAGAGTGTAGAGTGTAGGGTTTAGAGTGTTGGGTGTAGAGTGCAGGGTGTAGAGTGCAGGGTATAGAGTGTAGGGTATAGAGTGTAGAGTGTAGGGATTAGAGTGTAGGGTATAGAGTGTAGGCTATAGAGTGTAGGGTATAGAGTGTAGGGTGTAGAGTGTAGGGTATAGAGTGTTGGGTGTAGAGTGTAGGGTATAGAGTGTAGGGTATAGAGTGTAGGGAATAGAGTGTAGAGTGTAAGGTGTAGAGTGTAGGGTATAGAGTGTAGGGTATAAACTGTAGGGTATAGAGTGTAGGCTATAGAGTGTAGGGTATAGAGTGTAGAGTGTAGGGTATAGAGCGTAGGGTATAGAGTGTAGAGTGTAGGGTTTAGAGTGTTGGGTGTAGAGTGCAGGGTGTAGAGTGCAGGGTATAGAGTGTAGGGTATAGAGTGTAGGGTATAAAGTGTAGAGTGTAGGGTATAGAGTGTATAGTGTAGGGTATAGAGTGTAGGGTATAGAGTGTAGGGTATAGAGTGTAGGGTATAAAGTGTAGGGTATAGGGTATAGAGTGTAGGGTGTAGAGTGTAGGGTGTAGAGTGTAGAGTGTAGGGTATAGAGTGTAGGGTATAGAGTGTAGGGTGTAGGGTATAGAGTGTAGGGTATAGAGTGTAGGGTATAGAGTGTAGAGTGTAGAGTGTATGGTATAGAGTGTAGGGTATAGAGTGTAGGGTATAGACTGTAGGGTATAGAGTGTGGCGTATAGAGTGTAGGGTATAGAGTGTAGAGTGTAGGGTATAGAGTGTAGGGTATAGAGTGTAGGGTATAGAGTGTAGAGTGTAGGGTATAGAATGTAGGGTATAGAGTGTAGGGTATAGAGTGTAGGGAATAGAGTGTAGAGTGTAAGGTATAGAGTGTAGAGTGTAGGGTATAGACTGTAGGGTGTAGGGAGTAGAGTGTAGGGTATAGAGTGTAGGGTGTAGGGTATAGAGTGTAGGGTGTAGAGTGTAGGCTATAGAGTGTAGGGTATAGAGTGTAGAGTGTAGGGTATAGAGTGTAGGGTACAGAGTGTAGGGTATAGAGTGTAGGGTATAGAATGTAGAGTGTAGAGTGTAGGCTATAGAGTGTAGGGTATAGAGTGTAGAGTGTAGGGTATAGAGTGTAGGGTGTAGAGTGTAGGGTATAGAGTGTAGGGTATAGACTGTAGGGTATAGAGTGTGGCGTATAGAGTGTAGGGTATAGAGTGTAGAGTGTAGGGTATAGAGTGTAGGGTATAGAGTGTAGGGTATAGAGTGTAGAGTGTAGGGTATAGAATGTAGGGTATAGAGTGTAGGGTATAGAGTGTAGGGAATAGAGTGTAGAGTGTAAGGTATAGAGTGTAGAGTGTAGAGTATAGACTGTAGGGTGTAGGGAGTAGAGTGTAGGGTATAGAGTGTAGAGTGTAGGGTATAGAGTGCAGGGTATAGAGTGTAGGGTGTAGAGTGTAGGCTATAGAGTGTAGGGTATAGAGTGTAGAGTGTAGGGTATAGAGTGTAGGGTATAGAGTGTAGGGTATAGAGTGTAGGGTATAGAGTGTAGAGTGTAGAGTGTAGACTATAGAGTGTAGGGTATAGAGTGTAGAGTGTAGGGTATAGAGTGTAGGGTGTAGAGTGTAGGGTATAGAGTGTATAGTGTAGAGTGTATGGTATAGAGTGTAGACTGTAGGGTATAGAGTGTGGCGTATAGAGTGTAGGGTATAGAGTGTAGAGTGTAGGGTATAGAGTGTACGGTATAGAGTGTAGGGTATAGAGTGTAGGGTATAGAGTGTAGAGTGTAAGGTGTAGAGTGTAGGGTATAGAGTGTAGGGTATATACTGTAGGGTATAGAGTGTAGGCTATAGAGTGTAGGGTGTAGGGTATAGAGTGTAGGGTATAGAGTGTAGGGTATAGAGTGTAGGGTGTAGGGATTAGAGTGAAGGGATTAGAGTTTAGGGTTTAGAGAGTAGGGTGTAGAGTGTAGGGTGTAGAGTGTAGGGTATAGAGTGTAGGGTATAGAGTGTAGAGTGTAGGGATTAGAGTGTAAGGTATAGAGTGTAGAGTGTAGGGTATATAGTGTAGGGATTAGAGAGTTGGGTGTAGAGTGTAGGGTATAGAGTGTAGGGTATAGAGTGTAGGGTATAGAGTGTAGAGTGTAGGGTATAGAATGTAGGGTATAGAGTGTAGGGTATAGAGTGTAGGGAATAGAGTGTAGAGTGTAAGGTATAGAGTGTAGAGTGTAGGGTATAGACTGTAGGGTGTAGGGAGTAGAGTGTAGGGTATAGAGTGTAGAGTGTAGGGTATAGAGTGTAGGGTGTAGAGTGTAGGCTATAGAGTGTAGGGTATAGAGTGTAGAGTGTAGGGTATAGAGTGTAGGGTATAGAGTGTAGGGTATAGAGTGTAGGGTATAGAATGTAGAGTGTAGAGTGTAGGCTATAGAGTGTAGGGTATAGAGTGTAGAGTGTAGGGTATAGAGTGTAGGGTGTAGAGTGTAGGGTATAGAGTGTAGGGTATAGACTGTAGGGTATAGAGTGTGGCGTATAGAGTGTAGGGTATAGAGTGTAGAGTGTAGGGTATAGAGTGTAGGGTATAGAGTGTAGGGTATAGAGTGTAGAGTGTAGGGTATAGAATGTAGGGTATAGAGTGAAGGGTATAGAGTGTAGGGAATAGAGTGTAGAGTGTAAGGTATAGAGTGTAGAGTGTAGAGTATAGACTGTAGGGTGTAGGGAGTAGAGTGTAGGGTATAGAGTGTAGAGTGTAGGGTATAGAGTGCAGGGTATAGAGTGCAGGGTATAGAGTGTAGGGTGTAGAGTGTAGGCTACAGAGTGTAGGGTATAGAGTGTAGAGTGTAGGGTATAGAGTGTAGGGTATAGAGTGTAGGGTATAGAGTGTAGGGTATAGAGTGTAGAGTGTAGACTATAGAGTGTAGGGTATAGAGTGTAGAGTGTAGGGTATAGAGTGTAGGGTGTAGAGTGTAGGGTATAGAGTGTAGAGTGTAGAGTGTATGGTATAGAGTGTAGACTGTAGGGTATAGAGTGTGGCGTATAGAGTGTAGGGTATAGAGTGTAGAGTGTAGGGTATAGAGTGTACGGTATAGAGTGTAGGGTATAGAGTGTAGGGTATAGAGTGTAGAGTGTAAGGTGTAGAGTGTAGGGTATAGAGTGTAGGGTATATACTGTAGGGTATAGAGTGTAGGCTATAGAGTGTAGGGTGTAGGGTATAGAGTGTAGGGTATAGAGTGTAGGGTATAGAGTGTAGGGTGTAGGGATTAGAGTGTAGGGATTAGAGTGTAGGGTTTAGAGAGTAGGGTGTAGAGTGTAGGATGTAGAGTGTAGGGTATAGAGTGTAGGGTATAGAGTGTAGAGTGTAGGGATTAGAGTGTAAGGTATAGAGTGTAGAGTGTAGGGTATATAGTGTAGGGATTAGAGAGTTGGGTGTAGAGTGTAGGGTATAGAGTGTATGTTATAGAGTGTAGGGTATAGAGTGTATGTTATAGAGTGTAGGGTATAGAGTGTAGAGTGTAGGGTATAGAGTTTAGAGTGTAGGGTATAGAGTGTAGGGTATAGAGTGTAGGGTAAAGAGTGTAGAGTGTAGGGTATGGAATGTAGGGTATAGAGTGTAGGGTGTAGAGTGTAGGGTATAGAGTGCAGGTTGTAAAGTGTAGGGTATAGAGTGTATAGTGTAGGGTATAGAGTGTAGGGTATAGAGTGTAGGGTAAAGAGTGTAGGGTATAGAGTGTATCGTGTAGGGTATAGAGTGTATGCTATAGAGTGTATGGTGTAGAGTGTATGGTGTAGAGTGTATGGTGTAGAGTGTATGGTGTAGAGTGTATGGTATAGAGTGTAGGGTATAGAGTGTATGTTATAGAGTGTAGGGTATAGAGTGTAGGGTATAGAGTTTAGAGTGTAGGGTATAGAGTGTAGGATATAGAGTGTAGGGTATAGAGTGTAGGGTATAGATTGCAGGTTGTAGAGTGCAGGTTGTAGAGTGTAGGGTATAGAGTGTAGGGTATAGAGTGTAGGGAATAGAGTGTAGGGTATAAAGTGTAGAGTGTAGGGTATAGAGTGTATAGTGTAGGGTATAGAGTGTAGGGCATAGAATGTATAGTGTAGGGTATATAGTGTATGCTATAGAGTGTATGGTGTAGAGTGTATGGTATAGAGTGTAGGGTGTAGAGTGTATGGTATAGAGTGTAGGGTGTAGAGTGTAGGGTATAGAGTGTAGGGTATAGAGTGTAGGGTATAGAGTGTAGGGTATAGAGTGTATGTTATAGAGTGTAAGGTATAGAGTGTAGAGTGTAGGGTATAGACTGTAGGGTGTAGAGTGTAGGGAGTAGAGTGTAGGGTATATAGTGTAGGGTATAGAGTGTAGGGTATAGAGTGTAGGGTATAGAGTGTATGTTATAGAGTGTAGGGTATAGAGTGTAGAGTGTAGGGTATAGAGTGTATGTTATAGAGTGTAGGGTATAGAGTTTAGAGTGTAGGGTATAGAGTGTAGGGTATAGAGTGTAGGGTATAGAGTGTAGGGTAAAGAGTGTAGAGTGTAGGGTACAGAGTGCAGGGTGTAGAGTGTAGGGTATATAGTGTAGGGTGTAGAGTGTAGGGTGTAGAGTGTAGGGTATAGAGTGTAGAGTGTAGGGTGTAGGGTGTAGGGTATAGAGTGTAGGGTATAGAGTGTAGGGTATAGAGTGTAGGGTATAGAGTGTAGGGTGTAGGGATTAGAGTGTAGGGATTAGAGTGTAGGGATTAGAGTGTAGGGTGTAGAGTGTAGGGTGTAGAGTGTAGGGTATAGAGTGTAGAGTGTAGGGTGTAGGGTGTAGGGTATAGAGTGTAGGGTATAGAGTGTAGGGTATAGAGTGTAGGGTGTAGGGATTAGAGTGTAGGGATTATAGTGTAGGGATTAGAGTGTAGGGTGTAGAGTGTAGGGTGTAGAGTGTAGGGTATAGAGTGTAGGGTATAGAGTGTAGAGTGTAGGGATTAGAGTGTAGGGTATAGAGTGTAGGGTATACAGTGTAGGGTATAGAGTGTAGGGTAACGAGTGTAGGGTACAGAGTGCAGGGTGTAGAGTGTAGGGTATAGAGTGTAGAGTGTAGAGTGTAGGGTGTAGGGTGTAGGGTATAGAGTGTAGGGTATAGAGTGTAGGGTATAGAGTGTAGGGTATAGATTGTAGGGTATAGAGTGTAGGGTGTAGGGATTAGAGTGTAGGGATTAGAGTGTAGGGATTAGAGTGTAGGATGTAGAGTGTAGGGTGTAGAGTGTAGGGTATAGAGTGTAGGGTATAGAGTGTAGGGTATAGAGTGTAGACTGTAGGGATTAGAGTGTAGGGATTAGAGTGTAGGATATAGAGTGTAGGGTATAGAGTAAAGTGTAGAGTGTAGGCTATAGAGTGTAGGGTATAGAGTGTAGAGTGTAGGGTATAGAGTGTAGGGTATAGAGTGTAGGGTATAGAGTGTAGGGTATAGAGTGTAGGGTGTAGGGTATAGAGTGTAGGGTATAGAGTGCAGGTTGTAGAGTGTAGGGTATAGAGTGTAGGGTATAGAGAGTAGGGTATAAAGTGTAGAGTGTAGGGTATGGAGTGTATAGTGTAGGGTATAGAGTGTAGGGTATAGAGTGTAGGGTATAGAGTGTAGAGTGTAGGGTATAGAGTGTATGCTATAGAGTGTAGGGTATAGAGTGTAGGGAATAGAGTGTAGAGTGTAAGGTATAGAGTGTAGAGTGTAGGGTATAGACTGTAGGGTGTAGAGTGTAGGGTATAGAGTGTAGGGTATAGAGTGTAGGGTATAGAGTGTAGGGTATAGAGTGTAGAGTGTAGGGTATAGAGTGCAGGTTGTAGAGTGTAGGGTATAGAGTGTAGGGTATAAAGTGTAGAGTGTAGGGTATAGAGTGTATAGTGTAGGGTATAGAGTGTAGGGTATAGAGTGTAGGGTATAGAGCGTATAGTATAGGGTATAGAGTGTATGCTATAGAGTGTATGGTGTAGAGTGTATGGTGTAGAGTGTATGGTGTAGAGTGTATGGTGTAGAGTGTATGGTATAGAGTGTAGGGTATAGAGTGTAGGGTATAGAGTGTATGTTATAGAGTGTAGGGTATAGAGTGCAGGGTATAGAGTTTAGAGTGTAGGGTATAGAGTGTAGGGTATAGAGTGTAGGGTATAGAGTGTAGGGTATAGAGTGTAGGGTACAGAGTGCAGGGTGTAGAGTGTAGGGTATAGAGTGTAGAGTGTAGGGTGTAGAGTGTAGGGTATAGAGTGTAGGGTGTAGGGTATAGAGTGTAGGGTATAGAGTGTAGGGTATAGAGTGTAGGGTGTAGGGATTAGGGTGTAGGGATTAGAGTGTAGGGATTAGAGTGTAGGGATTAGAGTGTAGGGTGTAGAGTGTAGAGTGTAGGGTATAGAGTGTAGGGTACAGAGTGTAGGGTATAGAGTGTAGAGTGTAGAGATTAGAGTGTAGGGTATAGAGTGTAGGGTATAGAGTGTAGGGTAAAGAGTGTAGAGTGTAGGGTACAGAGTGCAGGGTGTAGAGTGTAGGGTATAGAGTGTAGGGTGTAGAGTGTAAGGTATAGAGTGTAGGGTGTAGAGTGTAGGGTGTAGGGTATAGAGTGTAGGGTATAGAGTGTAGGGTATAGGGTGTAGGGTATAGAGTGTAGGGTGTAGGGATTAGAGTGTAGGGATTAGAGTGTAGGGATTAGAGTGTAGGGTGTAGAGTGTAGGGTGTAGAGTGTAGGGTATAGAGTGTAGGGTATAGAGTGTAGGGTATAGAGTGTAGAGTGTAGGGATTAGAGTGTAGGGTATAGAGTGTAGGGTTTAGAGTAGAGTGTAGAGTGTAGGCTATAGAGTGTAGGGTATAGAGTGTAGAGTGTAGGGTATAGAGTGTAGGGTATAGAGTGTAGGGTATAGAGTGTACGGTATAGAGTGTAGGGTGTAGGGTATAGAGTATAGGGTATAGAGTGCAGGTTGTAGAGTGTAGAGTATAGAGTGTAGGGTATAGAGAGTAGGGTATAAAGTGTAGAGTGTAGGGTATAGAGTGTATAGTGTAGGGTATAGAGTGTAGGGTATAGAGTGTAGAGTGTATGCTATAGAGTGTATGGTGTAGAGTGTATGGTATAGAGTGTAGGGTATAGAGTGTAGAGTGTAGGGATTAGAGTGTAGGGTATAGAGTGTAGGCTATAGAGTGTAGGGTATAGAGTGTAGAGTGTAGGTTATAGAGTGTAGGGTATAGAGTGTAGGGTGTAGAGTGTAGGGTATAGAGTGTTGGGTGTAGAGTGCAGGGTATAGAGTGCAGGGTATAGAGTGTAGGATATAGAGTGTAGGGTATAGAGTGTAGGGTGTAGGGTATAGAGTGTAGAGTGTAGGGTATAGAGTGTAGGGTATAGAGTGTAGGGTATAGAGTGTAGGGAATAGAGTGTAGAGTGTAAGGTGTAGAGTGTAGGGTATAGAGTGTAGGGTATATACTGTAGGGTATAGAGTGTAGGATATAGAGTGTAGGGTATAGAGTGTAGGGTGTAGGGTATAGAGTGTAGAGTGTAGGGTATAGAGTGTAGGGTATAGAGTGTAGGGTGTAGAGTGTAGGGTTTAGAGTGTTGGGTGTAGAGTGCAGGGTGTAAAGTGCAGGGTATAGAGTGTAGGGTATAGAGTGTAGAGTATAAAGTGTAGAGTGTAGGGTATAGAGTGTATATTGTAGGGTATAGAGTGTAGGGTGTAGGGTGTAGGGTGTAGAGTGTAGGGTATAGAGTGTAGGGTATATTGTGTAGGGTGTAGGGAATAGAGTGTAGGGTATAGAGTGTAGGGTATAGAGTGTAGAGTGTATGGTATAGAGTGTAGACTGTAGGGTATAGAGTGTGGCGTATAGAGTGTAGGGTATAGAGTGTAGAGTGTAGGGTATAGAGTGTACGGTATAGAGTGTAGGGTATAGAGTGTAGGGTATAGAGTGTAGAGTGTAGGGTATAGAATGTAGGGTATAGAGTGTAGGGTATAGAGTGTAGGGAATAGAGTGTAGAGTGTAAGGTATAGAGTGTAGAGTGTAGGGTGTAGAGTGTAGGGAGTAGAGTGTAGGGTATAGAGTGTAGAGTGTAGGGTATAGAGTGCAGGGTATAGAGTGTAGGGTGTAGAGTGTAGGCTATAGAGTGTAGGTTATAGAGTGTAGAGTGTAGGGTATAGAGTGTAGGGTATAGAGTGTAGGGTATAGAGTGTAGGGTATAGAGTGTAGAGTGTAGGGTATAGAGTGTAGGGTATAGAGTGTAGGGTGTAGGGTATAGAGTGTAGGGTATAGAGTGTAGGGTATAGAGTGTAGAGTGTATGGTATAGAGTGTAGGGTATAGAGTGTAGGGTATAGACTGTAGGGTATAGAGTGTGGCGTATAGAGTGTAGGGTGTAGGGTGTAGAGTGTAGGGTATAGAGTGTAGGGTATAGAGTGTAGGGTATAGAGTGTAGAGTGTAGGGTATAGAATGTAGGGTATAGAGTGTAGAGTATAGAGTGTAGGGAATAGAGTGTAGAGTGTAAGGTATAGAGTGTAGAGTGTAAGGTATAGACTGTAGGGTGTAGGGAGTAGAGTGTAGGGTATAGAGTGTAGAGTGTAGGCTATAGAGTGTAGGGTATAGAGTGTAGAGTGTAGGCTATAGAGTGTAGGGTATAGAGTGTAGAGTGTAGGGTATAGAGTGTAGGGTATAGAGTGTAGGGTATAGAGTGTAGGGTATAGAGTGTAGGGTATAGATTGCAGGTTGTAGAGTGCAGGTTGTAGAGTGTAGGGTATAGAGTGTAGGGTATAGAGTGTAGGGTATAGAGTGTAGGGTATAAAGTGTAGAGTGTAGGGTATAGAGTGTATAGTGTAGGGTATAGAGTGTAGGGTATAGAGTGTATAGTGTAGGGTATAGAGTGTATGCTATAGAGTGTATGGTGTAGAGTGTATGGTATAGAGTGTAGGGTGTAGAGTGTATGGTATAGAGTGTAGGGTGTAGAGTGTATGGTATAGAGTGTAGGGTATAGAGTGTAGGGTATAGAGTGTAGGGTATAGAGTGTATGTTATAGAGTGTAAGGTATAGAGTGTAGAGTGTAGGGTATAGAGTGTAGAGTGTAGGGTATAGAGTGCAGGGTATAGAGTGTAGGGTGTAGAGTGTAGGCTATAGAGTGTAGGTTATAGAGTGTAGAGTGTAGGGTATAGAGTGTAGGGTATAGAGTGTAGGGTATAGAGTGTAGGGTATAGAGTGTAGAGTGTAGGGTATAGAGTGTAGGGTATAGAGTGTAGGGTGTAGGGTATAGAGTGTAGGGTATAGAGTGTAGGGTATAGAGTGTAGAGTGTATGGTATAGAGTGTAGGGTATAGACTGTAGGGTATAGAGTGTGGCGTATAGAGTGTAGGGTGTAGGGTGTAGAGTGTAGGGTATAGAGTGTAGGGTATAGAGTGTAGGGTATAGAGTGTAGAGTGTAGGGTATAGAATGTAGGGTATAGAGTGTAGAGTATAGAGTGTAGGGAATAGAGTGTAGAGTGTAAGGTATAGAGTGTAGAGTGTAAGGTATAGACTGTAGGGTGTAGGGAGTAGAGTGTAGGGTATAGAGTATAGAGTGTAGGCTATAGAGTGTAGGGTATAGAGTGTAGAGGGTAGGCTATAGAGTGTAGGGTATAGAGTGTAGAGTGTAGGGTATAGAGTGTAGGGTATAGAGTGTAGGGTATAGAGTGTAGGGTATAGAGTGTAGGGTATAGATTGCAGGTTGTAGAGTGCAGGTTGTAGAGTGTAGGGTATAGAGTGTAGGGTATAGAGTGTAGGGTATAGAGTGTAGGTTATAAAGTGTAGAGTGTAGGGTATAGAGTGTATAGTGTAGGGTATAGAGTGTAGGGTATAGAGTGTATAGTGTAGGGTATAGAGTGTATGCTATAGAGTGTATGGTGTAGAGTGTATGGTATAGAGTGTAGGGTGTAGAGTGTATGGTATAGAGTGTAGGGTGTAGAGTGTATGGTATAGAGTGTAGGGTATAGAGTGTAGGGTATAGAGTGTAGGGTATAGAGTGTATGTTATAGAGTGTAAGGTATAGAGTGTAGAGTGTAGGGTGTAGAGTGTAGGGTATAGAGTGCAGGGTATAGAGTGTAGGGTGTAGAGTGTAGGCTATAGAGTGTAGGTTATAGAGTGTAGAGTGTAGGGTATAGAGTGTAGGGTATAGAGTGTAGGGTATAGAGTGTAGGGTATAGAGTGTAGAGTGTAGGGTATAGAGTGTAGGGTATAGAGTGTAGGGTGTAGGGTATAGAGTGTAGGGTATAGAGTGTAGGGTATAGAGTGTAGAGTGTATGGTATAGAGTGTAGGGTATAGAGTGTAGGGTATAGACTGTAGGGTATAGAGTGTGGCGTATAGAGTGTAGGGTGTAGGGTGTAGAGTGTAGGGTATAGAGTGTAGGGTATAGAGTGTAGGGTATAGAGTGTAGAGTGTAGGGTATAGAATGTAGGGTATAGAGTGTAGAGTATAGAGTGTAGGGAATAGAGTGTAGAGTGTAAGGTATAGAGTGTAGAGTGTAAGGTATAGACTGTAGGGTGTAGGGAGTAGAGTGTAGGGTATAGAGTGTAGAGTGTAGGCTATAGAGTGTAGGGTATAGAGTGTAGAGTGTAGGCTATAGAGTGTAGGGTATAGAGTGTAGAGTGTAGGGTATAGAGTGTAGGGTATAGAGTGTAGGGTATAGAGTGTAGGGTATAGAGTGTAGGGTATAGATTGCAGGTTGTAGAGTGCAGGTTGTAGAGTGTAGGGTATAGAGTGTAGGGTATAGAGTGTAGGGTATAGAGTGTAGGGTATAAAGTGTAGAGTGTAGGGTATAGAGTGTATAGTGTAGGGTATAGAGTGTAGGGTATAGAGTGTATAGTGTAGGGTATAGAGTGTATGCTATAGAGTGTATGGTGTAGAGTGTATGGTATAGAGTGTAGGGTGTAGAGTGTATGGTATAGAGTGTAGGGTGTAGAGTGTATGGTATAGAGTGTAGGGTATAGAGTGTAGGGTATAGAGTGTAGGGTATAGAGTGTATGTTATAGAGTGTAAGGTATAGAGTGTAGAGTGTAGGGTATAGACTGTAGGGTGTAGAGTGTAGGGAGTAGAGTGTAGGGTATAGAGTGTAGGGTATAGAGTGTAGGGTATAGAGTGTAGGGTATAGAGTGTATGTTATAGAGTGTAGGGTATAGAGTGTAGAGTGTAGGGTATAGAGTTTAGAGTGTAGGGTATAGAGTGTAGGGTATAGAGTGTAGGGTATAGAGTGTAGGGTAAAGAGTGTAGAGTGTAGGGTACAGAGTGCAGGGTGTAGAGTGTAGGGTATAGAGTGTAGTGTGTAGAGTGTAGGGTGTAGAGTGTAGGGTATAGAGTGAAGAGTGTAGGGTATAGAGTGTAGGGTGTAGGGTATAGAGTGTAGGGTATAAACTGTAGGGTATAGAGTGTAGGCTATAGAGTGTAGGGTATAGAGTGTAGAGTGTAGGGTATAGAGTGTAGGGTATAGAGTGTAGAGTGTAGGGTTTAGAGTGTTGGGTGTAGAGTGCAGGGTGTAGAGTGTAGGGTATAGAGTGTAGGGTGTAGAGTGTAAGGTATAGAGTGTAGGGTGTAGAGTGTAGGGTGTAGGGTATAGAGTGTAGGGTATAGAGTGTAGGGTATAGGGTGTAGGGTATAGAGTGTAGGGTGTAGGGATTAGAGTGTAGGGATTAGAGTGTAGGGTGTAGAGTGTAGGGTGTAGAGTGTAGGGTATAGAGTGTAGGGTATAGAGTGTAGAGTGTAGGGATTAGAGTGTAGGGTATAGAGTGTAGGGTTTAGAGTAGAGTGTAGAGTGTAGGCTATAGAGTGTAGGGTATAGAGTGTAGAGTGTAGGGTATAGAGTGTAGGGTATAGAGTGTAGGGTATAGAGTGTACGGTATAGAGTGTAGGGTGTAGGGTATAGAGTGTAGGGTATAGAGTGCAGGTTGTAGAGTGTAGAGTATAGAGTGTAGGGTATAGAGAGTAGGGTATAAAGTGTAGAGTGTAGGGTATAGAGTGTATAGTGTAGGGTATAGAGTGTAGGGTATAGAGTGTAGAGTGTATGCTATAGAGTGTATGGTGTAGAGTGTATGGTATAGAGTGTAGGGTATAGAGTGTAGAGTGTAGGGATTAGAGTGTAGGGTATAGAGTGTAGGCTATAGAGTGTAGGGTATAGAGTGTAGAGTGTAGGTTATAGAGTGTAGGGTATAGAGTGTAGGGTGTAGAGTGTAGGGTATAGAGTGTTGGGTGTAGAGTGCAAGGTATAGAGTGCAGGGTATAGAGTGTAGGATATAGAGTGTAGGGTATAGAGTGTAGGGTGTAGGGTATAGAGTGTAGAGTGTAGGGTATAGAGTGTAGGGTATAGAGTGTAGGGTATAGAGTGTAGGGAATAGAGTGTAGAGTGTAAGGTGTAGAGTGTAGGGTATAGAGTGTAGGGTATATACTGTAGGGTATAGAGTGTAGGCTATAGAGTGTAGGGTATAGAGTGTAGAGTGTAGGGTATAGAGTGTAGGGTATAGAGTGTAGGGTGTAGAGTGTAGGGTTTAGAGTGTTGGGTGTAGAGTGCAGGGTGTAAAGTGCAGGGTATAGAGTGTAGGGTATAGAGTGTAGGGTATAAAGTGTAGAGTGTAGGGTATAGAGTGTATAGTGTAGGGTATAGAGTGTAGGGTGTAGGGTGTAGAGTGTAGGGTATAGAGTGTAGGGTATATTGTGTAGGGTGTAGGGTATAGAGTGTAGGGTATAGAGTGTAGGGTATAGAGTGTAGAGTGTAGAGTGTAGAGTGTATGGTATAGAGTGTAGACTGTAGGGTATAGAGTGTGGCGTATAGAGTGTAGGGTATAGAGTGTAGAGTGTAGGGTATAGAGTGTACGGTATAGAGTGTAGGGTATAGAGTGTAGGGTATAGAGTGTAGAGTGTAGGGTATAGAATATAGGGTATAGAGTGTAGGGTATAGAGTGTAGGGAATAGAGTGTAGAGTGTAAGGTATAGAGTGTAGAGTGTAGGGTGTAGAGTTTAGGGAGTAGAGTGTAGGGTATAGAGTGTAGAGTGTAGGGTATAGAGTGCAGGGTATAGAGTGTAGGGTGTAGAGTGTAGGCTATAGAGTGTAGGTTATAGAGTGTAGAGTGTAGGGTGTAGAGTGTAGGGTATAGAGTGTAGGGTATAGAGTGTAGGGTATAGAGTGTAGAGTGTAGGGTATAGAGTGTAGGGTATAGAGTGTAGGGTGTAGGGTATAGAGTGTAGGGTATAGAGTGTAGGGTATAGACTGTAGGGTATAGAGTGTGGCGTATAGAGTGTAGGGTGTAGGGTGTAGAGTGTAGGGTATAGAGTGTAGGGTATAGAGTGTAGGGTATAGAGTGTAGAGTGTAGGGTATAGAATGTAGGGTATAGAGTGTAGGGTATAGAGTGTAGGGAATAGAGTGTAGAGTGTAAGGTATAGAGTGTAGAGTGTAAGGTATAGACTGTAGGGTGTAGGGAGTAGAGTGTAGGGTATAGAGTGTAGAGTGTAGGCTATAGAGTGTAGGGTATAGAGTGTAGAGTGTAGGCTATAGAGTGTAGGGTATAGAGTGTAGAGTGTAGGGTATAGAGTGTAGGGTATAGAGTGTAGGGTATAGAGTGTAGAGTGTAGGGTATAGAGTGTAGGGTATAGATTGCAGGTTGTAGAGTGCAGGTTGTAGAGTGTAGGGTATAGAGTGTAGGGTATAAAGTGTAGGGTATAGAGTGTAGGGTATAAAGTGTAGAGTGTAGGGTATAGAGTGTATAGTGTAGGGTATAGAGTGTAGGGTATAGAGTGTATAGTGTAGGGTATAGAGTGTATGCTATAGAGTGTATGGTGTAGAGTGTATGGTATAGAGTGTAGGGTGTAGAGTGTATGGTATAGAGTGTAGGGTGTAGAGTGTATGGTATAGAGTGTAGGGTATAGAGTGTAGGGTATAGAGTGTATGTTATAGAGTGTAAGGTATAGAGTGTAGAGTGTAGGGTATAGACTGTAGGGTGTAGAGTTTAGGGAGTAGAGTGTAGGGTATAGAGTGTAGGGTATAGAGTGTAGGGTATAGAGTGGAGGGTAAAGAGTGTAGAGTGTAGGGTACAGAGTGCAGGGTGTAGAGTGTAGGGTATAGAGTGTAGTGTGTAGAGTGTAGGGTGTAGAGTGTAGGGTATAGAGTGTAGAGTGTAGGGTATAGAGTGTAGGGTGTAGGGTATAGAGTGTAGGGTATAAACTGTAGGGTATAGAGTGTAGGCTATAGAGTGTAGGGTGTAGAGTGTAGGGTATAGAGTGTAGGGTATAGAGTGTAGAGTGTAGGGTTTAGAGTGTTGGGTGTAGAGTGCAGGGTGTAGAGTGCAGGGTATAGAGTGTAGGGTATAGAGTGTAGAGTATAGAGTGTATGGTATAGAGTGTAGGGTATAGAGTGTAGAGTGTAGGGATTAGAGTGTAGGGTATAGAGTGTAGGCTATAGAGTGTAGGGTATAGAGTGTAGGGTGTAGAGTGTAGGGTATAGAGTGTTGGGTGTAGAGTGTAGGGTATAGAGTGTAGTGTATAGAGTGTAGGGAATAGAGTGTAGAGTGTAAGGTGTAGAGTGTAGGGTATAGAGTGTAGGGTATAAACTGTAGGGTATAGAGTGTAGGCTATAGAGTGTAGGGTATAGAGTGTAGAGTGTAGGGTATAGAGTGTAGGGTATAGAGTGTAGAGTGTAGGGTTTAGAGTGTTGGGTGTAGAGTGCAGGGTGTAGAGTGCAGGGTATAGAGTGTAGGGTATAGAGTGTAGGGTATAAAGTGTAGAGTGTAGGGTATAGAGTGTATAGTGTAGGGTATAGAGTGTAGGGTATAGAGTGTAGGGTATAGAGTGTAGGGTATAAAGTGTAGGGTATAGGGTATAGAGTGTAGGGTGTAGAGTGTAGGGTGTAGAGTGTAGAGTGTAGGGTATAGAGTGTAGGGTATAGAGTGTAGAGTGTAGGGTATAGAGTGTAGGGTATAGAGTGTAGGGTATAGAGTGTAGAGTGTAGAGTGTATGGTATAGAGTGTAGGGTATAGAGTGTAGGGTATAGACTGTAGGGTATAGAGTGTGGCATATAGAGTGTAGGGTATAGAGTGTAGAGTGTAGGGTATAGAGTGTAGGGTATAGAGTGTAGGGTATAGAGTGTAGAGTGTAGGGTATAGAATGTAGGGTATAGAGTGTAGGGTATAGAGTGTAGGGAATAGAGTGTAGAGTGAAAGGTATAGAGTGTAGAGTGTAGAGTATAGACTGTAGGGTGTAGGGAGTAGAGTGTAGGGTATAGAGTGTAGAGTGTAGGGTATAGAGTGCAGGGTATAGAGTGTAGGGTGTAGAGTGTAGGCTATAGAGTGTAGGGTATAGAGTGTAGAGTGTAGGGTATAGAGTGTAGGGTATAGAGTGTAGGGTATAGAGTGTAGGGTATAGAGTGTAGAGTGTAGAGTGTAGGCTATAGAGTGTAGGGTATAGAGTGTAGAGTGTAGGGTATAGAGTGTAGGGTGTAGAGTGTAGGGTATAGAGTGTAGGGTATAGACTGTAGGGTATAGAGTGTGGCGTATAGAGTGTAGGGTATAGAGTGTAGAGTGTAGGGTATATAGTGTAGGGTATAGAGTGTAGGGTATAGAGTGTAGAGTGTAGGGTATAGAATGTAGGGTATAGAGTGTAGGGTATAGAGTGTAGGGAATAGAGTGTAGAGTGTAAGGTATAGAGTGTAGAGTGTAGGGTATAGACTGTAGGGTGTAGGGAGTAGAGTGTAGGGTATAGAGTGTAGATTGTAGGGAATAGAGTGCAGGGTATAGAGTGTAGGGTGTAGAGTGTAGGCTATAGAGTGTAGGGTATAGAGTGTAGAGTGTAGGGTATAGAGTGTAGGGTGTAGAGTGTAGGGTATAGAGTGTAGGGTGTAGAGTGTAGAGTGTAGGCTATAGAGTGTAGGGTATAGAGTGTAGAGTGTACGGTATAGAGTGTAGGGTGTAGAGTGTAGGGTATAGAGTGTAGAGTGTAGAGTGTATGGTATAGAGTGTAGACTGTAGGGTATAGAGTGTGGCGTATAGAGTGTAGGGTATAGAGTGTAGAGTGTAGGGTATAGAGTGTACGGTATAGAGTGTAGGGTATAGAGTGTAGAGTGTAAGGTGTAGAGTGTAGGGTATAGAGTGTAGGGTATATACTGTAGGGTATAGAGTGTAGGCTATAGAGTGTAGGGTGTAGGGTATAGAGTGTAGGGTATAGAGTGTAGGGTATAGAGTGTAGGGTGTAGGGATTAGAGTGTAGGGATTAGAGTGTAGGGATTAGAGAGTAGGGTGTAGAGTGTAGGGTGTAGAGTGTAGGGTATAGAGTGTAGGGTATAGAGTGTAGAGTGTAGGGATTAGAGTGTAAGGTATAGAGTGTAGAGTGTAGGGTATATAGTGTAGGGATTAGAGAGTTGGGTGTAGAGTGTAGGGTATAGAGTGTATGTTATAGAGTGTAGGGTATAGAGTGTATGTTATAGAGTGTAGGGTATAGAGTGTAGAGTGTAGGGTATAGAGTTTAGAGTGTAGGGTATAGAGTGTAGGGTATAGAGTGTAGGGTAAAGAGTGTAGAGTGTAGGGTATAGAATGTAGGGTATAGAGTGTAGGGTGTAGAGTGTAGGGTATAGAGTGCAGGTTGTAGAGTGTAGGGTATAGAGTGTAGAGTGTAGGGTATAGAGTGTATAGTGTAGGGTATAGAGTGTAGGGTATAGAGTGTAGGGTATAGAGTGTATCGTGTAGGGTATAGAGTGTATGCTATAGAGTGTATGGTGTAGAGTGTATGGTGTAGAGTGTATGGTGTAGAGTGTATGGTGTAGAGTGTATGGTATAGAGTGTAGGGTATAGAGTGTATGTTATAGAGTGTAGGGTATAGAGTGTAGGGTATAGAGTTTAGAGTGTAGGGTATAGAGTGTAGGATATAGAGTGTAGGGTATAGATTGTAGGGTATAGATTGCAGGTTGTAGAGTGCAGGTTGTAGAGTGTAGGGTATAGAGTGTAGGGTATAGAGTGTAGGGTATAGAGTGTAGGGTATGGAGTGTATAGTGTAGGGTATAGAGTGTAGGGCATAGAGTGTATAGTGTAGGGTATATAGTGTATGCTATAGAGTGTATGGTGTAGAGTGTATGGTATAGAGTGTAGGGTGTAGAGTGTATGGTATAGAGTGTAGGGTGTAGAGTGTAGGGTATAGAGTGTAGGGTATAGAGTGTAGGGTATAGAGTGTAGGGTATAGAGTGTATGTTATAGAGTGTAAGGTATAGAGTGTAGAGTGTAGGGTATAGACTGTAGGGTGTAGAGTGTAGGGAGTAGAGTGTAGGGTATAGAGTGTAGGGTATAGAGTGTAGGGTATAGAGTGTAGGGTATAGAGTGTATGTTATAGAGTGTAGGGTATAGAGTGTAGAGTGTAGGTTATAGAGTGTATGTTATAGAGTGTAGGGTATAGAGTTTAGAGTGTAGGGTATAGAGTGTAGGGTATAGAGTGTAGGGTATAGAGTGTAGGGTATAGTGTGTAGGGTAACGAGTGTAGAGTGTAGGGTACAGAGTGCAGGGTGTAGAGTGTACGGTATAGAGTGTAGGGTGTAGAGTGTAGGGTGTAGAGTGTAGGGTATAGAGTGTAGAGTGTAGGGTGTAGGGTGTAGGGTATAGAGTGTAGGGTATAGAGTGTAGGGTATAGAGTGAAGGGTATAGAGTGTAGGGTGTAGGGATTAGAGTGTAGGGATTAGAGTGTAGGGATTAGAGTGTAGGGTGTAGAGTGTAGGGTGTAGAGTGTAGGGTATAGAGTGTAGGGTATAGAGTGTAGGGTATAGAGTGTAGAGTGTAGGGATTAGAGTGTAGGGTATAGAGTGTAGGGTATAGAGTGTAGAGTATAGAGTGTAGGGTAAAGAGTCTAGAGTGTAGGTTACAGAGTGCAGGGTGTAGAGTGTAGGGTATAGAGTGTAGAGTGTAGGGTGTAGGGTGTAGAGTGTAGGGTATAGAGTGTAGGGTATAGAGTGTAGGGTATAGAGTGTAGACTGTAGGGATTAGAGTGTAGGGATTAGAGTGTAGGGATTAGAGTGTAGGGATTAGAGTGTAGGGTGTAGAGTGTTGGGTGTAGAGTGTAGGGTATAGAGTGTAGGGTATAGAGTGTAGGGTATAGAGTGTAGACTGTAGGGATTAGAGTGTAGGGATTAGAGTGTAGGGTATAGAGTGTAGGGTATAGAGTAAAGTGTAGAGTGTAGGCTATAGAGTGTAGGGTATAGAGTGTAGAGTGTAGGGTATAGAGTGTAGGGTATAGAGTGTAGGGTATAGAGTGTAGGGTATAGAGTGTAGGGTATAGAGTGTAGGGTGTAGGGTATAGAGTGTATGTTATAGAGTGTAAGGTATAGAGTGTAGAGTGTAGGGTATAGACTGTAGGGTGTAGAGTGTAGGGAGTAGAGTGTAGGGTATAGAGTGTAGGGTATAGAGTGTAGGTTATAGAGTGTAGGGTATAGAGTGTATGTTATAGAGTGTAGGGTATAGAGTGTAGAGTGTAGGGTTTAGAGTGTATGTTATAGAGTGTAGGGTATAGAGTTTAGAGTGTAGGGTAAAGAGTGTAGGGTATAGAGTGTAGGGTATAGAGTGTAGGGTATAGAGTGTAGGGTAAAGAGTGTAGAGTGTAGGGTACAGAGTGCAGGGTGTAGAGTGTAGGATATAGAGTGTAGGGTGTAGAGTGTAGGGTGTAGAGTGTAGGGTATAGAGTGTAGAGTGTAGGGTGTAGGGTGTAGGGTATAGAGTGTAGGATATAGAGTGTAGGGTATAGAGTGTAGGGTATAGAGTGTAGGGTGTAGGGATTAGAGTGTAGGGATTATAGTGTAGGGATTAGAGTGTAGGGTGTAGAGTGTAGGGTGTAGAGTGTAGGGTATAGAGTGTAGGGTGTAGAGTGTAGAGTGTAGGGATTAGAGTGTAGGGTATAGAGTGTAGGGTATAGAGTGTAGGGTATAGAGTGTAGGGTAAAGAGTGTAGAGTGTAGGGTACAGAGTGCAGGGTGTAGAGTGTAGGGTATAGAGTGTAGAGTGTAGGGTGTAGGGTGTAGAGTGTAGGGTATAGAGTGTAGGGTATAGAGTGTAGGGTATAGAGTGTAGGGTATAGAGTGTAGGGTATAGATTGTAGGGTATAGAGTGTAGGGTGTAGGGAATAGAGTGTAGGGATTAGAGTGTAGGGATTAGAGTGTAGGGTGTAGAGTGTAGGGTGTAGAGTGTAGGGTATAGAGTGTAGGGTATAGAGTGTAGGGTATAGAGTGTAGACTGTAGGGATTAGAGTGTAGGGATTAGAGTGTAGGGTATAGAGTGTAGGGTATAGAGTGTAGGGTATAGATTGTAGGGTATAGAGTGTAGGGTGTAGGGATTAGAGTGTAGGGATTAGAGTGTAGGGATTAGAGTGTAGGGTGTAGAGTGTAGGGTGTAGAGTGTAGGGTATAGAGTAAAGTGTAGAGTGTAGGCTATAGAGTGTAGGGTATAGAGTGTAGAGTGTAGGGTATAGAGTGTAGGGTATAGAGTGTAGGGTATAGAGTGTAGGGTATAGAGTGTAGGGTGTATGGTATAGAGTGTAGGGTATAGAGTGCAGGTTGTAGAGTGTAGGGTATAGAGTGTAGGGTATAGAGAGTAGGGTATAAAGTGTAGAGTGAAGGGTATGGAGTGTATAGTGTAGGGTATAGAGTGTAGGGTATGGAGTGTAGGGTATAGAGTGTAGAGTGTAGGGTATAGAGTGTATGCTATAGAGTGTAGGGTATAGAGTGTAGGGAATAGAGTGTAGAGTGTAAGGTATAGAGTGTAGAGTGTAGGGTATAGACTGTAGGGTGTAGAGTGTAGGGTATAGAGTGTAGGGTATAGAGTCTAGGGTATAGAGTGTAGGGTATAGAGTGTAGGGTATAGAGTGTATAGTGTAGGGTATAGAGTGTAGGGTATAGAGTGTAGGGTATAGAGTGTATAGTGTAGGGTATAGAGTGTATGCTATACAGTGTATGGTGTAGAGTGTATGGTGTAGAGTGTATGGTGTAGAGTGTATGGTGTAGAGTGTATGGTATAGAGTGTAGGGTATAGAGTGTAGGGTATAGA
The DNA here is from genome assembly GCF_032444005.1 of Ranitomeya imitator. Classification (NCBI taxonomy): domain Eukaryota; kingdom Metazoa; phylum Chordata; class Amphibia; order Anura; family Dendrobatidae; genus Ranitomeya; species Ranitomeya imitator. The sequence goes on along the minus strand of NC_091285.1, from coordinate 109,946,919 downwards.
GTGTAGGGTAAAGAGTGTAGAGTGTAGGGTACAGAGTGCAGGGTGTAGAGTGTAGGGTATAGAGTGTAGGGTATAGAGTGTAGGGTGTAGAGTGTAGGGTATAGAGTGTAGAGTGTAGGGTGTAGGGTGTAGGGTATAGAGTGTAGGGTATAGAGTGTAGGGTATAGAGTGTAGGGTGTAGGGATTAGAGTGTAGGGATTAGAGTGTAGGGATTAGAGTGTAGGGTGTAGAGTGTAGGGTATAGAGTGTAGGGTATAGAGTGTAGGGTATAGAGTGTAGAGTGTAGGGATTAGAGTGTAGGGTATAGAGTGTAGGGTATAGAGTGTAGAGTATAGAGTGTAGGGTAAAGAGTGTAGAGTGTAGGGTACAGAGTGCAGGGTGTAGAGTGTAGGGTATATAGTGTAGAGTGTAGGGTGTAGGGTGTAGATTGTAGGGTATAGAGTGTAGGGTATAGAGTGTAGGGTATAGAGTGTAGGGTATAGATTGTAGGGTATAGAGTGTAGGGTGTAGGGATTAGAGTGTAGGGATTAGAGTGTAGGGATTAGAGTGTAGGGTGTAGAGTGTTGGGTGTAGAGTGTAGGGTATAGAGTGTAGGGTATAGAGTGTAGGGTATAGAGTGTAGACTGTAGGGATTAGAGTGTAGGGATTAGAGTGTAGGGTATAGAGTGTAGGGTATAGAGTAAAGTGTAGAGTGTAGGCTATAGAGTGTAGGGTATAGAGTGTAGGGTATAGAGTGTAGAGTGTAGGGTATAGAGTGTAGGGTATAGAGTGTAGGGTATAGAGTGTAGGGTATAGAGTGTAGGGTATAGAGTGTAGGGTGTAGGGTATAGAGTGTATGTTATAGAGTGTAAGGTATAGAGTGTAGAGTGTAGGGTATAGACTGTAGGGTGTAGAGTGTAGGAAGTAGAGTGTAGGGTATAGAGTGTAGGGTATAGAGTGTAGGGTATAGAGTGTAGGGTATAGAGTGTATGTTATAGAGTGTAGGGTATAGAGTGTAGAGTGTAGGGTATAGAGTGTATGTTATAGAGTGTAGGGTATAGAGTTTAGAGTGTAGGGTAAAGAGTGTAGGGTATAGAGTGTAGGGTTTAGAGTGTAGGGTATAGAGTGTAGGGTAAAGAGTGTAGAGTGTAGGGTACAGAGTGCAGGGTGTAGAGTGTAGGGTATAGAGTGTAGGGTGTAGAGTGTAGGGTGTAGAGTGTAGGGTATAGAGTGTAGAGTGTAGGGTGTAGGGTGTAGGGTATAGAGTGTAGGGTATAGAGTGTAGGGTATAGAGTGTAGGGTATAGAGTGTAGGGTGTAGGGATTAGAGTGTAGGGATTATAGTGTAGGGATTAGAGTGTAGGGTGTAGAGTGTAGGGTGTAGAGTGTAGGGTATAGAGTGTAGGGTGTAGAGTGTAGAGTGTAGGGATTATAGTGTAGGGTATAGAGTGTAGGGTATAGAGTGTAGGGTAAAGAGTGTAGAGTGTAGGGTACAGAGTGCAGGGTGTAGAGTGTAGGGTATAGAGTGTAGAGTGTAGGGTGTAGGGTGTAGAGTGTAGGGTATAGAGTGTAGGGTATAGAGTGTAGGGTATAGAGTGTAGGGTATAGATTGTAGGGTATAGAGTGTAGGGTGTAGGGATTAGAGTGTAGGGATTAGAGTGTAGGGATTAGAGTGTAGGGTGTAGAGTGTAGGGTGTAGAGTGTAGGGTATAGAGTGTAGGGTATAGAGTGTAGGGTATAGAGTGTAGACTGTAGGGATTAGAGTGTAGGGATTAGAGTGTAGGGTATAGAGTGTAGGGTATAGAGTAAAGTGTAGAGTGTAGGCTATAGAGTGTAGGGTATAGAGTGTAGAGTGTAGGGTATAGAGTGTAGGGTATAGAGTGTAGGGTATAGAGTGTAGGGTGTAGGGTATAGAGTGTAGGGTATAGAGTGCAGGTTGTAGAGTGTAGGGTATAGAGTGTAGGGTAAAGAGTGTAGAGTGTAGGGTACAGAGTGCAGGGTGTAGAGTGTAGGGTATAGAGTGTAGGGTGTAGAGTGTAGGGTGTAGAGTGTAGGGTATAGAGTGTAGAGTGTAGGGTGTAGGGTGTAGGGTATAGAGTGTAGGGTATAGAGTGTAGGGTATAGAGTGTAGGGTGTAGGGATTAGAGTGTAGGGATTATAGTGTAGGGATTAGAGTGTAGGGTGTAGAGTGTAGGGTGTAGAGTGTAGGGTATAGAGTGTAGGGTGTAGAGTGTAGAGTGAAGGAATTATAGTGTAGGGTATAGAGTGTAGGGTATAGAGTGTAGGGTAAAGAGTGTAGAGTGTAGGGTACAGAGTGCAGGGTGTAGAGTGTAGGGTATAGAGTGTAGAGTGTAGGGTGTAGGGTGTAGAGTGTAGGGTATAGAGTGTAGGGTATAGAGTGTAGGGTATAGAGTGTAGGGTATAGATTGTAGGGTATAGAGTGTAGGGTGTAGGGATTAGAGTGTAGGGATTAGAGTGTAGGGATTAGAGTGTAGGGTGTAGAGTGTAGGGTGTAGAGTGTAGGGTATAGAGTGTAGGGTATAGAGTGTAGGGTATAGAGTGAATACTGTAGGGATTAGAGTGTAGGGATTAGAGTGTAGGGTATAGAGTGTAGGGTATAGAGTAAAGTGTAGAGTGTAGGCTATAGAGTGTAGGGTATAGAGTGTAGAGTGTAGGGTATAGAGTGTAGGGTATAGAGTGTAGGGTATAGAGTGTAGGGTATAGAGTGTAGGGTATAGAGTGTAGGGTGTAGGGTATTGAGTGTAGGGTATAGAGTGCAGGTTGTAGAGTGTAGGGTATAGAGTGTAGGGTATAGAGAGTAGGGTATAAAGTGTAGAGTGTAGGGTATGGAGTGTATAGTGTAGGGTATAGAGTGTAGGGTATAGAGTGTAGGGTATAGAGTGTAGAGTGTAGGGTATAGAGTGTATGCTATAGAGTGTAGGGTATAGAGTGTAGGGAATAGAGTGTAGAGTGTAAGGTATAGAGTGTAGAGTGTAGGGTATAGACTGTAGGGTGTAGAGTGTAGGGTATAGAGTGTAGGGTATAGAGTGTAGGGTATAGAGTGTAGGGTATAGAGTGTAGGGTATAGAGTGTAGGGTATAGAGTGTAGAGTGTAGGGTATAGAGTGCAGGTTGTAGAGTGTAGGGTATAGAGTGTAGGTTATAAAGTGTAGAGTGTAGGGTATAGAGTGTATAGTGTAGGGTATAGAGTGTAGGGTATAGAGTGTAGGGTATAGAGTGTATAGTGTAGGGTATAGAGTGTATGCTATACAGTGTATGGTGTAGAGTGTATGGTGTAGAGTGTATGGTGTAGAGTGTATGGTATAGAGTGTAGGGTATAGAGTGTAGGGTATAGAGTGTATGTTATAAAGTGTAGGGTATAGAGTGTAGGGTATAGAGTTTAGAGTGTAGGGTATAGAGTGTAGGGTATAGAGTGTAGGGTATAGAGTGTAGGGTATAGAGTGTAGGGTACAGAGTGCAGGGTGTAGAGTGTAGGGTATAGAGTGTAGAGTGTAGGGTATAGAGTGTAGGGTATAGAGTGTAGGGTGTAGGGTATAGAGTGTAGGGTATAGAGTGTAGGGTATAGAGTGTAGGGTGTAGGGATTAGGGTGTAGGGATTAGAGTGTAGGGATTAGAGTGTAGGGATTAGAGTGTAGGGTGTAGAGTGTAGAGTGTAGGGTATAGAGTGTAGGGTACAGAGTGTAGGGTATAGAGTGTAGAGTGTAGAGATTAGAGTGTAGGGTATAGAGTGTAGGGTATAGAGTGTAGGGTAAAGAGTGTAGAGTGTAGGGTACAGAGTGCAGGGTGTAGAGTGTAGGGTATAGAGTGTAGGGGGTAGAGTGTAAGGTATAGAGTGTAGGGTGTAGAGTGTAGGGTGTAGGGTATAGAGTGTAGGGTATAGAGTGTAGGGTTTAGGGATTAGAGTGTAGGGATTAGAGTGTAGGGATTAGAGTGTAGGGTGTAGAGTGTAGGGTGTAGAGTGTAGGGTATAGAGTGTAGGGTATAGAGTGTAGGGTATAGAGTGTAGAGTGTAGGGATTAGAGTGTAGGGTATAGAGTGTAGGGTATAGAGTAGAGTGTAGAGTGTAGGCTATAGAGTGTAGGGTATATAGTGTAGAGTGTAGGTTATAGAGTGTAGGGTATAGAGTGTAGGGTATAGAGTGTAGGGTGTAGGGTATAGAGTGTAGGGTATAGAGTGCAGGTTGTAGAGTGTAGGGTATAGAGTGTAGGGTATAGAGAGTAGGGTATAAAGTGTAGAGTGTAGGGTATAGAGTGTATAGTGTAGGGTATAGAGTGTAGGGTATAGAGTTTAGAGTGTATGCTATAGAGTGTATGGTGTAGAGTGTATGGTATAGAGTGTAGGGTATAGAGTGTAGAGTGTAGGGATTAGAGTGTAGGGTATAGAGTGTAGGCTATAGAGTGTAGGGTATAGAGTGTAGAGTGTAGGTTATAGAGTGTAGGGTATAGAGTGTAGGGTGTAGAGTGTAGGGTTTAGAGTGTTGGGTGTAGAGTGCAGGGTGTAGAGTGCAGGGTATAGAGTGTAGGTTATAGAGTGTAGGGTATAAAGTGTAGAGTGTAGGGTATAGAGTGTATAGTGTAGGGTATAGAGTGTAGGGTGTAGGGTGTAGGGTGTAGAGTGTAGGGTATAGAGTGTAGGGTATATTGTGTAGGGTGTAGGGTATAGAGTGTAGGGTATAGAGTGTAGGGTATAGAGTGTAGAGTGTAGAGTGTATGGTATAGAGTGTAGACTGTAGGGTATAGAGTGTGGCGTATAGAGTGTAGGGTATAGAGTGTAGAGTGTAGGGTATAGAGTGTACGGTATAGAGTGTAGGGTATAGAGTGTAGGGTATAGAGTGTAGAGTGTAGGGTATAGAATGTAGGGTATAGAGTGTAGGGTATAGCGTGTAGGGAATAGAGTGTAGAGTGTAAGGTATAGAGTGTAGAGTGTAGGGTGTAGAGTGTAGGGAGTAGAGTGTAGGGTATAGAGTGTAGAGTGTAGGGTATAGAGTGCAGGGTATAGAGTGTAGGGTGTAGAGTGTAGGCTATAGAGTGTAGGTTATAGAGTGTAGAGTGTAGGGTATAGAGTGTAGGGTATAGAGTGTAGGGTATAGAGTGTAGGGTATAGAGTGTAGAGTGTAGGGTATAGAGTGTAGGGTATAGAGTGTAGGGTGTAGGGTATAGAGTGTAGGGTATAGAGTGTAGGGTATAGAGTGTAGAGTGTATGGTATAGAGTGTAGGGTATGGAGTGTAGGGTATAGACTGTAGGGTTTAGAGTGTGGCGTATAGAGTGTAGGGTGTAGGGTGTAGAGTGTAGGGTATAGAGTGTAGGGTATAGAGTGTAGGGTATAGAGTGTAGAGTGTAGGGTATAGAATGTAGGGTATAGAGTGTAGGGTATAGAGTGTAGGGAATAGAGTGTAGAGTGTAAGGTATAGACTGTAGGGTGTAGGGAGTAGAGTGTAGGGTATAGAGTGTAGAGTGTAGGCTATAGAGTGTAGGGTATAGAGTGTAGAGTGTAGGCTATAGAGTGTAGGGTATAGAGTGTAGAGTGTAGGGTATAGAGTGTAGGGTATAGAGTGTAGGGTATAGAGTGTAGAGTGTAGGGTATAGAGTGTAGGGTATAGATTGCAGGTTGTAGAGTGCAGGTTGTAGATTGTAGGGTATAGAGTGTAGGGTATAGAGTGTAGGGTATAGAGTGTAGGGTATAAAGTGTAGAGTGTAGGGTATAGAGTGTATAGTGTAGGGTATAGAGTGTAGGGTATAGAGTGTATAGTGTAGGGTATAGAGTGTATGCTATAGAGTGTATGGTGTAGAGTGTATGGTATAGAGTGTAGGGTGTAGAGTGTATGGTATAGAGTGTAGGGTGTAGAGTGTATGGTATAGAGTGTAGGGTATAGAGTGTAGGGTATAGAGTGTAGGGTATAGAGTGTATGTTATAGAGTGTAAGGTATAGAGTGTAGAGTGTAGGGTATAGACTGTAGGGTGTAGAGTGTAGGGAGTAGAGTGTAGGGAATAGAGTGTAGGGTATAGAGTGTAGGGTATAGAGTGTAGGGTATAGAGTGTATGTTATAGAGTGTAGGGTATAGAGTGTAGAGTGTAGGGTATAGAGTTTAGAGTGTAGGGTATAGAGTGTAGGGTATAGAGTGTAGGGTATAGAGTGTAGGGTATAGAGTGTAGGGTAAAGAGTGTAGAGTGTAGGGTACAGAGTGCAGGGTGTAGAGTGTAGGGTATAGAGTGTAGTGTGTAGAGTGTAGGGTGTAGAGTGTAGGGTATAGAGTGTAGAGTGTAGGGTGTAGGGTGTAGGGTGTAGGGTATAGAGTGTAGGGTATGGAGTGTAGGGTATAGAGTGTAGGGTATAGAGTGTAGGGTGTAGGGATTAGAGAGAAGGGATTAGAGTGTAGGGATTAGAGTGTAGGGTGTAGGGTGTAGAGTGTAGGGTATAGAGTGTAGGGTATAGAGTGTAGGGTATAGAGTGTAGGGTATAGAGTGTAGAGTGTAGGGATTAGAGTGTAGGGTATAGAGTGTATGGTATAGAGTGTAGGGTATAATGTGTAGGGTAAAGAGTGTAGAGTGTAGGGTACAGAGTGCAGGGTGTAGGGTGTAGGGTATAGAGTGTAGGGTATAGAGTGTAGGGTATAGAGAGTAGGGTATAAAGTGTAGAGTGTAGGGTATACAGTGTATAGTGTAGGGTATAGAGTGTAGGGTATAGAGTGTAGGGTATAGAGTGTAGAGTGTAGGGTATAGAGTGTATGCTATAGAGTGTAGGGTATAGAGTGTAGGGTATAGAGTAAAGTGTAGAGTGTAGGCTATAGAGTGTAGGGTATAGAGTGTAGAGTGTAGGGTATAGAGTGTAGGGTATAGAGTGTAGGGTATAGAGTGTAGGGTATAGAGTGTAGGGTGTAGGGTATAGAGTGTAGGGTATAGAGTGCAGGTTGTAGAGTGTAGGGTATAGAGTGTAGGGTATAGAGAGTAGGGTATAAAGTGTAGAGTGTAGGGTATAGAGTGTATAGTGTAGGGTATAGAGTGTAGGGTATAGAGTGTAGGGTATAGAGTGTAGAGTGTAGGGTATAGAGTGTATGCTATAGAGTGTAGGGTATAGAGTGTAGGGAATAGAGTTTAGAGTGTAAGGTATAGAGTGTAGAGTGTAGGGTATAGACTGTAGGGTGTAGAGTGTAGGGAGTAGAGTGTAGGGTATAGAGTGTAGGGTATAGAGTGTAGGGTATAGAGTGTAGGGTACAGAGTGTAGAGTGTAGGGTATAGAGTGTAGGGTATAGAGTGTAGGGTATAGAGTGTAGGGTATAGAGTGTAGGGTATAGAGTGTAGAGTGTAGGGTATTGAGTGCAGGTTGTAGAGTGTAGGGTATAAAGTGTAGAGTGTAGGGTATAGAGTGTATAGTGTAGGGTATAGAGTGTAGGGTATAGAGTGTAGGGTATAGAGTGTATAGTGTAGGGTATAGAGTGTATGCTATAGAGTGTATGGTGTAGAGTGTATGGTGTAGAGTGTATGGTGTAGAGTGTATGGTATAGAGTGTAGGGTATAGAGTGTAGGGTATAGAGTGTAGGGTATAGAGTGTATGTTATAGAGTGTAAGGTATAGAGTGTAGAGTGTAGGGTATAGACTGTAGGGTGTAGAGTGTAGGGAGTAGAGTGTAGGGTATAGAGTGTAGGGTATAGAGTGTAGGGTGTAGAGTGTAGGGTATAGAGTGTATGTTATAGAGTGTAGGGTAAAGAGTGTAGAGTGTAGGGTATAGAGTTTAGAGTGTAGGGTATAGAGTGTAGGGTATTAGAGTGTAGGGTATAGAGTGTAGGGTATAGAGTGTAGGGTAAAGAGTGTAGAGTGTAGGGTACAGAGTGCAGGGTGTAGAGTGTAGGGTATAGAGTGTAGTGTGTAGAGTGTAGGGTGTAGAGTGTAGGGTATAGAGTGTAGAGTGTAGGGTGTAGGGTGTAGGGTATAGAGTGTAGGGTATAGAGTGTAGGGTATAGAGTGTAGGGTATAGAGTGTAGGGTGTAGGGATTAGAGTGTATGGATTAGAGTGTAGGGATTAGAGTGTAGGGTGTAGAGTGTAGGGTGTAGAGTGTAGGGTATAGAGTGTAGGGTATAGAGTGTAGGGTATAGAGTGTAGGGTATAGAGTGTAGAGTGTAGGGATTAGAGTGTAGGGTATAGAGTGTAGGGTATAGAGTGTAGGGTATAGAGTGTAGGGTAAAGAGTGTAGAGTGTAGAGTACAGAGTGCAGGGTGTAGGGTGTAGGGTATAGAGTGTAGAGTGTAGGGTGTAGGGTGTAGAGTGTAGGGTATAGAGTGTAGGGTGTAGAGTGTAGGGTGTAGTTTATAGAGTGTAGGGTATAGAGTGTAGGGTATAGAGTGTAGGGTATAGATTGTAGGGTATAGAGTGTAGGATGTAGGGATTAGAGTGTAGGGATTAGAGTGTAGGGATTAGAGTGTAGGGTGTAGAGTGTAGGGTGTAGAGTGTAGGGTATAGAGTGTAGGGTATAGACTGTAGGGTATAGAGTGTAGAGTGTAGGGTATAGAGTGTAGGGTATAGAGTGTAGGGTATAGAGTGTAGGGTGTAGGGTATAGAGTGTAGGGTATAGAGTGCAGGTTGTAGAGTGTAGGGTATAGAGTGTAGGGTATAGAGAGTAGGGTATAAAGTGTAGAGTGTAGGGTATAGAGTGTATAGTGTAGGGTATAGAGTGTAGGGTATAGAGTGTAGGGTATAGAGTGTAGAGTGTAGGGTATAGAGTGTATGCTATAGAGTGTAGGGTATAGAGTGTAGGGAATAGAGTGTAGAGTGTAAGGTATAGAGTGTAGAGTGTAGGGTATAGACTGTAGGGTGTAGAGTGTAGGGAGTAGAGTGTAGGGTATAGAGTGTAGGGAATAGAGTGTAGAGTGTAGGGTATAGAGTGTAGGGTATAGAGTGTAGGGTATAGACTGTAGGGTATAGAGTGTAGGGTATAGAGTGTAGAGTGTAGGGTATAGAGTGCAGGTTGTAGAGTGTAGGGTATAGAGTGTAGGGTATAAAGTGTAGAGTGTAGGGTATAGAGTGTATAGTGTAGGGTATAGAGTGTATGGTATAGAGTGTAGGGTATAGAGTGTATAGTGTAGGGTATAGAGTGTATGCTATAGAGTGTATGGTGTAGAGTGTATGGTGTAGAGTGTATGGTGTAGAGTGTATGGTATAGAGTGTAGGGTATAGAGTGTAGGGTATAGAGTGTATGTTATAGAGTGTAGGGTATAGAGTGTAGGGTATAGAGTTTAGAGTGTAGGGTATAGAGTGTAGGGTATAGAGTGTAGGGTATAGAGTGTAGGGTACAGAGTGCAGGGTGTAGAGTGTAGGGTATAGAGTGTAGAGTGTAGGGTGTAGAGTGTAGGGTATAGAGTGTAGGGTGTAGGGTATAGAGTGTCGGGTATAGAGTGTAGGGTATAGAGTGTAGGGATTAGGGTGTAGGGATTAGAGTGTAGGGATTAGAGTGTAGGGATTAGAGTGTAGGGTGTAGAGTGTAGGGTATAGAGTGTAGGGTATAGAGTCTAGGGTATAGAGTGTAGGGTATAGAGTGTAGAGTGTAGGGATTAGAGTGTAGGGTATAGAGTGTAGGGTATAGAGTGTAGGGTAAAGAGTGTAGAGTGTAGGGTACAGAGTGCAGGGTGTAGAGTGTAGGGTATAGAGTGTAGAGTGTAGGGTGTAGAGTGTAGGGTATAGAGTGTAGAGTGTAGGGTGTAGAGTGTAGGGTGTAGGGTATAGAGTGTAGGGTATAGAGTGTAGGGTATAGAGTGTAGGGTATAGAGTGTAGGGTGTAGGGATTAGAGTGTAGGGATTAGAGTGTAGGGATTGGAGTGTAGGGTGTAGAGTGTAGGGTGTAGAGTGTAGGGTATAGAGTGTAGGGTATAGAGTGTAGGGTATGGAGTGTAGAGTGTAGGGATTAGAGTGTAGGGTATAGAGTGTAGGGTATAGAGTAGAGTGTAGAGTGTAGGCTATAGAGTGTAGGGTATAGAGTGTAGAGTGTAGGGTATAGAGTGTAGGGTATAGAGTGTAGGGTATAGAGTGTAGGGTGTAGGGTATAGAGTGTAGGGTATAGAGTGCAGGTTGTAGAGTGTAGGGTATAGAGTGTAGGGTATAGAGAGTAGGGTATAAAGTGTAGAGTGTAGGGTATAGAGTGTATAGTGTAGGGTATAGAGTGTAGGGTATAGAGTGTAGGGTATAGAGTGTAGAGTGTATGCTATAGAGTTTATGGTGTAGAGTGTATGGTATAGAGTGTAGGGTATAGAGTGTAGAGTGTAGGGATTAGAGTGTAGGGTATAGAGTGTAGGCTATAGAGTGTAGGGTATAGAGTGTAGAGTGTAGGTTATAGAGTGTAGGGTATAGAGTGTAGGGTGTAGAGTGTAGGGTATAGAGTGTTGGGTGTAGAGTGCAGGGTGTAGAGTGCAGGGCATAGAGTGTAGGATATAGAGTGTAGGGTATAGAGTGTAGGGTGTAGGGTATAGAGTGTAGAGTGTAGGGTATAGAGTGTAGGGTATAGAGTGTAGGCTATAGAGTGTAGGGAATAGAGTGTAGAGTGTAAGGTGTAGAGTGTAGGGTATAGAGTGTAGGGTATATACTGTAGGGTATAGAGTGTAGGCTATAGAGTGTAGGGTATAGAGTGTAGAGTGTAGGGTATAGAGTGTAGGGAATAGAGTGTAGGGTATAAAGTGTAGAGTGTAGGGTATAGAGTGTATAGTGTAGGGTATAGAGTGTAGGGTATAGAGTGTAGGGTATAGAGTGTAGGGTATAGGGTGTAGGGTGTAGAGTGTAGGGTATAGAGTGTAGGGTATAGAGTGTAGAGTGTAGGGTATAGAGTGCAGGGTATAGAGTGTAGGGTGTAGAGTGTAGGCTATAGAGTGTAGGTTATAGAGTGTAGAGTGTAGGGTATAGAGTGTAGGGTATAGAGTGTAGGGTATAGAGTGTAGGGTATAGAGTGTAGAGTGTAGGGTATAGAGTTAAGGGTATAGAGTGTAGGGTATAGAGTGTAGGGTATAGAGTGTAGGGTATAGATTGCAGGTTGTAGAGTGCAGGTTGTAGAGTGTAGGGTATAGAGTGTAGGGTATAGAGTGTAGGGTGTAGAGTGTAGGGTATAGAGTGTAGGGTGTAGAGTGTAGGGAGTAGAGTGTAGGGTATAGAGTGTAGACTGTATGGTATAGAGTGCAGGGTATAGAGTGTAGGGTGTAGAGTGTAGGCTATAGAGTGTAGGTTATAGAGTGTAGAGTGTAGAGTATAGAGTGTAGGGTATAGAGTGTAGGGTATAGAGTGTAGAGTGTAGGGTATAGAGTGTAGGGTATAGAGTGTAGGGTATAGAGTGTAGGGTATAGATTGCAGGTTGTAGAGTGCAGGTTGTAGAGTGTAGGGTATAGAGTGTAGGGTATAGAGTGTAGGGTATAGAGTGTAGGGTATAGAGTGTAGGGTATAAAGTGTAGAGTGTAGGGTATAGAGTGTATAGTGTAGGGTATAGAGTGTAGGGTATAGAGTGTATAGTGTAGGGTATAGAGTGTATGCTATAGAGTGTATGGTGTAGAGTGTATGGTATAGAGTGTAGGGTGTAGAGTGTATGGTATAGAGTGTAGGGTATAGAGTGTATGGTATAGAGTGTAGGGTATAGAGTGTAGGGTATAGAGTGTAGGGTATATAGTGTATGTTATAGAGTGTAGGGTATAGAGTGTATAGTGTAGGGTATAGAGTGTAGGGTACAGAGTGTAGGGTATAGAGTGTAGGGTGTAGGGTATAGAGTGTAGGGTATAGAGTGCAGGTTGTAGAGTGTAGGGTATAGAGTGCAGGGTATAGAGAGTAGGGTATAAAGTGTAGAGTGTAGGGTATAGAGTGTAGAGTGTAGGGTATAGAGTGTATGCTATAGAGTGTATGGTGTAGAGTGTATGGTATAGAGTGTAGGGTATAGAGTGTAGGGTATAGAGTGTAGGGTGTAGAGTGTAGGGTATAGAGTGTATGTTATAGAGTGTAGGGTAAAGAGTGTAGAGTGTAGGGTATAGAGTTTAGAGTGTAGGGTATAGAGTGTAGGGTATAGAGTGTAGGGTATAGAGTGTAGGGTATAGAGTGTAGGGTAAAGAGTGTAGAGTGTAGGGTACAGAGTGCAGGGTGTAGAGTGTAGGGTATAGAGTGTAGTGTGTAGAGTGTAGGGTGTAGAGTGTAGGGTATAGAGTGTAGAGTGTAGGGTGTAGGGTGTAGGGTATAGAGTGTAGGGTATAGAGTGTAGGGTATAGAGTGTAGGGTATAGAGTGTAGGGTGTAGGGATTAGAGTGTATGGATTAGAGTGTAGGGATTAGAGTGTAGGGTGTAGAGTGTAGGGTGTAGAGTGTAGGGTATAGAGTGTAGGGTATAGAGTGTAGGGTATAGAGTGTAGGGTATAGAGTGTAGAGTGTAGGGATTAGAGTGTAGGGTATAGAGTGTAGGGTATAGAGTGTAGGGTATAGAGTGTAGGGTAAAGAGTGTAGAGTGTAGAGTACAGAGTGCAGGGTGTAGGGTGTAGGGTATAGAGTGTAGAGTGTAGGGTGTAGGGTGTAGAGTGTAGGGTATAGAGTGTAGGGTGTAGAGTGTAGGGTGTAGTTTATAGAGTGTAGGGTATAGAGTGTAGGGTATAGAGTGTAGGGTATAGATTGTAGGGTATAGAGTGTAGGATGTAGGGATTAGAGTGTAGGGATTAGAGTGTAGGGATTAGAGTGTAGGGTGTAGAGTGTAGGGTGTAGAGTGTAGGGTATAGAGTGTAGGGTATAGACTGTAGGGTATAGAGTGTAGAGTGTAGGGTATAGAGTGTAGGGTATAGAGTGTAGGGTATAGAGTGTAGGGTGTAGGGTATAGAGTGTAGGGTATAGAGTGCAGGTTGTAGAGTGTAGGGTATAGAGTGTAGGGTATAGAGAGTAGGGTATAAAGTGTAGAGTGTAGGGTATAGAGAGTATAGTGTAGGGTATAGAGTGTAGGGTATAGAGTGTAGGGTATAGAGTGTAGAGTGTAGGGTATAGAGTGTATGCTATAGAGTGTAGGGTATAGAGTGTAGGGAATAGAGTGTAGAGTGTAAGGTATAGAGTGTAGAGTGTAGGGTATAGACTGTAGGGTGTAGAGTGTAGGGAGTAGAGTGTAGGGTATAGAGTGTAGGGAATAGAGTGTAGAGTGTAGGGTATAGAGTGTAGGGTATAGAGTGTAGGGTATAGACTGTAGGGTATAGAGTGTAGGGTATAGAGTGTAGAGTGTAGGGTATAGAGTGCAGGTTGTAGAGTGTAGGGTATAGAGTGTAGGGTATAAAGTGTAGAGTGTAGGGTATAGAGTGTATAGTGTAGGGTATAGAGTGTATGGTATAGAGTGTAGGGTATAGAGTGTATAGTGTAGGGTATAGAGTGTATGCTATAGAGTGTATGGTGTAGAGTGTATGGTGTAGAGTGTATGGTGTAGAGTGTATGGTATAGAGTGTAGGGTATAGAGTGTAGGGTATAGAGTGTATGTTATAGAGTGTAGGGTATAGAGTGTAGGGTATAGAGTTTAGAGTGTAGGGTATAGAGTGTAGGGTATAGAGTGTAGGGTATAGAGTGTAGGGTACAGAGTGCAGGGTGTAGAGTGTAGGGTATAGAGTGTAGAGTGTAGGGTGTAGAGTGTAGGGTATAGAGTGTAGGGTGTAGGGTATAGAGTGTCGGGTATAGAGTGTAGGGTATAGAGTGTAGGGTGTAGGGATTAGGGTGTAGGGATTAGAGTGTAGGGATTAGAGTGTAGGGATTAGAGTGTAGGGTGTAGAGTGTAGGGTATAGAGTGTAGGGTATAGAGTCTAGGGTATAGAGTGTAGGGTATAGAGTGTAGAGTGTAGGGATTAGAGTGTAGGGTATAGAGTGTAGGGTATAGAGTGTAGGGTAAAGAGTGTAGAGTGTAGGGTACAGAGTGCAGGGTGTAGAGTGTAGGGTATAGAGTGTAGAGTGTAGGGTGTAGAGTGTAGGGTATAGAGTGTAGAGTGTAGGGTGTAGAGTGTAGGGTGTAGGGTATAGAGTGTAGGGTATAGAGTGTAGGGTATAGAGTGTAGGGTATAGAGTGTAGGGTGTAGGGATTAGAGTGTAGGGATTAGAGTGTAGGGATTGGAGTGTAGGGTGTAGAGTGTAGGGTGTAGAGTGTAGGGTATAGAGTGTAGGGTATAGAGTGTAGGGTATGGAGTGTAGAGTGTAGGGATTAGAGTGTAGGGTATAGAGTGTAGGGTATAGAGTAGAGTGTAGAGTGTAGGCTATAGAGTGTAGGGTATAGAGTGTAGAGTGTAGGGTATAGAGTGTAGGGTATAGAGTGTAGGGTATAGAGTGTAGGGTGTAGGGTATAGAGTGTAGGGTATAGAGTGCAGGTTGTAGAGTGTAGGGTATAGAGTGTAGGGTATAGAGAGTAGGGTATAAAGTGTAGAGTGTAGGGTATAGAGTGTATAGTGTAGGGTATAGAGTGTAGGGTATAGAGTGTAGGGTATAGAGTGTAGAGTGTATGCTATAGAGTTTATGGTGTAGAGTGTATGGTATAGAGTGTAGGGTATAGAGTGTAGAGTGTAGGGATTAGAGTGTAGGGTATAGAGTGTAGGCTATAGAGTGTAGGGTATAGAGTGTAGAGTGTAGGTTATAGAGTGTAGGGTATAGAGTGTAGGGTGTAGAGTGTAGGGTATAGAGTGTTGGGTGTAGAGTGCAGGGTGTAGAGTGCAGGGCATAGAGTGTAGGATATAGAGTGTAGGGTATAGAGTGTAGGGTGTAGGGTATAGAGTGTAGAGTGTAGGGTATAGAGTGTAGGGTATAGAGTGTAGGCTATAGAGTGTAGGGAATAGAGTGTAGAGTGTAAGGTGTAGAGTGTAGGGTATAGAGTGTAGGGTATATACTGTAGGGTATAGAGTGTAGGCTATAGAGTGTAGGGTATAGAGTGTAGAGTGTAGGGTATAGAGTGTAGGGAATAGAGTGTAGGGTATAAAGTGTAGAGTGTAGGGTATAGAGTGTATAGTGTAGGGTATAGAGTGTAGGGTATAGAGTGTAGGGTATAGAGTGTAGGGTATAGGGTGTAGGGTGTAGAGTGTAGGGTATAGAGTGTAGGGTATAGAGTGTAGAGTGTAGGGTATAGAGTGCAGGGTATAGAGTGTAGGGTGTAGAGTGTAGGCTATAGAGTGTAGGTTATAGAGTGTAGAGTGTAGGGTATAGAGTGTAGGGTATAGAGTGTAGGGTATAGAGTGTAGGGTATAGAGTGTAGAGTGTAGGGTATAGAGTTAAGGGTATAGAGTGTAGGGTATAGAGTGTAGGGTATAGAGTGTAGGGTATAGATTGCAGGTTGTAGAGTGCAGGTTGTAGAGTGTAGGGTATAGAGTGTAGGGTATAGAGTGTAGGGTGTAGAGTGTAGGGTATAGAGTGTAGGGTGTAGAGTGTAGGGAGTAGAGTGTAGGGTATAGAGTGTAGACTGTATGGTATAGAGTGCAGGGTATAGAGTGTAGGGTGTAGAGTGTAGGCTATAGAGTGTAGGTTATAGAGTGTAGAGTGTAGAGTATAGAGTGTAGGGTATAGAGTGTAGGGTATAGAGTGTAGAGTGTAGGGTATAGAGTGTAGGGTATAGAGTGTAGGGTATAGAGTGTAGGGTATAGATTGCAGGTTGTAGAGTGCAGGTTGTAGAGTGTAGGGTATAGAGTGTAGGGTATAGAGTGTAGGGTATAGAGTGTAGGGTATAGAGTGTAGGGTATAAAGTGTAGAGTGTAGGGTATAGAGTGTATAGTGTAGGGTATAGAGTGTAGGGTATAGAGTGTATAGTGTAGGGTATAGAGTGTATGCTATAGAGTGTATGGTGTAGAGTGTATGGTATAGAGTGTAGGGTGTAGAGTGTATGGTATAGAGTGTAGGGTATAGAGTGTATGGTATAGAGTGTAGGGTATAGAGTGTAGGGTATAGAGTGTAGGGTATATAGTGTATGTTATAGAGTGTAGGGTATAGAGTGTATAGTGTAGGGTATAGAGTGTAGGGTACAGAGTGTAGGGTATAGAGTGTAGGGTGTAGGGTATAGAGTGTAGGGTATAGAGTGCAGGTTGTAGAGTGTAGGGTATAGAGTGCAGGGTATAGAGAGTAGGGTATAAAGTGTAGAGTGTAGGGTATAGAGTGTAGAGTGTAGGGTATAGAGTGTATGCTATAGAGTGTATGGTGTAGAGTGTATGGTATAGAGTGTAGGGTATAGAGTGTAGGGTATAGAGTGTAGGGTGTAGAGTGTAGGGTATAGAGTGTATGTTATAGAGTGTAGGGTAAAGAGTGTAGAGTGTAGGGTATAGAGTTTAGAGTGTAGGGTATAGAGTGTAGGGTATAGAGTGTAGGGTATAGAGTGTAGGGTATAGAGTGTAGGGTAAAGAGTGTAGAGTGTAGGGTACAGAGTGCAGGGTGTAGAGTGTAGGGTATAGAGTGTAGTGTGTAGAGTGTAGGGTGTAGAGTGTAGGGTATAGAGTGTAGAGTGTAGGGTGTAGGGTGTAGGGTATAGAGTGTAGGGTATAGAGTGTAGGGTATAGAGTGTAGGGTATAGAGTGTAGGGTGTAGGGATTAGAGTGTATGGATTAGAGTGTAGGGATTAGAGTGTAGGGTGTAGAGTGTAGGGTGTAGAGTGTAGGGTATAGAGTGTAGGGTATAGAGTGTAGGGTATAGAGTGTAGGGTATAGAGTGTAGAGTGTAGGGATTAGAGTGTAGGGTATAGAGTGTAGGGTATAGAGTGTAGGGTATAGAGTGTAGGGTAAAGAGTGTAGAGTGTAGAGTACAGAGTGCAGGGTGTAGGGTGTAGGGTATAGAGTGTAGAGTGTAGGGTGTAGGGTGTAGAGTGTAGGGTATAGAGTGTAGGGTGTAGAGTGTAGGGTGTAGTTTATAGAGTGTAGGGTATAGAGTGTAGGGTATAGAGTGTAGGGTATAGATTGTAGGGTATAGAGTGTAGGATGTAGGGATTAGAGTGTAGGGATTAGAGTGTAGGGATTAGAGTGTAGGGTGTAGAGTGTAGGGTGTAGAGTGTAGGGTATAGAGTGTAGGGTATAGACTGTAGGGTATAGAGTGTAGAGTGTAGGGTATAGAGTGTTGGGTATAGAGTGTAGGGTATAGAGTGTAGGGTGTAGGGTATAGAGTGTAGGGTATAGAGTGCAGGTTGTAGAGTGTAGGGTATAGAGTGTAGGGTATAGAGAGTAGGGTATAAAGTGTAGAGTGTAGGGTATAGAGAGTATAGTGTAGGGTATAGAGTGTAGGGTATAGAGTGTAGGGTATAGAGTGTAGAGTGTAGGGTATAGAGTGTATGCTATAGAGTGTAGGGTATAGAGTGTAGGGAATAGAGTGTAGAGTGTAAGGTATAGAGTGTAGAGTGTAGGGTATAGACTGTAGGGTGTAGAGTGTAGGGAGTAGAGTGTAGGGTATAGAGTGTAGGGAATAGAGTGTAGAGTGTAGGGTATAGAGTGTAGGGTATAGAGTGTAGGGTATAGAGTGTAGGGTATAGAGTGTAGGGTATAGAGTGTAGAGTGTAGGGTATAGAGTGCAGGTTGTAGAGTGTAGGGTATAGAGTGTAGGGTATAAAGTGTAGAGTGTAGGGTATAGAGTGTATAGTGTAGGGTATAGAGTGTATGGTATAGAGTGTAGGGTATAGAGTGTATAGTGTAGGGTATAGAGTGTATGCTATAGAGTGTATGGTGTAGAGTGTATGGTGTAGAGTGTATGGTGTAGAGTGTATGGTATAGAGTGTAGGGTATAGAGTGTAGGGTATAGAGTGTATGTTATAGAGTGTAGGGTATAGAGTGTAGGGTATAGAGTTTAGAGTGTAGGGTATAGAGTGTAGGGTATAGAGTGTAGGGTATAGAGTGTAGGGTACAGAGTGCAGGGTGTAGAGTGTAGGGTATAGAGTGTAGAGTGTAGGGTGTAGAGTGTAGGGTATAGAGTGTAGGGTGTAGGGTATAGAGTGTCGGGTATAGAGTGTAGGGTATAGAGTGTAGGGTGTAGGGATTAGGGTGTAGGGATTAGAGTGTAGGGATTAGAGTGTAGGGATTAGAGTGTAGGGTGTAGAGTGTAGGGTATAGAGTGTAGGGTATAGAGTCTAGGGTATAGAGTGTAGGGTATAGAGTGTAGAGTGTAGGGATTAGAGTGTAGGGTATAGAGTGTAGGGTATAGAGTGTAGGGTAAAGAGTGTAGAGTGTAGGGTACAGAGTGCAGGGTGTAGAGTGTAGGGTATAGAGTGTAGAGTGTAGGGTGTAGAGTGTAGGGTATAGAGTGTAGAGTGTAGGGTGTAGAGTGTAGGGTGTAGGGTATAGAGTGTAGGGTATAGAGTGTAGGGTATAGAGTGTAGGGTATAGAGTGTAGGGTGTAGGGATTAGAGTGTAGGGATTAGAGTGTAGGGATTAGAGTGTAGGGTGTAGAGTGTAGGGTGTAGAGTGTAGGGTATAGAGTGTAGGGTATAGAGTGTAGGGTATGGAGTGTAGAGTGTAGGGATTAGAGTGTAGGGTATAGAGTGTAGGGTATAGAGTAGAGTGTAGAGTGTAGGCTATAGAGTGTAGGGTATAGAGTGTAGAGTGTAGGGTATAGAGTGTAGGGTATAGAGTGTAGGGTATAGAGTGTAGGGTGTAGGGTATAGAGTGTAGGGTATAGAGTGCAGGTTGTAGAGTGTAGGGTATAGAGTGTAGGGTATAGAGAGTAGGGTATAAAGTGTAGAGTGTAGGGTATAGAGTGTATAGTGTAGGGTATAGAGTGTAGGGTATAGAGTGTAGGGTATAGAGTGTAGAGTGTATGCTATAGAGTTTATGGTGTAGAGTGTATGGTATAGAGTGTAGGGTATAGAGTGTAGAGTGTAGGGATTAGAGTGTAGGGTATAGAGTGTAGGCTATAGAGTGTAGGGTATAGAGTGTAGAGTGTAGGTTATAGAGTGTAGGGTATAGAGTGTAGGGTGTAGAGTGTAGGGTATAGAGTGTTGGGTGTAGAGTGCAGGGTGTAGAGTGCAGGGCATAGAGTGTAGGATATAGAGTGTAGGGTATAGAGTGTAGGGTGTAGGGTATAGAGTGTAGGGTATAGAGTGTAGGGTATAGAGTGTAGGGTATAGAGTGTAGGGAATAGAGTGTAGAGTGTAAGGTGTAGAGTGTAGGGTATAGAGTGTAGGGTATATACTGTAGGGTATAGAGTGTAGGCTATAGAGTGTAGGGTATAGAGTGTAGAGTGTAGGGTATAGAGTGTAGGGTATAGAGTGTAGGGTGTAGAGTGTAGGGTTTATAGTGTTGGGTGTAGAGTGCAGGGTATAGAGTGCAGGGTATAGAGTGTAGGGAATAGAGTGTAGGGTATAAAGTGTAGAGTGTAGGGTATAGAGTGTATAGTGTAGGGTATAGAGTGTAGGGTATAGAGTGTAGGGTATAGAGTGTAGGGTATAGGGTGTAGGGTGTAGAGTGTAGGGTATAGAGTGTAGGGTATAGAGTGTAGAGTGTAGGGTATAGAGTGCAGGGTATAGAGTGTAGGGTGTAGAGTGTAGGCTATAGAGTGTAGGTTATAGAATGTAGAGTGTAGGGTATAG
This sequence comes from Ranitomeya imitator, assembly GCF_032444005.1. Lineage (NCBI taxonomy): Eukaryota > Metazoa > Chordata > Amphibia > Anura > Dendrobatidae > Ranitomeya > Ranitomeya imitator. The sequence continues at coordinate 109,927,426 of NC_091285.1, read as the reverse complement.
AGTGTAGGGTATAGAGTGTAGGGTATAGAGTGTAGGGTATAGAGTGTAGAGTGTAGGGTATAGAGTTAAGGGTATAGAGTGTAGGGTATAGAGTGTAGGGTATAGAGTGTAGGGTATAGATTGCAGGTTGTAGAGTGCAGGTTGTAGAGTGTAGGGTATAGAGTGTAGGGTGTAGAGTGTAGGGAGTAGAGTGTAGGGTATAGAGTGTAGACTGTATGGTATAGAGTGCAGGGTATAGAGTGTAGGGTGTAGAGTGTAGGCTATAGAGTGTAGGTTATAGAGTGTAGAGTGTAGAGTATAGAGTGTAGGGTATAGAGTGTAGAGTATAGAGTGTAGAGTGTAGGGTATAGAGTGTAGGGTATAGAGTGTAGGGTATAGAGTGTAGGGTATAGATTGCAGGTTGTAGAGTGCAGGTTGTAGAGTGTAGGGTATAGAGTGTAGGGTATAGAGTGTAGGGTATAGAGTGTAGGGTATAGAGTGTAGGGTATAAAGTGTAGAGTGTAGGGTATAGAGTGTATAGTGTAGGGTATAGAGTGTAGGGTATAGAGTGTATAGTGTAGGGTATATAGTGTATGCTATAGAGTGTATGGTGTAGAGTGTATGGTATAGAGTGTAGGGTGTAGAGTGTATGGTATAGAGTGTAGGGTATAGAGTGTATGGTATAGAGTGTAGGGTATAGAGTGTAGGGTATAGAGTGTAGGGTATATAGTGTATGTTATAGAGTGTAGGGTATAGAGTGTATAGTGTAGGGTATAGAGTGTAGGGTACAGAGTGTAGGGTATAGAGTGTAGGGTGTAGGGTATAGAGTGTAGGGTATAGAGTGCAGGTTGTAGAGTGTAGGGTATAGAGTGCAGGGTATAGAGAGTAGGGTATAAAGTGTAGAGTGTAGGGTATAGAGTGTAGAGTGTAGGGTATAGAGTGTATGCTATAGAGTGTATGGTGTAGAGTGTATGGTATAGAGTGTAGGGTATAGAGTGTATGGTATAGAGTGTATGGTATAGAGTGTAGGGTATGGAGTGTAGGGTATAGAGTGTAGGGTATAGAGTGTATGTTATAGAGTGTAGGGTATAAAGTGTAGAGTGTATGGTATAGAGTGTAGGGTGTAGAGTATAGGGTATAGTGTGTAGGGTGTAGGGTGTAGAGTGTAGGGTGTAGAGTGTAGGGTGTAGAGTGTAGGGTATAGAGTGTAGGGTATAGAGTGTAGGGTATAGAGCGTAGAGTGTAGGGATTAGAGTGTAGGGTGTATAGTGTAAGGTATAGAGTGTAGGGTATAGAGTGTATGGTATAGAGTGTAGGGTACAGAGTGTAGAGTGTAGGGTATAGAGTGTAGGGTATAGAGTGTAGGGTATAGAGTGTAGGGTATAGAGTGTATGCTATAGAGTGTATGGTGTAGAGTGTATGGTATAGAGTGTAGGGTGTAAAGTGTATGGTATAGAGTGTAGGGTATAGAGTGTAGGGTATAGAGTGTAGGGTATAGAGTGTATGTTATAGAGTGTAGGGTATAGAGTGTAGAGTGTAGGGTATAGAGTTTAGAGTGTAGGGTATAGAGTGTAGGGTATAGAGTGTAGGGTATAGAGTGTAGGGTATAGGGTGTAGGGTAAAGAGTGTAGGGTATAGAGTGTAGGGTAAAGAGTGTACAGTGTAGGGTATTGAGTGTAGGGTACAGAGTGTAGGGTGTAGAGTGTAGGGTGTAGGGTGTAGGGTGTAGAGTGTAGCGTATAGAGTGTAGGGTATAGAGTGTAGGGTATAGAGTGTAGGGTATAGAGTGTAGGGTGTAGAGTGTAGGGTGTAGAGTGTAGGGTGTAGAGTGTAGGGTATAGAGTGTAGGGTATAGAGTGTAGGGTATAGAGTGTAGGGTGTAGAGTGTAGGGTGTAGAGTGTAGGGTATAGAGTGTAGGGAGTAGAGTGTAGGGTATAGAGTGTAGAGTGTAGGGTATAGAGTGTATAGTGTAGGGAGTAGAGTGTAGAGTGTAGGGTATAGAGTGTAGAGTGTAGGGTGTAGGGTATAGAGTGTAGGGTATAGAGTGTAGGGTGTAGAGTGTAGGGTATAGAGTGTAGAGTGTAGGGTATAGAGTGTAGGGTGTAGGGTATAGAGTGTGGCGTATAGGGTGTAGAGTGTAGGGTATAGAGTGTAGGGTGTAGGGTATAGAGTGTAGAGTGTAGGGTATAGAGTGTAGGGTATAGAGTGTAGGGTATAGAGTGTAGAGAATAGAGTGTAGGGTGTAAGGTGTAGAGTGTAGGGTATAGAGTGTAGGGTATATACTGTAGGGTATAGAGTGTAGGCTATAGAGTGTAGGGTATAGAGTGTAGAGTGTAGGGTATAGAGTGTAGGGTATAGAGTGTAGGGTATAGAGTGTTGGGTATAGAGTGTAGGGTACAGGGTATAGAGTGTAGGGTGTAGAGTGTAGGGTGTAGAGTGTAGGGTATAGAGTGTAGGGTATAGAGTGTAGGGTGTAGGGTATAGAGTGTAGGGTATAGAGTGTAGGGTATAGAGTGTAGGGTATAGAGTGTAGAGTGTATGGTATAGAGTGTAGAGTGTAGGGTATAGAGTGTAGGGTATAGACTGTAGGGTATAGAGTGTGGCGTATAGAGTGTAGGGTATAGAGTGTAGAGTGTAGGGTATAGAGTGTACGGTATAGAGTGTAGGGTATAGAGTGTAGGGTATAGAGTGTAGAGTGTAGGGTATAGAATGTAGGGTATAGAGTGTAGGGTATAGAGTGTAGGGAATAGAGTGTAGAGTGTAAGGTATAGAGTGTATAGTGTAGGGTATAGACTGTAGGGTGTAGAGTGTAGGGAGTAGAGTGTAGGGTATAGAGTGTAGAGTGTAGGGTATAGAGTGCAGGGTATAGAGTGTAGAGTATAGAGTGTAGAGTGTAGGCTATAGAGTGTAGGGTATAGAGTGTAGAGTGTAGGGTATAGAGTGTAGGGTATAGAGTGTAGGGTATAGAGTGTAGGGTGTAGAGTGTAGGGTATAGAGTGCAGGTTGTAGAGTGTAGGGTATAGAGTGTAGGGTGTAGAGTGTAGGGTATAGAGTGTAGGGTATAGTGTAGGGTATAGAGTGTATCGTGTAGGGTATAGAGTGTATGCTATAGAGTGTATGGTGTAGAGTGTATGGTGTAGAGTGTATGGTGTAGAGTGTAGGGTATAGAGTGTAGGGCATAGAGTGTAGGGTATAGAGTGTAGGGTATAGAGTGTATGTTATAGAGTGTAGGGTATAGAGTGTAGAGTGTAGGGTATAGAGTTTAGAGTGTAGTGTATAGAGTGTAGGGTATAGAGTGTAGGGTATAGAGTGTAGGGTATAGAGTGTATGCTATAGAGTGTATGGTGTAGAGTGTATGGTATAGAGTGTAGGGTATAGAGTGTATGGTATAGAGTGTATGGTATAGAGTGTAGGGTATGGAGTGTAGGGTATAGAGTGTAGGGTATAGAGTGTATGTTATAGAGTGTAGGGTATAAAGTGTAGAGTGTATGGTATAGAGTGTAGGGTGTAGAGTATAGGGTATAGTGTGTAGGGTGTAGGGTGTAGAGTGTAGGGTGTAGAGTGTAGGGTGTAGAGTGTAGGGTATAGAGTGTAGGGTATAGAGTGTAGGGTATAGAGTGTAGAGTGTAGGGATTAGAGTGTAGGGTGTATAGTGTAAGGTATAGAGTGTAGGGTATAGAGTGTATGGTATAGAGTGTAGGGTACAGAGTGTAGAGTGTAGGGTATAGAGTGTAGGGTATAGAGTGTAGGGTATAGAGTGTAGGGTATAGAGTGTATGCAATAGAGTGTATGGTGTAGAGTGTATGGTATAGAGTGTAGGGTGTAAAGTGTATGGTATAGAGTGTAGGGTTTAGAGTGTAGGGTATAGAGTGTAGGGTATAGAGTGTATGTTATAGAGTGTAGGGTATAGAGTGTAGAGTGTAGGGTATAGAGTTTAGAGTGTAGGGTATAGAGTGTAGGGTATAGAGTGTAGGGTATAGAGTGTAGGGTATAGGGTGTAGGGTAAAGAGTGTAGGGTATAGAGTGTAGGGTAAAGAGTGTACAGTGTAGGGTATTGAGTGTAGGGTACAGAGTGTAGGGTGTAGAGTGTAGGGTGTAGAGTGTAGGGTGTAGAGTGTAGCGTATAGATTGTAGGGTATAGAGTGTAGGGTATAGAGTGTAGGGTATAGAGTGTAGGGTGTAGAGTGTAGGGTGTAGAGTGTAGGGTGTAGAGTGTAGGGTATAGAGTGTAGGGTATAGAGTGTAGGGTATAGAGTGTAGGGTGTAGAGTGTAGGGTGTAGAGTGTAGGGTATAGAGTGTAGGGAGTAGAGTGTAGGGTATAGAGTGTAGAGTGTAGGGTATAGAGTGTATAGTGTAGGGAGTAGAGTGTAGAGTGTAGGGTATAGAGTGTAGAGTGTAGGGTGTAGGGTATAGAGTGTAGGGTATAGAGTGTAGGGTGTAGAGTGTAGGGTATAGAGTGTAGAGTGTAGGGTATAGAGTGTAGGGTGTAGGGTATAGAGTGTGGCGTATAGGGTGTAGAGTGTAGGGTATAGAGTGTAGGGTGTAGGGTATAGAGTGTAGAGTGTAGGGTATAGAGTGTAGGGTATAGAGTGTAGGGTATAGAGTGTAGAGAATAGAGTGTAGGGTGTAAGGTGTAGAGTGTAGGGTATAGAGTGTAGGGTATATACTGTAGGGTATAGAGTGTAGGCTATAGAGTGTAGGGTATAGAGTGTAGAGTGTAGGGTATAGAGTGTAGGGTATAGAGTGTAGGGTATAGAGTGTTGGGTATAGAGTGTAGGGTACAGGGTATAGAGTGTAGGGTGTAGAGTGTAGGGTGTAGAGTGTAGGGTATAGAGTGTAGGGTATAGAGTGTAGGGTGTAGGGTATAGAGTGTAGGGTATAGAGTGTAGGGTATAGAGTGTAGGGTATAGAGTGTAGAGTGTATGGTATAGAGTGTAGAGTGTAGGGTATAGAGTGTAGGGTATAGACTGTAGGGTATAGAGTGTGGCGTATAGAGTGTAGGGTATAGAGTGTAGAGTGTAGGGTATAGAGTGTACGGTATAGAGTGTAGGGTATAGAGTGTAGGGTATAGAGTGTAGAGTGTAGGGTATAGAATGTAGGGTATAGAGTGTAGGGTATAGAGTGTAGGGAATAGAGTGTAGAGTGTAAGGTATAGAGTGTATAGTGTAGGGTATAGACTGTAGGGTGTAGAGTGTAGGGAGTAGAGTGTAGGGTATAGAGTGTAGAGTGTAGGGTATAGAGTGCAGGGTATAGAGTGTAGAGTATAGAGTGTAGAGTGTAGGCTATAGAGTGTAGGGTATAGAGTGTAGAGTGTAGGGTATAGAGTGTAGGGTATAGAGTGTAGGGTGTAGAGTGTAGGGTATAGAGTGCAGGTTGTAGAGTGTAGGGTATAGAGTGTAGGGTGTAGAGTGTAGGGTATAGAGTGTAGGGTATAGTGTAGGGTATAGAGTGTATCGTGTAGGGTATAGAGTGTATGCTATAGAGTGTATGGTGTAGAGTGTATGGTGTAGAGTGTATGGTGTAGAGTGTAGGGTATAGAGTGTAGGGCATAGAGTGTAGGGTATAGAGTGTAGGGTATAGAGTGTATGTTATAGAGTGTAGGGTATAGAGTGTAGAGTGTAGGGTATAGAGTTTAGAGTGTAGTGTATAGAGTGTAGGGTATAGAGTGTAGGGTATAGAGTGAAGGGTATAGAGTGTAGGGTAAAGAGTGTAGAGTGTAGGGTACAGAGTGCAGGGTGTAGAGTGTAGGGTATAGAGTGTAGGGTGTAGTGTGTAGGCTGTAGAGTGTAGGGTGTAGGGTATAGAGTGTAGGGTATAGAGTGTAGGGTATAGAGTGTAGGGTATAGAGTGTAGGGTATAGAGTGTAGGGTGTAGGGATTAGAGTGTAGGGATTAGAGTGTAGGGTGTAGAGTGTAGGGTGTAGAGTGTAGGGTATAGAGTGTAGGGTATAGAGTGTAGGGTATAGAGTGTAGAGTGTAGGGATTAGAGTGTAGGGTATAGAGTGTAGGGTATAGAATGTAGGGTATAGAGTGTAGGGTAAAGAGTGTAGAGTGTAGGGTACAGAGTGCAGGGTGTAGAGTGTAGGGTATAGAGTGTAGAGTGTAGGGTGTAGAGTGTAGGGTGTAGAGTGTAGGGTATAGAGTGTAGAGTGTAGGGTGTTGGGTATAGAGTGTAGGGTATAGAGTGTAGGGTATAGAGTGTAGGGTGTAGGGATTAGAGTGTAGGGATTAGAGTGTAGGGTGTAGAGTGTAGGGTGTAGAGTGTAGGGTATAGAGTGTAGGGTATAGAGTGTAGGGTATAGAGTGTAGAGTGTAGGGTATAGAGTGTAGGGTATAGAGTAGAGTGTAGAGTGTAGGCTATAGAGTGTAGGCTATAGAGTGCAGGGTATAGAGTGTAGGGTATAGAGTGTAGGGTATAGAGTGTAGGGTATAGAGTGTAAGGTGTAGGGTATAGAGTGTAGGGTATAGAGTGCAGGTTGTAGAGTGTAGGGTATAGAGTGTAGGGTATAGAGAGTAGGGTATAAAGTGTAGAGTGTAGGGTATAGAGTGTATAAAGTAGGGTATAGAGTGTAGGGTATAGAGTGTAGAGTGTAGGGTATATAGTGTATGCTATAGAGTGTATGGTGTAGAGTGTATGGTATAGAGTGTAGGGTATAGAGTGTAGAGTGTATGGTATAGAGTGTAGGGTATAGAGTGTAGGGTATAGAGTGTAGGGTATAGAGTGTATGTTATAGAGTGTAGGGTATAGAGTGTAGAGTGTAGGGTATAGAGTTTAGAGTGTAGGGTATAGAGTGTAGGGTATAGAGTGTAAGGTATAGGGTGTAGAGTGTAGGGTATAGAGTGTAGGGTATAGAGTGTATGGTATAGAGTGTATGGTATAGAGTGTAGGATATAGAGTGTATGGTATAGAGTGTAGGGTATAGAGTGTAGAGTGTGGGGATTAGAGTGTAGGGTATAGAGTGTAGGGTATAGAGTGTAGAGTGTAGAGTGTATGGTATAGAGTGTAGAGTGTAGGTTATAGAGTGTAGGGTATAGAGTGTAGGGTGTAGAGTGTAGGGTATAGAGTGTTGGGTGTAGAGTGCAGGGTGTAGAGTGCAGGGTATAGAGTGTAAGATATAGAGTGTAGAGTGTAGGGTATAGAGTGTAGGGTGTAGGGTATAGAGTGTAGAGTGTAGGGTATAGAGTGTAGGGTATAGAGTGTAGAATATAGAGTGTAGGGAATAGAGTGTAGAGTGTAAGGTGTAGAGTGTAGGGTATAGAGTGTAGTGTATATACTGTAGGGTATAGAGTGTAGGCTATAGAGTGTAGGGTATAGAGTGTAGAGTGTAGGGTATAGAGTGTAGGGTATAGAGTGTAGAGTGTAGGGTTTAGAGTGTTGGGTGTAGAGTGCAGGGTGTAGAGTGCAGGGTATAGAGTGTAGGGTATAGAGTGTATAGTATAGGGTATAGAGTGTAGGGTATAGAGTGTAGGGTATAGAGTGTAGGGTATAGAGTGTAGGGTATAGGGTATAGAGTGTAGGGTGTAGAGTGTAGGGTGTAGAGTGTAGGGTATAGAGTGTAGGGTATAGAGTGTAGGGTGTAGGGTATAGAGTGTAGGGTATAGAGTGTAGGGTATAGAGTGTAGAGTGTAGAGTGTATGGTATAGAGTGTAGAGTGTAGGGTATAGAGTGTAGGGTATAGACTGTAGGGTATAGAGTGTGGCGTATAGAGTGTAGGGTATAGAGTGTAGAGTGTAGGGTATAGAGTGTACGGTATGGAGTGTAGGGTATAGAGTGTAGGGTGTAGAGTGTAGGGTATAGAGTGTAGGGTATAGAGTGTAGAGTGTAGGGTATAGAATGTAGGGTATAGAGTGTAGGGAATAGAGTGTAGAGTGTAAGGTATAGAGTGTAGAGTGTAGGGTATAGACTGTAGGGTGTAGAGTGTAGGGAGTAGAGTGTAGGGTATAGAGTGTAGAGTGTAGGGTATAGAGTGCAGGGTATAGAGTGTAGGGTGTAGAGTGTAGGCTATAGAGTGTAGGGTATAGAGTGTAGAGTGTAGGGTATAGAGTGTAGGGTATAGAGTGTAGGGTATAGAGTGTAGGGTATAGAGTGTAGAGTGTAGGGTATAGAGTGTAGGGTATAGATTGCAGGTTGTAGAGTGCAGGTTGAAGAGTGTAGGGTATAGAGTGTAGGGTATAGAGTGTAGGGTATAGAGTGTAGGGTATAGAGTGTAGGGTATAAAGTGTAGAGTGTAGGGTATAGAGTGTATAGTGTAGGGTATAGAGTGTAGGGTATAGAGTGTATAGTGTAGGGTATAGAGTGTATGCTATAGAGTGTATGGTGTAGAGTGTATGGTATAGAGTGTAGGGTGTAGAGTGTATGGTATAGAGTGTAGGGTATAGAGTGTAGGGTATAGAGTGTATGTTATAGAGTGTAGGGTATAGAGTGTAGAGTGTAGGGTATAGAGTTTAGAGTTTAGGGTATAGAGTGTAGGGTATAGAGTGTAGGGTATAGAGTGTAGGGTAAAGAGTGTAGAGTGTAGGGTACAGAGTGCAGGGTGTAGAGTATAGAGTGTAGAGTGTAGGGTGTAGAGTGTAGGGTGTAGAGTGTAGGGTGTAGGGTATAGAGTGTAGGGTATAGAGTGCAGGGTATAGAGTGTAGGGTATAGAGTGTAGGGTATAGGGTGTAGGGATTAGAGTGTAGGGATTAGAGTGTAGGAATTAGATTGTAGGGTGTAGAGTGTAGGGTATAGAGTGTAGGGTATAGAGTGTAGGGTATAGAGTGTAGGGTGTAGAGTGTAGGGATTAGAGTGTAGGGTATAGAGTGTAGGGTATAGAGTGTAGGGTAAAGAGTGTAGAGTGTAGGGTACAGAGTGCAGGGTGTAGAGTGTAGGGTATAGAGTGTAGGGTGTAGGGTGCAGAGTGTAGGGTATAGAGTGTAGAGTGTAGGGTGTAGAGTGTAGGGTGTAGGGTATAGAGTGTAGGGTATAGAGTGTAGGGTATAGAGTGTAGAGTGTAGGGATTAGAGTGTAGGGATTAGAGTGTAGGGTATAGAGTGTAGGGTATAGAGTAGAGTGTAGAGTGTAGGCTATAGAGTGTAGGGTATAGAGTATAGAGTGTAGGGTATAGAGTGTAGGGTATAGAGTGTAGGGTATAGAGTGTAGGGCATAGAGTGTAGGGTGTAGGGTATAGAGTGTAGGGTATAGAGTGCAGGTTGTAGAGTGTAGGGTATAGAGTGTAGGGTATAGAGAGTAGGGTATAAAGTGTAGAGTGTAGGGTATAGAGTGTATAGTGTAGGGTATAGAGTGTAGGGTATAGAGTGTAGGGTATAGAGTGTAGAGTGTAGGGTATAGAGTGTATGCTGTAGAGTGTATGGTGTAGAGTGTATGGTATAGAGTGTAGGGTATAGAGTGTAGAGTGTATGGTATAGAGTGTATGGTATAGAGTGTAGGGTATAGAGTGTAGGGTATAGAGTGTAGGGTATAGAGTGTATGTTATAGAGTGTAGGGTGTAGAGTGTAGAGTGTAGGGTATATAGTTTAGAGTGTAGGGTATAGAGTGTAGGGTATAGAGTGTAAGGTGTAGAGTGTAGGGTGTAGAGTGTAGGGTATAGAGTGTAGGGTATAGAGTGTATGGTATAGAGTGTAGGGTATAGAGTGTAGGGTATAGAGTGTATGGTATAGAGTGTAGGGTATAGAGTGTAAAGTGTAGGGATTAGAGTGTAGGGTATAGAGTGTAGGGTATAGAGTGTAGGCTATAGAGTGTAGGGTGTAGAGTGTAGGGTATAGAGTGTATGGTATAGAGTGTAGGGTATAGAGTGTATGTTATAGAGTGTAGGGTATAGAGTGTAGAGTGTAGGGTATAGAGTTTAGAGTGTAGGGTATAGAGTGTAGGGTATAGAGTGTAAGGTATAGAGTATAGAGTGTAGGGTATAGAGTGTAGGGTATAGAGTGTAGGGTATAGAGTGTAGGGTATAGAGTGTAGGGTAAAGAGTGTAGAGTGTAGGGTACAGAGTGCAGGGTGTAGAGTGTAGGGTATAGAGTGTAGAGTGTAGGGTGTAGAGTGTAGGGTATAGAGTGTAGGGTGTAGAGTGTAGGGTGTAGGGTATAGAGTGTAGGGTGTAGAGTGTATGGTATAGAGTGTAGGGTATAGAGTGTAGGGTATAGAGTGTAGGGTATAGAGTGTATGTTATAGAGTGTAGGGTATAGAGTGTAGAGTGTAGGGTATAGAGTTTAGAGTGTAGGGTATAGAGTGTAGGGTATAGAGTGTAGGGTATAGAGTGTAGGGTATAGGGTGTAGGGTATAGAGTGTAGGGTATAGAGTGTATCGTGTAGGGTATAGAGTGTATGCTATAGAGTGTATGGTGTAGAGTGTATGGTGTAGAGTGTATGGTGTAGAGTGTAGGGTAAAGAGTGTAGGGTATAGAGTGTAGGGTATAGAGTGTATGTTATAGAGTGTATGGTATAGAGTGTAGAGTGTAGGGTATAGAGTTTAGAGTGTAGTGTATAGAGTGTAGGGTATAGAGTGTAGGGTATAGAGTGAAGGGTATAGAGTGTAGGGTAAAGAGTGTAGAGTGTAGGGTACAGAGTGCAGGGTGTAGAGTGTAGGGTATAGAGTGTAGGGTGTAGAGTGTAGGCTGTAGAGTGTAGGGTGTAGGGTATAGAGTGTAGGGTATAGAGTGTAGGGTATAGAGTGTAGGGTATAGAGTGTAGGGTATAGAGTGTAGGGTGTAGGGATTAGAGTGTAGGGATTAGAGTGTAGGGTGTAGAGTGTAGGGTGTAGAGTGTAGGGTATAGAGTGTAGGGTATAGAGTGTAGGGTATAGATTGTAGAGTGTAGGGATTAGAGTGTAGGGTATAGAGTGTAGGGTATAGAATGTAGGGTATAGAGTGTAGGGTAAAGAGTGTAGAGTGTAGGGTACAGTGTGCAGGGTGTAGAGTGTAGGCTATAGAGTGTAGAGTGTAGGGTGTAGAGTGTAGGGTGTAGAGTGTAGGGTATAGAGTGTAGAGTGCAGGGTGTAGGGTATAGAGTGTAGGGTATAGAGTGTAGGGTATAGAGTGTAGGGTGTAGGGATTAGAGTGTAGGGTGTAGAGTGTAGGGTGTAGAGTGTAGGGTATAGAGTGTAGGGTATAGAGTGTAGGGTATAGAGTGTAGAGTGTAGGGTATAGAGTGTAGGGTATAGAGTAGAGTGTAGAGTGTAGGGTATAGAGTGTAGAGTGTAGGGTATAGAGTGTAGGGTATAGAGTGTAGGGTATAGAGTGTAAAGTGTAGGGTATAGAGTGTAGGGTATAGAGTGTAGGGTATAGAGTGTAGGGTATAGAGTGTAGAGTGTAGGGTGTAGAGTGTAGGTTATAGAGTGTTGGGTGTAGAGTGCAGGGTGTAGAGTGCAGGGTATAGAGTGTAAGATATAGAGTGTAGAGTGTAGGGTATAGAGTGTAGGGTGTAGGGTATAGAGTGTAGAGTGTAGGGTATAGAGTGTAGGGTATAGAGTGTAGGGTATAGAGTGTAGGGAATAGAGTGTAGAGTGTAAGGTGTAGAGTGTAGGGTATAGAGTGTAGGGTATATACTGTAGGGTATAGAGTGTAGGCTATAGAGTGTAGGGTATAGAGTGTAGAGTGTAGGGTATAGAGTGTAGGGTATAGAGTGTAGAGTGTAGGGTTTAGAGTGTTGGGTGTAGAGTGCAGGGTGTAGAGTGCAGGGTATAGAGTGTAGGGTATAGAGTGTATAGTGTAGGGTATAGAGTGTAGGGTATAGAGTGTAGGGTATAGAGTGTAGGGTATAGAGTGTAGGGTATAGGGTATAGAGTGTAGGGTGTAGAGTGTAGGGTGTAGAGTGTAGGGTATAGAGTGTAGGGTATAGAGTGTAGGGTATAGAGTGTAGGGTATAGAGTGTAGGGTATAGAGTGTAGAGTGTAGAGTGTATGGTATAGAGTGTAGAGTGTAGGGTATAGAGTGTAGGGTATAGACTGTAGGGTATAGAGTGTGGCGTATAGAGTGTAGGGTATAGAGTGTAGAGTGTAGGGTATAGAGTGTACGGTATGGAGTGTAGGGTATAGAGTGTAGGGTATAGAGTGTAGAGTGTAGGGTATAGAATGTAGGGTATAGAGTGTAGGGTATAGAGTGTAGGGAATAGAGTGTAGAGTGTAAGGTATAGAGTGTAGAGTGTAAGGTATAGACTGTAGGGTGTAGAGTGTAGGGAGTAGAGTGTAGGGTATAGAGTGTAGAGTGTAGGGTATAGAGTGCAGGGTAGAGAGTGTAGGGTGTAGAGTGTAGGCTATAGAGTGTAGGGTATAGAGTGTAGAGTGTAGGGTATAGAGTGTAGGGTATAGAGTGTAGGGTATAGAGTGTAGGGTATAGAGTGTAGAGTGTAGGGTATAGAGTGTAGGGTATAGATTGCAGGTTGTAGAGTGCAGGTTGAAGAGTGTAGGGTATAGAGTGTAGGGTATAGAGTGTAGGGTATAGAGTGTAGGGTATAGAGTGTAGGGTATAAAGTGTAGAGTGTAGGGTATAGAGTGTATAGTGTAGGGTATAGAGTGTAGGGTATAGAGTGTAGGGTATAGAGTGTATAGTGTAGGGTATAGAGTGTATGCTATAGAGTGTATGGTGTAGAGTGTATGGTGTAGAGTGTAGGGTGTAGAGTGTATGGTATAGAGTGTAGGGTATAGAGTGTAGGGTATAGAGTGTATGTTATAGAGTGTAGGGTATAGAGTGTAGAGTGTAGGGTATAGAGTTTAGAGTGTAGGATATAGAGTGTAGGGTATAGAGTGTAGGGTATAGAGTGTAGGGTAAAGAGTGTAGAGTGTAGGGTACAGAGTGCAGGGTGTAGAGTATAGAGTGTAGAGTGTAGGGTGTAGAGTGTAGGGTGTAGAGTGTAGGGTATAGAGTGTAGAGTGTAGGGTGTAGAGTGTAGGGTGTAGGGTATAGAGTGTAGGGTATAGGGTGTAGGGATTAGAGTGTAGGGATTAGAGTGTAGGAATTAGATTGTAGGGTGTAGAGTGTAGGGTATAGAGTGTAGGGTATAGAGTGTAGGGTATAGGGTGTAGGGATTAGAGTGTAGGGATTAGAGTGTAGGAATTAGATTGTAGGGTGTAGAGTGTAGGGTATAGAGTGTAGGATATAGAGTGTAGGGTGTAGGGTGTAGAGTGTAGGGATTAGAGTGTAGGGTATAGAGTGTAGGGTATAGAGTGTAGGGTAAAGAGTGTAGAGTGTAGGGTACAGAGTGCAGGGTGTAGAGTGTAGGGTATAGAGTGTAGGGTGTAGGGTGCAGAGTGTAGGGTATAGAGTGTAGAGTGTAGGGTGTAGAGTGTAGGGTGTAGGGTATAGAGTGTAGGGTATAGAGTGTAGGGTATAGAGTGTAGGGTATAGAGTGTAGGGTATAGAGTGTAGGGTGTAGGGATTAGAGTGTAGGGATTAGAGTGTAGGGATTAGAGTGTAGGGTGTAGAGTGTAGGGTGTAGAGTGTAGGGTATAGAGTGTAGGGTATAGAGTGTAGGGTATAGAGTGTAGAGTGTAGGGATTAGAGTGTAGGGATTAGAGTGTAGGGTATAGAGTGTAGGGTATAGAGTAGAGTGTAGAGTGTAGGCTATAGAGTGTAGGGTATAGAGTATAGAGTGTAGGGTATAGAGTGTAGGGTATAGAGTGTAGTGTATAGAGTGTAGGGTATAGAGTGTAGGGTGTAGGGTATAGAGTGTAGGGTATAGAGTGCAGGTTGTAGAGTGTAGGGTATAGAGTGTAGGGTACAGAGAGTAGGGTATAAAGTGTAGAGTGTAGGGTATAGAGTGTATAGTGTAGGGTATAGAGTGTAGGGTATAGAGTGTAGGGTATAGAGTGTAGAGTGTAGGGTATAGAGTGTATGCTATAGAGTGTATGGTGTAGAGTGTATGGTATAGAGTGTAGGGTATAGAGTGTAGAGTGTATGGTATAGAGTGTATGGTATAGAGTGTAGGGTATAGAGTGTAGGGTATAGAGTGTAGGGTATAGAGTGTATGTTATAGAGTGTAGGGTGTAGAGTGTAGAGTGTAGGGTATAGAGTTTAGAGTGTAGGGTATAGAGTGTAGGGTATAGAGTGTAAGGTGTAGAGTGTAGGGTGTAGAGTGTAGGGTATAGAGTGTAGGGTATAGAGTGTATGGTATAGAGTGTAGGGTATAGAGTGTAGGGTATAGAGTGTATGGTATAGAGTGTAGGGTATAGGGATTAGAGTGTAAGGTATAGAGTGTAGGGTATAGAGTGTAAGCTATAGAGTGTAGGGTGTAGAGTGTAGGGTATAGAGTGTATGGTATAGAGTGTAGGGTATAGAGTGTAGGGTATAGAGTGTATGTTATAGAGTGTAGGGTATAGAGTGTAGAGTGTAGGGTATAGAGTTTAGAGTGTAGGGTATAGAGTGTAGGGTATAGAGTGTAAGGTATAGAGTATAGAGTGTAGGGTATAGAGTGTAGGGTATAGAGTGTAGGGTATAGAGTGTAGGGTATAGAGTGTAGGGTAAAGAGTGTAGAGTGTAGGGTGCAGAGTGCAGGGTGTAAAGTGTAGGGTATAGAGTGTAGAGTGTAGGGTGTAGAGTGTAGGGTATAGAGTGTAGGGTGTAGAGTGTAGGGTGTAGGGTATAGAGTGTAGGGTATAGAGTGTAGGGTATAGAGTGTAGGGTATAGAGTGTAGGGTGTAGGGATTAGAGTGTAGGGTGTAGAGTGTATGGTATAGAGTATAGGGTATAGAGTGTAGGGTATAGAGTGTAGGGTATAGAGTGTATGTTATAGAGTGTAGGGTATAGAGTGTAGAGTGTAGGGTATAGAGTTTAGAGTGTAGGGTATAGAGTGTAGGGTATAGAGTGTAGGGTATAGAGTGTAGGGTATAGGGTGTAGGGTATAGAGTGTAGGGTATAGAGTGTAGGGTAAAGAGTGTCGAGTGTAGGGTACAGAGTGTAGGGTGTAGAGTGTAGGGTGTAGAGTGTAGGGTGTAGAGTGTAGCATATAGAGTGTAGGGTATAGAGTGTAGGGTATAGAGTGTAGGGTATAGAGTGTAGGGTGTAGAGTGTAGGGTGTAGAGTGTAGGGTATAGAGTGTAGGGTATAGAGTGTAGGGTATAGAGTGTAGGGTATAGAGTGTAGGGTATAGAGTGTAGGGTGTAGGGTATAGAGTGTAGGGTATAGAGTGTAGGGTATAGAGTGTAGGGTATAGAGTGTAAGGTGTAGGGTATAGAGTGTAGGGTATAGAGTGCAGGTTGTAGAGTGTAGGGTATAGAGTGTAGGGTATAGAGAGTAGGGTATAAAGTGTAGAGTGTAGGGTATAGAGTGTATAGTGTAGGGTATAGAGTGTAGGGTATAGAGTGTAGAGTGTAAGGTATATAGTGTATGCTATAGAGTGTATGGTGTAGAGTGTATGGTATAGAGTGTAGGGTATAGAGTGTAGAGTGTATGGTATAGAGTGTATGGTATAGAGTGTAGGGTATAGAGTGTAGGGTATAGAGTGTAGGGTATAGAGTGTATGTTGTAGAGTGTAGGGTATAGAGTGTAGAGTGTAGGGTATAGAGTTTAGAGTGTAGGGTATAGAGTGTAGGGTATAGAGTGTAAGGTATAGGGTGTAGAGTGTAGGGTATAGAGTGTAGGGTATAGAGTGTATGGTATAGAGTGTATGGTATAGAGTGTACGGTATAGAGTGTATGGTATAGAGTGTAGGGTATAAAGTGTAGAGTGTAGGGATTAGAGTGTAGGGTATAGAGTGTAGGGTATAGAGTGTAGAATGTAGAGTGTATGGTATAGAGTGTAGAGTGTAGGTTATAGAGTGTAGGGTATAGAGTGTAGGGTGTAGAGTGTAGGTTATAGAGTGTTGGGTGTAGAGTGTAGGGTGTAGAGTGCAGGGTATAGAGTGTAAGATATAGAGTGTAGAGTGTAGGGTATAGAGTGTAGGGTGTAGGGTATAGAGTGTAGAGTGTAGGGTATAGAGTGTAGGGTATAGAGTGTAGGGTATAGAGTGTAGGGAATAGAGTGTAGAGTGTAAGGTGTAGAGTGTAGGGTATAGAGTGTAGGGTATATACTGTAGGGTATAGAGTGTAGGCTATAGAGTGTAGGGTATAGAGTGTAGAGTGTAGGGTATAGAGTGTAGGGTATAGAGTGTAGAGTGTAGGGTTTAGAGTGTTGGGTGTAGAGTGCAGGGTGTAGAGTGCAGGGTATAGAGTGTAGGGTATAGAGTGTATAGTGTAGGGTATAGAGTGTAGGGTATAGAGTGTAGGGTAGAGTGTAGGGTATAGGGTATAGAGTGTAGGGTGTAGAGTGTAGGGTGTAGAGTGTAGGGTACAGAGTGTAGGGTATAGAGTGTAGGGTGTAGGGTATAGAGTGTAGGGTATAGAGTGTAGGGTATAGAGTGTAGAGTGTAGAGTGTATGGTATAGAGTGTAGAGTGTAGGGTATAGAGTGTAGGGTATAGACTGTAGGGTATAGAGTGTGGCGTATAGAGTGTAGGGTATAGAGTGTATAGTGTAGGGTATAGAGTGTACGGTATGGAGTGTAGGGTATAGAGTGTAGGGTATAGAGTGTAGAGTGTAGGGTATAGAATGTAGGGTATAGAGTGTAGGGTATAGAGTGTAGGGAATAGAGTGTAGAGTGTAAGGTATAGAGTGTAGAGTGTAAGGTATAGACTGTAGGGTGTAGAGTGTAGGGAGTAGAGTGTAGGGTATAGAGTGTAGAGTGTAGGGTATAGAGTGCAGGGTATAGAGTGTAGGGTGTAGAGTGTAGGCTATAGAGTGTAGGGTATAGAGTGTAGAGTGTAGGGTATAGAGTGTAGGGTATAGAGTGTAGGGTATAGAGTGTAGGGTATAGAGTGTAGAGTGTAGGGTATAGAGTGTAGGGTATAGATTGCAGGTTGTAGAGTGCAGGTTGAAGAGTGTAGGGTATAGAGTGTAGGGTATAGAGTGTAGGGTATAGAGTGTAGGGTATAGAGTGTAGGGTATAGAGTGTAGGGTATAAAGTGTAGAGTGTAGGGTATAGAGTGTATAGTGTAGGGTATAGAGTGTAGGGTATAGAGTGTAGGGTATAGAGTGTATAGTGTAGGGTATAGAGTGTATGCTATAGAGTGTATGGTGTAGAGTGTATGGTGTAGAGTGTAGGGTGTAGAGTGTATGGTATAGAGTGTAGGGTATAGAGTGTAGGGTATAGAGTGTATGTTATAGAGTGTAGGGTATAGAGTGTAGAGTGTAGGGTATAGAGTTTAGAGTGTAGGGTATAGAGTGTAGGGTATAGAGTGTAGGGTATAGAGTGTAGGGTAAAGAGTGTAGAGTGTAGGGTACAGAGTGCAGGGTGTAGAGTATAGAGTGTAGAGTGTAGGGTGTAGAGTGTAGGGTGTAGAGTGTAGGGTATAGAGTGTAGAGTGTAGGGTGTAGAGTGTAGGGTGTAGGGTATAGAGTGTAGGGTATAGAGTGCAGGGTATAGAGTGTAGGGTATAGAGTGTAGGGTATAGGGTGTAGGGATTAGAGTGTAGGGATTAGAGTGTAGGAATTAGATTGTAGGGTGTAGAGTGTAGGGTATAGAGTGTAGGGTATAGAGTGTAGGGTATAGAGTGTAGGGTGTAGAGTGTAGGGATTAGAGTGTAGGGTATAGAGTGTAGGGTATAGAGTGTAGGGTAAAGAGTGTAGAGTGTAGGGTACAGAGTGCAGGGTGTAGAGTGTAGGGTATAGAGTGTAGGGTGTAGGGTGCAGAGTTTAGGGTATAGAGTGTAGAGTGTAGGGTGTAGAGTGTAGGGTGTAGGGTATAGAGTGTAGGGTATAGAGTGTAGGGTATAGAGTGTAGGGTATAGAGTGTAGGGTATAGAGTGTAGGGTGTAGGGATTAGAGTGTAGGGATTAGAGTGTAGGGATTAGAGTGTAGGGTGTAGAGTGTAGGGTGTAGAGTGTAGGGTATAGAGTGTAGGGTATAGAGTGTAGGGTATAGAGTAGAGTGTAGAGTGTAGGCTATAGAGTGTAGGGTATAGAGTATAGAGTGTAGGGTATAGAGTGTAGGGTATAGAGTGTAGGGTATAGAGTGTAGGGTGTAGGGTATAGAGTGTAGGGTATAGAGTGCAGGTTGTAGAGTGTAGGGTATAGAGTGTAGGGTATAGAGTGCAGGTTGTAGAGTGTAGGGTATAGAGTGTAGGGTATAGAGTGTAGGGTATAGAGTGTAGAGTGTAGGGTATAGAGTGTATGCTATAGAGTGTATGGTGTAGAGTGTATGGTATAGAGTGTAGGGTATAGAGTGTAGAGTGTATGGTATAGAGTGTATGGTATAGAGTGTAGGGTATAGAGTGTAGGGTATAGAGTGTAGGGTATAGAGTGTATGTTATAGAGTGTAGGGTGTAGAGTGTAGAGTGTAGGGTATAGAGTTTAGAGTGTAGGGTATAGAGTGTAGGGTATAGAGTGTAAGGTGTAGAGTGTAGGGTGTAGAGTGTAGGGTATAGAGTGTAGGGTATAGAGTGTATGGTATAGAGTGTAGGGTATAGAGTGTAGGGTATAGAGTGTATGGTATAGAGTGTAGGGTATAGAGTGTAGAGTGTAGGGATTAGAGTGTAGGGTATAGAGTGTAGGGTATAGAGAGTAAGCTATAGAGTGTAGGGTGTAGAGTGTAGGGTATAGAGTGTATGGTATAGAGTGTAGGGTATAGAGTGTAGGGTATAGAGTGTATGTTATAGAGTGTAGGGTATAGAGTTTAGAGTGTAGGGTATAGAGTGTAGGGTATAGAGTGTAAGGTATAGAGTATAGAGTGTAGGGTATAGAGTGTATGGTATAGAGTGTAGGGTATAGAGTGTAGGGTATAGAGTGTAGGGTAAAGAGTGTAGAGTGTAGGGTACAGAGTGCAGGGTGTAGAGTGTAGGGTATAGAGTGTAGAGTGTAGGGTGTAGAGTGTAGGGTATAGAGTGTAGGGTGTAGAGTGTAGGGTGTAGGGTATAGAGTGTAGGGTATAGAGTGTAGGGTATAGAGTGTAGGGTATAGAGTGTAGGGTGTAGGGATTAGAGTGTAGGGTGTAGAGTGTATGGTATAGAGTGTAGGGTATAGAGTGTAGGGTATAGAGTGTAGGGTATAGAGTGTATGTTATAGAGTATAGGGTATAGAGTGTAGAGTGTAGGGTATAGAGTTTAGAGTGTAGGGTATAGAGTGTAGGGTATAGAGTGTAGGGTATAGAGTGTAGGGTATAGAGTGTAGGGTATAGGGTGTAGGGTATAGAGTGTAGGGTATAGAGTGTAGGGTAAAGAGTGTCGAGTGTAGGGTACAGAATGTAGGGTGTAGAGTGTAGGGTTTAGAGTGTAGGGTGTAGAGTGTAGCGTATAGAGTGTAGGGTATAGAGTGTAGGGTAAAGAGTGTAGGGTATAGAGTGTAGGGTGTAGAGTGTAGGGTGTAGAGTGTAGGGTATAGAGTGTAGGGTATAGAGTGTAGGGTATAGAGTGTAGGGTATAGAGTGTAGGGTATAGAGTGTAGGGTGTAGGGTATAGAGTGTAGGGTATAGAGTGCAGGTTGTAGAGTGTAGGGTATAGAGTGTAGGGTATAGAGAGTAGGGTATAAAGTGTAGAGTGTAGGGTATAGAGTGTATAGTGTAGGGTATAGAGTGTAGGGTATAGAGTGTAGAGTGTAGGGTATAGAGTGTATGCTATAGAGTGTATGGTGTAGAGTGTATGGTATAAAGTGTAGGGTATAGAGTGTAGAGTGTATGGTATAGAGTGTAGGGTATAGAGTGTAGGGTATAGAGTGTAGGGTATAGAGTGTAGGGTATAGAGTGTAGGGTAAAGAGTGTAGAGTGTAGGGTACAGAGTACAGGGTGTAGAGTGTAGGGTATAGAGTGTAGAGTGTAGGGTGTAGAGTGTAGGGTATAGAGTGTAGGGTGTAGAGTGTAGGGTGTAGAGTATAGAGTGTAGGGTATAGAGTGTAGGGTATAGAGTGTAGGGTATAGAGTGTAGGGTGTAGGGATAAGAGTGTAGGGTGTAGAGTGTATGGTATAGAGTGTAGGGTATAGAGTGTAGGGTATAGAGTGTAGGGTATAGAGTGTATGTTATAGAGTGTAGGGTATAGAGTGTAGAGTGTAGGGTATAGAGTTTAGAGTGTAGGGTATAGAGTGTAGGGTATAGAGTGTAGGGTATAGAGTGTAGGGTATAGAGTGTAGGGTATAGGGTGTAGGGTATAGAGTGTAGGGTATAGAGTGTATCGTGTAGGGTATAGAGTGTATGCTATAGAGTGTATGGTGTAGAGTGTATGGTGTAGAGTGTATGGTGTAGAGTGTAGGGTATAGAGTGTAGGGTATAGAGGGTAGGGTATAGAGTGTAGGGTATAGAGTGAAGGGTATAGAGTGTAGGGTAAAGAGTGTAGAGTGTAGGGTACAGAGTGCAGGGTGTAGAGTGTAGGGTATAGAGTGTAGGGTGTAGAGTGTAGGCTGTAGAGTGTAGGGTGTAGGGTATAGAGTGTAGGGTATAGAGTGTAGGGTATAGAGTGTAGGGTATAGAGTGTAGGGTATAGAGTGTAGGGTGTAGGGATTAGAGTGTAGGGATTAGAGTGTAGGGTGTAGAGTGTAGGGTGTAGAGTGTAGGGTATAGAGTGTATGGTATAGAGTGTAGGGTATAGATTGTAGAGTGTAGGGATTAGAGTGTAGGGTATAGAGTGTAGGGTATAGAATGTAGGGTATAGAGTGTAGGGTAAAGAGTGTAGAGTGTAGGGTACAGTGTGCAGGGTGTAGAGTGTAGGCTATAGAGTGTAGAGTGTAGGGTGTAGAGTGTAGGGTGTAGAGTGTAGGGTATAGAGTGTAGAGTGCAGGGTGTAGGGTATAGAGTGTAGGGTATAGAGTGTAGGGTATAGAGTGTAGGGTGTAGGGATTAGAGTGTAGGGATTAGAGTGTAGGGTGTAGAGTGTAGGGTGTAGAGTGTAGGGTATAGAGTGTAGGGTATAGAGTGTAGGGTATAGAGTGTAGAGTGTAGGGTATAGAGTGTAGGGTATAGAGTAGAGTGTAGAGTGTAGGCTATAGAGTGTAGGCTATAGAGTGTAGGGTAAAGAGTGTAGGGTATAGAGTGTAGGGTATAGAGTGTAGGGTATAGAGTGTAAGGTGTAGGGTATAGAGTGTAGGGTATAGAGTGCAGGTTGTAGAGTGTAGGGTATAGAGTGTATGGTATAGAGAGTAGGGAATAAAGTGTAGAGTGTAGGGTATAGAGTGTATAGTGTAGGGTATAGAGTGTAGGGTATAGAGTGTAGAGTGTAGGGTATATAGTGTATGCTATAGAGTGTATGGTGTAGAGTGTATGGTATAGAGTGTAGGGTATAGAGTGTAGAGTGTATGGTATAGAGTGTATGGTATAGAGTGTAGGGTTTAGAGTGTAGGGTATAGAGTGTAGGGTATAGAGTGTATGGTATAGAGTGTAGGGTTTAGAGTGTAGGGTATAGAGTGTAGGGTATAGAGTGTATGTTATAGAGTGTAGGGTATAGAGTGTAGATTGTAGGGTATAGAGTTTAGAGTGTAGGGTATAGAGTGTAGGGTATAGAGTGTAAGGTATAGGGTGTAGAGTGTAGGGTATAGAGTGTAGGGTATAGAGTGTATGGTATAGAGTGTATGGTATAGAGTGTACGGTATAGAGTGTATGGTATAGAGTGTAGGGTAGAGAGTGTAGAGTGTAGGGATTAGAGTGTAGGGTATAGAGTGTAGGGTATAGAGTGTAGAATGTAGAGTGTATGGTATAGAGTGTAGAGTGTAGGTTATAGAGTGTAGGGTATAGAGTGTAGGGTGTAGAGTGTAGGTTATAGAGTGTTGGGTGTAGAGTGCAGGGTGTAGAGTGCAGGGTATAGAGTGTAAGATATAGAGTGTAGAGTGTAGGGTATAGAGTGTAGGGTGTAGGGTATAGAGTGTAGAGTGTAGGGTATAGAGTGTAGGGTATAGAGTGTAGGGTATAGAGTGTAGGGAATAGAGTGTAGAGTGTAAGGTGTAGAGTGTAGGGTATAGAGTGTAGGGTATATACTGTAGGGTATAGAGTGTAGGCTATAGAGTGTAGGGTATAGAGTGTAGAGTGTAGGGTATAGAGTGTAGGGTATAGAGTGTAGAGTGTAGGGTTTAGAGTGTTGGGTGTAGAGTGCAGGGTGTAGAGTGCAGGGTATAGAGTGTAGGGTATAGAGTGTATAGTGTAGGGTATAGAGTGTAGGGTATAGAGTGTAGGGTATAGAGTGTAGGGTATAGAGTGTAGGGTATAGGGTATAGAGTGTAGGGTGTAGAGTGTAGGGTGTAGAGTGTAGGGTATAGAGTGTAGGGTATAGAGTGTAGGGTATAGAGTGTAGGGTATAGAGTGTAGAGTGTAGAGTGTATGGTATAGAGTGTAGAGTGTAGGGTATAGAGTGTAGGGTATAGACTGTAGGGTATAGAGTGTGGCGTATAGAGTGTAGGGTATAGAGTGCAGAGTGTAGGGTATAGAGTGTACGGTATGGAGTGTAGGGTATAGAGTGTAGGGTATAGAGTGTAGAGTGTAGGGTATAGAATGTAGGGTATAGAGTGTAGGGTATAGAGTGTAGGGAATAGAGTGTAGAGTGTAAGGTATAGAGTGTAGAGTGTAAGGTATAGACTGTAGGGTGTAGAGTGTAGGGAGTAGAGTGTAGGGTATAGAGTGTAGAGTGTAGGGTATAGAGTGCAGGGTATAGAGTGTAGGGTGTAGAGTGTAGGCTATAGAGTGTAGGGTATAGAGTGTAGAGTGTAGGGTATAGAGTGTAGGGTATAGAGTGTAGGGTATAGAGTGTAGGGTATAGAGTGTAGAGTGTAGGGTATAGATTGCAGGTTGTAGAGTGCAGGTTGAAGAGTGTAGGGTATAGAGTGTAGGGTATAGAGTGTAGGGTATAGAGTGTAGGGTATAGAGTGTAGGGTATAAAGTGTAGAGTGTAGGGTATAGAGTGTATAGTGTAGGGTATAGAGTGTAGGGTATAGAGTGTAGGGTATAGAGTGTATAGTGTAGGGTATAGAGTGTATGCTATAGAGTGTATGGTGTAGAGTGTATGGTGTAGAGTGTAGGGTGTAGAGAGTATGGTATAGAGTGTAGGGTATAGAGTGTAGGGTATAGAGTGTATGTTATAGAGTGTAGGGTATAGAGTGTAGAGTGTAGGGTATAGAGTTTAGAGTGTAGGATATAGAGTGTAGGGTATAGAGTGTAGGGTATAGAGTGTAGGGTAAAGAGTGTAGAGTGTAGGGTACAGAGTGCAGGGTGTAGAGTATAGAGTGTAGAGTGTAGGGTGTAGAGTGTAGGGTGTAGAGTGTAGGGTATAGAGTGTAGAGTGTAGGGTGTAGAGTGTAGGGTGTAGGGTATAGAGTGTAGGGTATAGGGTGTAGGGATTAGAGTGTAGGGATTAGAGTGTAGGAATTAGATTGTAGGGTGTAGAGTGTAGGGTATAGAGTGTAGGGTATAGAGTGTAGGGTATAGGGTGTAGGGATTAGAGTGTAGGGATTAGAGTGTAGGAATTAGATTGTAGGGTGTAGAGTGTAGGGTATAGAGTGTAGGATATAGAGTGTAGGGTATAGAGTGTAGGGTGTAGAGTGTAGGGATTAGAGTGTAGGGTATAGAGTGTAGGGTATAGAGTGTAGGGTAAAGAGTGTAGAGTGTAGGGTACAGAGTGCAGGGTGTAGAGTGTAGGGTATAGAGTGTAGGGTGTAGGGTGCAGAGTGTAGGGTATAGAGTGTAGAGTGTAGGGTGTAGAGTGTAGGGTGTAGGGTATAGAGTGTAGGGTATAGAGTGTAGGGTATAGAGTGTAGGGTATAGAGTGTAGGGTATAGAGTGTAGGGTGTAGGGATTAGAGTGTAGGGATTAGAGTGTAGGGATTAGAGTGTAGGGTGTAGAGTGTAGGGTGTAGAGTGTAGGGTATAGAGTGTAGGGTATAGAGTGTAGGGTATAGAGTGTAGAGTGTAGGGATTAGAGTGTAGGGATTAGAGTGTAGGGTATAGAGTGTAGGGTATAGAGTAGAGTGTAGAGTGTAGGCTATAGAGTGTAGGGTATAGAGTATAGAGTGTAGGGTATAGAGTGTAGGGTATAGAGTGTAGGGTATAGAGTGTAGGGTATAGAGTGTAGGGTGTAGGGTATAGAGTGTAGGGTATAGAGTGCAGGTTGTAGAGTGTAGGGTATAGAGTGTAGGGTACAGAGAGTAGGGTATAAAGTGTAGAGTGTAGGGTATAGAGTGTATAGTGTAGGGTATAGAGTGTAGGGTATAGAGTGTAGGGTATAGAGTGTAGAGTGTAGGGTATAGAGTGTATGCTATAGAGTGTATGGTGTAGAGTGTATGGTATAGAGTGTAGGGTCTAGAGTGTAGAGTGTATGGTATAGAGTGTATGGTATAGAGTGTAGGGTATAGAGTGTAGGGTATAGAGTGTATGTTATAGAGTGTAGGGTGTAGAGTGTAGAGTGTAGGGTGTAGAGTTTAGAGTGTAGGGTATAGAGTGTAGGGTATAGAGTGTAAGGTGTAGAGTGTAGGGTGTAGAGTGTAGGGTATAGAGTGTAGGGTATAGAGTGTATGGTATAGAGTGTAGGGTATAGAGTGTAGGGTATAGAGTGTATGGTATAGAGTGTAGGGTATAGGGATTAGAGAGTAAGGTATAGAGTGTAGGGTATAGAGTGTAAGCTATAGAGTGTAGGGTGTAGAGTGTAGGGTATAGAGTGTATGGTATAGAGTGTAGGGTATAGAGTGTAGGGTATAGAGTGTATGTTATAGAGTGTAGGGTATAGAGTGTAGAGTGTAGGGTATAGAGTTTAGAGTGTAGGGTATAGAGTGTAGGGTATAGAGTGTAAGGTATAGAGTATAGAGTGTAGGGTATAGAGTGTAGGGTATAGAGTGTAGGGTATAGAGTGTAGGGTATAGAGTGTAGGGTAAAGAGTGTAGAGTGTAGGGTACAGAGTGCAGGGTGTAGAGTGTAGGGTATAGAGTGTAGAGTGTAGGGTGTAGAGTGTAGGGTATAGAGTGTAGGGTGTAGAGTGTAGGGTGTAGGGTATAGAGTGTAGGGTATAGAGTGTAGGGTATAGAGTGTAGGGTATAGAGTGTAGGGTGTAGGGATTAGAGTGTAGGGTGTAGAGTGTATGGTATAGAGTATAGGGTATAGAGTGTAGGGTATAGAGTGTAGGGTATAGAGTGTATGTTATAGAGTGTAGGGTATAGAGTGTAGAGTGTAGGGTATAGAGTGTAGGGTATAGAGTGTAGGGTATAGAGTGTAGGGTATAGGGTGTAGGGTATAGAGTGTAGGGTATAGAGTGTAGGGTAAAGAGTGTCGAGTGTAGGGTACAGAGTGTAGGGTGTAGAGTGTAGGGTGTAGAGTGTAGGGTGTAGAGTTTAGCATATAGAGTGTAGGGTATAGAGTGTAGGGTATAGAGTGTAGGGTATAGAGTGTAGGGTGTAGAGTGTAGGGTGTAGAGTGTAGGGTATAGAGTGTAGGGTATAGAGTGTAGGGTAGAGTGTAGGGTATAGAGTGTAGGGTATAGAGTGTAGGGTGTAGGGTATAGAGTGTAGGGTATAGAGTGTAGGGTATAGAGTGTAGGGTATAGAGTGTAAGGTGTAGGGTATAGAGTGTAGGGTATAGAGTGTAAGGTGTAGGGTATAGAGTGTAGGGTATAGAGTGCAGGTTGTAGAGTGTAGGGTATAGAGTGTAGGGTATAGAGAGTAGGGTATAAAGTGTAGAGTGTAGGGTATAGAGTGTATAGTGTAGGGTATAGAGTGTAGGGTATAGAGTGTAGAGTGTAAGGTATATAGTGTATGCTATAGAGTGTATGGTGTAGAGTGTATGGTATAGAGTGTAGGGTATAGAGTGTAGAGTGTATGGTATAGAGTGTATGGTATAGAGTGTAGGGTATAGAGTGTAGGGTATAGAGTGTAGGGTATAGAGTGTATGTTATAGAGTGTAGGGTGTAGAGTGTAGAGTGTAGGGTGTAGAGTTTAGAGTGTAGGGTATAGAGTGTAGGGTATAGAGTGTAAGGTGTAGAGTGTAGGGTGTAGAGTGTAGGGTATAGAGTGTAGGGTATAGAGTGTATGGTATAGAGTGTAGGGTATAGAGTGTAGGGTATAGAGTGTATGGTATAGAGTGTAGGGTATAGGGATTAGAGAGTAAGGTATAGAGTGTAGGGTATAGAGTGTAAGCTATAGAGTGTAGGGTGTAGAGTGTAGGGTATAGAGTGTATGGTATAGAGTGTAGGGTATAGAGTGTAGGGTATAGAGTGTATGTTATAGAGTGTAGGGTATAGAGTGTAGAGTGTAGGGTATAGAGTTTAGAGTGTAGGGTATAGAGTGTAGGGTATAGAGTGTAAGGTATAGAGTATAGAGTGTAGGGTATAGAGTGTAGGGTATAGAGTGTAGGGTATAGAGTGTAGGGTATAGAGTGTAGGGTAAAGAGTGTAGAGTGTAGGGTACAGAGTGCAGGGTGTAGAGTGTAGGGTATAGAGTGTAGAGTGTAGGGTGTAGAGTGTAGGGTATAGAGTGTAGGGTGTAGAGTGTAGGGTGTAGGGTATAGAGTGTAGGGTATAGAGTGTAGGGTATAGAGTGTAGGGTATAGAGTGTAGGGTGTAGGGATTAGAGTGTAGGGTGTAGAGTGTATGGTATAGAGTATAGGGTATAGAGTGTAGGGTATAGAGTGTAGGGTATAGAGTGTATGTTATAGAGTGTAGGGTATAGAGTGTAGAGTGTAGGGTATAGAGTGTAGGGTATAGAGTGTAGGGTATAGAGTGTAGGGTATAGAGTGTAGGGTATAGGGTGTAGGGTATAGAGTGTAGGGTATAGAGTGTAGGGTAAAGAGTGTCGAGTGTAGGGTACAGAGTGTAGGGTGTAGAGTGTAGGGTGTAGAGTGTAGGGTGTAGAGTTTAGCATATAGAGTGTAGGGTATAGAGTGTAGGGTATAGAGTGTAGGGTATAGAGTGTAGGGTGTAGAGTGTAGGGTGTAGAGTGTAGGGTATAGAGTGTAGGGTATAGAGTGTAGGGTAGAGTGTAGGGTATAGAGTGTAGGGTATAGAGTGTAGGGTGTAGGGTATAGAGTGTAGGGTATAGAGTGTAGGGTATAGAGTGTAGGGTATAGAGTGTAAGGTGTAGGGTATAGAGTGTAGGGTATAGAGTGCAGGTTGTAGAGTGTAGGGTATAGAGTGTAGGGTATAGAGAGTAGGGTATAAAGTGTAGAGTGTAGGGTATAGAGTGTATAGTGTAGGGTATAGAGTGTAGGGTATAGAGTGTAGAGTGTAAGGTATATAGTGTATGCTATAGAGTGTATGGTGTAGAGTGTATGGTATAGAGTGTAGGGTATAGAGTGTAGAGTGTATGGTATAGAGTGTATGGTATAGAGTGTAGGGTATAGAGTGTAGGGTATAGAGTGTAGGGTATAGAGTGTATGTTGTAGAGTGTAGGGTATAGAGTGTAGAGTGTAGGGTATAGAGTTTAGAGTGTAGGGTATAGAGTGTAGGGTATAGAGTGTAAGGAATAGGGTGTAGAGTGTAGGGTATAGAGTGTAGGGTATAGAGTGTATGGTATAGAGTGTATGGTATAGAGTGTACGGTATAGAGTGTATGGTATAGAGTGTAGGGTATAAAGTGTAGAGTGTAGGGATTAGAGTGTAGGGTATAGAGTGTAGGGTATAGAGTGTAGAATGTAGAGTGTATGGTATAGAGTGTAGAGTGTAGGTTATAGAGTGTAGGGTATAGAGTGTAGGGTGTAGAGTGTAGGTTATAGAGTGTTGGGTGTAGAGTGCAGGGTGTAGAGTGCAGGGTATAGAGTGTAAGATATAGAGTGTAGAGTGTAGGGTATAGAGTGTAGGGTGTAGGGTATAGAGTGTAGAGTGTAGGGTATAGAGTGTAGGGTATAGAGTGTAGGGTATAGAGTGTAGGGAATAGAGTGTAGAGTGTAAGGTGTAGAGTGTAGGGTATAGAGTGTAGGGTATATACTGTAGGGTATAGAGTGTAGGCTATAGAGTGTAGGGTATAGAGTGTAGAGTGTAGGGTATAGAGTGTAGGGTATAGAGTGTAGAGTGTAGGGTTTAGAGTGTTGGGTGTAGAGTGCAGGGTGTAGAGTGCAGGGTATAGAGTGTAGGGTATAGAGTGTATAGTGTAGGGTATAGAGTGTAGGGTATAGAGTGTAGGGTAGAGTGTAGGGTATAGGGTATAGAGTGTAGGGTGTAGAGTGTAGGGTGTAGAGTGTAGGGTATAGAGTGTAGGGTATAGAGTGTAGGGTGTAGGGTATAGAGTGTAGGGTATAGAGTGTAGGGTATAGAGTGTAGAGTGTAGAGTGTATGGTATAGAGTGTAGAGTGTAGGGTATAGAGTGTAGGGTATAGACTGTAGGGTATAGAGTGTGGCGTATAGAGTGTAGGGTATAGAGTGTATAGTGTAGGGTATAGAGTGTACGGTATGGAGTGTAGGGTATAGAGTGTAGGGTATAGAGTGTAGAGTGTAGGGTATAGAATGTAGGGTATAGAGTGTAGGGTATAGAGTGTAGGGAATAGAGTGTAGAGTGTAAGGTATAGAGTGTAGAGTGTAAGGTATAGACTGTAGGGTGTAGAGTGTAGGGAGTAGAGTGTAGGGTATAGAGTGTAGAGTGTAGGGTATAGAGTGCAGGGTATAGAGTGTAGGGTGTAGAGTGTAGGCTATAGAGTGTAGGGTATAGAGTGTAGAGTGTAGGGTATAGAGTGTAGGGTATAGAGTGTAGGGTATAGAGTGTAGGGTATAGAGTGTAGAGTGTAGGGTATAGAGTGTAGGGTATAGATTGCAGGTTGTAGAGTGCAGGTTGAAGAGTGTAGGGTATAGAGTGTAGGGTATAGAGTGTAGGGTATAGAGTGTAGGGTATAGAGTGTAGGGTATAGAGTGTAGGGTATAAAGTGTAGAGTGTAGGGTATAGAGTGTATAGTGTAGGGTATAGAGTGTAGGGTATAGAGTGTAGGGTATAGAGTGTATAGTGTAGGGTATAGAGTGTATGCTATAGAGTGTATGGTGTAGAGTGTATGGTGTAGAGTGTAGGGTGTAGAGTGTATGGTATAGAGTGTAGGGTATAGAGTGTAGGGTATAGAGTGTATGTTATAGAGTGTAGGGTATAGAGTGTAGAGTGTAGGGTATAGAGTTTAGAGTGTAGGGTATAGAGTGTAGGGTATAGAGTGTAGGGTAAAGAGTGTAGAGTGTAGGGTACAGAGTGCAGGGTGTAGAGTATAGAGTGTAGAGTGTAGGGTGTAGAGTGTAGGGTGTAGAGTGTAGGGTATAGAGTGTAGAGTGTAGGGTGTAGAGTGTAGGGTGTAGGGTATAGAGTGTAGGGTATAGAGTGTAGGGTATAGAGTGTAGGGTATAGAGTGTAGGGTATAGGGTGTAGGGATTAGAGTGTAGGGATTAGAGTGTAGGAATTAGATTGTAGGGTGTAGAGTGTAGGGTATAGAGTGTAGGGTATAGAGTGTAGGGTATAGAGTATAGGGTGTAGAGTGTAGGGATTAGAGTGTAGGGTATAGAGTGTAGGGTATAGAGTGTAGGGTAAAGAGTGTAGAGTGTAGGGTACAGAGTGCAGGGTGTAGAGTGTAGGGTATAGAGTGTAGGGTGTAGGGTGCAGAGTTTAGGGTATAGAGTGTAGAGTGTAGGGTGTAGAGTGTAGGGTGTAGGGTATAGAGTGTAGGGTATAGAGTGTAGGGTATAGAGTGTAGGGTATAGAGTGTAGGGTATAGAGTGTAGGGTGTAGGGATTAGAGTGTAGGGATTAGAGTGTAGGGATTAGAGTGTAGGGTGTAGAGTGTAGGGTGTAGAGTGTAGGGTATAGAGTGTAGGGTATAGAGTGTAGGGTATAGAGTAGAGTGTAGAGTGTAGGCTATAGAGTGTAGGGTATAGAGTATAGAGTGTAGGGTATAGAGTGTAGGGTATAGAGTGTAGGGTATAGAGTGTAGGGTGTAGGGTATAGAGTGTAGGGTATAGAATGCAGGTTGTAGAGTGTAGGGTATAGAGTGTAGGGTATAGAGAGTAGGGTATAAAGTGTAGAGTGTAGGGTATAGAGTGTATAGTGTAGGGTATAGAGTGTAGGGTATAGAGTGTAGGGTATAGAGTGTAGAGTGTAGGGTATAGAGTGTATGCTATAGAGTGTATGGTGTAGAGTGTATGGTATAGAGTGTAGGGTATAGAGTGTAGAGTGTATGGTATAGAGTGTATGGTATAGAGTGTAGGGTATAGAGTGTAGGGTATAGAGTGTAGGGTATAGAGTGTATGTTATAGAGTGTAGGGTGTAGAGTGTAGAGTGTAGGGTATAGAGTTTAGAGTGTAGGGTATAGAGTGTAGGGTATAGAGTGTAAGGTGTAGAGTGTAGGGTGTAGAGTGTAGGGTATAGAGTGTAGGGTATAGAGTGTATGGTATAGAGTGTAGGGTATAGAGTGTAGGGTATAGAGTGTATGGTATAGAGTGTAGGGTATAGAGTGTAGAGTGTAGGGATTAGAGTGTAGGGTATAGAGTGTAGGGTATAGAGAGTAAGCTATAGAGTGTAGGGTGTAGAGTGTAGGGTATAGAGTGTATGGTATAGAGTGTAGGGTATAGAGTGTAGGGTATAGAGTGTATGTTATAGAGTGTAGGGTATAGAGTTTAGAGTGTAGGGTATAGAGTGTAGGGTATAGAGTGTAAGGTATAGAGTATAGAGTGTAGGGTATAGAGTGTATGGTATAGAGTGTAGGGTATAGAGTGTAGGGTATAGAGTGTAGGGTAAAGAGTGTAGAGTGTAGGGTACAGAGTGCAGGGTGTAGAGTGTAGGGTATAGAGTGTAGAGTGTAGGGTGTAGAGTGTAGGGTATAGAGTGTAGGGTGTAGAGTGTAGGGTGTAGGGTATAGAGTGTAGGGTATAGAGTGTAGGGTATAGAGTGTAGGGTATAGAGTGTAGGGTGTAGGGATTAGAGTGTAGGGTGTAGAGTGTATGGTATAGAGTGTAGGGTATAGAGTGTAGGCTATAGAGTGTAGGGTATAGAGTGTATGTTATAGAGTGTAGGGTATAGAGTGTAGAGTGTAGGGTATAGAGTTTAGAGTGTAGGGTATAGAGTGTAGGGTATAGAGTGTAGGGTATAGAGTGTAGGGTATAGAGTGTAGGGTATAGGGTGTAGGGTATAGAGTGTAGGGTATAGAGTGTAGGGTAAAGAGTGTCGAGTGTAGGGTACAGAGTGTAGGGTGTAGAGTGTAGGGTTTAGAGTGTAGGGTGTAGAGTGTAGCGTATAGAGTGTAGGGTATAGAGTGTAGGGTAAAGAGTGTAGGGTATAGAGTGTAGGGTGTAGAGTGTAGGGTGTAGAGTGTAGGGTATAGAGTGTAGGGTATAGAGTGTAGGGTATAGAGTGTAGGGTATAGAGTGTAGGGTATAGAGTGTAGGGTATAGAGTGTAGGGTGTAGGGTATAGAGTGTAGGGTATAGAGTGCAGGTTGTAGAGTGTAGGGTATAGAGTGTAGGGTATAGAGAGTAGGGTATAAAGTGTAGAGTGTAGGGTATAGAGTGTATAGTGTAGGGTATAGAGTGTAGGGTATAGAGTGTAGAGTGTAGGGTATAGAGTGTATGCTATAGAGTGTATGGTGTAGAGTGTATGGTATAAAGTGTAGGGTATAGAGTGTAGAGTGTATGGTATAGAGTGTATGGTATAGAGTGTAGGGTATAGAGTGTAGGGTATAGAGTGTAGGGTATAGAGTGTAGGGTATAGAGTGTAGGGTAAAGAGTGTAGAGTGTAGGGTACAGAGTACAGGGTGTAGAGTGTAGGGTATAGAGTGTAGAGTGTAGGGTGTAGAGTGTAGGGTATAGAGTGTAGGGTGTAGAGTGTAGGGTGTAGGGTATAGAGTGTAGGGTATAGAGTGTAGGGTATAGAGTGTAGGGTATAGAGTGTAGGGTGTAGGGATTAGAGTGTAGGGTGTAGAGTGTATGGTATAGAGTGTAGGGTATAGAGTGTAGGGTATAGAGTGTAGGGTATAGAGTGTATGTTATAGAGTGTAGGGTATAGAGTGTAGAGTGTAGGGTATAGAGTTTAGAGTGTAGGGTATAGAGTGTAGGGTATAGAGTGTAGGGTATAGAGTGTAGGGTATAGAGTGTAGGGTATAGGGTGTAGGGTATAGAGTGTAGGGTATAGAGTGTATCGTGTAGGGTATAGAGTGTATGCTATAGAGTGTATGGTGTAGAGTGTACGGTGTAGAGTGTATGGTGTAGAGTGTAGGGTATAGAGTGTAGGGTATAGAGGGTAGGGTATAGAGTGTAGGGCATAGAGTGTATGTTATAGAGTGTAGGGTATAGAGTGTAGAGTGTAGGGTATAGAGTTTAGAGTGTAGTGTATAGAGTGTAGGGTATAGAGTGTAGGGTATAGAGTGAAGGGTATAGAGTGTAGGGTAAAGAGTGTAGAGTGTAGGGTACAGAGTGCAGGGTGTAGAGTGTAGTGTATAGAGTGTAGGGTGTAGAGTGTAGGCTGTAGAGTGTAGGGTGTAGGGTATAGAGTGTAGGGTATAGAGTGTAGGGTATAGAGTGTAGGGTATAGAGTGTAGGGTATAGAGTGTAGGGTGTAGGGATTAGAGTGTAGGGATTAGAGTGTAGGGTGTAGAGTGTAGGGTGTAGAGTGTAGGGTATAGAGTGTAGGGTATAGAGTGTAGGGTATAGAGTATAGAGTGTAGGGATTAGAGTGTAGGGTATAGAGTGTAGGGTGTAGAGTGTAGGGTGTAGGGTATAGAGTGTAGGGTATAGAGTGTAGGGTATAGAGTGTAGGGTGTAGGGATTAGAGTGTAGGGATTAGAGTGTAGGGTGTAGAGTGTAGGGTGTAGAGTGTAGGGTATAGAGTGTAGGGTAAAGAGTGTAGAGTGTAGGGTACAGAGTGCAGGGTGTAGAGTGTAGGCTATAGAGTGTAGAGTGTAGGGTGTAGAGTGTAGGGTGTAGAGTGTAGGGTATAGAGTGTAGAGTGTAGGGTGTAGGGTATAGAGTGTAGGGTATAGAGTGTAGGGTATAGAGTGTAGGGTGTAGGGATTAGAGTGTAGGGATTAGAGTGTAGGGTGTAGAGTGTAGGGTGTAGAGTGTAGGGTATAGAGTGTAGGGTATAGAGTGTAGGGTATAGAGTGTAGAGTGTAGGGTATAGAGTGTAGGGTATAGAGTAGAGTGTAGAGTGTAGGCTATAGAGTGTAGGCTATAGAGTGTAGGGTATAGAGTGTAGGGTATAGAGTGTAGGGTATAGAGTGTAGGGTATAGAGTGTAAGGTGTAGGATATAGAGTGTAGGGTATAGAGTGCAGGTTGTAGAGTGTAGGGTATAGAGTGTAGGGTATAGAGAGTAGGGTATAAAGTGTAGAGTGTAGGGTATAGAGTGTATAGTGTAGGGTATAGAGTGTAGGGTATAGAGTGTAGAGTGTAGGGTATATAGTGTATGCTATAGAGTGTATGGTGTAGAGTGTATGGTATAGAGTGTAGGGTATAGAGTGTAGAGTGTATGGTATAGAGTGTATGGTATAGAGTGTAGGGTATAGAGTGTAGGGTATAGAGTGTAGGGTATAGAGTGTATGTTATAGAGTGTAGGGTATAGAGTGTAGAGTGTAGGGTATAGAGTTTAGAGTGTAGGGTATAGAGTGTAGGGTATAGAGTGTAAGGTATAGGTTGTAGAGTGTAGGGTATAGAGTGTAGGGTATAGAGTGTATGGTATAGAGTGTATGGTATAGAGTGTATGGTATAGAGTGTAGGGTATAGAGTGTAGAGTGTAGGGATTGGAGTGTAGGGTATAGAGTGTAGGGTATAGAGTGTAGAATGTAGAGTGTATGGTATAGAGTGTAGAGTGTAGGTTATAGAGTGTAGGGTGTAGAGTGTAGGTTATAGAGTGTTGGGTGTAGAGTGCAGGGTGTAGAGTGCAGGGTATAGAGTGTAAGATATAGAGTGTAGAGTGTAGGGTATAGAGTGTAGGGTGTAGGGTATAGAGTGTAGAGTGTAGGGTATAGA
Source organism: Ranitomeya imitator (assembly GCF_032444005.1). Classification (NCBI taxonomy): domain Eukaryota; kingdom Metazoa; phylum Chordata; class Amphibia; order Anura; family Dendrobatidae; genus Ranitomeya; species Ranitomeya imitator. Next base: position 109,893,624 of record NC_091285.1, on the reverse strand, counting down.
GTGTAGGGTATAGAGTGTAGGGTATAGAGTGTAGGGAATAGAGTGTAGAGTGTAAGGTGTAGAGTGTAGGGTATAGAGTGTAGGGTATATACTGTAGGGTATAGAGTGTAGGCTATAGAGTGTAGGGTATAGAGTGTAGAGTGTAGGGTATAGAGTGTAGGGTATAGAGTGTAGAGTGTAGGGTTTAGAGTGTTGGGTGTAGAGTGCTGGGTGTAGAGTGCAGGGAATAGAGTGTAGGGTATACAGTGTATAGTTTAGGGTATAGAGTGTAGGGTATAGAGTGTAGGGTATAGAGTGTAGGGTATAGGGTATAGAGTGTAGGGTGTAGAGTGTAGGGTGTAGAGTGTAGGGTATAGAGTGTAGGGTATAGAGTGTAGGGTGTAGGGTATAGAGTGTAGGGTATAGAGTGTAGGGTATAGAGTGTAGAGTGTAGAGTCTATGGTATAGAGTGTAGAGTGTAGGGTATAGAGTGTAGGGTATAGACTGTAGGGTATAGAGTGTGGCGTATAGAGTGTAGGGTATAGAGTGTAGAGTGTAGGGTATAGAGTATACGGTATGGAGTGTAGGGTATAGAGTGTAGGGTATAGAGTGTAGAGTGTAGGGTATAGAATGTAGGGTATAGAGTGTAGGGTATAGAGTGTAGGGAATAGAGTGTAGAGTGTAAGGTATAGAGTGTAGAGTGTAGGGTATAGACTGTAGGGTGTAGAGTGTAGGGAGTAGAGTGTAGGGTATAGAGTGTAGAGTGTAGGGTATAGAGTGCAGGGTATAGAGTGTAGGGTGTAGAGTGTAGGCTATAGAGTGTAGGGTATAGAGTGTAGAGTGTAGGGTATAGAGTGTATGGTATAGAGTGTAGAGTATAGAGTGTAGAGTGTAGGGTATAGGGTGTAGAGTGTAGGGTATAGAGTGTAGAGTGTAGGGTATAGAGTGTATGGTATAGAGTTTAGGGTGTAGAGTGTAGGGTATAGAGTGTAGAGTTTAGGGTATAGAGTGTGGGGCATAGAGTGTATGGTATACAGTGTAGAGTGTAGAGTGTAGGGTATAAAGTGTAGTGTATACTCTACACCCTGCACTCTGTAACCTACACTCTACACTCTTTACCCTACACTCTATACCCTACACTCTATACCCTACACTCTATACCCTACACTCTACACTCTATACCCTACACTCTATACCCTACACTCTATACCATACACTCTATACCATACACTCTATACCCTACACTCTATACCCTACACTCTACACCCTACACTCTATACCCTACACCCTACACTCTATACCCTACACTCTATACCCTACACTCTACACCCTGCACTCTGTACCCTACACTCTATACCCTACACTCTACACTCTGTACCCTACACTCTATACCCTACACTCTATACCCTACACTCTATACCCTACACTCTACACTCTATACCCTACACTCTATACCATACACTCTACACCCTACACTCTATACCATACACTCTATACCCTACACTTTACACTCTATACCCTACACTCTATACCCTACACTCTATACCCTACACTCTATACCCTACACTCTATACCCTACACTCTACACTCTATACCCTACACTCTATACCATACACTCTATACCCTACACTTTACACTCTATACCCTACACTCTATACCATACACTCTACACTTTATACCCTACACTCTATACCCTACACTCTATACCCTACACTCTATATCCTACACTCTATACCCTACACTCTAATCCCTACACTCTAATCCCTACACTCTAATCCCTACACTCTAATCCCTACACTCTATACCCTACACTCTATACTATACACTCTACACTCTATACCCTACACTCTAATCCCTACACTCTAATCCCTACACTCTACACTCTATACCCTACACTCTATACCCTACACTCTATACCCTACACTCTACACTCTATACCCTACACTCTATACCCTACACTCTACACTCTATACCCTACACTCTATACCCTACACTCTATACCATACACTCTATACCCTACACTCTACACTCTATACCCTACACTCTATACCATACACTCTATATCCTACACTCTATACCCTACACTCCACACCCTACACTCTATACCTTACACTCTATACCCTACACTCTAAACTCTATACCCTACACTCTATACCCTACACTCTATACCCTATACCCTACACTCTATACACTACACTCTATACCATACACTCTATACTCTATATCCTACACTCTATACCATACACTCTACATCCTACACTCTACACCACTCTACACCCCACACTCTACACCCTACACCCTACACTCTATACCCTACACTCTACACCATACACTCTATACCCTATACCCTACAATCTATACCCTACACTCTATACCCTACACTCTATACCCTACACTCTATACCCTACACTCTACACTCTATACCCTACACTCTATACCATACACTGTATACCCTACACTCTATACCCTACACTCTACAGTCTATACCCTACACTCTATACCCTACATTTTACACTCTACACCCTACGCTCTACATTCTATACCCTACACTCTAAACTCTACACTCTATACCCTACACTCTATACCCTACATTCTATACCCTACACTCTATACCCTACACTCTAATCCCTTCACTCTAATCCCTACACTCTAATCCCTACACTCTAATCCCTACACTCTATACCCTACACTCTATACTCTACACTCTATACCCTACACTCTAATCCCTACACTCTAATCCCTACACTCTACACTCTATACCCTACACTCTATACCCTACACTCTATACCCTACACTCTACACTCTATACCCTACACAATATACCCTACACTCTACACTCTATACCCTACACTCTATACCCTACACTCTATACCATACACTCTATACCCTACACTCTACACTCTATACCATACACTCTATACCCTACACTCTATACCATACACTCTATATCCTACACTCTATACCCTACACTCCACACCCTACACTCTATACCTTACACTCTATACCCTACACTCTAAACTCTATACCCTACACTCTATACCCTACACTCTATACCCTATACCCTACACTCTATACACTACACTCTATACCATACACTCTATACTCTATACCCTACACTCTATACCATACACTCTACATCCTACACTCTACACCACTCTACACCCCACATTCTACACCCTACACCCTACACTCTATACCCTACACTCTACACCATACACTCTATACGCTATACCCTACAATCTATACCCTACACTCTATACCCTACACTCTATAACCTACACTCTATACCCTACACTCTACACTCTATACCCTACACTCTATACCCTACACTTTACACTCTACACCCTACGCTCTACATTCTATACCCTACACTCTAAACTCTACACTCTATAGCCTACACTCTATACCCTACACTCTATACCCTACACTCTACACTTTATACCCTACACTCTATACCATACACTCTATACCCTACACTCTACACTTTATACCCTACACTCTATACCATACACTCTATTCCCTACACTCTATACCCTACACTATACACTCTATACCCTACACTCTACACTGTATACCATACACTCTATGCCCCACACTCTCTACCCTAAACTCTACACTCTATACCCTACACTCTACACCCTAAGCTCTATACCATACACTCTATACCCTACACTCTATACCCTACACTCTATACCCTACACTCTATACCCTATACTCTATACCCTACACCCTACGCTCTATACGCTACACTCTATAACCTACACTCTATACCCTACACTCTATACCCTACACTCTATACCCTACACTCTATACCCTACACTCTATACCCTACACTCTACACTCTATACCATACACTCTATACCATACACTCTATACCATACAATCTATACACTACATTCTATACCCTAAACTCTACACTCTATACCCTACACTCTATACCCTACACTCTATACCCTACACTTTATACCCTACACCCTATACCATACACTCTATACCCTACACTCTACAACCTGCACCCTATACCCTACACTCTATACCCTACACTTTATACCCTACACTCTATACCCTACACTCTATACCCTACACTCTATACCCTACACTCTACACCCTACACTCTACACTCTACACTCTATACCCTACACTCTACACCCTGCACTCTGTACCCTACACTCTACACTCTTTACCCTACACTCTATACCCTACACTCTATACCCTACACTCTATACCCTACACTCTACACTTTATACCCTACACTCTATACCATACACTCTATACCCTACACTCTACACTTTATACCCTACACTCTATACCATACACTCTATACCCTACACTCTATACCCTACACTATACACTCTATACCCTACACTCTACACTGTATACCATACACTCTATGCCCCACACTCTCTACCCTAAACTCTACACTCTATACCCTACACTCTACACCCTACACTCTATACCCTACACTCTATACCCTACACTCTATACCCTACACTCTATACCCTACACTCTACACTCTATACCCTACACTCTATACCATACACTCTACACCCTACACTCTACACCCTACACTCTACACCCTACACTCTATACCCTACACTATACACTCTATACCCTACACTCTACACTCTACACTGTATACCATACACTTTATGCCCCACACTCTATACCCTAAACTCTACACTCTCTATCCTACACTCTACACCCTAAGCTCTATACCCTACACTCTATACCCTACACTCTACACTCTATACCCTACACTCTATACCCTACACTCTATACCATAAACTCTACACCCTACACTCTACACCCTACACTCTATACCCTACACTCTATACCCTACACTCTACACTTTATACCCTACACTCTATACCCTACACTCTATACCCTGCACTCTACACCCTGCACTCTACACCCTGCACTCTACACCCAACACTCTATACCCTACACTCTACACCCTACACTCTATACCCTACACTCTACACTCTATACCCTACACTCTATAGCCTACACTCTATACCCTACACTCTATACCCTACACTCTATACCCTACACTCTACACTCTATACCCTACACTCTATACCATACACTCTATACCCTACACTCTATACCATACACTCTATACCATACACTCTATACCATACACTCTATACCATACACTTTATACCCTACACTCTATACCCTACACGCTATACCATACACTCTATACCATACACTCTATACCCTACACTCTATACCCTACACTCTACACCCTACACTCTATACCCTACACTATATACCCTACACTCTACACTCTATACCCTACACTCTATACCATACACTCTACACCATACACTCTATAGCATACACTCTATACCCTACACTCTACACTCTGTACCCTACACTCTATACCCTACACTCTATACCCTACACTCTACAACGTGCACTCTATACCCTACACTCTATACCCTACACCCTACACTCTACACTCTATACCCTACACTCTATACCCTACACTCTATACCCTACACTCTACACTCTATACCCTACACTCTATAACATACACTCTATACACTACACTCTATACCTTACATTCTACACCCTACACTCTACACTCTATTCCCTACACTCTATACCCTACACTCTATACCCTACACTCTATACCCTACACTCTATACCCTACACTCTACACTCTATACCCTACACTCTATACCCTACACTCTAATCCCTACACTCTAATCCCTACACTCTACACTCTATACCCTACACTCTATACCCTACACTCTACACCCTACACTCTACACCCTACACTCTAATCCCTACACTCTAATCCCTACACCCTACACTCTATACCCTACAGTCTATACTCTACACTCTACACCCTACACTCTACACTCTATACCCTACACTCTATACCCTACACTCTATACCCTACACCCTACACTCTACACCCTACACTCTACACCCTACACTCTACACTCTATTCCCTACACTCTACACCCTGCACTCTGTACCCTACACTCTACACTCTTTACCCTACCCTCTATACCCTACACTCTATACCCTACACTCTACACTCTATACCTTACACTCTATACCCTACACTCTATAGCCTACACTCTAAACTCTATACCCTACACTCTACACTCTATACCCTACACTCTATAACATACACTCTATACCCTACACTCTATACCCTACACTCTATACCCTACACTCTATACCATACACTCTACACCCTACACTCTATACCATACACTCTACACCATACACTCTATAGCATACACTCTATACCCTACACTATACACTCTATATCCTACACTCTATACCCTTCACTCTATACCCTACACTATACACTCTATACCCTACACTCTACACTTTATACTCTACACTCTATACCCTACACTCTATACCCTACACTCTACAACCTGCACTCTATACCCTACACTCTATACCCTACACTCTACACTCTATACCCTACACTCTATACCCTACACTCTACACTGTATACCATACACTCTATGCCCCACTCTCTATACCCTAAACTCTACACTCTATACCCTACACTCTACACCCTAAGCTCTATACCATACACTCTATACCCTACACTCTACACTCTATACCCTACACTCTATACCCTACACTCTATACCCTACACCCTACGCTCTATAAGCTACACTCTATAACCTACACTCTATGCCCTACACTCTATAACCTACACTCTATACCCTACACTCTATACCCTACACTCTATACCCTACACTCTATACCCTACACTCTACACTCTATACCCTACACTCTATACCCTACACTCTATACCCTACACTCTATACCCTACACTCTATACCATACACTCTATACCATACACTCTATACACTACACTTTATACCCTAAACTCTACACTCTATACCCTACACTCTATAACATACACTCTATACACTACACTCTATACCTTACACTCTATACCCTACACTCTATACCCTGCACTCTACACCCTGCACTCTACACCCTGCACTCTACACCCAACACTCTATACCCTACACTCTACACCCTACACACTATACCCTACACTCTACACCCTACACTCTATAGCCTACACTCTATACCCTACACTCTATACCCTACACTCTATACCCTACACTCTACACTCTATACCCTACACTCTATACCATACACTCTATACCCTACACTCTATACCATACACTCTATACCATACACTCTACACCATACACTCTATACCCTGCACTCTATACCCTACACTCTATACCCTACACTCTATACCATACTCTCTATACCATACACTCTATACCCTACACTCTATACCCTACACTCTATACCCTAAACTCTACACTCTATACCCTACACTCTACACCCTAAGCTCTATACCATACACTCTATACCCTACACTCTACACTCTATACCCTACACTCTATACCCTACACTCTATACCCTACACCCTACGCTCTATAAGCTACACTCTGTAACCTACACTCTATACCCTACACTCTATGACCTACACTCTATACCCTACACTCTATACCCTACACACTATACCCTACACTCTATACCCTACACTCTACACTCTATACCCTACACTCTATACCCTACACTCTATACCCTACACTCTATACCCTACACTCTACACTCTATACCATACACTCTATACCATACACTCTATACACTACACTCTATACCCTAAACTCTACACTCTATACCCTACACTCTATAACATACACTCTATACACTACACTCTATACCTTACACTCTATACCCTACACTCTATACCCTGCACTCTACACCCTGCACTCTACACCCTGCACTCTACACCCAACACTCTATACCCTACACTCTACACCCTACACTCTATACCCTACACTCTACACCCTACACTCTATAGCCTACACTCTATACCCTACACTCTATACCCTAGACTCTATACCCTACACTCTACACTCTATACCCTACACTCTATACCATACACTCTATACCCTACACTCTATACCATACACTCTATACCATACACTCTATACCCTACAGTCTATACCCTACACTCTATACCCTACACTCTATACCATACTCTCTATACCATACACTCTATACCCTACACTCTATACCCTACACTCTACACCCTACACTCTATACCCTACACTCTATACCCTACACTCTATACCCTACACTCTAAACTCTATACCCTACACTCTACACTCTACACTCTATACTCTACACTCTATAACATGCACTCTATACCCTACACTCTATACCCTACACTCTATACCCTACACTCTATACCCTACACTCTACACTCTATACCCTACACTCTATACCATACACTCCACACCATACACTCTATAGCATACACTCTATACCCTACACTCTACACTCTATACCCTACACTCTATACCCTACACTCTACACTCTATACCCTACACTCTATACCCTACACTCTATACCCTACACTCTATACCCTACACTCTGTACCCTACACTCTACACTCTATACCATACACTCTATACCATACACTCTATACACTACACTCTATACCCTAAACTCTACACTCTATACCCTACACTCTATAACATACACTCTATACACTACACTCTATACCTTACACTCTATACCCTACACTTTACATTCTACACCCTACACTCTACACTCTATTCCCTACACTCTATACCCTACACTCTACACTCTATACCCTACACTCTATACCCTACACTCTATACCCTACACTCTATACCCTACACTCTGTACCCTACACTCTACACTCTATACCATACACTCTATACCATACACTCTATACACTACACTCTATACCCTAAACTCTACACTCTATACCCTACACTCTATAACATACACTCTATACACTACACTCTATACCTTACACTCTATACCCTACACTCTATACCCTGCACTCTACACCACGCACTCTACACCCAGCACTCTACACCCAACACTCTATACCCTACACTCTACACCCTACACTCTATACCCTACACTCTACACCCTACACTCTATAGCCTACACTCTATACCCTACACTCTATACCCTACACTCTATACCCTACACTCTACACTCTATACCCTACACTCTATACCATACACCCTATACCCTACACTCTATACCATACACTCTATACCATACACTCTATACCATACACTCTATACCCTGCACTCTATACCCTACACTATATACCCTACACTCTATACCAGACTCTCTATACCATACACTCTATACCCTACACTCTATACCCTACACTCTATACCCTACACTCTACACCCTACACTCTAATCCCTACACTCTAATCCCTACACCCTACACTCTATACCCTACACTCTATACCCTACACTCTACACCCTACACTCTACACTCTATACCCTACACTCTATACCCTACACTCTATACCCTACACCCTACACTCTACACCCTACACTCTACACCCTACACTCTACACCCTACACTCTACACTCTATACCCTACACTCTACACCCTGCACTCTGTACCCTACACTCTACACTCTTTACCCTACACTCTATACCCTACACTCTACACTCTATACCCTACACTCTATACCCTACACTCTACACTCTATACCCTACACTCTATACCCTACACTCTATACCATACACTCTATACCCTACACTCTAAACTCTATACCCTACACTCTACACTCTATACCCTACACTCTATAACATACACTCTATACCCTACACTCTATACCCTACACTCTATACCCTAAACTCTATACCATACACTCTACACCCTACACTCTATACCATACACTCTACACCATACACTCTATAGCATACACTCTATACCCTACACTATACACTCTATATCCTACACTCTATACCCTTCACTCTATACCCTACACTGTACACTCTATACCCTACACTCTACACTTTATACCCTACACTCTATACCCTACACTCTATACCCTACACTCTACAACCTGCACTCTATACCCTACACTCTATACCCTACACTCTACACTCTATACCCTACACTCTATACCCTACACTCTATACCCTACACTCTACACTGTATACCATACACTCTATGCCCCACACTCTATACCCTAAACTCTACACTCTATACCCTACACTCTACACCCTAAGCTCTATACCATACACTCTATACCCTACACTCTACACTCTATACCCTACACTCTATACTCTACACTCTATACCCTACACCCTACGCTCTATAAGCTACACTCTATAACCTACACTCTATACCCTACACTCTATAACCTACACTCTATTCCCTACACTCTATACCCTACACTCTATACCCTACACTCTATACTCTACACTCTACACTCTATACCCTACACTCTATACCCTACACTCTACACTCTATACCATACACTCTATACCATACACGCTATACACTACACTCTATACCATAAACTCTACACTCTATACCCTACACTCTATAACAGACACTCTATACACTACACTCTATACCTTACACTCTATACCCTACACTCTATACCCTGCACTCTACACCCTGCACTCTAAACCCTGCACTCTACACCCAACACTCTATACCCTACACTCTACACCCTACACTCTATACCCTACACTCTACACCCTACACTCTATAGCCTACACTCTATACCCTACACTCTATACCCTACACTCTACACTCAATACCCTACACTCTATACCATACACTCTATACCCTACACTCTATACCATACACTCTATACCATACACTCTATACCATACACTCTATACCCTACAATCTATACCCTACACTCTATACCATACTCTCTATACCATACACTCTATACCCTACACTCTATACCCTACACTCTATACCCTACACTCTACACCCTACACTCTATACCCTACACTCTATACCCTACACTCTAAACTCTATACCCTACACTCTACACTCTACACTCTATACTCTACACTCTATAACATGCACTCTATACCCTACACTCTATACCCTACACTCTATACCCTACACTCTATACCCTACACTCTACACTCTATACCCTACACTCTATACCATACACTCTACACCATACACTCTATAGCATACACTCTATACACTACACTCTACACTCTATACCCTACACTCTATACCCTACACTATACACTCTAAACCCTACATTCTATACCCTACACTCTACAACGTGCACTCTATACCCTACACTCTATACCCTACACCCTACACTCTATACCCTACACTCTATACCCTACACTCTATACCCTACACTCTATACCCTACACTCTACACTCTATACCCTACACTCTATAACATACACTCTATACACTACACTCTATACCCTACACTTTACATTCTACACCCTACACTCTACACTCTATTCCCTACACTCTATACCCTACACTCTATACCCTACACTCTATACCCTACACTCTAATCCCTACACTCTAATCCCTACACTCTACACTCTATACCCTACACTCTATACCCTACACTCTATACCCTACACTCTACACCCTACACTCTACACCCTACACTCTAATCCCTACACTCTAATCCCTACACTCTATACCCTACACTCTATACCCTACACTCTACACCCTACACTCTACACTCTATACCCTACACTCTATACCCTACACTCTATACCCTACACCCTACACTCTACACACTACACTCTACACCATACACTCTACACCCTACACTCTACACTCTATACCCTACACTCTACACCCTGCACTCTGTACCCTACACTCTACACTCTTTACCCTACACTCTATACCCTACACTCTATACCCTACACTCTACACTCTATACCTTACACTCTATACCCTACACTCTATACCCTACACTCTAAACTCTATACCCTACACTCTACACTCTATACCCTACACTCTATAACATACACTCTATACCCTACGCTCTATACCCTACACTCTATACCCTACACTCTATACCATACACTCTACACCCTACACTCTATACCATACACTCTACACCATACACTCTATAGCATACACTCTATACCCTACACTATACACTCTATACCCTACACTCTATACCCTACACTCTATACCCTACACTATACACTCTATACCCTACACTCTACACTTTATACCCTACACTCTATATCCTACACTCTACAACCTGCACTCTATACCCTACACTCTATACCCTACACTCTACACTCTATACCCTACACTCTATACCCTACACTCTATACCCTACACCCTACCCTCTATAAGCTACACTCTATACCCTACACTCTATACCCTACACTCTATAACCTACACTCTATACCCTACACTATATACCCTACACTCTATACCCTACACTCTATACCCTACAATCTACACTCTATACCCTACACTCTATACCCTACACTCTATACCCTACACTCTATACCCTACACTTTATACCCTACACTCTACACTCTATACCATACACTCTAAACCATACACTCTATACACTACACTCTATACCCTAAACTCTACACTCTATACCCTACACTCTATAACATACACTCTATACACTACACTCTATACCTTACACTCTATACCCTACACTTTGCACTCTACACCCTATACTCTACACTCTACATTCTATACCCTACACTCTATACCCTACACTCTACACTCTATAGCCTACACTCTATACCCTACACTCTATACCCTACACTCTATACCCTACACTCTATACACTACACTCTACACTTTATACCCTACGCTCTATACCATACACTCTATACCCTACACTCTACAACCTGCACTCTATACCCTACACTCTATACCCTACACTCTACACCCTACACTCTACACTCTATAGCCTACACTCTATACCCTACACTCTATACCCTACACTCTATACCCTACACTCTATACACTACAATCTACACTTTATACCCTACGCTCTATACCATACACTCTATACCCTACACTCTACAACCTGCACTCTATACCCTACACTCTATACCCTACACTCTACACCCTACACTCTATACCCTACACTCTTTACCCTACACTCTACACTCTATACCCTACACTCTATACCCTACACTCTACACTTTATACCCTACACTCTATACCATACACTCTATACCCTACACTCCATACCCTACACTCTACACTTTATACCCCACACTCTATACCATACACTCTATACCCTACACTCTACACCTTACACTCTATACCCTACATTCTATCCCCTACACTCTACACTCTATACCCTACACTCTACACTCTACTCTATACCCTACACTCTATACCCTACACTCTACACTCTATACCCTACACTCTACACCCTACACTCTATACCCTATACTCTATACCCTACACTCTATACCCTACACTCTAATCCCTACACTCTATACCCTACACTCTATACCATACACTCTACACCCTACACCCTACACTCTACACCCTACACCCTATACCCTACACTCTATACCCTACACTCTATACCCTACACTCTATACCCTACACTATACACTCTATAGCCTACACTCTACGCGTTCTACCCTACACTCTATACCCTACACTCTATACCCTACACTCTATACCCTACACTCTACACTCTATACCCTACACTCTATACCATACACTCTATACCCTACACTCTATACCCTACACTCTATATCCTACACTCTATACTCTACACTCTATACCATACACTCATTACTCTACACCCTAAACTCTATACTCTACACTCTATACCATACACTCTATACCCTACACTCTATACACTACACTCTACACTCTATACCCTACACTCTATAGCCTACACTCTATACCCTACACTCTATACCCTACACTCTATACCCTACACCCTACACTCTATACCCTACACTCTATACCCTACACTCTACACTTTATACCCTACACTCTATACCATACAATCTATACCCTACACTCTATACCCTACACTCTACACTTTATACCCTACGCTCTATACCATACACTCTATACCCTACACTCTACAACCTGCACTCTATACCCTACACTCTATACCCTACACTCTACACCCTACACTCTACACTCTATAGCCTACACTCTATACCCTACACTCTATACCCTACACTCTATACCCTACACTCTATACACTACACTCTACACTTTATACCCTACGCTCTATACCATACACTCTATACCCTACACTCTACAACCTGCACTCTATACCCTACACTCTATACCCTACATTCTACACCCTACACTCTATACCCTACACTCTTTACCCTACACTCTATACCCTACACTCCATACCCTACACTCTACACTTTATACCCCACACTCTATACCATACACTCTATACCCTACACTCTACACCTTACACTCTATACCCTACATTCTATCCCCTACACTCTATACCCTACACTCTACACTCTACTCTATACCCTACACTCTATACCCTACACTCTACACTCTATACCCTACACTCTACACCCTACACTCTATACCCTATACTCTATACCCTACACTCTATACCCTACACTCTAATCCCTACACTCTATACCCTACACTCTATACCATACACTCTACACCCTACACCCTACACTCTACACCCTACACCCTATACCCTACACTCTATACCCTACACTCTATACCCTACACTCTATACCCTACACTATACACTCTATACCCTACACTCTACGCGTTCTACCCTACACTCTATACCCTACACTCTATACCCTACACTCTATACCCTACACTCTACACTCTATACCCTACACTCTATACCATACACTCTATACCCTACACTCTATACCCTACACTCTATATCCTACACTCTATACCCTACACTCTATACCATACACTCATTACTCTACACTCTATACCCTAAACTCTATACTCTACACTCTATACCATACACTCTATACCCTACACTCTATACACTACACTCTACACTCTATACCCTACACTCTATAGCCTACACTCTATACCCTACACTCTATACCCTACACTCTATACCCTACACCCTACACTCTATACCCTACACTCTATACCCTACACTCTACACTTTATACCCTACACTCTATACCATACACTCTATACCCTACACTCTATACTCTACACTTTATACCCTACACTCTATACCATACACTCTATACCCTACACTCTATACCCTACACTCTATACCTTACACTAAAAACTCTATACCCTACATTCTACACTGTATACCATACACTCTATGCCCCACACTCTATACCCTAAACTCTACACTCTATACTCTACACTCTACACCCTAAGCTCTATGCCATACACTCTATACCCTACACTCTACACTCTATACCCTACACTCTATACTCTACACTCTATACCCTACACTCTATACCCTACACTCTATACCCTACACTCTATACCCTACACTCTACACTCTATACCCTACACTCTATACCCTACACTCTATATCCTACACTCTATACCCTACACTCTACACTCTATACCCTACACTCTATACCATACACTCTACACCCTACACTCTATACCATACACTCTATACCCTACACTCTACACCCTACACTTTATACCCTACACTCTACAATCTATACCCTACACTCTATTCCATACACTCTATACCCTACACTCTATACCCTACATGCTACACTCTATACTCTACACTCTATACCATACACTCTACACCCTACACTCTATACCATACACTCTATACCCTACACTCTACACCCTACACTTTATACCCTACACTCTACACTCTATACCCTACACTCTATACCCTACACTCTATATCCTACACTCTATACCCTACACTCTACAGTCTATACCCTACACTCTATACCCTACACTCTATACCCTACACTCTACTACCTACACTTTATACCCTACACTCTATACCATACACTCTATACCCTACACGCTACACTCTATACCCTACACTCTATACCCTACACTCTATACCCTACACTCTACACTCTATACCCTACACTCTATACCCTACATTCTATACCGTACACTCTATACCCTACACTCTACACTCTATACCCTACACTCTATACCCTACACTCTATACCCTACACTCTATACCCTACACTCTATACACTACACTCTACACTTTATACCCTACGCTCTATACCATACACTCTATACCCTACACTCTACAACCTGCACTCTATACCCTACACTCTATACTCTACATTCTACACCCTACACTCTATACCCTACACTCTTTACCCTACACTCTATACCCTACACTCCATACCCTACACTCTACACTTTATACCCCACACTCTATACCATACACTCTATACCCTACACTCTACACCTTACACTCTATACCCTACATTCTATCCCCTACACTCTATACCCTACACTCTACACTCTACTCTATACCCTACACTCTATACCCTACACTCTACACTCTATACCCTACACCCTACACCCTACACTCTATACCCTATACTCTATACCCTACACTCTATACCCTACACTCTAATCCCTACACTCTATACCCTACACTCTATACCATACACTCTACACCCTACACCCTACACTCTACACCCTACACCCTATACCCTACACTCTATACCCTACACTCTATACCCTACACTCTATACCCTACACTATACACTCTATACCCTACACTCTACGCGTTCTACCCTACACTCTATACCCTACACTCTATACCCTACACTCTATACCCTACACCCTACACTCTATACCCTACACTCTATACCCTACACTCTATACACTACACTCTACACTCTATACCCTACACTCTATAGCCTACACTCTATACCCTACACTCTATACCCTACACTCTATACCCTACACCCTACACTCTATACCCTACACTCTATACCCTACACTCTACACTTTATACCCTACACTCTATACCATACACTCTATACCCTACACTCTATACTCTACACTTTATACCCTACACTCTATACCATACACTCTATACCCTACACTCTATACCCTACACTCTATACCCTACACTCTATACCTTACACTAAAAACTCTATACCCTACATTCTACACTGTATACCATACACTCTATGCCCCACACTCTATACCCTAAACTCTACACTCTATACTCTACACTCTACACCCTAAGCTCTATGCCATACACTCTATACCCTACACTCTACACTCTATACCCTACACTCTATACTCTACACTCTATACCCTACACTCTATACCCTACACTCTATACCCTACACTCTACACTCTATACCCTACACTCTATACCCTACACTCTATATCCTACACTCTATACCCTACACTCTACACTCTATACCCTACACTCTATACCATACACTCTACACCCTACACTCTATACCATACACTCTATACCCTACACTCTACACCCTACACTTTATACCCTACACTCTACAATCTATACCCTACACTCTATTCCATACACTCTATACCCTACACTCTATACCCTACATGCTACACTCTATACTCTACACTCTATACCATACACTCTACACCCTACACTCTATACCATACACTCTATACCCTACACTCTACACCCTACACTTTATACCCTACACTCTACACTCTATACCCTACACTCTATACCCTACACTCTATATCCTACACTCTATACCCTACACTCTACAGTCTATACCCTACACTCTATACCCTACACTCTATACCCTACACTCTACTACCTACACTTTATACCCTACACTCTATACCATACACTCTATACCCTACACGCTACACTCTATACCCTACACTCTATACCCTACACTCTATACCCTACACTCTACACTCTATACCCTACACTCTATACCCTACATTCTATACCGTACACTCTATACCCTACACTCTACACTCTATACCCTACACTCTATACCCTACACTCTATACCCTACACTCTATACCCTACTCTCTACACTCTATACCCTACACTCTATACCCTACACTCTACACTCTATACCCTACACTCTATACACTACACTCTAATCCCTACACTCTACACTCTATACACTACACTCTATACCCTACACTCTATACCCTACACTCTACACTCTATACCCTACACTCTATACACTACACTCTAATCCCTACACTCTACACTCTATACACTACACTCTATACCCTACACTCTACACTCAATACCCTAAACTCTATACCCTACACTCTATACCCTACACTCTATACCCTACACTCTACACTCTATACCCTACACTCTATACCCTACACTCTACACTCTATACCCTACACTCTATACACTACACTCTAATCCCTACACTCTACACTCTATACACTACACTCTATACCCTACACTCTATACCCTACACTCTACACTCTATACCCTACACTCTATACCCTTCACTCTATACCCTACACTCTACACTTTATACCCTACAATCTATACCCTACACTCTACACTCTATTCCATACACTCTATACCCTACACTCTATACCCTACACTCTATACCCTACACTCTACACTCTATACCCTACACTCTATACCCTACACTCTATACTCTACACTCTATACCCTACACTCTACACTCTATACCCTACACTCTATACCCTACACTCTATACCCTACACTCTATACCCTACACTCTACACTCTATACCCTACACTCCATACCCTACACTCTATATCCTACACTCTATACCCTACACTCTACAGTCTATACCCTACACTCTATACCCTACACTTTATACCCTACACTCTACAACCTACACTTTATACCCTTCACTCTATACCATACACTCTATACCCTACACGCTACACTCTATACCCTACACTCTATACCCTACACTCTATACCCTACACTCTACACTCTATACCCTACACTCTATACCCTACACTCTATACCGTACATTCTGTACCCTACACTCTATACCCTACACTCTATACCCTACACTCTACACTCTATACCCTACACTCTATACCCTACACTCTATACCGTACACTCTATACCCTACACTCTATACCCTACACTCTACACTCTATACCCTACACTCTATACCATACACTCTACACCCTACACTCTATACCATACACTCTATACCCTACACTCTACACCCTACACTTTATACCCTACACTCTACACTCTATACTTTACACTCTATTCCATACACTTTATACCCTACACTCTATACCATACACTCTACACTCTATACCCTACACTCTAAACCATACACTCTACACCCTACACTCTATACCATACACTCTATACCCTACACTCTACACATACATAGTAACATAGTAACATAGTTAGTAAGGCCGAAAAAAGACATTTGTCCATCCAGTTCAGCCTATATTCCATCATAATAAATACCCAGATCTACGTCCTTCTACAGAACCTAATAATTGTATGATACAATATTGTTCTGCTCCAGGAAGACATCCAGGCCTCTCTTGAACCCCTCGACTGAGTTCGCCATCACCACCTCCTCAGGCAAGCAATTCCAGATTCTCACTGCCCTAACAGTAAAGAATCCTCTTCTATGTTGGTGGAAAAACCTTCTCTCCTCCAGACGCAAAGAATGCCCCCTTGTGCCCGTCACCTTCCTTGGTATAAACAGATCCTCAGCGAGATATTTGTATTGTCCCCTTATATACTTATACATGGTTATTAGATCGCCCCTCAGTCGTCTTTTTTCTAGACTAAATAATCCTAATTTCGCTAATCTATCTGGGTATTGTAGTTCTCCCATCCCCTTTATTAATTTTGTTGCCCTCCTTTGTACTCTCTCTAGTTCCATTATATCCTTCCTGAGCACCGGTGCCCAAAACTGGACACAGTACTCCATGTGCGGTCTAACTAGGGATTTGTACAGAGGCAGTATAATGCTCTCATCATGTGTATCCAGACCTCTTTTAATGCACCCCATGATCCTGTTTGCCTTGGCAGCAGCTGCCTGGCACTGGCTGCTCCAGGTAAGTTTATCATTAACTAGGATCCCCTACACCCTACACTCTATACCCTACACTCTATACCCTACACTCTACACTTTATACCCTACACTCTATACCCTACACTCTATACCCTACAGTCTATACCCTACACTCTATACCCTACACTCTACACTCTATACCCTAGACTCTACACTATATACCCTACACTCTATACCCTACACTCTATACCCTACACTCTATACCCTACACTCTATACCCTACACTCTATACCCTACACTCCACTCTACACCCTACACTCTACACCCTATACCCTACAATCTATACCCTACACTCTACACTCTATACCCTACACTCTACTCACTACACTCTATACCCTACACTCTATACCCTACACTCTATACCCTACACTCTACACCCTACACTCTATACCCTACACTCTACACCCTACACTCTATACCCTACACTCTATGCCCTACACTCTATACCCTACACTCTACACTCTATACCCTACACTCTATACCATACACTCTACACCCTACACTCTATACCATACACTCTATACCCTACACTCTACACTCTATACCCTACACTCCGTACCCTACACTCTACACTTTATACCCTACACTCTATACCATACACTCTATACCCTACACTCTATACCCTACACTCTATACCCTACACTCTATACCCTACACTCTACACCCTACACTCTACACCCTACACTGTATACCCTACACTCTATACCCTACACTCTATACCCTACACTCTAAACTCTATACCCTACACTCTACACATTATACCCTGCACTCTATAACATACACTCTATACCCTACACTCTATACACTACACTCTATACCATACACTCTACACTCTATACCCTACACTCTATACCATACACTCTACACCCTACACTGTATACCATACACTCTATACCCTACACTCTACACTCTATACCCTACACTCTATACCCTACACTCTACACTCTATAGCCTACACTCTATACCCTACACTCTATACCCTACACTCTATACCCTACACCCTACACTCTATACCCTACACTCTATACCCTACACTCTACACTTTATACCCTACACTCTATACCCTACACTCTATACCCTACACTCTACACTTTATACCCTACACTCTATACCATACACTCTATACCCTACACTCTATACCATACACTATACACTCTATACCCTACACTCTACACTGTATACCATACAATCTATGCCCCACACTCTATACCCTAAACTCTACACTCTATACCCTACACTCTACACCCTAAACTCTATACCATACACTCTATACCCTACACTCTACACTCTATACCCTACACTCTACACTCTATACCCTACACTCTACACTCTATACCCTACACTCTATACCATACACTCTATACCCTACACTCTACAATCTATACCCTACACTCTATACCCTACACTCTACACTCTATACCTTACACTCTATACCCTACATTCTATCCCCTACACTCTACACTCTATACCCTACACTCTACTCTATACCCTACACTCTATACCCTACACTCTAATCCCTACACTCTAATCCCTACACTCTATACCCTACACTCTATACCCTACACTCTATACCCTACACTCTATACCCTACACTCTACACTCTATACCCTACACTCTATACCCTACACTCTAATCCCTACATTCTACACTCTATACCCTACACTCTATACCCTACACTCTATACCCTACACTCTATACCCTACACTCTACACTCTATACCCTACACTCTATACCCTAAACTCTATACCATACACTCTATACCATACACTCTATACCCTACACTCTATACCCTACACTGTATACCCTACACTCTACACCCTACACTCTATACCTTACACTCTATACCCTACACTCTATACCCTACACTCTAAACTCTATACCCTACACTCTATACCCTACACTCTATACCCTACACTCTAAACCATACACTCTACACTCTATACCCTACACTCTATACCATACACTCTACACTCTATACCCTACACTCTATACCATACACTCTACACCATACACTCTATAGCATACACTCTATACCCTACACTCTACACTCTATACCCTACACTCTATACCCTACACTCTATACCCTACACTCTATACCCTACACTTTACACTCTATATTCTACACTCTACACTTTATACCCTACACTCTATACCCTACACTCTATACCCTACACTCTACACCCTGCACTCTACACCCTACACTCTATACCCTACACTCTATACCCTACACTCTACACTCTATACCCTACACTCTATACCCTACACTCTATACCCTACACTCTATACCCTACACTCTATAGCCCACACTCTACACTCTATACCCTACACTCTATACCCTACACTCTATACCCTACACTCTACACTTTATACCTTACACTCTATTCCCTACACTCTATACCATACACTCTATACCCTACACTCTATACCCTACACTCTATACCCTACACTCTACACTCTATACCCTACACTCTATACCCTACACGCTATACCCTACACTCTGTACCCTACACTCTATACCCTACACTCTACACTCTATTCCCTACACTCTATACGCCACACTCTATACCCTACAGTCTATACCCTACACTCTATACCCTACACTCTACACTCTATACCCTAGACTCTACACTCTATACCCTACACTCTATTCCCTACACTCTATACCCTACACTCTACACCCTACACTCTACACCCTATACCCTACACTCTATACCCTACACTCTACACTCTATACCCTACACTCTATACCCTACACTCTATACCCTACACTCTATACCATACACTCTACACTCTATACCCTACACTCTATACCATACACTCTACACCATACACTCTATAGCATACACTCTATACCCTACACTCTACACTCTATACCCTACACTCTATACCCTTCACTCTATACCCTACACTCTACACTTTATACCCTACACTCTATACCCTACACTCTACACTCTATTCCATACACTCTATGCCCTACACTCTATACCCTACACTCTATACCCTACACTCTACACTCTATACCCTACACTCTATACCCTACACTCTATACTCTACACTCTATACCCTACACTCTACACTCTATACCCTACACTCTATACCCTACACTCTATACCCTACACTCTATACCCTACACTCTACACTCTATACCTTACACTCTATACCCTACACTCTATATCCTACACTCTATACCCTACACTTTACAGTCTATACCCTACACTCTATACCCTACACTCTATACCCTACACTCTACAACCTACACTTTATACCCTTCACTCTATACCATACACTCTATACCCTACACGCTACACTCTATACCCTACACTCTATACCCTACACTCTATACCCTACACTCTACACTCTATACCCTACACTCTATACCCTACACTCTATACCGTACATTCTATACCCTACACTCTATACCCTACACTCTATACCCTACACTCTACACTCTATTCCCTACACTCTATACCCTACACTCTATACCGTACACTGTATACCCTACACTCTATACCCTACACTCTACACTCTATACCATACACTCTACACCCTACACTCTATACCATACACTCTATACCCTACACTCTACACCCTACACTTTATACCCTACACTCTACACTCTATACTTTACACTCTATTCCATACACTCTATACCCTACACTCTATACCATACACTCTACACTCTATACCCTACACTCTATACCATACACTCTACACCCTGCACTCTATACCATACACTCTATACCCTACACTCTACACCCTACACTCTATACCCTACACTCTATACCCTACACTCTACACTTTATACCCTACACTCTATACCCTACACTCTATACCCTACACTCTATGCCCTACACTCTACACTCTATTCCCTACACTCTATACGCCACACTCTATACCATACAGTCTATACCCTACACTCTATACCCTACACTCTACACTCTATACCCTAGACTCTACACTCTATACCCTACACTCTATACCCTACACTCTATACCCTACACTCTATACCCTACACTCTACACCCTATACCCTACACTCTATACCCTACACTCTACACTCTATACCCTACACTCTACTCCCTACACTCTATACCCTACACTCTATACCCTACACTCTATACCCTACACTCTATACCCTACACTCTACACCCTACACTCTATAACCTACACTCTACACCCTACACTCTATACCCTACAATCTATGCCCTACACTCTATACCCTACACTCTACACTCTATACCCTACACTCTATACCATACACTCTACACCCTACACTCTATACCATACACTCTATACCCTACACTCTACACTCTATACCCTACACTCTATACCCTACACTCTACACTTTATACCCTACACTCTATACCATACACTCTATACCCTACACTCTATACCCTACACTCTATACCCTACACTCTATACCCTACACTCTACACCCTACACTCTACACCCTACACTGTATACCCTACACTCTATACCCTACACTCTATACCCTACACTCTACACCCTACACTCTACACTGTACACTGTATACCCTACACTCTATACCCTACACTCTAAACTCTATACCCTACACTCTGCACACTATACCCTGCACTCTATAACATACACTCTATACCCTACACTCTATACACTACACTCTATACCATACACTCTACACTCTATACCCTACACTCTATACCATACACTCTACACCCTACACTGTATACCATACACTCTATACCCTACACTCTACACTCTATACCCTACACTCTATACCCTACACTCTATACCCTACACTATACACTCTATACCCTACACACTACACCATACACTCTATACCCTATACTCTATACCCTACACTCTATACCATACACTCTATACCCTACACTCTATACCCTACACTCTATACCCTACACTCTCTACCCTACACTCTATACCCTACACTCATTACCCTACACTCCATACCCTAAACTCTATACTCTACACTCTATACCATACACTCTATACCCTACACTCTATACACTACACTCTACACTCTATACCCTACACTCTATACCCTACACTCTATACCCTACACTCTATACCCTACACTTTATACACTACACTCTATACCATACACTCTATACCCTACACTCTATACCCTACACTCTACACTTTATACTCTACACTCTATACCCTACACTCTATACCCTACACTCTATACCCTACACTCTATACCCTACACTCTATACCTTACACTATACACTCTATACCCTACACTCTACACTCTACACTGTATACCATACACTCTATGCCCCACACTCTATACCCTAAACTCTACACTCTATACTCTACACTCTACACCCTAAGCTCTATACCATACACTCTATGCCCTACACTCTATACCCTATACTCTATACCCTACACTCCATACCCTACACTCTATACCCTACACTCTACACTCTATACCCTACACTCCATACCATACACTCTATACCCTACACTCTATACCCTACACTCTATACCCTACACTCTACACCATACACTCTATACCATACACTCTATACCCTAAACTCTACACTCTATAACACACACTCTATACACTACACTCTATACCGTACACTCTATACCCTACACTTTACACTCTACACCCTACACTCTACATTCTATACCCTACACTGTATACCCTACACTCTATACTCCACACTCTATACCCTACACTCTATACCCTACACTCTACACTCTATAGCCTACACTCTATACCCTACACTCTATACCCTACACTCTATACCCTACACCCTACACTCTATACCCTACACTCTATACCCTACACTCTACACTTTATACCCTACACTCTATACCCTACACTCTATACCCTTCACTCTATACCCTACACTCTACACTTTATACCCTACACTCTATACCCTACACTCTACACTCTATACCCTACACTCTATACCCTACACTCTATACTCTACACTCTATACCCTACACTCTACACTCTATACCCTACACTCTATACCCTACACTCTATACCCTACACTCTACACTCTATACCCTACACTCTATACCCTACACTCTATATCCTACACTCTATACCCTACTCTCTACAGTCTATACCCTACACTCTATACCCTACACTCTACAACCTACACTTTATACCCTTCACTCTATACCATACACTCTATACCCTACACGCTACACTCTATACCCTACACTCTATACCCTACACTCTATACCCTACACTCTACACTCTATACCCTACACTCTATACCCTACACTCTATACCGTACATTCTATACCCTACACTCTATACCCTACACTCTATACCCTACACTCTACACTCTATACCCTACACTCTATACCCTACACTCTATACCGTACACTCTATACCCTACACTCTATACCCTACACTCTACACTCTATACCCTACACTCTATACCATACACTCTACACCCTACACTCTATACCATACACTCTATACCCTACACTCTACACTTTATACCCTACACTCTTTACCATACACTCTATACCCTACACTCTATACCCTACACTCTACACTTTATACTCTACACTCTATACCCTACACTCTATACCCTACACTCTATACCCTACACTCTATACCTTACACTATACACTCTATACCCTACACTCTACACTCTACACTGTATACCATACACTCTATGCCCCACACTCTATACCCTAAACTCTACACTCTATACTCTACACTCTACACCCTAAGCTCTATACCATACACTCTATACCCTACACTCTATACCCTATACTCTATACCCTACACTCCATACCCTACACTCTATACCCTACACTCTACACTCTATACCCTACACTCTATACCATACACTCTATACCCTACACTCTATACCCTACACTCTATACCCTACACTCTACACCATACACTCTATACCATACACTCTATACCCTAAACTCTACACTCTATAACACACACTCTATACACTACACTCTATACCGTACACTCTATACCCTACCCTTTACACTCTACACCCTACACTCTACATTCTATACCCTACACTGTATACCCTACACTCTATACTCCACACTCTATACCCTACACTCTATACCCTACACTCTACACTCTATAGCCTACACTCTATACCCTACACTCTATACCCTACACTCTATACCCTACACCCTACACTCTATACCCTACACTCTATACCCTACACTCTACACTTTATACCCTACACTCTATACCCTACACTCTATACCCTACACTCTATACCCTACACTCTACACTTTATACCCTACACTCTATACCATACACTCTATACCCTACACTCTATACCCTACACTACACACTCTATACCCTACACTCTACACTGTATACCATACAATCTATGCCCCACACTCTATACCCTAAACTCTACACTCTATACCCTACACTCTACACCCTAAACTCTATACCATACACTCTATACCCTACACTCTACACTCTATACCCTACACTCTACACTCTATACCCTACACTCTACACTCTATACCCTACACTCTATACCATACACTCTATACCCTACACTCTACACTCTATACCCTACACTCTATACCCTACACTCTACACTCTATACCTTACACTCTATACCCTACATTCTATCCCCTACACTCTACACTCTATACCCTACACTCTACTCTATACCCTACACTCTATACCCTACACTCTAATCCCTACACTCTAATCCCTACACTCTAATCCCTACACTCTATACCCTACACTCTATACCCTACACTCTATACCCTACACTCTATACCCTACACTCTACACTCTATACCCTACACTCTATACCCTACACTCTAATCCCTGCACTCTACACTCTATACCCTACACTCTATACCCTACACTCTATACCCTACACTCTATACCCTACACTCTACACTCTATACACTACACTCTATACCGTACACTCTATACCCTACACTCTATACCCTACACTCTACACTCTATACCCTACACTCTATACCATACACTCTACACCCTACACTCTATACCATACACTCTATACCCTACACTCTACACTTTATACCCTACACTCTTTACCATACACTCTATACCCTACACTCTATACCCTACACTCTACACTTTATACTCTACACTCTATACCCTACACTCTATACCCTACACTCTATACCCTACACTCTATACCTTACACTATACACTCTATACCCTACACTCTACACTCTACACTGTATACCATACACTCTATGCCCCACACTCTATACCCTAAACTCTACACTCTATACTCTACACTCTACACCCTAAGCTCTATACCATACACTCTATACCCTACACTCTATACCCTATACTCTATACCCTACACTCCATACCCTACACTCTATACCCTACACTCTACACTCTATACCCTACACTCTATACCATACACTCTATACCCTACACTCTATACCCTACACTCTATACCCTACACTCTACACCATACACTCTATACCATACACTCTATACCCTAAACTCTACACTCTATAACACACACTCTATACACTACACTCTATACCGTACACTCTATACCCTACCCTTTACACTCTACACCCTACACTCTACATTCTATACCCTACACTGTATACCCTACACTCTATACTCCACACTCTATACCCTACACTCTATACCCTACACTCTACACTCTATAGCCTACACTCTATACCCTACACTCTATACCCTACACTCTATACCCTACACCCTACACTCTATACCCTACACTCTATACCCTACACTCTACACTTTATACCCTACACTCTATACCCTACACTCTATACCCTACACTCTATACCCTACACTCTACACTTTATACCCTACACTCTATACCATACACTCTATACCCTACACTCTATACCCTACACTACACACTCTATACCCTACACTCTACACTGTATACCATACAATCTATGCCCCACACTCTATACCCTAAACTCTACACTCTATACCCTACACTCTACACCCTAAACTCTATACCATACACTCTATACCCTACACTCTACACTCTATACCCTACACTCTACACTCTATACCCTACACTCTACACTCTATACCCTACACTCTATACCATACACTCTATACCCTACACTCTACACTCTATACCCTACACTCTATACCCTACACTCTACACTCTATACCTTACACTCTATACCCTACATTCTATCCCCTACACTCTACACTCTATACCCTACACTCTACTCTATACCCTACACTCTATACCCTACACTCTAATCCCTACACTCTAATCCCTACACTCTAATCCCTACACTCTATACCCTACACTCTATACCCTACACTCTATACCCTACACTCTATACCCTACACTCTACACTCTATACCCTACACTCTATACCCTACACTCTAATCCCTGCACTCTACACTCTATACCCTACACTCTATACCCTACACTCTATACCCTACACTCTATACCCTACACTCTACACTCTATACACTACACTCTATACCGTACACTCTATACCCTACACTTTACACTCTACACCCTACACTCTACATTCTATACCCTACACTGTATACCCTACACTCTATACTCCACACTCTATACCCTACACTCTATACCCTACACCCTACACTCTATAGCCTACACTCTATACCCTACACTCTATACCCTACACTCTATACCCTACACCCTACACTCTATACCCTACACTCTATACCCTACACTCTACACGTTATACCCTACACTCTATACCCTACACTCTATACCCTACACTCTATACCCTACACTCTACACTTTATACCCTACACTCTATACCATACACTCTATACCCTACACTCTATACCCTACACTATACACTCTATACCCTACACTCTACACTGTATACCATAAAATCTATGCCCCACACTCTATACCCTAAACTCTACACTCTATACCCTACACTCTACACCCTAAGCTCTATACCATACACTCTATACCCTACACTCTACACTCTATACCCTACACTCTACACTCTATACCCTACACTCTACACTCTATACCCTACACTCTATACCATACACTCTATACCCTACACTCTACACTCTATACCCTACACTCTATACCCTACACTCTACACTCTATACCTTACACTCTATACCCTACATTCTATCCCCTACACTCTACACTCTATACCCTATACTCTACTCTATACCCTACACTCTATACCCTACACTCTAATCCCTACACTCTAATCCCTACACTCTAATCCCTACACTCTATACCCTACACTCTATACCCTACACTCTATACCCTACACTCTACACTCTATACCCTACACTCTATACCCTACACTCTAATCCCTACACTCTACACTCTATACCCTACACTCTATACCCTACACTCTATACCCTACACTCTATTCCCTACACTCTACACTCTATACCCTACACTCTATACCCTACACTCTATACCATACACTCTATACCATACACTCTATACCCTACACTCTATACCCTACACTCTATACCCTACACTCTACACCCTACACTCTATACCTTACACTCTATACCCTACACTCTATACCCTACACTCTAAACTCTATACCCTACACTCTATACCCTACACTCTATACCCTACACTCTATACCATACACTCTACACTCTATACCCTACACTCTATACCATACACTCTACACCATACACTCTATAGCATACACTCTATACCCTACACTCTACACTCTATACCCTACACTCTATACCCTACACTCTATACCCTACACTTTACACTCTATATTCTACACTCTACACTTTATACCCTACACTCTATACCCTACACTTTATACCCTACACTCTACACCCTGCATTCTACACCCTACACTCTATACCCTACACTCTATACCCTACACTCTACACTCTATACCCTACACTCTATACCCTACACTCTATACCCTACACTCTATACCCTACACTCTATACCCTACACTCTATAGCCCACACTCTACACTCTATACCCTACACTCTATACCCTACACTCTATACCCTACACTCTACACTCTATACCTTACACTCTATTCCCTACACTCTATACCATACACTCTATACCCTACACACTATACCCTACACTCTATACC
Source organism: Ranitomeya imitator (assembly GCF_032444005.1). Taxonomy (NCBI): domain Eukaryota; kingdom Metazoa; phylum Chordata; class Amphibia; order Anura; family Dendrobatidae; genus Ranitomeya; species Ranitomeya imitator. The sequence goes on along the minus strand of NC_091285.1, from coordinate 109,862,784 downwards.
CTACACTCTACACTCTATACCCTACACTCTATACCCTACACGCTATACCCTACACTCTGTACCCTACACTCTATACCCTACACTCTACACTCTATTCCCTACACTCTATACGCCACACTCTATACCCTACAGTCTATACCCTACACTCTATACCCTACACTCTACACTCTATACCCTAGACTCTACACTCTATACCCTACACTCTATACCCTACACTCTATACCCTACACTCTACACCCTACACTTTACACCCTATACCCTACACTCTATACCCTACACTCTACACTCTATACCCTACACTCTATACACTACACTCTATACCCTACACTCTATACCATACACTCTACACTCTATTCCCTACACTCTATACCATACACTCTACACCATACACTCTATAGCATACACTCTATACCCTACACTCTACACTCTATACCCTACACTCTATACCCTTCACTCTATACCCTACACTCTACACTTTATACCCTACACTCTATACCCTACACTCTACACTCTATTCCATACACTCTATACCCTACACTCTATACTCTATACCTTACACTCTATACCCTACATTCTATCCCCTACACTCTACACTCTATACCCTACACTCTACTCTATACCCTACACTCTATACCCTACACTCTAATCCCTACACTCTAATCCCTACACTCTAATCCCTACACTCTATACCCTACACTCTATACCCTACACTCTATACCCTACACTCTATACCCTACACTCTACACTCTATACCCTACACTCTATACCCTACACTCTAATCCCTACACTCTACACTCTATACCCTACACTCTATACCCTACACTCTATACCCTACACTCTATACCCTACACTCTACACTCTATACACTACACTCTATACCGTACACTCTATACCCTACACTCTATACCCTACACTCTACACTCTATACCCTACACTCTATACCCTACACTCTAATCCCTACACTCTACACTCTATACCCTACACTCTATACCCTACACTCTATACCCTACACTCTATACCCTACACTCTACACTCTATACACTACACTCTATACCGTACACTCTATACCCTACACTTTACACTCTACACCCTACACTCTACATTCTATACCCTACACTGTATACCCTACACTCTATACTCCACACTCTATACCCTACACTCTATACCCTACACTCTACACTCTATAGCCTACACTCTATACCCTACACTCTATACCCTACACTCTATACCCTACACCCTACACTCTATACCCTACACTCTATACCCTACACTCTACACTTTATACCCTACACTCTATACCCTACACTCTATACCCTACACTCTATACCCTACACTCTACACTTTATACCCTACACTCTATACCATACACTCTATACCCTACACTCTATACCCTACACTATACACTCTATACCCTACACTCTACACTGTATACCATAAAATCTATGCCCCACACTCTATACCCTAAACTCTACACTCTATACCCTACACTCTACACCCTAAGCTCTATACCATACACTCTATACCCTACACTCTACACTCTATACCCTACACTCTACACTCTATACCCTACACTCTATACCCTACACTCTATACCATACACTCTATACCCTACACTCTACACTCTATACCCTACACTCTATACCCTACACTCTACACTCTATACCTTACACTCTATACCCTACATTCTATCCCCTACACTCTACACTCTATACCCTACACTCTACTCTATACCCTACACTCTATACCCTACACTCTAATCCCTACACTCTAATCCCTACACTCTAATCCCTACACTCTATACCCTACACTCTATACCCTACACTCTATACCCTACACTCTACACTCTATACCCTACACTCTATACCCTACACTCTAATCCCTACACTCTACACTCTATACCCTACACTCTATACCCTACACTCTATACCCTACACTCTATACCCTACACTCTACACTCTATACCCTACACTCTATACCCTACACTCTATACCATACACTCTATACCATACACTCTATACCCTACACTCTATACCCTACACTCTATACCCTACACTCTACACCCTACACTCTATACCTTACACTCTATACCCTACACTCTATACCCTACACTCTAAACTCTATACCCTACACTCTATACCCTACACTCTATACCCTACACTCTATACCATACACTCTACACTCTATACCCTACACTCTATACCATACACTCTACACCATACACTCTATAGCATACACTCTATACCCTACACTCTACACTCTATACCCTACACTCTATACCCTACACTCTATACCCTACACTTTACACTCTATATTCTACACTCTACACTTTATACCCTACACTCTATACCCTACACTCTATACCCTACACTCTACACCCTGCATTCTACACCCTACACTCTATACCCTACACTCTATACCCTACACTCTACACTCTATACCCTACACTCTATACCCTACACTCTATACCCTACACTCTATACCCTACACTCTATACCCTACACTCTATAGCCCACACTCTACACTCTATACCCTACACTCTATACCCTACACTCTATACCCTACACTCTACACTCTATACCTTACACGCTATTCCCTACACTCTATACCATACACTCTATACCCTACACACTATACCCTACACTCTATACCCTACACTCTACACTCTATACCCTACACTCTATACCCTACACGCTATACCCTACACTCTGTACCCTACACTCTATACCCTACACTCTACACTCTATTCCCTACACTCTATACGCCACACTCTATACCCTACAGTCTATACCCTACACTCTATACCCTACACTCTACACTCTATACCCTAGACTCTACACTCTATACCCTACACTCTATACCCTACACTCTATACCCTACACTCTACACCCTACACTTTACACCCTATACCCTACACTCTATACCCTACACTCTACACTCTATACCCTACACTCTATACCCTGCACTCTATACCCTACACTCTATACCATACACTCTACACTCTATTCCCTACACTCTATACCATACACTCTACACCATACACTCTATAGCATACACTCTATACCCTACACTCTACACTCTATACCCTACACTCTATACCCTACACTCTATACCCTTCACTCTATACCCTACACTCTACACTTTATACCCTACACTCTATACCCTACACTCTACACTCTATTCCATACACTCTATACCCTACACTCTATACCCTACACTCTATACCCTACACTCTACACTCTATACCCTACACTCTATACCCTACACTCTATACTCTACACTCTATACCCTACACTCTACACTCTATACCCTACACTCTATACCCTACACTCTATACCCTACACTCTATACCCTACACTCTACACTCTATACCCTACACTCTATACCCTACACTCTATATCCTACACTCTATACCCTACACTCTACAGTCTATACCCTACACTCTATACCCTACACTCTATACCCTACACTCTACAACCTACACTTTATACCCTTCACTCTATACCATACACTCTATACCCTACACGCTACACTCTATACCCTACACTCTATACCCTACACTCTATACCCTACACTCTATACCCTACACTCTACACTCTATACCCTACACTCTATACCCTACACTCTATACCGTACATTCTATACCCTACACTCTATACCCTACACTCTACACTCTATACCTTACACTCTATTCCCTACACTCTATACCATACACTCTATACCCTACACACTATACCCTACACTCTATACCCTACACTCTACACTCTATACCCTACACTCTATACCCTACACGCTATACCCTACACTCTGTACCCTACACTCTATACCCTACACTCTACACTCTATTCCCTACACTCTATACGCCACACTCTATACCCTACAGTCTATACCCTACACTCTATACCCTACACTCTACACTCTATACCCTAGACTCTACACTCTATACCCTACACTCTATACCCTACACTCTATACCCTACACTCTACACCCTACACTTTACACCCTATACCCTACACTCTATACCCTACACTCTACACTCTATACCCTACACTCTATACACTACACTCTATACCCTACACTCTATACCATACACTCTACACTCTATTCCCTACACTCTATACCATACACTCTACACCATACACTCTATAGCATACACTCTATACCCTACACTCTACACTCTATACCCTACACTCTATACCCTTCACTCTATACCCTACACTCTACACTTTATACCCTACACTCTATACCCTACACTCTACACTCTATTCCATACACTCTATACCCTACACTCTATACTCTATACCTTACACTCTATACCCTACATTCTATCCCCTACACTCTACACTCTATACCCTACACTCTACTCTATACCCTACACTCTATACCCTACACTCTAATCCCTACACTCTAATCCCTACACTCTAATCCCTACACTCTATACCCTACACTCTATACCCTACACTCTATACCCTACACTCTATACCCTACACTCTACACTCTATACCCTACACTCTATACCCTACACTCTAATCCCTACACTCTACACTCTATACCCTACACTCTATACCCTACACTCTATACCCTACACTCTATACCCTACACTCTACACTCTATACACTACACTCTATACCGTACACTCTATACCCTACACTCTATACCCTACACTCTACACTCTATACCCTACACTCTATACCCTACACTCTAATCCCTACACTCTACACTCTATACCCTACACTCTATACCCTACACTCTATACCCTACACTCTATACCCTACACTCTACACTCTATACACTACACTCTATACCGTACACTCTATACCCTACACTTTACACTCTACACCCTACACTCTACATTCTATACCCTACACTGTATACCCTACACTCTATACTCCACACTCTATACCCTACACTCTATACCCTACACTCTACACTCTATAGCCTACACTCTATACCCTACACTCTATACCCTACACTCTATACCCTACACCCTACACTCTATACCCTACACTCTATACCCTACACTCTACACTTTATACCCTACACTCTATACCCTACACTCTATACCCTACACTCTATACCCTACACTCTACACTTTATACCCTACACTCTATACCATACACTCTATACCCTACACTCTATACCCTACACTATACACTCTATACCCTACACTCTACACTGTATACCATAAAATCTATGCCCCACACTCTATACCCTAAACTCTACACTCTATACCCTACACTCTACACCCTAAGCTCTATACCATACACTCTATACCCTACACTCTACACTCTATACCCTACACTCTACACTCTATACCCTACACTCTATACCCTACACTCTATACCATACACTCTATACCCTACACTCTACACTCTATACCCTACACTCTATACCCTACACTCTACACTCTATACCTTACACTCTATACCCTACATTCTATCCCCTACACTCTACACTCTATACCCTACACTCTACTCTATACCCTACACTCTATACCCTACACTCTAATCCCTACACTCTAATCCCTACACTCTAATCCCTACACTCTATACCCTACACTCTATACCCTACACTCTATACCCTACACTCTACACTCTATACCCTACACTCTATACCCTACACTCTAATCCCTACACTCTACACTCTATACCCTACACTCTATACCCTACACTCTATACCCTACACTCTATACCCTACACTCTACACTCTATACCCTACACTCTATACCCTACACTCTATACCATACACTCTATACCATACACTCTATACCCTACACTCTATACCCTACACTCTATACCCTACACTCTACACCCTACACTCTATACCTTACACTCTATACCCTACACTCTATACCCTACACTCTAAACTCTATACCCTACACTCTATACCCTACACTCTATACCCTACACTCTATACCATACACTCTACACTCTATACCCTACACTCTATACCATACACTCTATACCCTACACTTTACACTCTATATTCTACACTCTACACTTTATACCCTACACTCTATACCCTACACTCTATACCCTACACTCTACACCCTGCATTCTACACCCTACACTCTATACCCTACACTCTATACCCTACACTCTACACTCTATACCCTACACTCTATACCCTACACTCTATACCCTACACTCTATACCCTACACTCTATACCCTACACTCTATAGCCCACACTCTACACTCTATACCCTACACTCTATACCCTACACTCTATACCCTACACTCTACACTCTATACCTTACACGCTATTCCCTACACTCTATACCATACACTCTATACCCTACACACTATACCCTACACTCTATACCCTACACTCTACACTCTATACCCTACACTCTATACCCTACACGCTATACCCTACACTCTGTACCCTACACTCTATACCCTACACTCTACACTCTATTCCCTACACTCTATACGCCACACTCTATACCCTACAGTCTATACCCTACACTCTATACCCTACACTCTACACTCTATACCCTAGACTCTACACTCTATACCCTACACTCTATACCCTACACTCTATACCCTACACTCTACACCCTACACTTTACACCCTATACCCTACACTCTATACCCTACACTCTACACTCTATACCCTACACTCTATACCCTACACTCTATACCCTACACTCTATACCATACACTCTACACTCTATTCCCTACACTCTATACCATACACTCTACACCATACACTCTATAGCATACACTCTATACCCTACACTCTACACTCTATACCCTACACTCTATACCCTACACTCTATACCCTTCACTCTATACCCTACACTCTACACTTTATACCCTACACTCTATACCCTACACTCTACACTCTATTCCATACACTCTATACCCTACACTCTATACCCTACACTCTATACCCTACACTCTACACTCTATACCCTACACTCTATACCCTACACTCTATACTCTACACTCTATACCCTACACTCTACACTCTATACCCTACACTCTATACCCTACACTCTATACCCTACACTCTATACCCTACACTCTACACTCTATACCCTACACTCTATACCCTACACTCTATATCCTACACTCTATACCCTACACTCTACAGTCTATACCCTACACTCTATACCCTACACTCTATACCCTACACTCTACAACCTACACTTTATACCCTTCACTCTATACCATACACTCTATACCCTACACGCTACACTCTATACCCTACACTCTATACCCTACACTCTATACCCTACACTCTACACTCTATACCCTACACTCTATACCCTACACTCTATACCGTACATTCTATACCCTACACTCTATACCCTACACTCTACACTCTATACCCTACACTCTATACCCTACACTCTATACCGTACACTCTATACCCTACACTCTATACCCTACACTCTACACTCTATACCATACACTCTACACCCTACACTCTATACCATACACTCTATACCCTACACTCTACACCCTACACTTTATACCCTACACTCTACACTCTATACTTTACACTCTATTCCATACACTCTATACCCTACACTCTATACAATACACTCTACACTCTATACCCTACACTCTATACCATACACTCTACACCCTGCACTCTATACCATACACTCTATACCCTACACTCTACACCCTACACTCTATACCCTACACTCTATACCCTACACTCTACACTTTATACCCTACACTCTATACCCTACACTCTATACCCTACACTCTACACTCTATTCCCTACACTCTATACGCCACACTCTATACCCTACAGTCTATACCCTACACTCTATACCCTACACTCTACACTCTATACCCTAGACTCTACACTCTATACCCTACACTCTATACCCTACACTCTTTACCCTACACTCTATACCCTACACTCTATACCCTACACTCTACACCCTACACTCTACACCCTATACCCTACACTCTATACCCTACACTCTACACTCTATACCCTACACTCTACTCCCTACACTCTATACCCTACACTCTATACCCTACACTCTATACCCTACACTCTATACCCTACACTCTACACCCTACACTCTATACCCTACACTCTACACCCTACACTCTATACCCTACACTCTATGCCCTACACTCTATACCCTACACTCTACACTCTATACCCTACACTCTATACCATACACTCTACACCCTACACTCTATACCATACACTCTATACCCTACACTCTACACTCTATACCCTACACTCTATACCCTACACTCTACACTTTATACCCTACACTCTATACCATACACTCTATACCCTACACTCTATACCCTACACTCTATACCCTACACTCTATACCCTACAATCTACACCCTACACTCTACACCCTACACTGTATTCCCTACACTCTATACCCTACACTCTATACCCTACACTCTACACCCTACACTCTACACCGTACACTGTATACCCTACACTCTATACCCTACACTCTAAACTCTATACCCTACACTCTACACACTATACCCTGCACTCTATAACATACACTCTATACCCTACACTCTATACACTACACTCTATACCATACACTCTACACTCTATACCTACACTCTATACCATACACTCTACACCCTACAGTGTATACCATACACTCTATACCCTACACTCTACACTCTATACCCTACACTCTATACCCTACACTCTATACCCTACACTATACACTCTATACCCTACACACTACACCATACACTCTATACTCTATACCCTATACTCTATACCCTACACTCTATACCATACACTCTATACCCTACACTCTATACCCTACACTCTATACCCTACACTCTCTACCCTACACTCTATACCCTACACTCATTACCCTACACTCTATACCCTAAACTCTATACTCTACACTCTATACCATACACTCTATACCCTACACTCTATACACTACACTCTACACTCTATACCCTACACTCTATACCCTACACTCTATACCCTACACCCTACACTCTATACCCTACACTCTATACCCTACACTCTACACTATACCCTACACTCTATACCCTACACTCTATACCCTACACTCTATACCCTACACTCTATACCTTACACTATACACTCTATACCCTACACTCTACACTCTACACTGTATACCATACACTCTATGCCCCACACTCTATACCCTAAACTCTACACTTTATACTCTACACTATACACCCTAAGCTCTATACCATACACTCTATACCCTACACTCTACACTCTATTCCATACACTCTATACCCTACACTCTATACCCTACACTCTATACCCTACACTCTACACTCTATACCCTACACTCTATACCCTACACTCTATACTCTACACTCTATACCCTACACTCTACACTCTATACCCTACACTCTATACCCTACACTCTATACCCTACACTCTATACCCTACACTCTACACTCTATACCCTACACTCTATACCCTACACTCTATATCCTACACTCTATACCCTACACTCTACAGTCTATACCCTACACTCTATACCCTACACTCTATACCCTACACTCTACAACCTACACTTTATACCCTTCACTCTATACCATACACTCTATACCCTACACGCTACACTCTATACCCTACACTCTATACCCTACACTCTATACCCTACACTCTACACTCTATACCCTACACTCTATACCCTACACTCTATACCGTACATTCTATACCCTACACTCTATACCCTACACTCTACACTCTATACCCTACACTCTATACCCTACACTCTATACCGTACACTCTATACCCTACACTCTATACCCTACACTCTACACTCTATACCATACACTCTACACCCTACACTCTATACCATACACTCTATACCCTACACTCTACACCCTACACTTTATACCCTACACTCTACACTCTATACTTTACACTCTATTCCATACACTCTATACCCTACACTCTATACAATACACTCTACACTCTATACCCTACACTCTATACCATACACTCTACACCCTGCACTCTATACCATACACTCTATACCCTACACTCTACACCCTACACTCTATACCCTACACTCTATACCCTACACTCTACACTTTATACCCTACACTCTATACCCTACACTCTATACCCTACACTCTACACTCTATTCCCTACACTCTATACGCCACACTCTATACCCTACAGTCTATACCCTACACTCTATACCCTACACTCTACACTCTATACCCTAGACTCTACACTCTATACCCTACACTCTATACCCTACACTCTTTACCCTACACTCTATACCCTACACTCTATACCCTACACTCTACACCCTACACTCTACACCCTATACCCTACACTCTATACCCTACACTCTACACTCTATACCCTACACTCTACTCCCTACACTCTATACCCTACACTCTATACCCTACACTCTATACCCTACACTCTATACCCTACACTCTACACCCTACACTCTATACCCTACACTCTACACCCTACACTCTATACCCTACACTCTATGCCCTACACTCTATACCCTACACTCTACACTCTATACCCTACACTCTATACCATACACTCTACACCCTACACTCTATACCATACACTCTATACCCTACACTCTACACTCTATACCCTACACTCTATACCCTACACTCTACACTTTATACCCTACACTCTATACCATACACTCTATACCCTACACTCTATACCCTACACTCTATACCCTACACTCTATACCCTACACTCTATACCCTACAATCTACACCCTACACTCTACACCCTACACTGTATTCCCTACACTCTATACCCTACACTCTATACCCTACACTCTACACCCTACACTCTACACCGTACACTGTATACCCTACACTCTATACCCTACACTCTAAACTCTATACCCTACACTCTACACACTATACCCTGCACTCTATAACATACACTCTATACCCTACACTCTATACACTACACTCTATACCATACACTCTACACTCTATACCTACACTCTATACCATACACTCTACACCCTACAGTGTATACCATACACTCTATACCCTACACTCTACACTCTATACCCTACACTCTATACCCTACACTCTATACCCTACACTATACACTCTATACCCTACACACTACACCATACACTCTATACTCTATACCCTATACTCTATACCCTACACTCTATACCATACACTCTATACCCTACACTCTATACCCTACACTCTATACCCTACACTCTCTACCCTACACTCTATACCCTACACTCATTACCCTACACTCTATACCCTAAACTCTATACTCTACACTCTATACCATACACTCTATACCCTACACTCTATACACTACACTCTACACTCTATACCCTACACTCTATACCCTACACTCTATACCCTACACCCTACACTCTATACCCTACACTCTATACCCTACACTCTACACTATACCCTACACTCTATACCCTACACTCTATACCCTACACTCTATACCCTACACTCTATACCTTACACTATACACTCTATACCCTACACTCTACACTCTACACTGTATACCATACACTCTATGCCCCACACTCTATACCCTAAACTCTACACTTTATACTCTACACTATACACCCTAAGCTCTATACCATACACTCTATACCCTACACTCTATACCCTATACTCTATACCCTACACTCCATACCCTACACTCTATACCCTACACTCTACACTCTATACCCTACACTCTATACCATACACTCTATACCCTACACTCTATACCCTACACTCTATACCCTACACTCTACACCATACACTCTATACCATACACTCTATACCCTAAACTCTACACTCTATAACACACACTCTATACACTACACTCTATACCGTACACTCTATACCCTACACTTTACACTCTACACCCTACACTCTACATTCTATACCCTACACTGTATACCCTACACTCTATATTCCACACTCTATACCCTACACTCTATACCCTACACTCTACACTCTATAGCCTACACTCTATACCCTACACTCTACACCCTACACTCTATACCCTACACTCTATACCCTACACTCTATACCCTACACTCTATGCCCTACACTCTATACCCTACACTCTACACTCTATACCCTACACTCTATACCATACACTCTACACCCTACACTCTATACCATACACTCTATACCCTACACTCTACACTCTATACCCTACACTCTATACCCTACACTCTACACTTTATACCCTACACTCTATACCATACACTCTATACCCTACACTCTATACCCTACACTCTATACCCTACACTCTATACCCTACACTCTATACCCTACAATCTACTCCCTACACTCTACACCCTACACTGTATTCCCTACACTCTATACCCTACACTCTATACCCTACACTCTACACCCTACACTCTACACCGTACACTGTATACCCTACACTCTATACCCTACACTCTAAACTCTATACCCTACACTCTACACACTATACCCTGCACTCTATAACATACACTCTATACCCTACACTCTATACACTACACTCTATACCATACACTCTACACTCTATACCTACACTCTATACCATACACTCTACACCCTACAGTGTATACCATACACTCTATACCCTACACTCTACACTCTATACCCTACACTCTATACCCTACACTCTATACCCTACACTATACACTCTATACCCTACACACTACACCATACACTCTATACTCTATACCCTATACTCTATACCCTACACTCTACACTCTATACCCTACACTCTATACCCTACACTCTATACCCTACACTATACACTCTATACCCTACACACTACACCATACACTCTATACTCTATACCCTATACTCTATACCCTACACTCTATACCATACACTCTATACCCTACACTCTATACCCTACTCTCTATACCCTACACTCTCTACCCTACACTCTATACCCTACACTCATTACCCTACAATCTATACCCTAAACTCTATACTCTACACTCTATACCATACACTCTATACCCTACACTCTATACACTACACTCTACACTCTATACCCTACACTCTATACCCTACACTCTATACCCTACACCCTACACTCTATACCCTACACTCTATACCCTACACTCTACACTATACCCTACACTCTATACCCTACACTCTATACCCTACACTCTATACCCTACACTCTATACCTTACACTATACACTCTATACCCTACACTCTACACTCTACACTGTATACCATACACTCTATGCCCCACACTCTATACCCTAAACTCTACACTTTATACTCTACACTATACACCCTAAGCTCTATACCATACACTCTATACCCTACACTCTATACCCTATACTCTATACCCTACACTCCATACCCTACACTCTATACCCTACACTCTACACTCTATACCCTACACTCTATACCATACACTCTATACCCTACACTCTATACCCTACACTCTATACCCTACACTCTACACCATACACTCTATACCATACACTCTATACCCTAAACTCTACACTCTATAACACACACTCTATACACTACACTCTATACCGTACACTCTATACCCTACACTTTACACTCTACACCATACACTCTACATTCTATACCCTACACTGTATACCCTACACTCTATATTCCACACTCTATACCCTACACTCTATACCCTACACTCTACACTCTATAGCCTACACTCTATACCCTACACTCTATACCCTACACTCTATACCCTACACCCTACACTCTATACCCTACACTCTATACCCTACACTCTACACTTTATACCCTACACTCTATACCCTACACTCTATACCCTACACTCTATACCCTACACTCTACACTTTATACCCTACACTCTATACCATACACTCTATACCCTACACTCTATACACTACACTATACACTCTATACCCTACACTCTACACTGTATACCATACAATCTATGCCCCACACTCTATACCCTAAACTCTACACTCTATACCCTACACTCTACACCCTAAACTCTATACCATACACTCTATACCCTACACTCTACACTCTATACCCTACACTCTACACTCTATACCCTACACTCTACACTCTATACCCTACACTCTATACCATACACTCTATACCCTACACTCTACACTCTATACCCTACACTCTATACCCTACACTCTACACTCTATACCTTACACTCTATACCCTACATTCTATCCCCTACACTCTACACTCTATACCCTACACTCTACTCTATACCCTACACTCTATACCCTACACTCTAATCCCTACACTCTAATCCCTACACTCTAATCCCTACACTCTATACCCTACACTCTATACCCTACACTCTATACCCTACACTCTATACCCTACACTCTACACTCTATACCCTACACTCTATACCCTACACTCTAATCCCTACACTCTACACTCTATACCCTACACTCTATACCCTACACTCTATACCCTACACTCTATACCCTACACTCTATACCCTACACTCTACACTCTATACACTACACTCTATACCGTACACTCTATACCCTACACTTTACACTCTACACCCTACACTCTACATTCTATACCCTACACTGTATACCCTACACTCTATACTCCACACTCTATACCCTACACTCTATACCCTACACTCTATACCCTACACTCTACACTTTATACCCTACACTCTATACCATACACTCTATACCCTACACTCTATACCCTACACTATACACTCTATACCCTACACTCTATACCCTACACTCTATACCCTACACTCTACACTCTATACCTTACACTCTATACCCTACACTCTATACCCTACACTCTAAACTCTATACCCTACACTCTACACTCTATACCCTACACTCTATAACATACACTCTATACCCTACACTCTATACCCTACACTCTATACCATACACTCTATACCCTACACTCTACACCCTACACTCTATAGCCTACACTCTATACCCTACACTCTAATCCCTACACTCTACACTCTATACCCTGCACTCTATACCATACACTCTATACCCTACACTCTATACCCTACACTCTATACCATACACTCTATACCATACACTCTATACCCTACACTCTATACCCTACACTCTATACCCTACACTCTACACCCTACACTCTACACCTTACACTCTATACCCTACTCTCTATACCCTACACTCTAAACTATATACCCTACACTCTACACTCTACACCCTACACTCTATAACATACACTCTATACCCTACACTCTATACCCTACACTCTATACCATACACTCTATACCATACACTCTACACTTTATACCCTACACTCTATACCATACACTCTACACCATACACTCTATAGCATACACTCTATACCCTACACTCTACACTCTATACCCTACACTCTATACCCTACACTATACACTCTACACCCTACACTCTACACTTTATACCCTACTCTCTATACCCTACACTCTATACCCTACACTCTACAACCTGCACTCTATACCCTACACTCTATACCCTACACTCTAACACTCTATACCCTACACTCTATAGCCTACACTCTACACTCTACTCTATACCCTACACTCTAATCCCTACACTCTAATCCCTACACTCTAATCCCTACACCCTACACTCTATACCCTACACTCTATACCCTACACTCTATACCCTACACTCTATACCCTACACCCTACACTCTACACTCTATACCCTACACTCTACACCCTACACCCTACACTCTATACCCTACACTCTACACCCTGCACTCTGTACCCTACACTCTTTACCCTACACTCTATACCCTACACTCTACAACCTGCACTCTATACCCTACACTCTATACCCTACACTCTATACCCTACACTCTATACCCTACACTCTACACCCTACACTCTAATCCCTACACTCTAGTCCCTACACTCTAATCCCTACACCCTATACCCTACACTCTATACCCTACACTCTATACCCTGCACTCTATACCCTACACCCTCCACTCTACACCCTACACTCTACACTCTATACCCTACACTCTACACCCTACACTCTACACCCTACACTCTACACTCTATACCCTACACTCTACACCCTGCACTCTGTACCCTACACTCTACACTCTTTACCCTACACTCTATACCCTACACTCTATACCCTAAACTCTATACCCTACACTCTACACTCTATACCCTACACTCTATAACATACACTCTATACCCTACACTCTATACCCTACACTCTACACCCTACACTCTATTCCATACACTCTACACCCTACACTCTATACCATACACTCTACACCATACACTCTATAGCATACACTCTATACCCTACACTATACACTCTATACCCTACACTCTATACCCTACACTATACACTCTATACCCTACACTCTACACTTTATACCCTACACTCTATACCCTACACTCTATACCCTACACTCTATACCCTACACTCTATACCCTACACTCTACAACCTGCACTCTACAACCTGCAATCTATACCCTACACTCTATACCCTACACTCTACACTCTATACCCTACACTCTATACCCTACACTCTATACCCTACACTCTATACCCTACACTCTACACTCTATACCATACACTCTATAGCCTACACTCTACACCCTACACTCTATACCCTGCAATCTATACCCTACACTCTACACTCTATACCCTACACTCTACTCCCTACACTCTACACCCTACCGTCTATACCCTACACTCTACACTCTATACCTTACACTCTACACTCTATTCCCTACACTCTATACCCTACACTCTATACCCTACATTCTATACCCTACACTCTACACTCTATACCCTACACTCTATACCCTACACTCCATACCGTACACTCTATACCCTACACTCTACACTCTATACCCTACACTCTTTACGCCACACTCTATACCCTACAATCTATACCCTACACTCTATACCCTACACTCTACACTCTATACCATACACTCTACACTCTATACCCTACACTCTATACCCTACACTCTATACCCTACACCCTACACTCTATACCCTACACTCTATACCCTACACTCAACACCCTACACTCTACACCCTACACCCTACACTCTATACCCTACACTCTATACCCTACACTCTATACCCTACACTCTATACCCTACACTCTATACCCTACACTATACACTCTATACCCTACACTCTACACTTTATACCCTACACTCTATACCCTACACTCTATACCCTGCACTCTACACCCTGCACTCTACACCCAACACTCTAAACCCTACACTCTATACCCTACACTCTATACCCTACACTCTACACTCTATACCCTACACTCTATAGCCTACACTCTATACCCTACAGTATATACCCTACACTCTATACCCTACACTCTACACCTTACACTCTACACTCTATTCCCTACACTCTATACCCTACACTCTATACCCTACACTCTACACTCTATACCCTACACCCTACACTCTATACCCTACACTCTACACTCTATATCCTACACTCTATACCCTGCACTCTACACCCTGCACTCTACACCCAACACTCTATACCATACACTCTACACTCTACACTCTATACCCTACACTCTATACACTACACTCTAATCCCTACACTCTACACTCTATACCCTACACTCTATACCATACACTCTATACCCTACACTCTATACCATACACTCTATACCATACACTCTATACCCTACACTCTATACCCTATACTCTACACCCTACACTCTATACCTTACACTCTATACCCTACACTCTATACCCTACACTCTAAACTCTATACCCTACACTCTACACTCTATACCCTACACTCTATAACATACACTCTATACCCTACACTCCATACCCTACACTCTATACCCTACACTCTATACCATACACTCTATACCATACACTCTACACTCTATACCCTACAGTCTATACCATACACTCTACACCATACACTCTATAGCATACACTCTATACCCTACACTCTACACTCTATACCCTACACTATACACTCTATACCCTACGCTCTACACTTTATACCCTACTCTCTATACCCTACACTCTATACCCTACACTCTACAACCTGCACTCTATACCCTACACTCTATACCATACACCTTACACTCTATACCCTACACTCTATACCCTACACTCTATACCCTACACTCTATACCCTACACTCTATAGTCTACACTCTATAGCCTACACTCTACACTCTACTCTATACCCTACACTCTATACCCTACACTCTAATCCCTACACTCTACACTCTATACCCTACACTCTATACCCTACACTCTATACCCTACACTCTACACCCTACACTCTACACCCTACACTCTAATCCCTACACTCTAATCCCTACACTCTAATCCTTTCACCCTACACTCTATACCCTACACTCTATACCCTACACTCTATACCCTACACCCTACACTCTACACCCTACACTCTACACCCTACACTCTACACTCTATACCCTACACTCTACACCCTGCACTCTTTACCCTACACTCTATACCCTACATTCTATACCCTACACTCTATTCCCTACACTCTAATCCCTACACTCTACACTCTATACCCTACACTCTATACCCTACACTCTAAACCCTACACTCTACACCCTACACTCTACACCCTACACTCTAATCCCTACACTCTAATCCCTACACTCTAATCACTCTAATCTAATCCCTTTAAGTAAAACTAATCCCAAACTGTTCTTCAACTATATCAATAGTAAAAGAATAAAAACTGAAAATGTAGGCCCCTTAAAAAATAGTGAGGAAAGAATGGTTCTAGATGACGAGGAAAAAGCTAACATATTAAACACCTTCTTCTCCACGATATTCACGGTGGAAAATGAAATGCTAGGTGAAATCCCAAGAAACAATGAAAACCCTATATTAAGGGTCACCAATCTAACCCAAGAAGAGGTGCGAAACCGGCTAAATAAGATTAAAATAGATAAATCTCCGGGTCCGGATGGCATACACCCACGAGTACTAAGAGAACTAAGTAATGTAATAGATAAACCATTATTTCTTATTTTTAGTGACTCTATAGCGACAGGGTCTGTTCCGCAGGACTGGCGCATAGCAAATGTGGTGCCAATATTCAAAAAGGGCTCTAAAAGTGAACCTGGAAATTATAGGCCAGTAAGTCTAACCTCTATTGTTGGTAAAATATTTGAAGGGTTTCTGAGGGATGTTATTCTGGATTATCTCAATGAGAATAACTGTTTAACTCCATATCAGCATGGGTTTATGAGAAATCGCTCCTGTCAAACCAATCTAATCAGTTTTTATGAAGAGGTAAGCTATAGACTGGACCACGGTGAGTCATTGGACGTGGTATATCTCGATTTTTCCAAAGCGTTTGATACCGTGCCGCACAAGAGGTTGGTACACAAAATGAGAATGCTTGGTCTGGGGGAAAATGTGTGTAAATGGGTTAGTAACTGGCTTAGTGATAGAAAGCAGAGGGTGGTTATAAATGGTATAGTCTCTAACTGGGTCGCTGTGACCAGTGGGGTACCGCAGGGGTCAGTATTGGGACCTGTTCTCTTCAACATATTCATTAATGATCTGGTAGAAGGTTTACACAGTAAAATATCGATATTTGCAGATGATACAAAACTATGTAAAGCAGTTAATACAAGAGAAGATAGTATTCTGCTACAGATGGATCTGGATAAGTTGGAAACTTGGGCTGAAAGGTGGCAGATGAGGTTTAACAATGATAAATGTAAGGTTATACACATGGGAAGAGGGAATCAATATCACCATTACACACTGAACGGGAAACCACTGGGTAAATCTGACAGGGAGAAGGACTTGGGGATCCTAGTTAATGATAAACTTACCTGGAGCAGCCAGTGCCAGGCAGCAGCTGCCAAGGCAAACAGGATCATGGGGTGCATTAAAAGAGGTCTGGATACACATGATGAGAGCATTATACTGCCTCTGTACAAATCCCTAGTTAGACCGCACATGGAGTACTGTGTCCAGTTTTGGGCACCGGTGCTCAGGAAGGATATAATGGAACTAGAGAGAGTACAAAGGAGGGCAACAAAATTAATAAAGGGGATGGGAGAACTACAATACCCAGATAGATTAGCGAAATTAGGATTATTTAGTCTAGAAAAAAGACGACTGAGGGGCGATCTAATAACCATGTATAAGTATATAAGGGGACAATACAAATATCTCGCTGAGGATCTGTTTATACCAAGGAAGGTGACGGGCACAAGGGGGCATTCTTTGCGTCTGGAGGAGAGAAGGTTTTTCCACCAACATAGAAGAGGATTCTTTACTGTTAGGGCAGTGAGAATCTGGAATTGCTTGCCTGAGGAGGTGGTGATGGCGAACTCAGTCGAGGGGTTCAAGAGAGGCCTGGATGTCTTCCTGGAGCAGAACAATATTGTATCATACAATTATTAGGTTCTGTAGAAGGACGTAGATCTGGGTATTTATTATGATGGAATATAGGCTGAACTGGATGGACAAATGTCTTTTTTCGGCCTTACTAACTATGTTACTATGTTACTATGTTACTATGTTACACCCAACACTCTATACCCTACACTCTATACCCTACACTCTATACCCTACACTCTATACCCTACACCCTAAACTCTACGCCCTACACTCTACACCCTACACTCTATACCCTAAACTTTACACCCTGCACTCTGTACCCTACACTCTACACTCTTTACCCTACACTCTATACCCTACACTCTATACCCTACACTCTATACACTACACTCTAAACTCTATACCCTACACTCTACACTCTATACCCTACACTCTATAACATACACTCTATACCCTACACTCTATACCCTACACTCTATACCCTACACTCTATACCCTACACTCTACACCATACACTCTACACCATACACTCTATAGCATACACTCTATACCCTACACGATACACTCTATACCCTACACTCTATACCCTACACTCTATACCCTACACTATACACTCTATACCCTACACTCTACACCCTACACTCTATACCCTACACTCTACAACCTGCACTCTATACCCTACACTCTACACCCTACACTCTATACCCTACACTCTATACCCTACACTCTATACCCTACACTCTACACTCTATACCCTACACTCTATAGCCTACACTCTACACTCTATACCCTACACTCAATACCCTGCACTCTATACCCTACACTCTACACTCTATACCCTACACTCTACTCCCTACACTCTACACCCTACACTCTACACTCTATTCCTTACACTCTACACTCTATTCCCTACACTCTATACCCTACACTCTATACCCTACATTCTATACCCTACACTCTACACTCTATACCCTACACTCTATACCCTACACTCTATACCGTACACTCTATACCCTACACTCTACACTCTATACCCTACACTCTATATGCCACACTCTATACCCTACAGTCTATACCCTACACTCTATACCCTACACTCTATACCATACACTCTATACCCTACACTCTATACCCTACACTCTATACCCTACACCCTACACTCTATACCCTACCCTCTATACCATACACTCTATACCCTACACTCTACACTCTATACCCTACACTCTATACCCTACACTCTATACCCTACACTCTACACTCTATACCCTACACTCTATACCCTACACTCTACACTCTATACCCTACACTCTATACCCTACACTCTATACCATACACTCTATACCATATACTCTATACCCTACACTCTATACCCTACACTCTACACCCTACGCTCTATACCCTACACTCTACACTCTATACCCTACACTCTATACCCTACACTCTATACCCTACACTCTATACCCTACACTCTATACCCTACACTCTACACTCTATACCCTACACTCTACACTATATACCCTACACACTATACCCTAAACTCTATACCCTACACTCTACACTCTATACCCTACACTCTACACCCTGCACTCTGTACCCTACACTCTATACCCTACACTTTACACTCTATACCCTACACTCTATACCATACACTCTACACTTTATACCCTACACTCTATACCCTACACTCTATACCCTACACTCTATACCCTACACTCTATACCCTACACTCTAATCCCTACACTCTAATCCCTACACTCTAATCCCTACACTCTAATCCCTACACTCTATACCCTACACTCTATACTCTACACTCTACACTCTATACCCTACACTCTAATCCCTACACTCTAATCCCTACACTCTACACTCTATACCCTACACTCTATACCCTACACTCTATACCCTACACTCTACACTCTATACCCTACACTCTATACCCTACACTCTACACTCTATACCCTACACTCTATACCCTACACTCTATAAAATACACTCTATACCCTACACTCTACACTCTATACCATACACTCTATACCCTACACTCTATACCATACACTCTATACCCTACACTCTATACCCTACACTCCACACCCTACACTCTATACCTTACACTCTATACCCTACACTGTAAAATCTATACCCTACACTCTATACCCTACACCCTATACCCTATACCCTACACTCTATACACTACACTCTATACCATACACGCTATACTCTATACCCTACACTCTATACCATACACTCTACATCCTACACTCTACACCACTCTACACCCCACACTCTACACCCTACACCCTACACTCTATACCCTACACTCTACACCATACACTCTATACCCTATACCCTATACCCTACAATCTATACCCTACACTCTATACCCTACACTCTATACCCTACACTCTACACTCTATACCCTACACTCTATACCATACACTGTATACCCTACACTCTATACCCTACACTCTACACTCTATATCCTACACTCTATACCCTACACTTTATACTCTACACCCTACACTCTACATTCTATACCCTACACTCTAAACTCTACACTCTATAGCTCTATACCCTACACTCTATACCCTACACCCTACACTCTACACCCTACACTCTATACCCTACACTCTACACTCTATACCCTACACTCTACACCCTGCACTCTGTACCCTACACTCTACACTCTACACCCTACACTCTATACCCTACACTCTATACCCTACACTCTATACCCTACACCCTACACTCTACACCCTACACTCTATACACTACACTCTACACTTTATACCCTACACTCTATACCATACACTCTATACCCTACACTCTACAATTTGCACTCTATACCCTACACTCTATACACTAAACTCTAAACTCTATACCCTACACTCTACACTCTATACCCTACACTCTATAACATACACTCTATACCCTACACTCTATACCCTACACTCTATACGCTACACTCTATACCCTACACTCTACACCATACACTCTACACCATACACTCTACACCATACACTCTAGAGCATACACTCTATACCCTACACGATACACTCTATACCCTACACTCTATACCCTACACTCTATACCCTACACTATACACTCTATACCCTACACTCTACACCCTACACTCTATACCCTACACTCTACAACCTGCACTCTATACCCTACACTCTACACCCTACACTCTTTACCCTACACTCTATACCCTACACTCTATACCCTACACTCTACACTCTATACCCTACACTCTATAGCCTACACTCTACACTCTATACCCTACACTCTATACCCTGCACTCTATACCCTACACTCTACACTCTATACCCTACACTCTACTCCCTACACTCTACACCCTACAGTCTATACCCTACGCTCTACACTCTATACCTTACACTCTACACTCTACACCTTACACTCTACACTCTATTCCCTACACTCTATACCCTACACTC
Organism: Ranitomeya imitator; assembly: GCF_032444005.1. Lineage (NCBI taxonomy): Eukaryota > Metazoa > Chordata > Amphibia > Anura > Dendrobatidae > Ranitomeya > Ranitomeya imitator. The sequence goes on along the minus strand of NC_091285.1, from coordinate 109,839,046 downwards.
TATACCCTACATTCTATACCCTACACTCTACACTCTATACCCTACAATCTATACTCCACACTCTATACCCTACAATCTATACCCTACACTCTATACCCTACACTCTACACTCTATACCATACACTCTACACTCTACACTCTATACCCTACACTCTATACCCTACACTCTATACCCTACACTCTATACCCTACACCCTACACTCTATACCCTACACTCTATACCCTACACTCTACACCCTACACTCTACACCTTACACTCTATACCCTATACCCTACACTCTATACCCTACACTCTATACCCTACACTCTACACTCTATACCCTACACTCTATAGCCTACACTCCATACCCTACAGTATATACCCTACACTCTATACCCTACACTCTACACCTTACACCCTACACTCTATTCCCTACACTCTATACCCTACACTCTATACCCTACACTCTATACCCTACACTCTATACCCTACACTCTACACTCTATACCCTACACCCTACACTCTATACCCTACACGCTACACCCTATACTCTATACGCCACACTCTATACCCTACACCCTACACTCTATACCCTACACTCTACACTCTATACCCTACACTCTACACCCTACACTCTATACCCTACACCCTACACTCTATACCCTACACTCTACACTCTACTCCCTACACTCTACACTCTATACCCTACACTCTACACTCTATACCCTACACTCTACTCCCTACACTCTATACCCTACACTCTACACCCTACACTCTACACCCTACACTCTATACCCTACACTCTATACCCTACACTCTTTACCCTACACTCTATACCCTACACTCTACACCCTACACTCTACACCCTACACTCTATACCCTACACTCTATACCCTACACTCTATACCCTACACTCTATACCCTACACTCTATACGCTACACTCTACACCCTACACTCTACACCCTACACTCTCTACCCTACACTCTATACCCTACACTCTACACTCTTTACCCTACACTCTATACCCTACACTCTATACCCTACACCCTATACCCTACACTCTATACCCTACACTCTATACCCTACACTCTATACCCTACACTCTACACTCTATACCCTACACTCTATAACATACACTCTATACCCTACACTCTATACCCTACACTCTATACCCTACACTCTATACCCTACACCCTACACTCTACACCCTACACTCTATACCCTACACTCTACACTCTATACCCTACACTCTACACCCTGCACTCTGTACCCTACACTCTACACTCTACACCCTACACTCTATACCCTACACTCTATACCCTACACTCTATACCCTACACCCTACACTCTACACCCTACACTCTATACACTACACTCTACACTTTATACCCTACACTCTATACCATACACTCTATACCCTACACTCTACAATTTGCACTCTATACCCTACACTCTATACACTAAACTCTAAACTCTATACCCTACACTCTACACTCTATACCCTACACTCTATAACATACACTCTATACCCTACACTCTATACCCTACACTCTATACCCTACACTCTATACCCTACACTCTACACCATACACTCTACACCATACACTCTACACCATACACTCTAGAGCATACACTCTATACCCTACACGATACACTCTATACCCTACACTCTATACCCTACACTCTATACCCTACACTATACACTCTATACCCTACACTCTACACCCTACACTCTATACCCTACACTCTACAACCTGCACTCTATACCCTACACTCTACACCCTACACTCTATACCCTACACTCTATACCCTACACTCTATACCCTACACTCTACACTCTATACCCTACACTCTATAGCCTACACTCTACACTCTATACCCTACACTCTATACCCTGCACTCTATACCCTACACTCTACACTCTATACCCTACACTCTACTCCCTACACTCTACACCCTACAGTCTATACCCTACGCTCTACACTCTATACCTTACACTCTACACTCTATACCTTACACTCTACACTCTATTCCCTACACTCTATACCCTACACTCTATACCCTACATTCTATACCCTACACTCTACACTCTATACCCTACAATCTATACGCCACACTCTATACCCTACAGTCTATACCCTACACTCTATACCCTACACTCTACACTCTATACCATACACTCTACACTCTACACTCTATACCCTACACTCTATACCCTACACTCTATACCCTACACTCTATACCCTACACCCTACACTCTATACCCTACACTCTATACCCTACACTCTACACCCTACACTCTACACCTTACACTCTATACCCTATACCCTACACTCTATACCCTACACTCTATACCCTACACTCTACACTCTATACCCTACACTCTATAGCCTACACTCCATACCCTACAGTATATACCCTACACTCTATACCCTACACTCTACACCTTACACCCTACACTCTATTCCCTACACTCTATACCCTACACTCTATACCCTACACTCTATACCCTACACTCTACACTCTATACCCTACACCCTACACTCTATACCCTACACGCTACACCCTATACTCTATACGCCACACTCTATACCCTACACCCTACACTCTATACCCTACACTCTACACTCTATACCCTACACTCTACACCCTACACTCTATACCCTACACCCTACACTCTATACCCTACACTCTACACTCTACTCCCTACACTCTACACTCTATACCCTACACTCTACACTCTATACCCTACACTCTACTCCCTACACTCTATACCCTACACTCTACACCCTACACTCTACACCCTACACTCTATACCCTACACTCTATACCCTACACTCTTTACCCTACACTCTATACCCTACACTCTACACCCTACACTCTACACCCTACACTCTATACCCTACACTCTATACCCTACACTCTATACCCTACACTCTATACGCTACACTCTACACCCTACACTCTACACCCTACACTCTCTACCCTACACTCTATACCCTACACTCTACACTCTTTACCCTACACTCTATACCCTACACTCTATACCCTACACCCTATACCCTACACTCTATACCCTACACTCTATACCCTACACTCTATACCCTACACTCTACACTCTATACCCTACACTCTATAACATACACTCTATACCCTACACTCTATACCCTACACTCTATACCCTACACTCTATACCCTACACCCTACACTCTACACCCTACACTCTATACCCTACACTCTACACTCTATACCCTACACTCTACACCCTGCACTCTGTACCCTACACTCTACACTCTACACCCTACACTCTATACCCTACACTCTATACCCTACACTCTATACCCTACACCCTACACTCTATACCCTACACTCTATACCCTACACTCTACACCCTACACTCTACACCTTACACTCTATACCCTATACCCTACACTCTATACCCTACACTCTATACCCTACACTCTACACTCTGTACCCTACACTCTATAGCCTACACTCCATACCCTACAGTATATACCCTACACTCTATACCCTACACTCTACACCTTACACCCTACACTCTATTCCCTACACTCTATACCCTACACTCTATACCCTACACTCTATACCCTACACTCTATACCCTACACTCTACACTCTATACCCTACACCCTACACTCTATACCCTACACGCTACACCCTATACTCTATACGCCACACTCTATACCCTACACCCTACACTCTATACCCTACACTCTACACTCTATACCCTACACTCTACACCCTACACTCTATACCCTACACCCTACACTCTATACCCTACACTCTACACTCTACTCCCTACACTCTACACTCTATACCCTACACTCTACACTCTATACCCTACACTCTACTCCCTACACTCTATACCCTACACTCTACACCCTACACTCTACACCCTACACTCTATACCCTACACTCTATACCCTACACTCTTTACCCTACACTCTATACCCTACACTCTACACCCTACACTCTACACCCTACACTCTATACCCTACACTCTATACCCTACACTCTATACCCTACACTCTATACCCTACACTCTATACGCTACACTCTACACCCTACACTCTACACCCTACACTCTCTACCCTACACTCTATACCCTACACTCTACACTCTTTACCCCACACTCTATACCCTACACTCTATACCCTACACCCTATACCCTACACTCTATACCCTACACTCTATACCCTACACTCTATACCCTACACTCTACACTCTATACCCTACACTCTATAACATACACTCTATACCCTACACTCTATACCCTACACTCTATATCCTACACTCTATACCCTACACCCTACACTCTACACCCTACACTCTATACCCTACACTCTACACTCTATACCCTACACTCTACACCCTGCACTCTGTACCCTACACTCTACACTCTACACCCTACACTCTATACCCTACACTCTATACCCTACACTCTATACCCTACACCCTACACTCTACACCCTACACTCTATACACTACACTCTACACTTTATACCCTACACTCTATACCATACACTCTATACCCTACACTCTACAATTTGCACTCTATACCCTACACTCTATACACTAAACTCTAAACTCTATACCCTACACTCTACACTCTATACCCTACACTCTATAACATACACTCTATACCCTACACTCTATAACCTACACTCTATACCCTACACTCTATACCCTACACTCTACACCATACACTCTATACCCTACACTCTATACCCTACACTCTTTACCCTACACTCTATACCCTACACTCTACACCCTACACTCTACACCCTACACTCTATACCCTACACTCTATACCCTACACTCTATACCCTACACTCTATACGCTACACTCTACACCCTACACTCTACACCCTACACTCTCTACCCTACACTCTATACCCTACACTCTACACTCTTTACCCTACACTCTATACCCTACACTCTATACCCTACACCCTATACCCTACACTCTATACCCTACACTCTATACCCTACACTCTATACCCTACACTCTACACTCTATACCCTACACTCTATAACATACACTCTATACCCTACACTCTATACCCTACACTCTATACCCTACACTCTATACCCTACACCCTACACTCTACACCCTACACTCTATACCCTACACTCTACACTCTATACCCTACACTCTACACCCTGCACTCTGTACCCTACACTCTACACTCTACACCCTACACTCTATACCCTACACTCTATACCCTACACTCTATACCCTACACCCTACACTCTATACCCTACACTCTATACCCTACACTCTACACCCTACACTCTACACCTTACACTCTATACCCTATACCCTACACTCTATACCCTACACTCTATACCCTACACTCTACACTCTGTACCCTACACTCTATAGCCTACACTCCATACCCTACAGTATATACCCTACACTCTATACCCTACACTCTACACCTTACACCCTACACTCTATTCCCTACACTCTATACCCTACACTCTATACCCTACACTCTATACCCTACACTCTATACCCTACACTCTACACTCTATACCCTACACCCTACACTCTATACCCTACACGCTACACCCTATACTCTATACGCCACACTCTATACCCTACACCCTACACTCTATACCCTACACTCTACACTCTATACCCTACACTCTACACCCTACACTCTATACCCTACACCCTACACTCTATACCCTACACTCTACACTCTACTCCCTACACTCTACACTCTATACCCTACACTCTACACTCTATACCCTACACTCTACTCCCTACACTCTATACCCTACACTCTACACCCTACACTCTACACCCTACACTCTATACCCTACACTCTATACCCTACACTCTTTACCCTACACTCTATACCCTACACTCTACACCCTACACTCTACACCCTACACTCTATACCCTACACTCTATACCCTACACTCTATACCCTACACTCTATACCCTACACTCTATACGCTACACTCTACACCCTACACTCTACACCCTACACTCTCTACCCTACACTCTATACCCTACACTCTACACTCTTTACCCCACACTCTATACCCTACACTCTATACCCTACACCCTATACCCTACACTCTATACCCTACACTCTATACCCTACACTCTATACCCTACACTCTACACTCTATACCCTACACTCTATAACATACACTCTATACCCTACACTCTATACCCTACACTCTATATCCTACACTCTATACCCTACACCCTACACTCTACACCCTACACTCTATACCCTACACTCTACACTCTATACCCTACACTCTACACCCTGCACTCTGTACCCTACACTCTACACTCTACACCCTACACTCTATACCCTACACTCTATACCCTACACTCTATACCCTACACCCTACACTCTACACCCTACACTCTATACACTACACTCTACACTTTATACCCTACACTCTATACCATACACTCTATACCCTACACTCTACAATTTGCACTCTATACCCTACACTCTATACACTAAACTCTAAACTCTATACCCTACACTCTACACTCTATACCCTACACTCTATAACATACACTCTATACCCTACACTCTATAACCTACACTCTATACCCTACACTCTATACCCTACACTCTACACCATACACTCTACACCATACACTGTACACCATACACTCTAGAGCATACACTCTATACCCTACACGATACACTCTATACCCTACACTCTATACCCTACACTCTATACCCTACACTATACACTCTATACCCTACACTCTACACCCTACACTCTATACCCTACACTCTACAACCTGCACTCTATACCCTACACTCTACACCCTACACTCTATACCCTACACTCTATACCCTACACTCTATACCCTACACTCTACACTCTATACCCTACACTCTATAGCCTACACTCTACACTCTATACCCTACACTCTATACCCTGCACTCTATACCCTACACTCTACACTCTATACCCTACACTCTACTCCCTACACTCTACACCCTACAGTCTATACCCTACGCTCTACACTCTATACCTTACACTCTACACTCTATACCTTACACTCTACACTCTATTCCCTACACTCTATACCCTACACTCTATACCCTACATTCTATACCCTACACTCTACACTCTATACCCTACAATCTATACGCCACACTCTATACCCTACAGTCTATACCCTACACTCTATACCCTACACTCTACACTCTATACCATACACTCTACACTCTACACTCTATACCCTACACTCTATACCCTACACTCTATACCCTACACTCTATACCCTACACCCTACACTCTATACCCTACACTCTATACCCTACACTCTACACCCTACACTCTACACCTTACACTCTATACCCTATACCCTACACTCTATACCCTACACTCTATACCCTACACTCTATACCCTACACTCTATAGCCTACACTCCATACCCTACAGTATATACCCTACACTCTATACCCTACACTCTACACCTTACACCCTACACTCTATTCCCTACACTCTATACCCTACACTCTATACCCTACACTCTATACCCTACACTCTATACCCTACACTCTACACTCTATACCCTACACCCTACACTCTATACCCTACACGCTACACCCTATACTCTATACGCCACACTCTATACCCTACACCCTACACTCTATACCCTACACTCTACACTCTATACCCTACACTCTACACCCTACACTCTATACCCTACACCCTACACTCTATACCCTACACTCTACACTCTACTCCCTACACTCTACACTCTATACCCTACACTCTACACTCTATACCCTACACTCTACTCCCTTCACTCTATACCCTACACTCTACACCCTACACTCTACACCCTACACTCTATACCCTACACTCTATACCCTACACTCTTTACCCTACACTCTATACCCTACACTCTACACCCTACACTCTACACCCTACACTCTATACCCTACACTCTATACCCTACACTCTATACCCTACACTCTATACCCTACACTCTATACGCTACACTCTACACCCTACACTCTACACCCTACACTCTCTACCCTACACTCTATACCCTACACTCTACACTCTTTACCCTACACTCTATACCCTACACTCTATACCCTACACCCTATACCCTACACTCTATACCCTACACTCTATACCCTACACTCTATACCCTACACTCTACACTCTATACCCTACACTCTATAACATACACTCTATACCCTACACTCTATACCCTACACTCTATACCCTACACTCTATACCCTACACCCTACACTCTACACCCTACACTCTATACCCTACACTCTACACTCTATACCCTACACTCTACACCCTGCACTCTGTACCCTACACTCTACACTCTACACCCTACACTCTATACCCTACACTCTATACCCTACACTCTATACCCTACACCCTACACTCTACACCCTACACTCTATACACTACACTATACACTTTATACCCTACACTCTATACCATACACTCTATACCCTACACTCTACAATTTGCACTCTATACCCTACACTCTATACACTAAACTCTAAACTCTATACCCTACACTCTACACTCTATACCCTACACTCTATAACATACACTCTATACCCTACACTCTATACCCTACACTCTATACCCTACACTCTATACCCTACACTCTACACCATACACTCTACACCATACACTCTACACCATACTCTCTAGAGCATACACTCTATACCCTACACGATACACTCTATACCCTACACTCTATACCCTACACTCTATACCCTACACTATACACTCTATACCCTACACTCTACACCCTACACTCTATACCCTACACTCTACAACCTGCACTCTATACCCTACACTCTACACCCTACACTCTATACCCTACACTCTATACCCTACACTCTATACCCTACACTCTACACTCTATACCCTACACTCTATAGCCTACACTCTACACTCTATACCCTACACTCTATACCCTGCACTCTATACCCTACACTCTACACTCTATACCCTACACTCTACTCCCTAAACTCTACACCCTACAGTTTATTCCCTACGCTTTACACTCTATACCTTACACTCTACACTCTATACCTTACACTCTACACTCTATTCCCTACACTCTATACCCTACACTCTATACCCTACATTCTATACCCTACACTCTACACTCTATACCCTACAATCTATACGCCACACTCTATACCCTACAGTCTATACCCTACACTCTATACCCTACACTCTACACTCTATACCATACACTCTACACTCTACACTCTATACCCTACACTCTATACCCTACACTCTATACCCTACACTCTATACCCTACACCCTACACTCTATACCCTACACTCTATACCCTACACTCTACACCCTACACTCTACACCTTACACTCTATACCCTATACCCTACACTCTATACCCTACACTCTATACCCTACACTCTACACTCTATACCCTACACTCTATAGCCTACACTCCATACCCTACAGTATATACCCTACACTCTATACCCTACACTCTACACCTTACACCCTACACTCTATTCCCTACACTCTATACCCTACACTCTATACCCTACACTCTATACCCTACACTCTATACCCTACACTCTACACTCTATACCCTACACCCTACACTCTATACCCTACACGCTACACCCTATACTCTATACGCCACACTCTATACCCTACACCCTACACTCTATACCCTACACTCTACACTCTATACCCTACACTCTACACCCTACACTCTATACCCTACACTCTATACCCTACACTCTACACTCTACTCCCTACACTCTACACTCTATACCCTACACTCTACACTCTATACCCTACACTCTACTCCCTACACTCTATACCCTACACTCTACACCCTACACTCTACACCCTACACTCTATACCCTACACTCTATACCCTACACTCTTTACCCTACACTCTATACCCTACACTCTACACCCTACACTCTACACCCTACACTCTATACCCTACACTCTATACCCTACACTCTATACCCTACACTCTATACGCTACACTCTACACCCTACACTCTACACCCTACACTCTCTACCCTACACTCTATACCCTACACTCTACACTCTTTACCCTACACTCTATACCCTACACTCTATACCCTACACCCTATACCCTACACTCTATACCCTACACTCTATACCCTACACTCTATACCCTACACTCTACACTCTATACCCTACACTCTATAACATACACTCTATACCCTACACTCTATACCCTACACTCTATACCCTACACTCTATACCCTACACCCTACACTCTACACCCTACACTCTATACCCTACACTCTACACTCTATACCCTACACTCTACACCCTGCACTCTGTACCCTACACTCTACACTCTACACCCTACACTCTATACCCTGCACTCTATACCCTACACTCTATACCCTACACCCTACACTCTATACCCTACACTCTATACCCTACACTCTACACCCTACACTCTACACCTTACACTCTATACCCTATACCCTACACTCTATACCCTACACTCTATACCCTACACTCTACACTCTATACCCTACACTCTATAGCCTACACTCCATACCCTACAGTATATACCCTACACTCTATACCCTACACTCTACACCTTACACCCTACACTCTATTCCCTACACTCTATACCCTACACTCTATACCCTACACTCTATACCCTACACTCTATACCCTACACTCTACACTCTATACCCTACACCCTACACTCTATACCCTACACGCTACACCCTATACTCTATACGCCACACTCTATACCCTACACCCTACACTCTATACCCTACACTCTACACTCTATACCCTACACTCTACACCCTACACTCTATACCCTACACCCTACACTCTATACCCTACACTCTACACTCTACTCCCTACACTCTACACTCTATACCCTACACTCTACACTCTATACCCTACACTCTACTCCCTACACTCTATACCCTACACTCTACACCCTACACTCTACACCCTACACTCTATACCCTACACTCTATACCCTACACTCTTTACCCTACACTCTATACCCTACACTCTACACCCTACACTCTACACCCTACACTCTATACCCTACACTCTATACCCTACACTCTATACCCTACACTCTATACCCTACACTCTATACGCTACACTCTACACCCTACACTCTACACCCTACACTCTCTACCCTACACTCTATACCCTACACTCTACACTCTTTACCCTACACTCTATACCCTACACTCTATACCCTACACCCTATACCCTACACTCTATACCCTACACTCTATACCCTACACTCTATACCCTACACTCTATACCCTACACTCTATAACATACACTCTATACCCTACACTCTATACCCTACACTCTATACCCTACACTCTATACCCTACACCCTACACTCTACACCCTACACTCTATACCCTACACTCTACACTCTATACCCTACACTCTACACCCTGCACTCTGTACCCTACACTCTACACTCTACACCCTACACTCTATACCCTACACTCTATACCCTACACTCTATACCCTACACCCTACACTCTACACCCTACACTCTATACACTACACTCTACACTTTATACCCTACACTCTATACCATACACTCTATACCCTACACTCTACAATTTGCACTCTATACCCTACACTCTATACACTAAACTCTAAACTCTATACCCTACACTCTACACTCTATACCCTACACTCTATAACATACACTCTATACCCTACACTCTATACCCTACACTCTATACCCTACACTCTATACCCTACACTCTACACCATACACTCTACACCATACACTCTACACCATACACTCTAGAGCATACACTCTATACCCTACACGATACACTCTATACCCTACACTCTATACCCTACACTCTATACCCTACACTATACACTCTATACCCTACACTCTACACCCTACACTCTATACCCTACACTCTACAACCTGCACTCTATACCCTACACTCTACACCCTACACTCTATACCCTACACTCTATACCCTACACTCTATACCCTACACTCTACACTCTATACCCTACACTCTATAGCCTACACTCTACACTCTATACCCTACACTCTATACCCTGCACTCTATACCCTACACTCTACACTCTATACCCTACACTCTACTCCCTACACTCTACACCCTACAGTCTATACCCTACGCTCTACACTCTATACTTTACACTCTACACTCTATACCTTACACTCTACACTCTATTCCCTACACTCTATACCCTACACTCTATACCCTACATTCTATACCCTACACTCTACACTCTATACCCTACAATCTATACGCCACACTCTATACCCTACAGTCTATACCCTACACTCTATACCCTACACTCTACACTCTATACCATACACTCTACACTCTACACTCTATACCCTACACTCTATACCCTACACTCTATACCCTACACTCTATACCCTACACCCTACACTCTATACCCTACACTCTATACCCTACACTCTACACCCTACACTCTACACCTTACACTCTATACCCTATACCCTACACTCTATACCCTACACTCTATACCCTACACTCTACACTCTATACCCTACACTCTATAGCCTACACTCCATACCCTACAGTATATACCCTACACTCTATACCCTACACTCTACACCTTACACCCTACACTCTATTCCCTACACTCTATACCCTACACTCTATACCCTACACTCTATACCCTACACTCTATACCCTACACTCTACACTCTATACCCTACACCCTACACTCTATACCCTACACGCTACACCCTATACTCTATACGCCACACTCTATACCCTACACCCTACACTCTATACCCTACACTCTACACTCTATACCCTACACTCTACACCCTACACTCTATACCCTACACCCTACACTCTATACCCTACACTCTACACTCTACTCCCTACACTCTACACTCTATACCCTACACTCTACACTCTATACCCTACACTCTACTCCCTACACTCTATACCCTACACTCTACACCCTACACTCTACACCCTACACTCTATACCCTACACTCTATACCCTACACTCTTTACCCTACACTCTATACCCTACACTCTACACCCTACACTCTACACCCTACACTCTATACCCTACACTCTATACCCTACACTCTATACCCTACACTCTATACCCTACACTCTATACGCTACACTCTACACCCTACACTCTACACCCTACACTCTCTACCCTACACTCTATACCCTACACTCTACACTCTTTACCCTACACTCTATACCCTACACTCTATACCCTACACCCTATACCCTACACTCTATACCCTACACTCTACACTCTATACCCTACACTCTATAACATACACTCTATACCCTACACTCTATACCCTACACTCTATACCCTACACTCTATACCCTACACCCTACACTCTACACCCTACACTCTATACCCTACACTCTACACTCTATACCCTACACTCTACACCCTGCACTCTGTACCCTACACTCTACACTTTACACCCTACACTCTATACCCTACACTCTATACCCTACACTCTATACCCTACACCCTACACTCTACACCCTACACTCTATACACTACACTCTACACTTTATACCCTACACTCTATACCATACACTCTATACCCTACACTCTACAATTTGCACTCTATACCCTACACTCTATACACTAAACTCTAAACTCTATACCCTACACTCTACACTCTATACCCTACACTCTATAACATACACTCTATACCCTACACTCTATACCCTACACTCTATACCCTACACTCTATACCCTACACTCTACACCATACACTCTACACCATACACTCTACACCATACACTCTAGAGCATACACTCTATACCCTACACGATACACTCTATACCCTACACTCTATACCCTACACTCTATACCCTACACTATACACTCTATACCCTACACTCTACACCCTACACTCTATACCCTACACTCTACAACCTGCACTCTATACCCTACACTCTACACCCTACACTCTATACCCTACACTCTATACCCTACACTCTATACCCTACACTCTACACTCTATACCCTACACTCTATAGCCTACACTCTACACTCTATACCCTACACTCTATACCCTGCACTCTATACCCTACACTCTACACTCTATACCCTACACTCTACTCCCTACACTCTACACCCTACAGTCTATACCCTACGCTCTACACTCTATACCTTACACTCTACACTCTATACCTTACACTCTACACTCTATTCCCTACACTCTATACCCTACACTCTATACCCTACATTCTATACCCTACACTCTACACTCTATACCCTACAATCTATACGCCACACTCTATACCCTACAGTCTATACCCTACACTCTATACCCTACACTCTACACTCTATACCATACACTCTACACTCTACACTCCATACCCTACACTCTATACCCTACACTCTATACCCTACACTCTATACCCTACACCCTACACTCTATACCCTACACTCTATACCCTACACTCTACACCCTACACTCTACACCTTACACTCTATACCCTATACCCTACACTCTATACCCTACACTCTATACCCTACACTCTACACTCTATACCCTACACTCTATAGCCTACACTCCATACCCTACAGTATATACCCTACACTCTATACCCTACACTCTACACCTTACACCCTACACTCTATTCCCTACACTCTATACCCTACACTCTATACCCTACACTCTATACCCTACACTCTATACCCTACACTCTACACTCTATACCCTACACCCTACACTCTATACCCTACACGCTACACCCTATACTCTATACGCCACACTCTATACCCTACACCCTACACTCTATACCCTACACTCTACACTCTATACCCTACACTCTACACCCTACACTCTATACCCTACACCCTACACTCTATACCCTACACTCTACACTCTACTCCCTACACTCTACACTCTATACCCTACACTCTACACTCTATACCCTACACTCTACTCCCTACACTCTATACCCTACACTCTACACCCTACACTCTACACCCTACACTCTATACCCTACACTCTATACCCTACACTCTTTACCCTACACTCTATACCCTACACTCTACACCCTACACTCTACACCCTACACTCTATACCCTACACTCTATACCCTACACTCTATACCCTACACTCTATACGCTACACTCTACACCCTACACTCTACACCCTACACTCTCTACCCTACACTCTATACCCTACACTCTACACTCATAACCCTACACTCTATACCCTACACTCTATACCCTACACCCTATACCCTACACTCTATACCCTACACTCTATACCCTACACTCTATACCCTACACTCTACACTCTATACCCTACACTCTATAACATACACTCTATACCCTACACTCTATACCCTACACTCTATACCCTACACTCTATACCCTACACCCTACACTCTACACCCTACACTCTATACCCTACACTCTACACTCTATACCCTACACTCTACACCCTGCACTCTGTACCCTACACTCTACACTCTACACCCTACACTCTATACCCTACACTCTATACCCTACACTCTATACCCTACACCCTACACTCTATACCCTACACTCTATACCCTACACTCTACACCCTACACTCTACACCTTACACTCTATACCCTATACCCTACACTCTATACCCTACACTCTATACCCTACACTCTACACTCTATACCCTACACTCTATAGCCTACACTCCATACCCTACAGTATATACCCTACACTCTATACCCTACACTCTACACCTTACACCCTACACTCTATTCCCTACACTCTATACCCTACACTCTATACCCTACACTCTATACCCTACACTCTATACCCTACACTCTACACTCTATACCCTACACCCTACACTCTATACCCTACACGCTACACCCTATACTCTATACGCCACACTCTATACCCTACACCCTACACTCTATACCCTACACTCTACACTCTATACCCTACACTCTACACCCTACACTCTATACCCTACACCCTACACTCTATACCCTACACTCTACACTCTACTCCCTACACTCTACACTCTATACCCTACACTCTACACTCTATACCCTACACTCTACTCCCTACACTCTATACCCTACACTCTACACCCTACACTCTACACCCTACACTCTATACCCTACACTCTATACCCTACACTCTTTACCCTACACTCTATACCCTACACTCTACACCCTACACTCTACACCCTACACTCTATACCCTACACTCTATACCCTACACTCTATACCCTACACTCTATACCCTACACTCTATACGCTACACTCTACACCCTACACTCTACACCCTACACTCTCTACCCTACACTCTATACCCTACACTCTACACTCTTTACCCTACACTCTATACCCTACACTCTATACCCTACACCCTATACCCTACACTCTATACCCTACACTCTATACCCTACACTCTATACCCTACACTCTACACTCTATACCCTACACTCTATAACATACACTCTATACCCTACACTCTATACCCTACACTCTATACCCTACACTCTATACCCTACACCCTACACTCTACACCCTACACTCTATACCCTACACTCTACACTCTATACCCTACACTCTACACCCTGCACTCTGTACCCTACACTCTACACTCTACACCCTACACTCTATACCCTACACTCTATACCCTACACTCTATACCCTACACCCTACACTCTACACCCTACACTCTATACACTACACTCTACACTTTATACCCTACACTCTATACCATACACTCTATACCCTACACTCTACAATTTGCACTCTATACCCTACACTCTATACACTAAACTCTAAACTCTATACCCTACACTCTACACTCTATACCCTACACTCTATAACATACACTCTATACCCTACACTCTATACCCTACACTCTATACCCTACACTCTATACCCTACACTCTACACCATACACTCTACACCATACACTCTACACCATACACTCTAGAGCATACACTCTATACCCTACACGATACACTCTATACCCTACACTCTATACCCTACACTCTATACCCTACACTTTACACTCTATACCCTACACTCTACACCCTACACTCTATACCCTACACTCTACAACCTGCACTCTATACCCTACACTCTACACCCTACACTCTATACCCTACACTCTATACCCTACACTCTATACCCTACACTCTACACTCTATACCCTACACTCTATAGCCTACACTCTACACTCTATACCCTACACTCTATACCCTGCACTCTATACCCTACACTCTACACTCTATACCCTACACTCTACTCCCTACACTCTACACCCTACAGTCTATACCCTACGCTCTACACTCTATACCTTACACTCTACACTCTATACCTTACACTCTACACTCTATTCCCTACACTCTATACCCTACACTCTATACCCTACATTCTATACCCTACACTCTACACTCTATACCCTACAATCTATACGCCACACTCTATACCCTACAGTCTATACCCTACACTCTATACCCTACACTCTACACTCTATACCATACACTCTACACTCTATACCCTACACTCTATACCCTACACTCTATACCCTACACTCTATACCCTACACCCTACACTCTATACCCTACACTCTATACCCTACACTCTACACCCTACACTCTACACCTTACACTCTATACCCTATACCCTACACTCTATACCCTACACTCTATACCCTACACTCTACACTCTATACCCTACACTCTATAGCCTACACTCCATACCCTACAGTATATACCCTACACTCTATACCCTACACTCTACACCTTACACCCTACACTCTATTCCCTACACTCTATACCCTACACTCTATACCCTACACTCTATACCCTACACTCTATACCCTACACTCTACACTCTATACCCTACACCCTACACTCTATACCCTACACGCTACACCCTATACTCTATACGCCACACTCTATACCCTACACCCTACACTCTATACCCTACACTCTACACTCTATACCCTACACTCTACACCCTACACTCTATACCCTACACCCTACACTCTATACCCTACACTCTACACTCTACTCCCTACACTCTACACTCTATACCCTACACTCTACACTCTATACCCTACACTCTACTCCCTACACTCTATACCCTACACTCTACACCCTACACTCTACACCCTACACTCTATACCCTACACTCTATACCCTACACTCTTTACCCTACACTCTATACCCTACACTCTACACCCTACACTCTACACCCTACACTCTATACCCTACACTCTATACCCTACACTCTATACCCTACACTCTATACCCTACACTCTATACGCTACACTCTACACCCTACACTCTACACCCTACACTCTCTACCCTACACTCTATACCCTACACTCTACACTCTTTACCCTACACTCTATACCCTACACTCTATACCCTACACCCTATACCCTACACTCTATACCCTACACTCTATACCCTACACTCTATACCCTACACTCTACACTCTATACCCTACACTCTATAACATACACTCTATACCCTACACTCTATACCCTACACTCTATACCCTACACTCTATACCCTACACCCTACACTCTACACCCTACACTCTATACCCTACACTCTACACTCTATACCCTACACTCTACACCCTGCACTCTGTACCCTACACTCTACACTCTACACCCTACACTCTATACCCTACACTCTATACCCTACACTCTATACCCTACACCCTACACTCTACACCCTACACTCTATACACTACACTCTACACTTTATACCCTACACTCTATACCATACACTCTATACCCTACACTCTACAATTTGCGCTCTATACCCTACACTCTATACACTAAACTCTAAACTCTATACCCTACACTCTACACTCTATACCCTACACTCTATAACATACACTCTATACCCTACACTCTATACCCTACACTCTATACCCTACACTCTATACCCTACACTCTACACCATACACTCTACACCATACACTCTACACCATACACTCTAGAGCATACACTCTATACACTACACGATACACTCTATACCCTACACTCTATACCCTACACTCTATACCCTACACTATACACTCTATACCCTACACTCTACACCCTACACTCTATACCCTACACTCTACAACCTGCACTCTATACCCTACACTCTACACCCTACACTCTATACCCTACACTCTATACCCTACACTCTATACCCTACACTCTACACTCTATACCCTACACTCTATAGCCTACACTCTACACTCTATACCCTACACTCTATACCCTGCACTCTATACCCTACACTCTACACTCTATACCCTACACTCTACTCCCTACACTCTACACCCTACAGTCTATACCCTACGCTCTACACTCTATACCTTACACTCTACACTCTATACCTTACACTCTACACTCTATTCCCTATACTCTATACCCTACACTCTATACCCTACATTCTATACCCTACACTCTACACTCTATACCCTACAATCTATACGCCACACTCTATACCCTACAGTCTATACCCTACACTCTATACCCTACACTCTACACTCTATACCATACACTCTACACTCTACACTCTATACCCTACACTCTATACCCTACACTCTATACCCTACACTCTATACCCTACACCCTACACTCTATACCCTACACTCTATACCCTACACTCTACACCCTACACTCTACACCTTACACTCTATACCCTATACCCTACACTCTATACCCTACACTCTATACCCTACACTCTACACTCTATACCCTACACTCTATAGCCTACACTCCATACCCTACAGTATATACCCTACACTCTATACCCTACACTCTACACCTTACACCCTACACTCTATTCCCTACACTCTATACCCTACACTCTATACCCTACACTCTAAACCCTACACTCTATACCCTACACTCTACACTCTATACCCTACACCCTACACTCTATACCCTACACGCTACACCCTATACTCTATACGCCACACTCTATACCCTACACCCTACACTCTATACCCTACACTCTACACTCTATACCCTACACTCTACACCCTACACTCTATACCCTACACCCTACACTCTATACCCTACACTCTACACTCTACTCCCTACACTCTACACTCTATACCCTACACTCTACACTCTATACCCTACACTCTACTCCCTACACTCTATACCCTACACTCTACACCCTACACTCTACACCCTACACTCTATACCCTACACTCTATACCCTACACTCTTTACCCTACACTCTATACCCTACACTCTATACCCTACACTCTACACCCTACACTCTATACCCTACACTCTATACCCTACACTCTATACCCTACACTCTATACCCTACACTCTATACGCTACACTCTACACCCTACACTCTACACCCTACACTCTCTACCCTACACTCTATACCCTACACTCTACACTCTTTACCCTACACTCTATACCCTACACTCTATACCCTACACCCTATACCCTACACTCTATACCCTACACTCTATACCCTACACTCTATACCCTACACTCTACACTCTATACCCTACACTCTATAACATACACTCTATACCCTACACTCTATACCCTACACTCTATACCCTACACTCTATACCCTACACCCTACACTCTACACCCTACACTCTATACCCTACACTCTACACTCTATACCCTACACTCTACACCCTGCACTCTGTACCCTACACTCTACACTCTACACCCTACACTCTATACCCTACACTCTATACCCTACACTCTATACCCTACACCCTACACTCTATACCCTACACTCTATACCCTACACTCTACACCCTACACTCTACACCTTACACTCTATACCCTATACCCTACACTCTATACCCTACACTCTATACCCTACACTCTACACTCTATACCCTACACTCTATAGCCTACACTCCATACCCTACAGTATATACCCTACACTCTATACCCTACACTCTACACCTTACACCCTACACTCTATTCCCTACACTCTATACCCTACACTCTATACCCTACACTCTATACCCTACACTCTATACCCTACACTCTACACTCTATACCCTACACCCTACACTCTATACCCTACACGCTACACCCTATACTCTATACGCCACACTCTATACCCTACACCCTACACTCTATACCCTACACTCTACACTCTATACCCTACACTCTACACCCTACACTCTATACCCTACACCCTACACTCTATACCCTACACTCTACACTCTACTCCCTACACTCTACACTCTATACCCTACACTCTACACTCTATACCCTACACTCTACTCCCTACACTCTATACCCTACACTCTACACCCTACACTCTACACCCTACACTCTATACCCTACACTCTATACCCTACACTCTTTACCCTACACTCTATACCCTACACTCTACACCCTACACTCTACACCCTACACTCTATACCCTACACTCTATACCCTACACTCTATACCCTACACTCTATACCCTACACTCTATACGCTACACTCTACACCCTACACTCTACACCCTACACTCTCTACCCTACACTCTATACCCTACACTCTACACTCTTTACCCTACACTCTATACCCTACACTCTATACCCTACACCCTATACCCTACACTCTATACCCTACACTCTATACCCTACACTCTATACCCTACACTCTACACTCTATACCCTACACTCTATAACATACACTCTATACCCTACACTCTATACCCTACACTCTATACCCTACACTCTATACCCTACACCCTACACTCTACACCCTACACTCTATACCCTACACTCTACACTCTATACCCTACACTCTACACCCTGCACTCTGTACCCTACACTCTACACTCTACACCCTACACTCTATACCCTACACTCTATACCCTACACTCTATACCCTACACCCTACACTCTACACCCTACACTCTATACACTACACTCTACACTTTATACCCTACACTCTATACCATACACTCTATACCCTACACTCTACAATTTGCACTCTATACCCTACACTCTATACACTAAACTCTAAACTCTATACCCTACACTCTACACTCTATACCCTACACTCTATAACATACACTCTATACCCTACACTCTATACCCTACACTCTATACCCTACACTCTACACCATACACTCTACACCATACACTCTACACCATACACTCTAGAGCATACACTCTATACCCTACACGATACACTCTATACCCTACACTCTATACCCTACACTCTATACCCTACACTATACACTCTATACCCTACACTCTACACCCTACACTCTACACCCTACACTCTATACCCTACACTCTACAACCTGCACTCTATACCCTACACTCTACACCCTACACTCTATACCCTACACTCTATACCCTACACTCTATACCCTACACTCTACACTCTATACCCTACACTCTATAGCCTACACTCTACACTCTATACCCTACACTCTATACCCTGCACTCTATACCCTACACTCTACACTCTATACCCTACACTCTACTCCCTACACTCTACACCCTACAGTCTATACCCTACGCTCTACACTCTATACCTTACACTCTACACTCTATACCTTACACTCTACACTCTATTCCCTACACTCTATACCCTACACTCTATACCCTACATTCTATACCCTACACTCTACACTCTATACCCTACAATCTATACGCCACACTCTATACCCTACAGTCTATACCCTACACTCTATACCCTACACTCTACACTCTATACCATACACTCTACACTCTACACTCTATACCCTACACTCTATACCCTACACTCTATACCCTACACTCTATACCCTACACCCTACACTCTATACCCTACACTCTATACCCTACACTCTACACCCTACACTCTACACCTTACACTCTATACCCTACACTCTACACTCTATACCCTACACTCTATAGCCTACACTCCATACCCTACAGTATATACCCTACACTCTATACCCTACACTCTACACCTTACACCCTACACTCTATTCCCTACACTCTATACCCTACACTCTATACCCTACACTCTATACCCTACACTCTATACCCTACACTCTACACTCTATACCCTACACCCTACACTCTATACCCTACACGCTACACCCTATACTCTATACGCCACACTCTACACTCTATACCCTACACCCTACACTCTATACCCTACACTCTACACTCTATACCCTACACTCTACACTCTATACCCTACACTCTATAACATACACTCTATACCCTACACTCTATACCCTACACTCTATACCCTACACTCTATACCCTACACCCTACACTCTACACCCTACACTCTATACCCTACACTCTACACTCTATACCCTACACTCTACACCCTGCACTCTGTACCCTACACTCTACACTCTACACCCTACACTCTATACCCTACACTCTATACCCTACACTCTATACCCTACACCCTACACTCTACACCCTACACTCTATACACTACACTCTACACTTTATACCCTACACTCTATACCATACACTCTATACCCTACACTCTACAATTTGCACTCTATACCCTACACTCTATACACTAAACTCTAAACTCTATACCCTACACTCTACACTCTATACCCTACACTCTATAACATACACTCTATACCCTACACTCTATACCCTACACTCTATACCCTACACTCTATACCCTACACTCTACACCATACACTCTACACCATACACTCTACACCATACACTCTAGAGCATACACTCTATACCCTACACGATACACTCTATACCCTACACTCTATACCCTACACTCTATACCCTACACTATACACTCTATACCCTACACTCTACACCCTACACTCTATACCCTACACTCTACAACCTGCACTCTATACCCTACACTCTACACCCTACACTCTATACCCTACACTCTATACCCTACACTCTATACCCTACACTCTACACTCTATACCCTACACTCTATAGCCTACACTCTACACTCTATACCCTACACTCTATACCCTGCACTCTATACCCTACACTCTACACTCTATACCCTACACTCTACTCCCTACACTCTACACCCTACAGTCTATACCCTACGCTCTACACTCTATACCTTACACTCTACACTCTATACCTTACACTCTACACTCTATTCCCTACACTCTATACCCTACACTCTATACCCTACATTCTATACCCTACACTCTACACTCTATACCCTACAATCTATACGCCACACTCTATACCCTACAGTCTATACCCTACACTCTATACCCTACACTCTACACTCTATACCATACACTCTACACTCTACACTCTATACCCTACACTCTATACCCTACACTCTATACCCTACACTCTATACCCTACACCCTACACTCTATACCCTACACTCTATACCCTACACTCTACACCCTACACTCTACACCTTACACTCTATACTCTATACCCTACACTCTATACCCTACACTCTACACTCTATACCCTACACTCTATAGCCTACACTCCATACCCTACAGTATATACCCTACACTCTATACCCTACACTCTACACCTTACACCCTACACTCTATTCCCTACACTCTATACCCTACACTCTATACCCTACACTCTATACCCTACACTCTATACCCTACACTCTACACTCTATACCCTACACCCTACACTCTATACCCTACACGCTACACCCTATACTCTATACGCCACACTCTATACCCTACACCCTACACTCTATACCCTACACTCTACACTCTATACCCTACACTCTACACCCTACACTCTATACCCTACACCCTACACTCTATACCCTACACTCTACACACTACTCCCTACACTCTACACTCTATACCCTACACTCTACACTCTATACCCTACACTCTACTCCCTACACTCTATACCCTACACTCTACACCCTACACTCTACACCCTACACTCTATACCCTACACTCTATACCCTACACTCTTTACCCTACACTCTATACCCTACACTCTACACCCTACACTCTACACCCTACACTCTATACCCTACACTCTATACCCTACACTCTATACCCTACACTCTATACCCTACACTCTATACGCTACACTCTACACCCTACACTCTACACCTTACACTCTCTACCCTACACTCTATACCCTACACTCTACACTCTTTACCCTACACTCTATACCCCACACTCTATACCCTACACCCTATACCCTACACTCTATACCCTACACTCTATACCCTACACTCTATACCGTACACTCTACACTCTATACCCTACACTCTATAACATACACTCTATACCCTACACTCTATACCCTACACTCTATACCCTACACTCTATACCCTACACCCTACACTCTACACCCTACACTCTATACCCTACACTCTACACTCTATACCCTACACTCTACACCCTTCACTCTGTACCCTACACTCTACACTCTACACCCTACACTCTATACCCTACACTCTATACCCTACACTCTATACCCTACACCCTACACTCTATACCCTACACTCTATACCCTACACTCTACACCCTACACTCTACACCTTACACTCTATACCCTATACCCTACACTCTATACCCTACACTCTATACCCTACACTCTACACACTATACCCTACACTCTATAGCCTACACTCCATACCCTACAGTATATACCCTACACTCTATACCCTACACTCTACACCTTACACCCTACACTCTATTCCCTACACTCTATACCCTACACTCTATACCCTACACTCTATACCCTACACTCTATACCCTACACTCTACACTCTATACCCTACACCCTACACTCTATACCCTACACGCTACACCCTATACTCTATACGCCACACTCTATACCCTACACCCTACACTCTATACCCTACACTCTACACTCTATACCCTACACTCTACACCCTACACTCTATACCCTACACCCTACACTCTATACCCTACACTCTACACTCTACTCCCTACACTCTACACTCTATACCCTACACTCTACACTCTATACCCTACACTCTACTCCCTACACTCTATACCCTACACTCTACACCCTACACTCTACACCCTACACTCTATACCCTACACTCTATACCCTACACTCTTTACCCTACACTCTATACCCTACACTCTACACCCTACACTCTACACCCTACACTCTATACCCTACACTCTATACCCTACACTCTATACCCTACACTCTATACCCTACACTCTATACGCTACACTCTACACCCTACACTCTACACCCTACACTCTCTACCCTACACTCTATACCCTACACTCTACACTCTTTACCCTACACTCTATACCCTACACTCTATACCCTACACCCTATACCCTACACTCTATACCCTACACTCTATACCCTACACTCTATACCCTACACTCTACACTCTATACCCTACACTCTATAACATACACTCTATACCCTACACTCTATACCCTACACTCTATACCCTACACCCTACACTCTACACCCTACACTCTATACCCTACACTCTACACTCTATACCCTACACTCTACACCCTGCACTCTGTACCCTACACTCTACACTCTACACCCTACACTCTATACCCTACACTCTATACCCTACACTCTATACCCTACACCCTACACTCTACACCCTACACTCTATACACTACACTCTACACTTTATACCCTACACTCTATACCATACACTCTATACCCTACACTCTACAATTTGCACTCTATACCCTACACTCTATACACTAAACTCTAAACTCTATACCCTACACTCTACACTCTATACCCTACACTCTATAACATACACTCTATACCCTACACTCTATACCCTACACTCTATACCCTACACTCTATACCCTACACTCTACACCATACACTCTACACCATACACTCTACACCATACACTCTAGAGCATACACTCTATACCCTACACGATACACTCTATACCCTACACTCTATACCCTACACTCTATACCCTACACTATACACTCTATACCCTACACTCTACACCCTACACTCTATACCCTACACTCTACAACCTGCACTCTATACCCTACACTCTACACCCTACACTCTATACCCTACACTCTATACCCTACACTCTATACCCTACACTCTACACTCTATACCCTACACTCTATAGCCTACACTCTACACTCTATACCCTACACTCTATACCCTGCACTCTATACCCTACACTCTACACTCTATACCCTACACTCTACTCCCTACACTCTACACCCTACAGTCTATACCCTACGCTCTACACTCTATACCTTACACTCTACACTCTATACCTTACACTCTACACTCTATTCCCTACACTCTATACCCTACACTCTATACCCTACATTCTATACCCTACACTCTACACTCTATACCCTACAATCTATACGCCACACTCTATACCCTACAGTCTATACCCTACACTCTATACCCTACACTCTACACTCTATACCATACACTCTACACTCTACACTCTATACCCTACACTCTATACCCTACACTCTATACCCTACACTCTATACCCTACACCCTACACTCTATACCCTACACTCTATACCCTACACTCTACACCCTACACTCTACACCTTACACTCTATACCCTATACCCTACACTCTATACCCTACACTCTATACCCTACACTCTACACTCTATACCCTACACTCTATAGCCTACACTCCATACCCTACAGTATATACCCTACACTCTATACCCTACACTCTACACCTTACACCCTACACTCTATTCCCTACACTCTATACCCTACACTCTATACCCTACACTCTATACCCTACACTCTATACCCTACACTCTACACTCTATACCCTACACCCTACACTCTATACCCTACACGCTACACCCTATACTCTATACGCCACACTCTATACCCTACACCCTACACTCTATACCCTACACTCTACACTCTATACCCTACACTCTACACCCTACACTCTATACCCTACACCCTACACTCTATACCCTACACTCTACACTCTACTCCCTACACTCTACACTCTATACCCTACACTCTACACTCTATACCCTACACTCTACTCCCTACACTCTATACCCTACACTCTACACCCTACACTCTACACCCTACACTCTATACCCTACACTCTATACCCTACACTCTTTACCCTACACTCTATACCCTACACTCTACACCCTACACTCTACACCCTACACTCTATACCCTACACTCTATACCCTACACTCTATACCCTACACTCTATACGCTACACTCTACACCCTACACTCTACACCCTACACTCTCTACCCTACACTCTATACCCTACACTCTACACTCTTTACCCTACACTCTATACCCTACACTCTATACCCTACACCCTATACCCTACACTCTATACCCTACACTCTATACCCTACACTCTACACTCTATACCCTACACTCTATAACATACACTCTATACCCTACACTCTATACCCTACACTCTATACCCTACACTCTATACCCTACACCCTACACTCTACACCCTACACTCTATACCCTACACTCTACACTCTATACCCTACACTCTACACCCTGCACTCTGTACCCTACACTCTACACTCTACACCCTACACTCTATACCCTACACTCTATACCCTACACTCTATACCCTACACCCTACACCCTACACTCTATACACTACACTCTACACTTTATACCCTACACTCTATACCATACACTCTATACCCTACACTCTACAATTTGCACTCTATACCCTACACTCTATACACTAAACTCTAAACTCCATACCCTACACTCTACACTCTATACCCTACACTCTATAACATACACTCTATACCCTACACTCTATACCCTACACTCTATACCCTACACTCTATACCCTACACTCTACACCATACACTCTACACCATACACTCTAGAGCATACACTCTATACCCTACACGATACACTCTATACCCTACACTCTATACCCTACACTCTATACCCTACACTATACACTCTATACCCTACACTCTACACCCTACACTCTATACCCTACACTCTACAACCTGCACTCTATACCCTACACTCTACACCCTACACTCTATACCCTACACTCTATACCCTACACTCTACAACCTGCACTCTATACCCTACACTCTACACCCTACACTCTATACCCTACACTCTATACCCTACACCCTACACTCTATACCCTACACTCTACACTCTACTCCCTACACTCTACACTCTATACCCTACACTCTACACTCTATACCCTACACTCTACTCCCTACACTCTATACCCTACACTCTACACCCTACACTCTACACCCTACACTCTATACCCTACACTCTATACCCTACACTCTTTACCCTACACTCTATACCCTACACTCTACACCCTACACTCTACACCCTACACTATATACCCTACACTCTATACCCTACACTCTATACCCTACACTCTATACCCTACACTCTATACGCTACACTCTACACCCTACACTCTACACCCTACACTCTCTACCCTACACTCTATACCCTACACTCTACACTCTTTACCCTACACTCTATACCCTACACTCTATACCCTACACCCTATACCCTACACTCTATACCCTACACTCTATACCCTACACTCTATACCCTACACTCTACACTCTATACCCTACACTCTATAACATACACTCTATACCCTACACTCTATACCCTACACTCTATACCCTACACTCTATACCCTACACCCTACACTCTACACCCTACACTCTATACCCTACACTCTACACTCTATACCCTACACTCTACACCCTGCACTCTGTACCCTACACTCTACACTCTACACCCTACACTCTATACCCTACACTCTATACCCTACACTCTATACCCTACACCCTACACTCTACACCCTACACTCTATACACTACACTCTACACTTTATACCCTACACTCTATACCATACACTCTATACCCTACACTCTACAATTTGCACTCTATACCCTACACTCTATACACTAAACTCTAAACTCTATACCCTACACTCTACACTCTATACCCTACACTCTATAACATACACTCTATACCCTACACTCTATACCCTACACTCTATACCCTACACTCTATACCCTACACTCTACACCATACACTCTACACCATACACTCTACACCATACACTCTAGAGCATACACTCTATACCCTACATGATACACTCTATACCCTACACTCTATACCCTACACTCTATACCCTACACTATACACTCTATACCCTACACTCTACACCCTACACTCTATACCCTACACTCTATACCCTACACTCTACACTCTATACCCTACACTCTATAGCCTACACTCTACACTCTATACCCTACACTCTATACCATGCACTCTATACCCTACACTCTACACTCTATACCCTACACTCTACTCCCTACACTCTACACCCTACAGTCTATACCCTACGCTCTACACTCTATACCTTACACTCTACACTCTATACCTTACACTCTACACTCTATTCCCTACACTCTATACCCTACACTCTATACCCTACATTCTATACCCTACACTCTACACTCTATACCCTACAATCTATACGCCACACTCTATACCCTACAGTCTATACCCTACACTCTATACCCTACACTCTACACTCTATACCATACACTCTACACTCTACACTCTATACCCTACACTCTATACCCTACACTCTATACCCTACACTCTATACCCTACACCCTACACTCTATACCCTACACTCTATACCCTACACTCTACACCCTACACTCTACACCTTACACTCTATACCCTATACCCTACACTCTATACCCTACACTCTATACCCTACACTCTACACTCTATACCCTACACTCTATAGCCTACACTCCATACCCTACAGTATATACCCTACACTCTATACCCTACACTCTACACCTTACACCCTACACTCTATTCCCTACACTCTATACCCTACACTCTATACCCTACACTCTATACCCTACACTCTATACCCTACACTCTACACTCTATACCCTACACCCTACACTCTATACCCTACACGCTACACCCTATACTCTATACGCCACACTCTATACCCTACACCCTACACTCTATACCCTACACTCTACACTCTATACCCTACACTCTACACCCTACACTCTATACCCTACACCCTACACTCTATACCCTACACTCTACACTCTACTCCCTACACTCTACACTCTATACCCTACACTCTACACTCTATACCCTACACTCTACTCCCTACACTCTATACCCTACACTCTACACCCTACACTCTACACCCTACACTCTATACCCTACACCCTACACTCTATACCCTACACGCTACACCCTATACTCTATACGCCACACTCTATACCCTACACCCTACACTCTATACCCTACACTCTACACTCTATACCCTACACTCTACACCCTACACTCTATACCCTACACCCTACACTCTATACCCTACACTCTACACTCTACTCCCTACACTCTACACTCTATACCCTACACTCTACACTCTATACCCTACACTCTACTCCCTACACTCTATACCCTACACTCTACACAATACACTCTACACCCTACACTCTATACCCTACACTCTATACCCTACACTCTTTACCCTACACTCTATACCCTACACTCTACACCCTACACTCTACACCCTACACTATATACCCTACACTCTATACCCTACACTCTATACCCTACACTCTATACCCTACACTCTATACGCTACACTCTACACCCTACACTCTACACCCTACACTCTCTACCCTACACTCTATACCCTACACTCTACACTCTTTACCCTACACTCTATACCCTACACTCTATACCCTACACCCTATACCCTACACTCTATACCCTACACTCTATACCCTACACTCTATACCCTACACTCTACACTCTATACCCTACACTCTATAACATACACTCTATACCCTACACTCTATACCCTACACTCTATACCCTACACTCTATACCCTACACCCTACACTCTACACCCTACACTCTATACCCTACACTCTACACTCTATACCCTACACTCTACACCCTGCACTCTGTACCCTACACTCTACACTCTACACCCTACACTCTATACCCTACACTCTATACCCTACACTCTATACCCTACACCCTACACTCTACACCCTACACTCTATACACTACACTCTACACTTTATACCCTACACTCTATACCATACACTCTATACCCTACACTCTACAATTTGCACTCTATACCCTACACTCTATACACTAAACTCTAAACTCTATACCCTACACTCTACACTCTATACCCTACACTCTATAACATACACTCTATACCCTACACTCTATACCCTACACTCTATACCCTACACTCTATACCCTACACTCTACACCATACACTCTACACCATACACTCTACACCATACACTCTAGAGCATACACTCTATACCCTACATGATACACTCTATACCCTACACTCTATACCCTACACTCTATACCCTACACTATACACTCTATACCCTACACTCTACACCCTACACTCTATACCCTACACTCTACAACCTGCACTCTATACCCTACACTCTACACCCTACACTCTATACCCTACACTCTATACCCTACACTCTATACCCTACACTCTACACTCTATACCCTACACTCTATAGCCTACACTCTACACTCTATACCCTACACTCTATACCCTGCACTCTATACCCTACACTCTACACTCTATACCCTACACTCTACTCCCTACACTCTACACCCTACAGTCTATACCCTACGCTCTACACTCTATACCTTACACTCTACACTCTATACCTTACACTCTACACTCTATTCCCTACACTCTATACCCTACACTCTATACCCTACATTCTATACCCTACACTCTACACTCTATACCCTACAATCTATACGCCACACTCTATACCCTACAGTCTATACCCTACACTCTATACCCTACACTCTACACTCTATACCATACACTCTACACTCTACACTCTATACCCTACACTCTATACCCTACACTCTATACCCTACACTCTATACCCTACACCCTACACTCTATACCCTACACTCTATACCCTACACTCTACACCCTACACTCTACACCTTACACTCTATACCCTATACCCTACACTCTATACCCTACACTCTATACCCTACACTCTACACTCTATACCCTACACTCTATAGCCTACACTCCATACCCTACAGTATATACCCTACACTCTATACCCTACACTCTACACCTTACACCCTACACTCTATTCCCTACACTCTATACCCTACACTCTATACCCTACACTCTATACCCTACACTCTATACCCTACACTCTACACTCTATACCCTACACCCTACACTCTATACCCTACACGCTACACCCTATACTCTATACGCCACACTCTATACCCTACACCCTACACTCTATACCCTACACTCTACACTCTATACCCTACACTCTACACCCTACACTCTATACCCTACACCCTACACTCTATACCCTACACTCTACACTCTACTCCCTACACTCTACACTCTATACCCTACACTCTACACTCTATACCCTACACTCTTTACCCTACACTCTATACCCTACACTCTACACCCTACACTCTACACCCTACACTCTATACCCTACACTCTATACCCTACACTCTATACCCTACACTCTATACCCTACACTCTATACGCTACACTCTACACCCTACACTCTACACCCTACACTCTCTACCCTACACTCTATACCCTACACTCTACACTCTTTACCCTACACTCTATACCCTACACTCTATACCCTACACCCTATACCCTACACTCTATACCCTACACTCTATACCCTACACTCTATACCCTACACTCTACACTCTATACCCTACACTCTATAACATACACTCTATACCCTACACTCTATACCCTACACTCTATACCCTACACTCTATACCCTACACCCTACACTCTACACCCTACACTCTATACCCTACACTCTACACTCTATACCGTACACTCTACACCCTGCACTCTGTACCCTACACTCTACACTCTACACCCTACACTCTATACCCTACACTCTATACCCTACACTCTATACCCTACACCCTACACTCTACACCCTACACTCTATACACTACACTCTACACTTTATACCCTACACTCTATACCATACACTCTATACCCTACACTCTACAATTTGCACTCTATACCCTACACTCTATACACTAAACTCTAAACTCTATACCCTACACTCTACACTCTATACCCTACACTCTATAACATACACTCTATACCCTACACTTTATACCCTACACTCTATACCCTACACTCTATACCCTACACTCTACACCATACACTCTACACCATACACTCTACACCATACACTCTAGAGCATACACTCTATACCCTACACGATACACTCTATACCCTACACTCTATACCCTACACTCTATACCCTACACTATACACTCTATACCCTACACTCTACACCCTACACTCTATACCCTACACTCTACAACCTGCACTCTATACCCTACACTCTACACCCTACACTCTATACCCTACACTCTATACCCTACACTCTATACCCTACACTCTACACTCTATACCCTACACTCTATAGCCTACACTCTACACTCTATACCCTACACTCTATACCCTGCACTCTATACCCTACACTCTACACTCTATACCCTACACTCTACTCCCTACACTCTACACCCTACAGTCTATACCCTACGCTCTACACTCTATACCTTACACTCTACACTCTATACCTTACACTCTACACTCTATTCCCTACACTCTATACCCTACACTCTATACCCTACATTCTATACCCTACACTCTACACTCTATACCCTACAATCTATACGCCACACTCTATACCCTACAGTCTATACCCTACACTCTATACCCTACACTCTACACTCTATACCATACACTCTACACTCTACACTCTATACCCTACACTCTATACCCTACACTCTATACCCTACACTCTATACCCTACACCCTACACTCTATACCCTACACTCTATACCCTACACTCTACACCCTACACTCTACACCTTACACTCTATACCCTATACCCTACACTCTATACCCTACACTCTATACCCTACACTCTACACTCTATACCCTACACTCTATAGCCTACACTCCATACCCTACAGTATATACCCTACACTCTATACCCTACACTCTACACCTTACACCCTACACTCTATTCCCTACACTCTATACCCTACACTCTATACCCTACACTCTATACCCTACACTCTATACCCTACACTCTACACTCTATACCCTACACCCTACACTCTATACCCTACACGCTACACCCTATACTCTATACGCCACACTCTATACCCTACACCCTACACTCTATACCCTACACTCTACACTCTATACCCTACACTCTACACCCTACACTCTATACCCTACACTCTATACCCTACACTCTACACTCTACTCCCTACACTCTACACTCTATACCCTACACTCTACACTCTATACCCTACACTCTACTCCCTACACTCTATACCCTACACTCTACACCCTACACTCTACACCCTACACTCTATACCCTACACTCTATACCCTACACTCTTTACCCTACACTCTATACCCTACACTCTACACCCTACACTCTACACCCTACACTCTATACCCTACACTCTATACCCTACACTCTATACCCTACACTCTATACCCTACACTCTATACGCTACACTCTACACCCTACACTCTACACCCTACACTCTCTACCCTACACTCTATACCCTACACTCTACACTCTTTACCCTACACTCTATACCCTACACTCTATACCCTACACCCTATACCCTACACTCTATACCCTACACTCTATCCCCTACACTCTATACCCTACACTCTACACTCTATACCCTACACTCTATAACATACACTCTATAGCCTACACTCTATACCCTACACTCTATACCCTACACTCTATACCCTACACCCTACACTCTACACCCTACACTCTATACCCTACACTCTACACTCTATACCCTACACTCTACACCCTGCACTCTGTACCCTACACTCTACACTCTACACCCTACACTCTATACCCTACACTCTATACCCTACACTCTATACCCTACACCCTACACTCTATACCCTACACTCTATACCCTACACTCTACACCCTACACTCTACACCTTACACTCTATACCCTATACCCTACACTCTATACCCTACAATCTATACCCTACACTCTACACTCTATACCCTACACTCTATAGCCTACACTCCATACCCTACAGTATATACCCTACACTCTATACCCTACACTCTACACCTTACACCCTACACTCTATTCCCTACACTCTATACCCTACACTCTATACCCTACACTCTATACCCTACACTCTATACCCTACACTCTACACTCTATACCCTACACCCTACACTCTATACCCTACACGCTACACCCTATACTCTATTCGCCACACTCTATACCCTACACCCTACACTCTATACCCTTCACTCTACACTCTATACCCTACACTCTACACCCTACACTCTATACCCTACACCCTACACTCTATACCCTACACTCTACACTCTACTCCCTACACTCTACACTCTATACCCTACACTCTACACTCTATACCCTACACTCTACTCCCTACACTCTATACCCTACACTCTACACCCTACACTCTACACCCTACACTCTATACCCTACACTCTATACCCTACACTCTTTACCCTACACTCTATACCCTACACTCTACACCCTACACTCTACACCCTACACTCTATACCCTACACTCTATACCCTACACTCTATACCCTACACTCTATACCCTACACTCTATACGCTACACTCTACACCCTACACTCTACACCCTACACTCTCTACCCTACACTCTATACCCTACACTCTACACTCTTTACCCTACACTCTATACCCTACACTCTATACCCTACACCCTATACCCTACACTCTATACCCTACACTCTATACTCTACACTCTATACCCTACACTCTACACTCTATACCCTACACTCTATAACATACACTCTATACCCTACACTCTATACCCTACACTCTATACCCTACACTCTATACCCTACACCCTACACTCTACACCCTACACTCTATACCCTACACTCTACACTCTATACCCTACACTCTACACCCTGCAC
This sequence comes from Ranitomeya imitator, assembly GCF_032444005.1. Taxonomy (NCBI): domain Eukaryota; kingdom Metazoa; phylum Chordata; class Amphibia; order Anura; family Dendrobatidae; genus Ranitomeya; species Ranitomeya imitator. The sequence goes on along the minus strand of NC_091285.1, from coordinate 109,801,976 downwards.
TCTGTACCCTACACTCTACACTCTACACCCTACACTCTATACCCTACACTCTATACCCTACACTCTATACCCTACACCCTACACTCTACACCCTACACTCTATACACTACACTCTACACTTTATACCCTACACTCTATACCATACACTCTATACCCTACACTCTACAATTTGCACTCTATACCCTACACTCTATACACTAAACTCTAAACTCTATACCCTACACTCTACACTCTATACCCTACACTCTATAACATACACTCTATACCCTACACTCTATACCCTACAATCTATACCCTACACTCTATA